>NC_050574.1:212830550-213579300 GCF_011100635.1 Trichosurus vulpecula
TTCTCCAATTAGGTTTTAAAATATTGTCAGACTTATTAAGTCTTTGTTACTAATTGTTTGGATTCCACAAAATCTTCAAAGCCAAGACATTTCAATACATTCTTCTGTGAAGATTTATTAATCTAAAAACAATGTTACACCGTTTTCCTGATAGGAGGAAAGATTTACATAATTGAGAGCCCCAGGATTTTATAGACATTGCCCATTTGATCTGAGTTGTATCAGAAAATTCAAAAATAGTTATTGTATAGGTAATTTTGCCCCTCCTAGCCTCCACAGTTCATGATACAATCACCTGGAAGTCCTATAAACCAGCACCCTTGATTTTAGAAGAGATTACTAGAATTACTTTCTTTGACTTCAATTTCTTGGAACCATAAATTAATTATCTGTTGTATAAACTTAGAGGACTTGATACCTACCTATGATAAGGTAATAATGATAAAAGCATGATTAATTGTAAATGAGGTAAACTAATGTAAGCTAAATATCAAACTGAGTGAGGGGGCATTTTTTAGGGTAGAGCAAATATTATCCAGGGGTGGGGCACCTGTGGCCTCAGGTTCCCCACTCCTGTTATAGACAATCCATTCCTTCTATTTTAAAATGGTAGAGCAGGCCATTTTTTTTCCTTGTAAGATATTTCTTTTTTCTCAAGTACTGTTACACTAAAATCTGTTAAAAATCACAAAAAATATAGCCTCTCAAAAACATGTATTGGCCATCTTGTCTTCTCTACAGGTGGGAAATTGCAATAGGATTCAATTTGTATAAAATTTGTATAAAAGTTAGTATCAAGCTCAAACTTAAGTTTGATATTATTTAGTATCAAAATCAGCCAATTCCTTCAAAACCTATATTGCACAATCACAAAGTGTCAAGTGATCAGGTTAAAACCAAGATCTTACTTCTTTATTTGGTGCAAAAGAAATATAATGTCTATTTGTAGAAATAGATATTTCAAGAAATAGTGCTAAATATTTGCAAAATATATGTGGATTAATGGAACTCATGTAAAAATGAAGCCAAGGACAATCATACAAAAAATAAACAATACTTTTTAATACTTAAGTTCCAGTTGGCATATAGTATCCTAAAATGCAAAGATAATACTAACCAAAGCCAGCCATCTCACACTGCAAATACTGAAACAGCACAAGCCCTCTGGAGGAAAATGTGGAGATCTTGGAACCAAGAAGAGTATTTAAGAACATACAATATTTCATTGATCACTTTCAGAATCACTAACCTACAAGTAATGTTAATTCAACTCAGGGATAACTTTCTGACAAAAGTTATAATGATAGTCAAGAAATAGAGAAGAAATTTAATGAATACTCTTTATGAATTAGCAGAAAAAGTAAATTCAGACTTGGAAATAGGCACACATTTGCTGAGGATGATAAATATTTTATGTCGAACAAATGGGAAAAAAACTTAAGTTCATTATTTTGTCTATAAATTGTAAAACTTCAAGAAGATAAAAATCTTAAACAAGCTGGTAAATGTCCTGTAGGGCTGATTTAGAAAATATTCATCTGCAAGGAAAATTGAACTTAATTTTATTCCTTTTCTTTATCCTTGCAAACCTATTACCTGTTTTCCCCTGAGAACAAGATCTATTTCAGCAAAGATGTTCCAGATATCTAAATATGATGCTGATTAGTATATATATATATAGGTATATATATATATATATGTATATATATATACAAGATGAAAGGAGAGCCACTGGCTTTCCAATGTCATTTATATCAAGAAGCTATTTAGTCTCTCTTAGGGTCAAGTGTTATAGTGTCTCCAAACCTATCACCATTACTGGTGGCATTATTATCACTATCATCATGCCAGCATCATCATTGTAACCACTGCTGCCATTATTAACAAACCTTTATCTACCATGACACTTTACTAGGTTCCATGGTATTTTTCAAAATTTAGTCAGACATAATCCTTGTCCTCAAGGACTTCCTAATGTAACAGAGGAGACAAGGTGGCCAAATGTGGATTCACTATTAAGGTGAACCAAGATTTTATAGAAATATATATAACCACATACAACCACATGTTCATGAAAGTGTTTAGGTATTAAGTGGTTAAATATGAATTAGCCAAGGCTTCTTGGAGAACTTAGGCTTTGAGTATAGAATAGAAGAGTGTGCAGATAACGTATCATATTCTTCATCATCCTTTATTGGCTTGATTTCCTTAAGATGAAAAAACATTACATTTTAAAATTTTGTGTAAGCCTAGTTTCAAAATAAATTTTAATGAATAGCCCTTAAGTAAAAGAAGACATTTTTTGTTTCATTTTTCATTTCTGTACACAGTTTGATAACTGACTTTTACTTTAGAAGAACTATTTTTCTGAAAAATTTAAAGAACACATACTGAAAGCAATCTCTATGCTCTCAGCAGGAAGGGATAGTTTAAATTGTTCTACAAGAAACACAACCAATGCTCCATAGTGCCTTCATACCAAAGAACCAATAATGAGCTTGATCCTTCCTATTTACCAAGACCCCTAGCCTTCCTTTAAATATGATGCATGCTGTAAGATCATGCTTTTTTTAAAACTTATGATCTGTGTAGTAAGTAGAATAGCTGGGAACATAAAATGAACTTGATTTGATAGTGATCTCATGCTTCTACAGAAATCCTACAACATTTGTGAATTTGATGCTCATGATTTGGGCCTGATCGTTCATAGAAGGATTTGGCCTACCTTTTCTGATTACTAGTATGGAGATATATTTATAATATTTCAAGACCTAAAAGTATGAGATAATCTTAAAGGGTCCAACTAGTCTTTTTTTCATTTAAAAATGTATTGGCTCTTTCCATCAATAACTTATGTTTAAACTTATGAGTGATACTAACAATCATAGTGTTCTGTTGAGTTGCAAACTGACAAAACCCTTCTAAGTTCAATTTGAAACTCAGTTTATCTTTCTTTGCAGTGAGTGGATGACTTTTAGGCATCCTAGATAACTTTTTTAAGGTTCATTTTCTAACTAAAAGGGATTTTAATAATAAAACATGCCAAACAAGTGGTTTATTCCTGAGACATAAAAGTTTAAGGAGAAAGATTCCTGTAACTACAGTCAGTACTTTCCCCCAGGTCAATGCGAGGTCAATGACTTGGCTCTATATGAGACTTTTAGTGCTTTTTCTAGCTTCATTTTATATACTTCATTGTGGTAAAGGGTCCACTACTTCCCTTAGAAGACAATTCTCCAATAGAATATCTTTAATTAAATACAGTGAACCCATAATTCTTTAAAATAGCTGAGTTATTCAAGTTTGAAAAGCAGCTACTATGTAAGCAGCCTGACTTAGACTGACAAAAGCAAGGAAATTCTGAATCCATAATTCACCTTCCACCCCTTGACCTCACAACCCGCCATATTAGTGTGATCACACCAAAATACCAGCTTGTGTTTACAGTTTCAGTTCTCCTGATGGCGGATGGGCGCGTGTACACGAGCACTCGCTCTGTGTGCACTGAATAGGATCACGATCTGGAGAGCTGAAAATGTAAACACAAGCTGGTATTATGGTGTGACTGGCGGTTTGTGGTTCTTTGTTTGAATACTTTAAAAATGGGCACCCTGGCAAGAACAAAAGAGGCAGAAAGCAGAACTGCTCTCAAATGGCTCTTCTCGCCTTCCCCCCTCTTCAGGTAGATCCAAAATAACCTTATCCACTCAGTAGGGTACCCTCCCAACTATTTGTTTTTACTTAGTTGGCTACACTTCAATATGACAGTTTTGTTTTCAAATTCAGGCCGTTAATACTTTGCCTTTAGTTTTGCTATTTTTTTTGCATATTCGTAAGAACCATGTTCTTCCAGTTATCATTATTTTTTAACAAAATATTCTACATGACAAACATATTAAATTGTTTGACACATGTAAACAAGAACTTAACCACCCTGACATGGCCCTGTTTCAATATTTGCAAATTAGGCATCATCTTTTTTTTTTAAAAAAATACAACAGACAAAACAACTAACCATAATGTTGTTAGAAAGTGAATTTATCTACCTTAATCTAATTTGTAATAGCTTGGTAATTTATTTTAAAAGGAATTATTGAAAAAAGAAGGCAACTTATTTGTTTTATAGCATATTATTATCATTTGAATAGTCCCTTGCTTCCTTTTCATTCCCTGTTATTTATCTTTATCTTGAATGACATCAATCATTTACTCTTTCATTGTAGATTTTGACTCTGAAATAGATTTACTAACAGTGTAAATCAATCATTATGCTGTTTAGAGTGTTTACTAAATCATTTTATATTATAAGTAGAAGACAGATTACAAATGAAACTGATTGATGTTTTCAGGCAGTTTATATATCCCATGGATCCATAGCTCTGCAAGGTTGGAAAAGTCTGATTTCTTTTAAAAATTCAAGTGTGGCACACTATGTGCTTGACATTCCAAGTTTCATTGAGTTATTTTGCTTAAAGAACAAACTTTTCCCCTTGAAAGTTGGTATACTCTTGCTAGCAAAAATCAATAACCAAAGTAACAGTGGGTAGTTTGGCAGATCCCTTTTCTTAAACAGAAGTTACAAATTGATTTTACACCTACTGAAGCAACCAGTCACCACTATAAACTTATTTTTGACATCTGTTTCTTTTAGAATTCAAGAAGCAATTGTAAAAACTCAAAGTGATTTTCTCAATGCAATTGAAAAGTAGTTCATCGGAAGACATAAATACAAACAACTCATAGTTGAGAACAGTTTTGATATGGGCTATAGTTCTTAATAAAGGAATAAAGTGGGGTTTTAGTCTAGGATTCTTTAATGAAATGCCACTCAAAAAGGAGCAAGCGATTTCAGAAGTGTTGTCAGTCACTTTAGACTGAAAAGAAATAACAAGAAATATCGCATAATTTGCACCATAGCATAGCATCTATCTTTAGAACAGTTCCACAATTTCTCTTGTATGTTTGAAACCTACCATACTTGATCACTTCATGATGGTACAACTTAAGTGCATTTCACCATCTTGCTTCCTTATCATCTTGTTCTTGGTGAGATCCCACCAAGGCAGCTTGAGAGCTTTTCACAAATTATAATAAAGGAACTTACATGTATATCAGAACTGACAGATAAGGATCGTCTTATTTTCACCTGAGATAAGTTCAAACTCAATTGAAAACTAAATTATGGAGGGAAGAGGTGTACTAGAAGAATAACTTGGCCTTATTTTATATAAGCGTTTTGAGAACAAATGCTTATAGCTTTTTTGGAGTTTCGATAGCTGTGATGATATGTTCAGAAAGATAAATAATGCATAAACCTGATTTTTCATGAGAAGGCATCAGTGCAGCACATATCTTGTATTCCATAGTCTATCTTTTAGATGAAAAAAAAAATCTATCTTAATGTACTATAGGAATCCATAGGTTTAGTTTCAACTCTTGAGAAGTCTTCTTTTAGACACATCATCTGAAATATTTGTATGTCTGTTTATATACATACACAATACGCAGTTATAGAGGGAAGTTCAAAACATCTTTGAGAAACCACTCTGCTAACTTTGTTTGGGTATCATTCCCTTTCTAATGCCACCTCTTGTCAGAACCGTAACTAGGTCAGGTGAATGGCACTTTGTTCCAGGGTGCTGGATTTAGAAGACTTTTGACAGCATTTATAGAACGCGTAGCAGCTTAGAAACAACTGAACTTAGCATCTAGTTAAAGAGAATAATTAAATAAAATAGGAAGATTTTGTAGGTACAACCAAGATGTGTGCCACCCAAATGGATATCCACAACACAGCAGCCTTCCCGGCTGTGTTTGGGGGTGCATTTTGTTCCATTTAACCTAGGTACAAAAAAAAATGCTAGCTAACATTCTGCCCAGAAGGACATAGTTTTTCTCTATGCACAATACACAGACATGTCTTTTTGTTTTACAAGATCCCTGGCATGAATCATGGATAGAGGTATGGAAAATTAGAAGAACTATGTTTACGACTCACTGCTTATGTAATTCCCATGAGCAGGTATCCTTGGTAACATGCAATCAGAAACTAAGGGGTACAAAAGACACCAAAAGAGACAGAGTTACCTATTACTACCAGAGAGAGAGAGAGAGAGACAGGGAGAGCTGACAGATTAGAATGGAAAGCTAAAAATCTATTTGTCCTAACCAATGCATATGGTCACTTGTCCACCTGAAATTCTCTCAAACCCAAATCACCATAAAACTAATATACAACTGAAACAATGTTTATGAAAGTATTTGTCTCACTGATAGCAACTTTAACCTGGCTTGCTCTAAGCCTGTTTCCTCGTCCAAAAAAATGAGTTTTTTTGGTACTAGATGATCTCGAAGGCACTGTCAAGTTCTGATATCTTTCAGTAATACTATGAATTGATGTTTTTATGCATAGAGATATATACTAATTTACATGACTATTCTTAAATAATCAATTTTAGTTGATTGAATAAAGTTAAAGAAGTCCAAGAAGAATCAAATAAAAATAATTCTGTCCTAAATGCAAATCAATACTAAGACAGCTGAAAGTGTTAAATTTAAACTCCAAATCATGCAGTAGGGACCTATTTTCCCATTTTTAATAGCTTTCTAAATCAAACCTTGAAATGCATGCAGTTAAGTACATGCAACAGTGTGTGGTTTGCCTTAGTCACAGCCCTATTTTGATACAGACATCCTATTTTTGGTGTCTCACAAAGAAATAGAATTAGAATTTTTAACCTCTGTTCCCTACATAGGTAAAATCCTAAGGAGAGCTAAATATATATGTATATGTGTGTATATTTTTTAATATTTTTTAATAAAATAGACCTTTCTGTGCAATCATAATTTTATCTGTCTGGAGAACTCCAATTTAGGAAACCCCCTCTACCAAATCAGATCATCAGTTTATCTGTAGCTCATAATCTTAAAAAGTTTCCTGCAGCCCTGAGGTTGCCTTAAAGATTTAAAGAGTCTGAAGGACTTGCCCAATACCACACAGCTACTATAGAATAGTCAGAGGGCAGATTTTGGAGTTTTTTCTCTAATGCTGGCTCTCTATCCACTAAACCATGCTACCTTTCAAAATATAGAGTACATATGTATATTCTTCTACATGTAATCCCACTTCCATCTAAACCAGGGATGGTTTTTCTGAGAGACAATCCTGTGACCTCTGTGCTGCATTAATGGAGGGAGATGTGACTCCTGATTATTTGAGAGAACTTTGAGTGGTACAACACCATATTCTTGAAGAGGGATTTCTTCTTTCGAGATAGTTAAAGGATTTTGAAAAAATTAGCATAAACTTTTGATTGGCTGCCCAGCACTCTCAGAGCCACAGACTATGAGGAGCCAGCCACCAACATGCTCTTTAGCTTCTAATGATTGCAAATCTAGAGACTATGCTCCTTTTTCTTAGTTAAGTTTAGTTTTTTAAACCCTCAAGTAAAGAGTTCCTTTATTCTTGTGTAATTGTGGGGAGGGGGGATATTCTAATCCGTATAACTTACCTGACTTCTGCTTGCTGTTTAATTTAATAAAGAGGTATATTAGCTGTTCTTGATGATCTTCTATTTAAGTAGCTTAGTGGGAGGAAGCTAAGCCAACAGTGATTTGCTAAGAATTATTACCCTTCTCTTAACAGCAATCAGGAAAAGTGACATTGATCTTGAGCTCCCAAAAGTACTGTACTGGTAAATTACCAATAATTCAGGTGTGGTAGATGGATATAATTCTAGCTCAATGCCCCTCTTGGAAAAAGGCGAGGAAAGGAGACAGTGTTTAGCCATGGCCCTCCTCCTTTCCCCCACAAAAACAGCAATCTTAACAGCAATCAGGAAAACTGACATTGATCTTGAGCTCCCAAAAGTACTGTACTGGTAAATTACCAATATTTCAGGTGTGATAGATGGATATAATTCTAGCTCAATACTCCTCTGGGAGATAGGCAAGGAAAGGAGACAGTGCCTAGCCATGGTCTTCCTCCTTTCTCCCACAAAGACAGACATTTCAGTTTCCCCTGGAAAGCAGTGGGGTAGATCCCAAGTCAGATACCTATCTGTGCCACATGCAAACCAAATCATCTTTATATTAGTTAGCCCAACCACATATACCTTATATACAGAAACATTATCATTCTAATAAATCAAATAAATATGTGTACTCACTGCAATCTTAAATACATTCAGCAATCTTCAATTTACTTTTGTAAACCTATATACATAGTCTAAACAATAGAGAACATTTTGCTAACACTACTTATCTCGTAACTCTCTGCTACAATGTTTGTACATGATAAAACAATATCTTAAGCTACTCTTTAACCAGTTACCTGGCCATCTATTATTAAATTCAGGTTTAGGTTACTGATGATTGAACAATGAGTCGTATATGGCAATAAATATTACATGTGTGATATAAGTAAAGGAGAGGAAAAAAGAGATTTCCTAACATACACTATATTTTGTGGAGTTAAGGCTATGGCTGTGTCATGATAAATTTATATAAATATTTACCTGTTCATTCACTCACCTTCCCACTCATTCACTCATATGCCAAAATCTCAGTCACAAACACACTGTGATTGAGGAAATTCAGGAGAAATTTTGGAGTTTTATGATAGTCTCGGCAACTGCTAATCTATATGACTCTGAAATGTCTACTTCATTACAACCTCTCTTCCAAGATGATAGATAGATAGATAGAGAGATAGACAGACACACACAAACACATATAAAATTATGCTTCACACAGTCTAAGGTCTAGTCTAACTGGTCTTCTTGCCATTCCTCAAAGATAACATTCCATCTCCCATCTCATACCACTGCTTAGGGTATTCTCTGTATGCCTAGAATTCATTCCCTCCTCACTTTTACCTTTTAGAATGTCTAATTTCCTTCAAAGATCAACTCCAGTGCTACCTTCCTGGTTTGCCAATTCACCTAGCAGCTAATGCCTTTGCCCCCAACTAAACTGTAATTATATTGCAACTATTTTGTATATATTTATTTATGCACATGTTCTCTTCCTCAAAGAATATAAACAGAAACGATTTTTTTGTCTCTATACCTCCAGGGCCAGCACAATGCCTCATGTAGAGTAGTTGCTTAATAAATGCGTGTTGATTCTTTGATTCATTAATTCATTTATTACTTTCTATTTGGTAGGTCCAGTGGAAGAGTACAAATAATTTTTAAGGGACCCATTGCTTTTAACATATAATCAGCTTCTATATAGAGTTTTCATTCTAGAATGTGGGTGACAAAGAAAAAAAACTTCTTTCTGGAATAAATGTGTGTAACTATCCAGTAGATGCTTGAAATCATTTTTTTAAAAATGTTTTTAAAGGTTCCTGGCTTTTTTCTTTTTAGCCTAATGACAGCTTGAGTATTAGCAATTTTGTTGAGGTAAATGAATTCATAATGTGAACGTCTGACCTAGATTTCTGAACATAATTAGCAGCTCTAGTTTACCTAAAAGATGAAGCTAAGAGGAGTAGATAGCTTTATATAAGCACATCTCGAATATCGATGTTATTTAAAGCCATACATTAAGAGTCATAAGCATCTGTAGTGACAAAAGAAAAATGCAACAAAGGACTGTAGAACTGGCAGAGAATTAATTGGTTTTGGACTACCCACCTCAAATTAGAAAATAGTAACAAAAATTAAGCAAAATATGTTCATTAGTTAGGATCAGCAATCATGCTGCCCACACATGATCTAGAAATAATTTGTAAATAAGAAGATTCATCACCTGGAGGATAATAACTGCAACCTATTGGCCACTAAAGACCAGACAAACAGAAAACTATTAACAAAGATATGTTGTAAACACAAAGGCCAGGTAAATATATTGGTTGGGTAAATGAGACTAGAGATACTCAACGTTGCATTATTAAAATAGGAACAAAATATACAACAGGCATTATCTTGAAGTTTTCTAATCTATTAACACTATTCAAAATAAGTTTGCTTAAAAAGGCATAAAATATTACTACAAGGTAGACAAGACCCAAGTTTATTTTTGGACAGAGACATTATGACAAGGAAAAGAGCCCATATCAAATAATATTAATAGTTGTCTTAATTATTTTCAACTTATTTAAATTACCTCCACAGAAGTACAAATCTCTGTTGCCTCACTATATCATAGAATTGACTCTGGATGCTTGGGGGCTATGCCAGCAAAGCACAAGTTCCAACTGCTACTATCAACCTAGAAAGTCTTTGAGTATAAAGTTACAAATAGCTGATTTCTAGCTAGAACCATTCTAAGCAAAATACGTAAAGGTCAATTAATAGTAGGTTGTCAGTAATGAATTCTTTGGCCACAGCCACCCATGAAATAAAGGCAAGTGCTAACTGCCCCTCAGTCCAATGTAGTCCCTTTCTGCTTCTTCAAGGAGTATAGCAGGAGTGACAGAAAAGGAGGTAGAGGGGGATAAGACTCACAATTTATAAACCATCTGTAAAAATTAATTTCACTCTTGGTACTCTGAATGCGAAATCCTTTTCCAACAACAATAATTGAACAGAGACAATTCACATGCTATTGAAGGAACTAAACCAGATTGATATTAATATTTTTTGCAATAAATGAAATAAAAAAGACATAATGAAATTGTAGCAAAATGGAAGGATGGCTAACAGGTTCTTTTTGGACAGATAAATAAAAGATTTGGTAGAATTGATTTCATCCTATGCCTAAACTCAACAAGAAATACCATCTTATAGGATACATGGTCATTTTGCTTTGTAGTCCTTTTCATGCAAATAAACAAAAAGATCGCCATGAAAACAGTTACAGTTTATCTCCAATATCTGTTGCAGAGGATGAAGTTAGAAAAATTCTGCTAAGAATCTAAAAAGATCCTTCCAACCATCTAAAAATGTATATGTACATATATATGTATATACATTCATATATATATATAATTCATATATATTATATATATATGAGAGAGAGAGACAGAGACAGAAAGACAGAGACAGAGAGAGAGAGAGATTGAGATTTAGTGACTAATGCAAAGCTGAGCATAAGGGAGAATGGCAAAAAACTCTTGGAGGGAAAATATTACAAATTTATAGCATTTCAGAGTTGGAAGGGACCTAAAAGACTATCTAGTCCAGCCTATACCCAGTAGTGGGATTCAGCTTGTTTGCACTATTTCTGCAGAACCAGTACCTAATTTTAGGTTGAGTTGGGCAAACCGGTTGTTAGCAGGGTCTGAACCTGCACCTGCCATGTCAGCAGCCGTGGAGCCTTGGCTCTGTTCCATAGAGAACCAGTTGTTAATTTATCTGAATCCCCCCCCAAAAAGATGCCTACTCTAATATACTGGACAAGTATTCATCTAAACTTTATCTTGCCAGGAAGGAGAATACACATCCCTTTCTACTTTTAATGATTAGTCAGTTCAAGGTTTCATTGTTTTGGTTCAGGTTTAGGAAATGAAAGAATTAAAGGTTTATAGCCTTACTTGGAAGGCTCATCCCTTTAAGTCATTATTTTTTTTTTCAATAAGAGAGTCAGAAGGTGCTAGACAAAGTAAGCACCCAACAAAATCATTTAAAAAGGAAATTGATCTGGCAAGAAATAGATGGCTTTTAAAAAAGGGAAAGAAATGGCTGTTACTAATATGAATATCATTTTAGAATCAGCTTTCTATGTCTATAGAGTCGTCATCTTATTTAAGCAAAGATCAAAATCAACATCAGTTTAGAAGAAAAGATAAAGTTAAAAGGGATTATATGTACTTCCAATAGCTCTTATCCACTCTTCTCTAAGGATAAGAGTTGGGTGATAAGGGCATTGGCCCAGGTCACCAAATTTAGAGACTGATGTCATTGTATGTGGTCCTTTAGTAGCAGAAAAACCACTAAATTTAGCAGCTAGTTAGCTTTTCCCTTGCCTTTGTGTCCCCTATCCCCATGCAGTAGCCTTCCCAGCAATGGCTTCATATCAAGATCTCAGTCTTCTCCCACCTCTAGTCAGGCAGTGTTCTATTCATTTCCCCTTAAATTGAGGATGTATTTTTCCCCACTTGTCCTAAACATCAATCAATCAATGAATTGATAGATAGATACACAGACAGATAGATGAATGAATGAATGAACAAACAAGCAAACAGACAGTTAAATAATTAATGGCATTTCTAGCTAGGGCTCTGCTCCAACTTGATCTTTGCAAGCAGACTATCCATTGAAGTGAGGTAATGAGTAAAGAGGGAGAAAAAACTCACGCGAACATAGGTTATCATAATTTCTTATGGAAATTTACTTATGTGAAACAATTTCAATAACAAGAAAGCCAAAAGAAGCCAAGACAATTAAAAACCATTTGATTTCTTGGTCAAACAGTAAGCATTAGTGAGGATTATGGTGGGTAGCTAGGTGTAACAATGAATGGAGTGCTGGAACTAGAGTCAGGAAGACCTGAGTTCACATCTTGCCTCAGACACTTACCAGCTGTGTGACCCCAGGTAAATTACTTAATCTCTGTTTGTCTTAGTTTTCTCATCTGTAAAATGGAGATGATAATAGGACCTACCTCTCAGGGTTGTTGTGAGGATCAAATGAGATATTTGTAAAGCACTTAACACAGTCCCTGGCACATAATCAGCACTATATAAATATCAACCATTAGCTATATGTTAACTGTAATGATGATGATGAAAATATTGTCTCACACAATTGCCAGACAGCAGTTCATCTGAAAAAAGATCTGGAAGCTTTAGCGAATTGTAACTATGTAACTATGAGATAATAGTGTGATATAATAGCTAAGAATGAAATCTTAGGTTTTCATTAAGATGAACACAGCATTCAGTATTAGGGAAGTAATATTTTGAGGGTAGCTAGGTGCCGTAGTAGATATAGCACTATTTGCCTCAGACGCTATCAGTATGACCCTGGACAAGTCACTTAATCCTTTTTGCCTCAGTTCTCTCATCCATAAAATGTGTTAGAAAAGGAAGCGGCAAACCACTTCAGCATCTTTGCCAAGAAAACCCCAAATGGGGTCGCAAAGAGTTGGACACAACTGAAAAATGACTCAACAACAACAAAATTAATGCTCTATTCTGCCCTGGTCAGGTCACATTTGGAGAACTGGGTCTAGTTCTAGATGTCACATTTTAGGAAGAACATTGAATATGCAGAGCATATTGTTCATGAAGAACCATGAAAATTGCCAAAGAAAGGCTACCAGGATTATGCCAGAGGGGACCTTGAGCTCATGCCATATTGAGATTATTTGAAGGGATTGAGGGTACTTACCTGGGAAAAGAGAAATAATAAGGGGTACATGAGCATTCTCTTTAAATATTTGAACGTCTGCCACATGGAAGAGGGTAGATTTGTTTTGTTTGGTCCTAGAGGACAAAATCAGAAGTGTTGGGTAAAAGTTGCAGAGAGGCAAATATAGGCTTGTAGTGAGGGAAAAGTTCTAGACATTAAAGTTATCCTGAAGTAGATTGGGCTGCCTTGTAAGATGGTCTTTTCCTTTCATTGGAGGCCTTCGAGGAAAGGCTAGTTGACTACGTGTCTGGTATAAGGTATGAGGAAATTCTTGTTCAGGTACAAGTTGGACTATATGGCCTCTGAGGTCTCTTCCAACTCCAAGATTCTGTGATTTATCAATTATCTAGTCAGCTGGAGACTATTGCCTTCTGCTGCTTGTCTTTTGAGCATTTAGCTATTTTTTTTTTATATCATGGAAAAGTTCACAGGGAAAGATAGGAAATGTGAAATTAAATTCCATTTTTACTTATGGTATCTTCCCTTTAGGAAATAGAGATGTTAACCATGGAATAATTCATGGGAAGATGTTAAAAAATCCCACAGTACTTCTTTGTTGACAATAAGAAAGTATTTAATTTAGTAGAGCAAAATGCCACTTTCAAGGCTCTCCTTTGACAAGGTATCCCCCATGTGTTATAAAAATAATGTGATTATTTGAAAGAAACAGAAATAGCTTTATTCAGTTGTTAATATCAAATAAGGCATGAAAGAGGGAGATATATGCTAGCTAAAGTTATTGACCACTATTGTGAAGAGATTGAGCAGAGTCCAAGTTGAAGAGGAATTCCCTGTGGGGTGATGAGGTTTGCCTGATGTTCTTGATTTTGAAGGACTTCGTACTGTCAAGCCACAGAACATCAATAAGCCTTTGAATGAGCTCTATCAGGTTCAAAAGAATTGGTTTATATACACAGGAAAAACTAAGTGAATGAAGAATATTCATTGATAGACTATAATATGCAGTTTGACGTACAATCTATAGAACGCATCTGTCATGGACAGGCACAGTAAATGGTCAATGAGCTGAACCCAGAATTGAAAGGAGGGAAAAATAAGGGTGGAATTGGCTTTGAGAAAGTGCCAATTTTTTTTAAAAAAAATTATGCCATCATTTCTTGAAACAAAGGTCTATATTTTTAACAACAACATTCTTCCATTGATGTTCCAGTGCTGGAAGATAACTCTGCAATCTCAGCATTGTAGTTGAGAATTATTTGAAGCCCAATGAGGGAGAACATGGAGGGTCTGAGCAGGCTGTAACACATGAGAAATGAGGAATTATGCATGAGAAGTGGTTGTAAAAAATGCCACCAAAATGCATCAGTGCAAAAAAAAAATGAATTGGTCACATGGTAAAAAGGAGAGATGCTCTGTGGAGAGTTCGGCCACACAAGTATTTACTTGATGCCAAGAACACATAAGGAAGGCTCCCAATATTTTGACTGAACATGTGGTGGAAAATTTACAGGAAGATATGGACAAGAGTTTCATAGTCTGGGTATTAAGGGATGGGTTGCATTGTGTATCTTTGTAAGGAATGCTGTCATCAAAGAGATCACATATTCATTAGAATATTAGAGTCAGAGGCTCTAAAAGGTTGGCTTGATAAGGAGGTTCCAACTACTAAAATTTGGTATGGAAATTACTTGTGAATATCATTTATCCCTTTAATCTTAAAAGGAATAAGATTCTATTATTGGGAAAATTCTCTTTTCATACCTAAGTGGAAGATAAAATTTCTTCCCAAGTAACTTAACTTCGAGAACAATAAGATTCATTGAATTCATTCATGAGTGGCATCTAGTGGTGAAAGATAGTAACTGTAGGAATTATTTTGTCATTTACAAAACACCTTGGGGTTGGATAAATCCAGAAACTGAAATTCAAGGGTTTAAGAAATATTGAATTTAAAACCCCATGAACAAAACTAAAGGTGATTTCTTTGATTTCAAAGAAGAAATTGAATACACTGAAGGCAGTAAAGGTAAAAATGAATTTGAAAATGGCGAAAGGAATAAAAAAGATGGACAAATTGTAAGTATTTTAAATTGTTAATAACAAAATTATGTAATATGGAAAGTTTATCTTCATACTGCATATTGACAACAGATTATTAAAAGTTTCTTATGTAACCTTTTAAAAGGGAATCATCTTAAGTTTAGGATCATCTTCCATTCTAGTTAGTAGTGTTCTTCACCAATAGCAGATTAATGAGTCATTACCACAATTTACTGAATGATTCAGTCCCTAAACCCTGCTAATTCAGAAAAATCATGGGTTTAAATGAGAATTATATAAGCCGACTCACATATTAAATCACAAAAGCTGGAAAATTCCAGCTGGATGACAGATCTAAATATTGTAAGACCTTTTAAAGGGTAGAAGAAAATGAAATAATATATTTCTTTAAATCATGAAGAGAAATTTTTTTTTGGTTAAACAAACTGAAATTCTTAGGGATCATACCGATGTTTTTGACCAGATTAAAATTAAAATTTTCTGTATAACAAAAAATAATTTAATTAAAATTAAAAGGAAAACAATAGGGAAAAGTTATAACTTGCAGTACAGATAAAAACTTGCCATCTAAAATATGTAAGAAAGTGTTAAACATTCACAGTGTTCATTCCTTGTTCATAATTAATACATGATCAAAGGAAATGAACAATTTCCAAAAAAGGATACAAAATTTGTTAATAATCACTTGAAAAAATGTTCAACTTCATGAAGCATCAAAGAGAAGCAAAATAAAACTTCAATGTAACCTCTCCTATTAAATAGCAAAAAAAATAATTAAAAGCAATGAAAAGACGATGGTGGGCTTGTGGAGAAACAGGTATACTCATCTATTGCTTATGTAATTACAAACTTGTAAAATCTTTTTTGGGAAACAATGTTAGTGAACAGAACACACTACAAAATTAATCACACCCTTTGATACAATCAACAATTCCATTGTTGGGAATATATTCTGGAAGTCTTATCAAAAGGAAACAAGAAAATAGCTACCAGCTTAAAGACTTTTGTAGCAGTATTATGTATCATTTTAAGGTGTGAGCAACCTAAGCTTCTGGAAATTGCAGAATGGTTAAATAAATTGTAGCACATTGACATTATGGAATACTTTGATGCAATTAAAACTATTACATTTTAAAACTATAAAGTGACCTAGAAAAAACCTTTATAAAATAATGCAAAAAATAGAAGAGTACGCACTATGTATGACCATATTAGAGAAACAGTAAACAATATGATACTTTATATTTTATAATACTTTATATTTTGACATTATAGTTTGGTTATATTTTTATATTTGATATTTTGATATACATATTTTGACATATTTACAATACCTTATATTTTGAAATTACTTATGTAACTGGTTACCAAATAAATTTAGTCAAATGCATTGATGCTCAATATACTTTTAAATCAAATATTTAACTACACAAAAAGATTTGTAGTCTAATAGCAAGGATTTATTGAGTAGCTAATGCACAAAGGGTGCACAGTGCATTGCTGAAAACTGCTGCATCAGATAAATCACTAATACAGTCAGACAAAGGTTTGGTGCAGCTAACACCGATCAAACAAAAAGGATATTTAATAGTGAAGAACCAAATGAAGTATGGAAGAGAGATATTTCGTGTTTCAGCCGAAGTAACTTGAGAAGGCAAAATATGGGAACAAATGATTTTCATTCAACCAAAGTACATATTCTGAACAAACATGTCCATGTGATATTTTTCCGGGCCTTTAAGACTCTACCAGGCCAGACCCTTTGCTGCTTTTGCCGCCTTCACTTTGTTTTTCCCTTTTCCCCATTTTGCCTTTAGTTTTTTCCTTTGCCTTGGGTGCATCCACACTGGGTACTGTCCATGTTCATCTAAAAGACTCTTTTTGTTTCTTTTAACATCCACTTCCATTTTCGATTCACCCTCTTGATCTTTCCCCACAGAATCTGTTTTCTCTTTGATTTTTCCAGGTGCTAACACAGTTGCTATGTATTTTACTTCTTCCATTAAAACATCACCATGGAATAAGGTCTATGGATGCATATACATGTGAGAAGAGACCCTATTTGAGAAGAAACATAGGGAATGGTAAAAGAACAATTACAAAGGAAAATGTTAGCAAATGAGAAATGACAGACCGTGACATTAAATCTCAATTATCCTCAGTGTGTTTATTGGGAAGATCTTTTCAGTTTATTGACAACAACTAAAACATGCCATTTAATCACATTACCTACTTCTTTGACATCTCCCCCTATGGGCAACACTTAATTTGCTTAATTACATGACTGTTGACATCTATGCTCTCTTTAACTTTTATTTTGAAGGAAGCCTAAATCTGAATAGACACATCTCTTCAAATTTAAACATTTAACCAAAGAGTGGTAGAGTGAAAGGAGTTTAATTCAGTTCGTTTGATTAGTGGTCAAATAAGAAAATTACTTTTGAACAAGCCATTAATGAGTTCCTTAAGAAAAAATCACCAAGACCAGATGGATTCACAACTGAATTTTACCAAACATTTAAAGAACACTTAATTCCAATACTATATAAGATATTTGAAAAAAAAAAAAAGAAAATTACTTGACTCTGAGCGAGATACTGAAAGGGTGGTTTTATTATTTTTGACGAAAATTTTTATAACATGAAACACTGGCACTGGAAAGTGGCTTTACATGTCTATATGAATATAGCAATATCTCAAAGACCTGTTATTTCTTTGGTGTGAAAACTCCCTCCACCAATTCAGATCAATCAATTAATCAACAATATTTGTTTAGAACCGGCTATGTGCCATGTATTATGCTAACAGCTGGGGATACAAAGACAAAAGTAATATAGTCTCTGCCCTAAAGAAGTTTACATTCTCATGGGGAAGACAAAAAGATCACAATCCATGGATAATATATAGTCTTACGGAGTTGCCTGACATTTGAAGATAGTGAATAAAAATTACTTCTTAAATATCTACTATTATGGGTTGTACATGCCTTTGAACTCTTTAATTAGTATAGGTAAACAGGAACTGGATATGGTAATAAATGAATAAGTGCCAAGAGGCTATTGGGTTATGATTAGTTATGTAAGAGCGTTCTAGGATTTTAAACCAGTTATAGAGGACATGATTAACATGGGAATGCAACAAAATGTTAGGTATTGTGAGGGAAAATTTATAAGATGGAAATCAATATATTACATGTAAACACAACTCCACTCAATTCCTACTCAGCAATCTCAATGCCATTTACACCTCAAGTTCTCAAAGGACATGCGATTGAGTTCAAGCTCTGGTAAGTCCCATCAAGCAGGAAATTAAACTCCATGTTTATTGTCCAAGTACACAAATCTAAGTTTGGAGGCTCATCACTAGGAAGTTAGGACAGCTAGGTGACACAGCGGATAGAGTGTCAGGCCTGGAATCAGAAGGACCTGAATTCAAATCTGGCCTTAGAAGATCCAGAAACAAATGAACAAATTAACGTAAGGCTAAACCTGAAGATAACTACTGGGATAATGATTCATTACTTGATAATCATACCATATTAAACAACAAACATGGATATATGACCTAGATATAAAAGGTCACATGGTAAATAAATTAGAGGAACCAGGAAGAAGACAACTATGGATAGGAGAAAAATTTTTGACCATATAAGAAATATATATCATCACACAAAATAAAAAGAATAATTTTGATTACCTAAAACATTTTACATGAATAAAATTAATGTAGTTAGAATTAGAAGAGAAACAGTTAACTAGAGGGAAAAACTGCAGTAAGTTTTTCTGATAAAAATTTGATATCCAGGATCTATAGGGAATTGCTACAACTATAGAAGAACAAGAGCCATTCCCCAATACATAAATGATGAAAGAATATGAATAAGCAGTTCTCAAAGGAAGAAATGCAAACTATCAATAATATGAAAGCATCCTGTAAACCAATAATAGTGAGGGAAATGCAAATTAAAACAACTCTGAGGTGTACTTTACATTCCTCATATTAGCAAAGGTGACAAAAAAGGAAAATAATTGTTTAAGGAGCTTTGTGAAGGTAGTCACACTGAAGTATTGTTGCCAGAGCTATAAAGTGGTCCAACCATTCTGGGAAATGATTTTGAATTGTACTTAAAATATCAATAAAATGTGCATAGCTTTTGTCCTTCCAGATGAATTTATTATTTTTCTGGTTCTGCAAGGGAATTCTTTGGTGGTTTAATTAGTATGGTACTGAACAAGTTAATTTAGATGTTATTGTCATTTTCTTATATTGGCTCAACAATTAATAGTTCTCCAATTATTTAGGCCTATCTTTATTTCTACAAGGAGCATTATGTAGTTGTATTCATATAGTTCTTGTAGGGGTCTTGGCAGGTAGACTCACAGGCATTTTAGGGTTTCTGTGATTATTTTAAATGAAATTTCTTTTTCTCTCTCTTCCTCCTGGGCTTTCTTGGTAATATATAGAAATGCTAATGACATAAGTAGATGAATTTTATGTCCTAAAACATTGCTGAAGTGATCAAATGTTTAAATTAATATTTTAGATGACTCTATGGTTTTCTAAGCAAACCATGATATCATATTAAAAGAGCAATCTCTTCTTAACCTTTATATATTCCTCAACTCATTTTTCTTGTTTTGTTGCTTTAGCTAGCATTACTAACACTACATAAAATAGTGATAACGGATTTACCCCTAATTTTATTGGAAAGGCCTCATGTTTATCCCCATTACATACATAATACTGGCTCTTAGTTTTAGATTTATACTACTTAGCATTTATTACTGTTTTCTAGTGTTTTTAAAACAGGAATGACTAAAACCCTGCCCCCCAAACCCTTTTTCTGCATCTACTGATATAGTCATGTAATTTTGTTGTTGTTGCTATTAATGATGACTATTATGTTTATGATATTCCTAGTATATGAAACAATTCTGCATTCCTGATAACAGCTTAACCTGGTCATGTATAATCTTGCTCATATATTGCTGTAGCCTTTTTGCTAATATTTTATTTAAAAGATTTACACCCATAATTGTTAGGGATATTGGTTTACAAGAGGTACCATCCCCATACCCCAGGGCTACAGGGGATTACAAAAATTAAGCAGTTACTACCAAAAATACACACACAGAGGAGAAAGAATCCGATAAAAGATAGTTATTATGGGAATAGAGAAGATAGAAGGTCATCTTCAGAGGAGGATATTGAAGCAAAGAAACCCCCTTCTACCCTAAAGAATAATGTGAAATGGTCAAAGGAGCTAGGATTACAACCAAGAATCACCTACCAGAATGATTGAGTATAATCCTTAAGAGGAAAAAATAGATATTCAATGAAATAGAGGACCTCCAAGCATTCTTGATGAAAAGACCAGAGCTGAATAGAAAATTTGACTTTCAAATACAAGAGTCAAGAGAAGCATAAAAAAAAAATAAACAGGAAAGGGAAATCTTAAGGGACTATGATAATGCCATTACCTTGTTTGATCATGACTGCTACTCCTGGTCTTCTGTATTCAGATGAATCATAATAAATTATTCTCTAGGGCTAAGTTTTAACTCTGTGTATCTTTATGTTTTGAGTGTATTTCTTGTACACATCTTGTCAGATTCTGCTTTCTAATCCATTCTACTATCCACTTCGGTTTGGGGTAATTTTATTCCATTCACATTTACAGTTATAATCATTAATAGTTTGCTTTCCTCCATCCTAAACTCTTTTAAAAAATTTCCCTCCATGCAATACTTTTTTGATCTTTGATCCCTATCCCTTCTTTAAAAAGAGAAGAGTGATAGGAGATATGTGCTCAAAACCAGTGCTCTATGTTTGATGTAGTCTGCTTCTGTTCTTCTGCTCTTCTTCTCTTCTCCTTGTCCAGCCCTCAGTCACAAGTTCTCAAAGTTTTAAACTTCTCTTCATGATTGTTATGGTAATTAGGGTGGGCCTTTTTTTTTTTTGCTGTTCTCTTTTGGAATGCTAAGGCCATCAAATGCCTTTAATGAGTCTTCCCTTTGTTTGAATGGGGCAGGTAAAGTGGGACCCTTTTGTCTTTTGTTTTGGAGTGCTTCTCAGCACTGAGGTAATCAAGTACCTTTGATGAGTCTTGCCTTTCAAACTTAGTGGAAAGCAAAATGGGACTTTTTGCTGTTTTTTGTTTGAGTGCTTCTCAGCACTGAGGTAATTAAGTGCCCCAGGGTCCTGAGACATGTATATAAGATCTGAGGTTGGCATTTTGTTTTGGGGGCACACTCATTGGAAGAGAATTGGTGATTTGGCCAGAGGAGACTCTGGGTAGCCATTGGAGCCCCCTTGGCTTTGAAAACCCAGATGTTGGTGCTTCTCTCTCTGGTAACTGTTTGTGTACTGCTTGGACAGACAGCTAGAAGGCTGTCTGCTGATTCATGTTTATTTGCTATGTTTATGTAATATATGCTGGTAATTTCTGTTTGTATTCTCTCTGAAGTTCAGGATGATGGCTTTTGCCCCTGAACTAAGTGAATGGTATATGTATATTTAATTAGAGTGAGATTGTTAACCCCTTAAAGTTGCTTTCCTTAGAAAAGCAGATGAAAGAATCTGTGCTAGGAGCCCTCCTGTGTGTTGGTGTTGTTGGTCTTCCACCTCCACAGCAGCTGCTAGCAACATTGTTGTCACAATAGTCCCCTCTCCAAGGTTAAAATTTGTTTCACTTATTAACAGAACAGAATTATGTCCATAGAGAATCTGCAATTTTTGAGACATGTATTGCATAGTAATTAAATTAGATTTTCCATTTTTCCATGCTTCCCTGAATCTACTCTTTTATTCCCCCTCCCTTACCACTCTATTCTTGTTGAGCTGAATGTATTTCTACATGGAATTCTTTATACATATATGTGTGAGTGTTCTACCTTTTTTTGACTAATGAAAGTAAGGTTCATTTCCCCACTTCTTCCCCTTTTTGTATAGTCTAATTGCTCATTCTGATAATGTGAGGTAGTAAGTTCCCTCATCCTTTCTCCCCCTTTCTTCACTAGTGTATTGCTTTTTCCCTTTTAATATCAAGGTAATCAAAATATAACAAAACCACAAAGAGATCTATTGTCTTATTTAGCTCCTTCTATGAACACTGAGTACATTAGGGGCCTAAGGGGACAATTTATCATCTCCCTGCATTAAAAAATCAAACACTCCATCCCTATGTAGTCCTGAATGTTCATTTATATTTACCTTTTCTTGACTTTGTGTTTATATTTCAGAGTTTCCGTGCATCTGTAATCTTTTCAGAAGGAATCCTTGGAGGTTCTCCATTTTTTCTTACTCTATAAGATTATATTTAGTTTTGCTAGTAAGTTATTCTTGATTGTAAACCTGTTATGCCATTTGGAATATTCTATTCCATGCTCTCCATTCTTTTATAATTGTATCTATTAAATTTTGTGTGACTTTGGTCCCTTGGTACTTGAATTGTTTCATTATGGCTGCTTTCAATATTTTTTTCTTTGACCTGGAAGATCTTTCTTTTTACTATGACATTCCTTAGAGTTTTCATTTTGAGATTTCTTTCAGGAAGGGACTGATGGATTCTTTCTACTTTCAATTTAACTTCTTGTTCTAATGGCAGTTTTATTCTATTCTATTTTATTGTTCTAAGCAGTTTTATTTTCTTTCTTGAAACATGAAATTCAGTATCACTTTTTGGCCCTGGCTTTCAGGTAGTTCAAAAATTTTAAATTTCTCTTTACATGTTTCACAGATCAGTTGTCATTTATGTAAGTTATATCATATTTTCTTGTATTTTTAGGATTTTGTCTTTATTTTAATTTTTTAGTTGTTGTCTCATAGACTTTTCTAACTTTCAGAGTCTATTTCTTGGGTAAAATTTTATACCTCTTGTACTAAGATGTTAATTTTCCTTCTAAGTCTTTCCTCCAGAGCTTCCATTTCTTTTCCAATTCTTTCTTCTAGAGTTCTCATACCATTTTAAATACCATTTTAAAATCCCTTTTTTATCTCTTGATTAATTTCTTCTAGGACTTCTAATTGGCCTTGTGGCCAAGCTATTTTTCTTTGAGATTTTGTTTATAGAAGCTTTAGTTGTTTTCTTTGTGTGGGTTTGTTTCTTCTGAGTATTTGGATCCATAGCAGCTCTTTGCCATCAATGTTTATTTCTGCTTATGAATTCTTTAAATCTTACTTCCTAAACTGGGATTTTGTGTTAGGGCCAGGTTCTGTATATTTCTGGAAAAATATTGGGACCTTGTATGGTTTTGATCTATATTATCCGAATTCCTGCAACTGCTTTCCCCAGGAATTAAGTGCCACGTTCTTCAAGTACTTCAGGGGTAGCTCAAACTGTGTTGTTGCAAACACTTAGTTTGCCCAGAGGAATTTATTCTAGGACTCGGTGTGATTGATATCTTCCTGGTCTTAGATTTGCAACTCAGCATCCTATTTGGGTCAGGGCTACATAATTGCAGTCTTGCCCCTGGCTGGAGTTCAAGTTAGCAAGTTGCTGGCCCCAGGTCCTATCAGCTAGCTGGAATGCTATTCGAGTAGAGAACAATGTAAATATAGTCCCCCCACAATCCCTGCCCTGAGTCATTAGCCTGTGAACTAAGTCTATAATCCTACTTTAGTGTCAGATTGACGGAGCTATATGTCTACCCTGGGTCTACAGCTCCTGCCTTAGTTACTTGCCCCTAGGCTAAGTTCAAGTTCCCACTCTGGTGTCAGAACAACCTTGATTCCAAGACAGTTCCTAGTCTGTCCCTATAGGATGAATCACCAATAATGCTCTGAGGTCATAAGAGACAGAGCTGCTGGTTCTGATAACTTGGTGAACTGAATGTATAGTCTTCAGCTTGAAAACTGACCCCACTGTGATTTCCCCTTGGATTTTTAAATCACTACTCATTCTGGTGTTCTTTTGTTGAAAATTATTGTTGGTATAGTTGAGGGTGAATTCCCTATACAAGGAATTCCCTACATAGAGGAAATCTCAGGGCTAGATAAAAAATAAGAACAGAATTATGTCCATAGGGAATCTGCAATTTTTGAGACATGTATTGCATAGTAATTAAATTAGACTTCCCATTTTATTTTGCCTGTGTATAAAGTGACCATAATGCAATTGATGTCATTTAGAAAATTTGCCCAAGAAGAAAGCAAACAGGGAGCGTCAACTCCAACAACCCTTAAATATAGTAAAAAAAAATGGAAGAGAACTCTTTCTAAAAAGTCTATAGAATTTCCCAATATAGCTTCCTTCCTTCCTTCCTTCCTTCCTTCCTTCCTTCCTTCCTTCCTTCCTTCCTTCCTTCCTTCCTTCCTTCCTTCCTTCCCTCTTCTTCTCTCTGTGTCTGTCTGTCTGTCTGTCCTGATCGTTCCCAAACAGTAAATGCAGCAGCTAATTGGGCCTGTAATTGTAGGCATAATCTCAATACTGGTCAGCCTGGGAGTATTGACCTCCTCTGTTTCTAGCCTGGGCTGGTTTGACCTTCCTTAGGCAGCCTAGTCACCCCCCACTTGTAGGGGTTCACCATATTGTTGTTTAGCACAGACATGCAATTAGCTTAGCCCACCGCAGCTCAGTAGCAGGAATTACAGGCATGCCCTGGGCACTACCATGCCCAACTCAAATCATTTTATTTCAAGGGCCAATGACCCTACCCCAACCCAATATTCGATATATGTTTGTAGCATTTATTTTCTGTTAAACATTTAAAAAATGTTAGGGAGAAAATAGGAAACAAAGAAAATACATAATTTTTAATTGGCAAAGAGATATTTCTAGAAAATCTAATCAACAGAAGGATATAAAGACTGAATTAACCTTTAACTGCTAACCCCTTTAATATTCTCAAATAATTTTTTATACTTCAGATGACAGTTCTAGTAATTGATTTCTTTTTTACTTTTCCAGTCCATACTATTTGGATTATGGTATTAAGTTAGAACATAAAAATTCAAGAACTAAACATCACATTAGAGATAATAGAGACAAATAGTTTCAATGTTTTTTGTTCTGTGAATCCCTTTCAACAACAGAAAAGGGGTTGCAAACTCCCAAGATAGTTTAATATATTATTCATATTTTTTTACTTATACATTCTTATGGTAACTACAATTATAACTTTTCCCCCTTTCTAATTAAAATTTACATTATATAATTTAAATTACAAAATAGAAAATTTTATTCTAGCCATAAATATGAAAACTCTAAAAATAAAAATATAACTCTAACATATAAATTACAAATTGTAAAATAATTACAAATATTTTAGTGGAATATTCTGTAAGAATTAACAGAAATTCAAGAACACTTCATATGCTAGTTATTGCCCATATGATGTCATATAAAATTCCATTATTTTACAAATTTTGTTGATCATAAATAACATTTTAATAAAATACATTATAACTTGAAAGGTATTTAACATAATACAATAGTCATATATAAATTTAATTTTGATGCTGGACTTCTTTATTTGGAAAAACAGTTTTGTAATATTTGACTCAACACTAGGCAAACAGTCTTAAACATGGTTCTACACATTTTATTTCTTCATTTTGATTTAAAACAAGAATATTTGGAGGAAAATGGCAGGAAAATTTTACAAGCTGTCTTGCTGAGACGTAGCAATTAATTTATTTTAATTTTTTGCCATCTAAGTAATCAGAAAACTACATAGCTAGTTACAACATAAAATATTCACTCTTCTATGTACTGGACTGTATAAAATGAGAAATGTACTTCAAGTTCAATTATATATATACATATATATATTATACATACATATATATGTGTTAATTTTTAACATTTATATAATAATTTTAAGGAAAAAAACTTCAATTTTTTTCTCTTCTACCACTGGGACAGTGGCTATATTCTCATAGAAACTCTACTGAATGAATTACCAATGTTGTCAACCAGTGCATTTGAAAATTTACCAGATTTAAGAACAATAATATAAAAAGAGAATATTAAATGGGAAAACAGCCTTGATGCTGCAGTGAGAGGCAATATAAGGTTTTTTCCTGGAGAACATTTGTACTCAGCCTTGATGATTTCAAGAATTGTTTATAAGGTAAAATACCCAACAATTATAGTTTTCATACAGCTTGAAATTTGTGCTATAAGAACATAAACATCGGTAACATCTTAATCACATGATTACACAGCTGATTAGTACAATTACATAGTAACAGAGGGGGGAAAGAGAGCTATTCTGGCACAGTGCAAATGAATAGAGCATACTTGTGACCATGCACTGGGAATCAATTTGTGCTCAAATGTGAAACCCTCGTGGAAGTTTGGAAACAATTTGATGACAGATCGAGAAATTGCAAGTACATATTGCTATTAGTCAGAAGCAGTCAGAGTTTGATGTAACTGCTACATGAATACCAAAATCATTGGGTACATGATCACGATAGTTTTGAACTACTGAAGAAAAAAACCTACAATTCTTCAAATAGATAGATGCTTGTTGTCACAGAGGGAAAATATATTTGTAATATAAGTGAGGAATTATTTACTTCATAGGCAATATTAAATAATTTTTAGCACAACCACCTAGATGACTGTCATAAACCCCTAAGGAATGTGTGAAAAATTAAATGGGAACCACTGACTTGAGATATACTTAGCACTGATTTTTAGAGATATTTATACTAGACCTTATTCCTGGTAAGACTTATAGTTCAATAATTGTTTGTGTAATATTTTACATAATATTACTTTCTCTGTTTTGACAGAGAAAACTGTAAGCCAATAGTTAGGTATCAAGATGATATTTGTGTTATAGAAGGAACTTGGTAGGACCCTTTCTTTTCTTTCTTTTTTAATTTTTTAAATTTGTGTGATAAATTCACTTTTATTTTTTTTCAGTTCCAAAGTCTCTCCTTCATTCTAACCTTTCCCCTCCCCATTGCAAAAGCAAGAAATACAATATCCATTATAAATATTAAGTCATACAAAACATATTTCCACATTAGCTATGCTCTGAAGGAAAAATAAGAAAAAGAAAAACGTATGCTTCAATTTGTATTGAGTTCACAGCATTTTTCATCATGAGTCCAATGGAATTGTGGTGGATCCCTGTTACTAAAGCTTTCACAGTTGTTAATCTTTACAACATGTTTGTTACCGTGTAAATTGTTCTGCTCACTTCAGTTTACTGTTCATATAAGTCTTCTCAGATTTTTATGAAACCATCCCCTCCACTATTTCTTACAGCACAATTATATTCCATCACATTTACATACCATAACTTGCCCATTTGGTGTCACAACAAAAAGAACTGTTATAAATATTTTTTAAGTAATAGGTCTTTTTTTCCTTTTCTTTGATCCCTTTATGGTATAGACCTAGTGGTGGGTGAAAGGGTATGCACAGTTTTATATGTGCACACTTTAAGCATAGTTCCAAATTGCTCTCCAGAATGGCTGGACTAGTTTACAACTCCACCAATAGTGCAATAACACTAAAATTATTGTTGTTTGGTCATTTCCAACTCTCTGTGACCCTGTGGGCCAAAGTAAACCAATACAGTCTGTGGATTTTCTTGGCAAGAATACTGGAATGGTTTGCCATTGCTTTCTCCAGACGTAAACAAAGGTTAAGTAACTTACCCACGGTCATACAGCTAGCAAGTGTCTGAGGCTGGATTTGGACTCCAGGTCCACCCCTCCATCCACTGAGCCATTTAGCTGCCAACACTAAAATGGTGCACCTATTTTTCAAGATGACCTCCATATTTTATATTCAGTAATTATACTAAAGTTGATAAGTGCTTCAGCTAGATTTTTAGTTTACTCTCTACAATTTTCTAAGTATACCAACATAATTAATATATGCAAAAGCGATAGTTTTGTTTTCTCATTACCTATGTTTATTCTTACAATTCTTTTGCTTATCTTATTGCCATAGCTAGAATTTTTAGTATGATACTGAATAAAAATGTTGATAATGGATATCCTTGCTTCACCCCTGATCTTATAGGAAAAGCTTTTAGTTTATTCCCATTATAGATAATGTTTGTTCTTGGTTTTAGACTGATAATACTTAACATTTTAAGAAAAGTTCCACCTATTCCTATGCTTTCTTGTGTTTTAATAGGAATGGGTATTGTATTTTGTTAAAAGCTTTTTATGCATCTACTGAAATAATCTTGTGATTTTAGTTATTTTTAGTTAGTATTGGTATGCCAGTTATGTTTATAATTTTCTTAATATTGAACTATCCCTGAACTTCTGACATAAATTTAGTCTCATCATATTGAATGATCTTTGGGATATATTGTCGTGATGCCCTTGATATTGTTTTTCTTAAAAATTCTGCATCAACATTCATTAGAAAAATTGGTCTTATTCTGTTTTTGCTCTCTTTGGTTTAGGTATAAAAATCACATTTGTGTCATAGAAGGAATTTGATAGGACTCCTTCCTTACCTATTTGTTTCAGATAGTTTATATAGTATTAGAATTAATTATTCTTTACATGGTAGAATTTGCTTATGAATCCATCTGATACTGCAATGTTTTTCTCCCACTGAGGGAGCTCATTTATGGCTTGTTCAACTTCTTTTTCTAAGTTGGGGTTATTTAAATATTCTATTTCCTCTTCTGCTAATCTGGACAATTTATGTTTTTTAAAATATTCATCTCTTTCATTTAGATTGTCAGTTTTGTTGGCATAGAGGTGGGCAAAATAGCTCCTAATAATTGCTTTTATTTCCTTTTCATTGGTTATGTATTCACCCTTTTCATTTTTGATACTGGTAGTTTTATTTTCTTCTTCTTTTAATCAAATTAACCAATGGTTAATCTATTTTATTTCTTGTTTTCATAAAACCAGCTCCTAGTTTTATTTATTAGTCCAATGTTTTGTTTTGTTTACTTACAATCCTATTAATCTCTCCTTTGATTTTTAGGATTTCTATTGTGGTGTTTAATTGAAGATGTTAAATTTATTTTTCTAGTTTTTTTTTGGTTGCGTGCCATTGCTGTTCTTTCTCTTTTATTGATGTAAGCACTGAGAGAGATAAAATTCTCCTAAGTACTGTTTTGGTTGCATCCCAAATTTTTTTCATGTTTTCTCATTGTTATCATTATCTTGTTTTTCTATGATTTGTTCTTTGACCCATTCATTCTTTAGGATTAAGTTATTGAGTTTCCAATTAATTTTTAATATATGCTTCGAAAGCCCTTTAATGAATATAATTTTTACTGCATCGTGATCAGGAAAAGATGCATTTAATATATCTGCTTTTCTGAATTTTTGTGAAGTTTCTATACCCTAATATATGGTCATTTTTTCTGAGGTTGCCATACGCAGCTAAGAAATAGACATAATCCTTTCTATTTCCACTCAATATCATCCAGAAGTCTATCAAATCCAACTTTTCTAAAATTCTATTCATCTCCATAATATCTTTTTTGCTTATTTTATGGTTAGATTATCTAGGTCTGAGCACATAAATTAAGGTCCCAAACTAGTATAATTTTACTGTTTGTTTCCTCCTGTAATTCCTACTGTAATTTCCTCCTGTAGCTTTTCTTGAAAGAATTTGGATGCTATGTCATTTGGTGTATATATGTTCAGTATTGATGTTAATTCATTGTTTAGCATAACGTTCAGCAAAATATTTCTCTGATTATCTCTTTTACTTAAGGTTAATTTTGCTTTTGCCTTGTCTGAGATCATGACTCCTACCCCTGCCTTTTTTACTTCAGCTGAATCATAATAGATTTTACTCCAGCCTCTTGTTTTAACTTTTATGCATCTTTCTGTTTCAGGTATGTTTCTTGCAAACAATATATTGTTGGATTCTAGTTCATTATCCATTTGGCTATCCTTTTCTATTTTGTAGGTTAGTTTATCCCATATACATTCACAGTCATGATTACTGTGTATTTCTCTCCATTCTATTGTCTTCTCTTTATTCTTCACTTTTTACCATCCCCTTTCACAAGATTTTTGCTTCTGATCACTGCTTCCCTTAACCTACTCTACCTAATATTTTGCCTCCTCTAGGACCTTTCCCCTCCTACTACCCTGTTAGGTAACAAGAATATCTGTACCTGACTGGGTATTTGTATTTTCTTCCCTCCTTGAACCAGTTCAGATGAGAGCAAGGTTCAAGCATTGCTTGTTCCCTGCCCCCATTCTCCTCTCCACTGTATAAACTCTTCCTTGCTTTCCTCATTGATGTTAGATAATTCTTTCCATTTTCTTCTTCTCTCTTGCCCCTTCTCCCAATGCATCCCCTTTTCTTACCTTTTCATTCTCCTTTTGAGATCATCCCAACAAAATACACCCATACCATGCCCTCTGTAGAAGTAAATTCCTTCTCATGCTCTAATGATGATAAAGTCCTTAGGGGTTACATGTACCATCATTCACTCATATTGAAAACCTGGAAAGACTTACATGAACTGATGCTGAGTGAAGCAAGCAGAATCAGAACATTGTACACAGTAACAACAACATTATATGATGGTCAACAACACAGTGATCCAAAACCAAAAGATTCATGATGGAAAATTCTATCCACATCCAGAGAAAGAACTATGGAGTCTGAATGCAGATCAAAGCATACTATTTTCACTTTTTTTGTTTTTGTTTTTTGTGGCTTTTCCCTTTTATTCTGTTTCTTCTTTCACAACATGACTAATGATGACTAATGTGGAAACATATTTAACATGGTTGCACATGTATAACCTATATTAGATTGCTTGCCATAGTGGGGAGGGCAGAAGGGAAGGAGAAAAATTTGGAACTCAAAATCGTATTTAAACAATGAATGTTGAAAACTATCTTTACATGTAATAGTAAAAAAATGAACTATTATTTACTAAAAATGAATAGATCTATTTGCATTGTTACTTTGAGATCATGGTTGTTACTCCTACCTTAGTTTACTTCATCTGAAGCATAATTGATTATGATCCAGCCCCTTATTTTAACTCTGTGTGTAACTTTCTATTTCCAGTGTATTTTTATAAACAATATAGTATTGTTGGATTCTGGTTTTTAGTCTGTACTTTTATCCTCTTCTGTTTTATGGGTGAGTTTCTCTCATTCACATTCACAATAATGATTAGTTGTGTGTTTCCTTCTATCCTATCTTCTTTTGCTTTTCCTTCTGTTTATTTCCCACCCTTTCTTTAAGAATTTGTTTTGCTTTTGACATCCCTCCTTTAATCTACTCTCCATCTTATTCCCCTCCTTTCCCTTAACCTCCTTCCCTCCTGTTTGCCAGTTGGATAAAACCTGTGTGTGTTTCTTCTTTACTTTAACCAATTTAGCCTGAGGTACAAGTGCCATCCTCTCTTCTCTCCTATTCCTTCTTCCTTGTTACATAGAATTCTACTTATATATCCCATTTATGTGGGGTAATTTTCTCCATTCTTTCTCTCCCTTTCTATCTTCCCAGTGTATTACTCTTTCCTTCACTTTATATTATCATTTAAAATCATCAAAATGTAACAGAATCACTACCAGACCTTCTGTCTAAATAAGATTCCCTATATGACCTGAGGGGATACATGTATCATCAACCTATATAAGCATGTAAATAATTTAACCTTGTTTAGTCCCTTATGATGGCTTGCTTATAGTTTATGTTTTTATTTTTCTCTTGACTCCCGTGTTTTTATTTCAAATTTTCTACTCAGCACTGGTTATCCATTAAGAATGCTTAAAAATCCTCTCTTTAGTTAAAGGTCTTTTTCCCCCTGTAGAATTATACTGAATTTTGCTGGGCATATTATTTTTGGTTGTAAGCCTAAATCTACTTTTTTTCTGGAACTATTTCATTCCTTTATAGTGGTGGCCACTAAATTACGTGTGATCCTGACTATGGCTCCTCAGTATATGAATTCTTTCTTTGTGGCTGCTTGGAGAATTTTATTTTATTTGATCTGAATGCTCTATATGTTCTCTATGTTCCTATGAGTTTTAATTATGGGTTTTATTTCAGGAGATGATCAGTGGATTCTTTCAATTTTTACTCTGGGTAGTTTTCTCTTACAGTCTTTTGAAGTATGATATCTAGCCTCATTTTTTTTTTGGTCATGGCATTCAGGTAATCAAATAATTCTTAAATTTTTCTCCCCTGATCTGTTTCCCAAGTGAGTTGTTTTTGCTAAGAGATACTTTACATTTTATTTTTTTCAGTTTTTGACTTTTTTGACATTATGTGTTGTTTCATGGATTCATTAGCTTCTGTTTGGTCAACTCTAATTTTCAGGGAACTATTTTCTTGGATAAGGTTTTATACTTTTTATTCCAAGCTGGTAATTTTCTCCTATATATTTCTTCCATAGCTTTCAGTTGTTTTTCATTTTTCCCCTTTCATTTGGTTTTTACAATCATTTTTAGTATTTAAAAAATTGCTTTATTGCTTGTAGGAATTCTGATTGGACTTAATCCCAAACTGATTTTTCTTTGAGGTTTTGCTTGTAAATGTTTTTGAGTTATTATCTCCTTCTGGGTTTATGTCTTGAACTTCTCTGTCACCATCATAACCCTCTATGAAGGAGAAAAAAGAATTTTGCTAGATTTGCCTGTTAGAAAAATGATTTTTTTTGTACAAAAACATTTCAATTTAACATAATCAAAATTATCCACTTTGCATTTTGTAATGCTCTCTATTTCTTGTTGTGTCATGAATTCTTTTTTTTCCCCATAAATCTGATAGGTAAACTATTCCTTGCTCTCCCAAATTGCTTAGTATCAGCCTTTATTCCTAAATCATGAACCCCTTTTGACTTTATTTTAGTATATGGCATAAGATATTGGTCTATGCCCAGTTTCTACCCTACCATTTTCCAATTTTCCCAGCAGTTTTTGTGAAATAGTGAATTCTTAGCACAGAAGTTGGCCTTTTTGGGTTTATCAAAGAGTAGATTGCTATAGTCGTTGACTTCTCCATCTTACATTCCTATCCTATTCCATTGATCCACAACTCTGTTTCTTAGCCAGTACCAGGTAGTTTTGATGACTGCTGCTCTATAGTACAGTTTAATATCTGGTATGGCTAGGCCACCTTCTCTAGCATTTCTTTTCATTAATACCCTAGATATTCTAGACTTCTTGTTCTTCCAGATGAATTTCGTTATTATTTTATCCAGCTCTGTAAAATAATTTTTTGGTAGTTCAATTGGTATGCCACTGAATAGATAGATTAATTTAGGTAAAATTGTCATTTTTATTATATTAGCTCAGCCTAACCATGAACAACTGATATTTTTCCATTTATTTAGATCTGACTTTATTCGCGTGAAAAGTGTTTCATAATTATGTTCATATAGGCCCTGGGTTTGTCTTGGCAGATAGACTCCCAAATATTTTATAGTGTCTACAGTAACTTTGAATGGAATTTCTCTTTCTATCTCTTGCTGTTGGGCTTTGTTAGTATTGTATAGGAATGCTGAGGATTTATGTGAGTTTATTTTATATCCTGCAACTTTGCTAAAGTTGTTTATTATTTCAAGTAGTTTTTCACTTGATTCTCTAGGCTTCTCTAAGTAAATCATCATATCATCTGCAAAAAAGGATAATTTAGTTTCTTCTTTTCCTATTCTAATTCCTTCAATTTCTTTTTCTTCTCTTATTGCTACAGCTAATGTTTCTAGTACCAAATTGAATAGTAGGGGGGATAATGGACATCCTTGTTTCACCCTTGATCTTATTGGGAATGCATCTAGCTTATCCCCATTACAAATAATGCTTGTTGATGGTTTTAGGTAAATGCTATTTATAATTTTAAGGAAGGCTCCATTTATTCCTGTGCTTTCTAGTGTTTTTAATAGGAATGGGTGTTGTATTTTGTCAAAGGCTTTTTCTGCATCTATTGAGATGATCATATGGTTTCTGCTAGTTTTGTTGTTGATATGGTCAATTATGCTAATCATTTTCCTAATATTGAACCAGCCTTGCATTTCTGGAATAAATCTTACCTGGTCATAGTGTATTATTCTCGTGATAAGTTGCTGCAATGTTTTTGCTAATATTTTATTTAAAATTTTCGCATCAATATTCATTAGGGAAATTGGTGTATAATTTTCTTTCTCTGTTTTGACTCTACCTGGTTTGGGTATTAGTACCATATTTGTGTCATAAAAAGAATTTGGTAGGACTCCTTCTTCACCTATTTTCCCAAATAGTCTACAAAGTATAGGAATTAATTGTTCTTTAAATGTTTGATAGAATTCACATGTAAAACCATCTGGCCCTGGAGATTTTTTCCTAGGGAGTTCATTTGTACAAAAAAAGCCAATGCAACAAAGATTAGGAGGGAAGCAGAAAACTGGGAGAAAATCTTTACAACTAGTGTCACTGATAAAGGCCTCATTTCTAAATATACAGCGAACTGAGCCGAATATATAGGAATACAAGTCATTCTCCAATTGAGAAATGGTCAAAGGATATGGACAGGCAGCTTTCAGAGGAAGAAATTAAAGATATCTATAGGCATATGAAAAAATGCTCAAAATCACTACTGATTAGAGAAATGCAAATCAAAACAACTCTTAAATACCACATCTCTCCTGTCAGATTGGCTAAAATAACAAAACAGGAAAATGATAAGTGCTGGAGAGGATGTGGGAAAATTGGAACATTGTTACATTGCTGGTGGAGTTGTGAACTGATCCAGCCATTTTGGAGAGCAATTTGGAACTATGCCCAAAGGGCTATGAAAATGTTCATATCCTTTGACCCAAAAATTACCACTTCTAGGGTTGTATTCCAAAGAGATCACACAAGCGGGAAAAGGACCCATATGTACAAAAATATTTATAGCAGCTCTTTTTGTGGTAGCTAAGAATTGGAAATCAAAGGGATGCCCATTAATTGGGGAATGGCTGAACAAGCTGTGGTGTATGAAGGTAATGGAATACTATTGTGCTATAAGAAATGGGGATGATACGGACTTCATAACAACCTGGAAAAACCTATACAACATAATGCTGAGTGAACAGAGCAGAATCAGGAGAACATTATACACAACCACAAATATATGGATTCTGTGAGGACTAACCCTGACAGACTTTGCTCTTCTCAGCAACACAAGGTGCAAAGACAACTCCAAAGAACTCATGATGGAGAATACTATCTACATCCAGAGAAAGAACTATGAAGTATGAATGCAGATTGAGGCACACTTCATGCTCGTCTTTCTCCCTGCCCCCCCTTTTTTTTCCTCCTTTTTGTTTTTGTTTTTGGGTTGTTTTTTTTTGTTGTTGTTGTTCTGTTTCTTCTTTTTCATGATTCGTTCCATTGGTCATAATTCTTCTCCACAACTTGACTAGTGTGTAAATTAATTCAATGCGAAGTTATACATGGAAGTTATATGGGATTCCATGTCATCTTGGGGAGGGAGAGGGGGAGGGAGGGAAGAAAATCTGGAACTCAAAATTATGTAGATCCGAGTGTGGTAAACTAAAAATAAAAATAAAACTAATTTAAAAACAAAAACAAACCAAAAAAATATTAGATAAGGCCCCTTTTCTCTGTGTGCTGGTGTTATTGGTCTTATACAGACAGTAGCTGCAGACAACATTTTTGTTACACTAACCTTCTCCAGATGTACACTTTGTTTACTCTTCAACCCAAATGAGAGGAAGGTTCCAACATTACCAGCCCTCCACCCCAACCTGTTTCTTCTGTATTTGTTCTTTCTTTCATATCCCATTTTTGTGAGATAATTGCTCCTTTCTACCTTTTCCTACCCAGTTTTGTTTTCTAGGATCACCCCATCATATACAACTCAGCCACAACCTTTCTTTGAAACTACCTTAGTAAAGATAACAGTTTTAAGAATGCTGATAACATTTTCAGATATGATAAGTAAACAGCTAGACCTTTATCAGTGCTTTATAATTAGTCTTTAATGATTTCCCTATATTCCTTCTGGATCTTTTATATTGAATTTTCCATTGAGTTCTGGTCTTTTTGTTACCAATACTCGAAAGTCTTTCAGTTCATCAAATATTCATTTTTTTTCATTCAGGATTATACTGAGCTTTGCTAGATAAATTATTCTTGGATGTGACCCCAACTGCTTTGCTCTTTAAAATATAATGTTCCAAGACCTACCACCTTTTAGTGCATTTAACAGCAACCACACTGGCATACCCAGGATGGCTGCTAGTACAGGTTCTTTTATCTGCTTTACTAGGAAAGACAGCTGTTTCAGGGGTCAACAATCTTCTTTAATTACATAAAATACTGCATTGGTAACTAAGGTGGGACTTTCTTACTGTTCTAGAATGATAAATTAATTAAGTCTCCTTGATTGAGCCTTACTATGTGCAAGCCCCAGGCCCAAACCCCTAATTACTAGGTGCTAAGCCTATGTGGGTATGAAGCCTTCAGGGTCCTGAGAAGAGTTGCTAAGACCAGAGCCAATAGTAGGCGTCTAAGTTCTGGTCACTCAGGTTTGATGACATCCAAAGACTGTATAAAAAGAGAGAACAGAGCTATTTGCTTAGGGGCTCTCACTCTTGGCAGAGTGCTGATGTGGAGACCTTGGGCAGCTGTAGTTAAGAGCTCTCCAGCTTGTGAACCCAGATGTTGATGCCTTCTTGGTAACTATGAATTGTATTTGGTATGTTTATAATGTATCTTTGTAATTTGTTTGTATTTGCTCTGAAGTTCAGGATGCTGGCTTTTTCCCCCTGAACTAAATGAATGATATTTGTATGTTGGATTAAAGTAAGATTGTTAACCCCTTAACATTGCTTTCCTTAGTGAAGCAGATCAAAAAAACCTGTGCTGGCAGCATTCTTGTTGGGCTTGTGTTGGTCTTTCACCCCCACAGCAGCTGCTAGCTGAATTGTTGCAACAAACAGAAGAAATACAGAGAAGAGAAATAAAGAACAACAGACAGGGCTCTACTGCCTGAATCAAAACAATACTGCTACATACCTTACATTCTCCACTGGATTGAGAAAGCCTTTACCTCTGAGCAGTCAGGGAGCTCTGAACATAGAACCACTCAATCTCAACTGGGGAATCACAAGATCCTTCTTCTAAGCAAGCCCCCAAAGGAAAAGCTTATCTCTCAGAATATATACTCTTTCAGCTAATAGGCTCAGAGCCAGAACCCTCCTGACCCAGTTCCTAATTAGCAAAAGGTGTGTAAGCCTTCCTACAAGTAGGCAAACTTTCCTTAATGGGTTCCACATGAGGCCTATTGATGGGCAGGGAAGATCTTATTCCCCATTGACCTCACAGTGCAGAAGCTGGTAGGTCTTGTGAAATCCTGATTACTATTCTGCAGTATTTAAATTGTTTTTTTTCTTGCTGCTTGCAATGTTTTCTCTTTAACCTGGGAATTTTGAAACTTGGCTATGACATTCCTGTAACTTTTGGAGATCAATGGATTCTTTCTATTTCTTCTTTACCTTCTTGTTCTAGAACTGCAAGGCAATTTTCCTTAATAATTTCTTGTAACGTTATATCCAGATTCTTTTTCTGATGATAACTTTCAGGTAGTCTGACAATTCTTACCATCTCTCCTCAATCTGTTCTCCAAATCAGTTGTTTTTCTAATAGATATTTCAGATTCTCTTCTATTTTTTCTAGTTTTATTATATCTTAGTTTCTTATAACATAATTTGATTCCATTTGCTCAATTCTAATTTTCAAGGAGTTTTCTTCCTTAAGATTTTGTATCTCCTCTTCTAATTCGCTAACTTTCTTTTCAGAATTTTCCTGAATTGCTTTTATTTTTTTCTAATTTTTCCTTGTTCTCTCTTATTTGATTTTTGAATTCCTTTTTCAGTTCTTTCAAGATTTCTTTTGGGACTTGTGACCACTTGATATTACTTTTTAGGGTAAAAGTGTCTTTTTAAGCTCATTATTTTCCTCTGAATATGAACCCAGATCTTCTTTTACACCAAAGTAGCTATCAATGGTTGGATTCTTTTTCTTTTACTTACTCATTTTTATTTTTAATTTACCTTATTTTATTTTTAGTTGCTTAATATTATTATCAAGTTTTAATTCCAAATTGTGGGTAATTTTGTCCTAGGTCTCAAATCCTTCCAACTGTTGTTTTCTGAATTCTGCCCATGGGCTCAACCTCAGGGATTCCTCTTTTCCTCCCTTAAGCCCCAGACATGATGTCCAGAAAATGTTCTTGCTCCCTGCAGTGTTGTACTCACCAGGCTTGTGCTTACTCTTATTCCTCCTTGCCCACAGCCACAGACCAGGATCACATCTGATCAGCACCGCTAGGACTGGCTTTCAGAAATAGCCGGAAGTCCTTCAAGCTTTATTCACTTAGCCTCTGCAGTTCTTTAGATGAAAGTTTGTGAGGTAAAAGTTCTTGAGGTGAAATTTTTTGAAGCCATGAATGATGTGAAAGTTGATGTGAAATTTCTTGAGTTCTATTCTGCTTCCCTCAGGGCCTATGGTTTGCTGGTTCAATATATATAACTGTGTAAAATCTTTAAAAATATGAGTCATTCCCCAATTGATAAATGGTCAAAGGATATGAACAGGAAGTCTTCTGATGAAATCAAAATAATTTATAGTCATACGAAAAATCCTCTAAGTCATTATTGACTGGAGAAATATAAATGAAAACAAACCTGAGATAACATTTTGCAGCTATCAGATGGATTAAAACCACTGATGGGGAAAACAACATTATGTTGGAGGGAATGTGGAAAAATTGGGACACTAATTCACTCTTGGGGGAAATGTGATCTGATAATTTTGGAGAGCAATCTGGAAGTAATCCCAAAGACTTATTAAGCTGTGTATACCCTTTGACCTGGCAATACCACTACTTGGTCTACTTCCAAAGATGATTAGGGAAAAAAGAAAAGAACCTATATATTCTAAAATATTTATAGCAGCTCTCTTTGTGGTAGCAAAGAACTGGAAACTGTGGAAATGCTTGCCAATTGGAGAATGGCTGAACAAGTTGTGGTATGTGATTGTGACAGAATATTACTGTTCTGTAAGAAATAATGAGTTTGATTATTTTAGAAAAACTTGGATAGATCGACTTGCATGAAATAATGAAGCAGAGCAGAACCAAGAGAACATTGTATGCAGTAACAATCATATTGTTTTAAGAACAATTTTGAGTGACTAAGTCATTTTGACTATTATATATACCCAAATTAACTGCATGAGACCTCAGTATTAGGGTAGTTGAAGGGAATATGCATATATATATATGTTTATGTATATATATAAGTGAATGTGTATGTACGTATATATCTATGTGTATATGTATGTATGTGTATGTATGTGCATTATATATATATGTGTGTGTGTGTTTTTATATATATATATATATATGTAAAAGAGAGAGAGCAGATACAGGGTGAGTTGAAGATGAAGGGAAGTTATCTAAAAGAAATAAAATGAAATTATGGGATGAGAGAGCAACATACTGAGAGAGGGAGATAGAGAGAGATAGAATGGGGTGGACTATTTCGCATAAAGGTGGCAAGAGGAAGCAGTTCTGTTGGAGGAGGGGAGAGAGCAGGTGAGCGGGGAATGAGTGAACCTTGCTGTCATCAGATTTGGCCTGAGGAGGGAATACTATACATACTCAGTTGGGTATCTTACCCTACAGGAAAGAAGAGGGAGGAAGATTAAAAAAAAAAAGGCAGGGGGATGATGAAGGGGAGGGCAGATGGGGGTGGAGGTAATCAAAACAAACACTTTGGAAAGGGGACAGGGTCAAGGGAGAAAATTCAATAAAGTGGGATGGGTTGGGAAGCAGCAAAAGGTAGTTAGCCTTTCACAACATGAGTATTGTGGAAGGGTTATATATAATGATACATGTGTGGCCTAGGTTGAATTGCTCAACTTCTTAGGGAGGGTGGGTGGGAAGGGAAAAGGGGAGAGAACTTGGAACTCAAAGTTTTAAAAACAGATGTTCAAAAACAAAAAAAAAAAAGGTTTTGCATGCATCTAAAAAATAAGATACATAGGCAATGGGGCGTAGAAATTTATCTTGCCCTACAAGAAAGGAAGGGAAAAGGGGATGAGAGGAGAGGGGGGTGATAAAGGGGAGGGCTGACTGGGGAACAGGGCAACCAGAATATATGCCATCTTGGAGTGTGGGGGGGGAAGAAATGGGGAGAAAATTTGTAATTCAAACTGTTGTGAAAATCAATGCTGAAAACCAAATATGTTAAATAAATAAATAAATTTAAATAAATAAAAGGAAAAAAATAAATATTTTGGAAATGATACCTTTATCAGAAAAATTTGCTGCAAAGATTTCCTGTCCCCCACCCCAGTTACCCATTTCCCTTTAATTTTAACTACATTTGAGATATTTTGTGCAAAAAAGTTTAAACTTTACATAATCATAATTGTCCATCTTACATTTTGTACTACTTTATATCCATTGTTTTGTTAAGAACTCTTCCTCTATCCATAATCCTTTAATTTGGTTATGATGTCATCTTTTATATTCAAGTCACGTCCATTTGAAGTATGTCCTGGGATATGATGTGAGATGTTTTTCTATATTTAACTTCTTTCCAGTTTTCCCAGAAGTTTTTGTCAAATAGTGAATACTTGTCTTAGTAACTGGAGTCTTTGGATTTATCAAATACTATACTTCTGTGTTTGCATCTATATGTTGTACACTTGATATGTTCCATTAAATGGCCTCTATATTTTTAACCAAATCTTCACAAACCCACTTCTTTTCTGCTTTTCTTCATTACTTCTCTTGAGATTCTTGACCTTTGTTCCTCCATATGAATTTGGTTATCTTTCTATCACAATAAAATAATCTTTTGCAAGAAAAAAACAAAAACAAAACAAAAAAAACTTGTTTTTCATGATTTTCTTGTATCACTCTCCTTTCTCTTCCCAATTTTTCCTCTACTTCTCTTACTTGCCTTTCCAAATCCTTTTTGAGCTCTTCCATGGCCTGAGACCAATGCATATTTTTCTTGGAGGCTTTTGATGTAGGCTTTTTGACTCTGTTGACTTCTAGGTGTATGATTTGATCTTCTTTGTCACCAAAAAAAGATTCCAAAATCTGAGTCTGAATCTGAGTCCATTTTCGCTATCTGTTCATATTCCCAGTCAACTACTTGACCCTTGAGCTTTTTGTCAGGGTATGACTGTTTCTAGAGTAGAGAGTATTTTGTCCCAAGCTTTAGGGTCCAAGCGCTGCTGTTTTCACAGCTACTTCTGCTCCACCATCACTGCAGGCTCTGCCACAGCAGTGCTCCTCCTTCCCCAAGAACCACCAATCAGGACCGCAATCCAGATCCAAGCAGGGCACAGCAAGAGCCTCTGTGCCCGCAAAGCGCTCCTTGCACTGCTGCTCTGATCCGCTGCTAGATTCCTCCCACCATGTGAGCCAGGGACTCAGGAAGCAGCTGATGCTGGAGCTCTGAAAGCAGCTTCAGGAGCTTCCTGCTGCTGCCACCGTAACCGCTGTACCACCTCGATCCCACAGTTTCCCACTAACCTGCTCTTTGGCATTTGTGGGTTGAGAAGTCTAGTAACTGCCACAGCTCAGTGATTCATGGCCCTAAAGCCTATTCCAGCCGGCTGACTCCCGGTCTGGTCTGTCCTGGTGTGGCCCATGCTGGGCTGTGCTCTGCTCTCAGCATCATGCAATAGACCCTTCCCAGTGACCCTCCAGGCTCTCCTGGGGTGGAGACCTGTTTCTCTCTGCTATTTTGTGGGTTCCACAGTTCTGGAATTTGTTCAGAGCCATCTTTACAGGTGTTTGGAGGGATTTGGCCAACAACTTTTGTTATTAAAAGGGTCCTAGTTCTATAAATATATTTATTTTTATTTCAAAATTATTTATCTGTTCTTTGATTTTCAGAATTTTTATTACTGTAGTTAGTTGGGGGTTTTGGCTTATGACTATTAGTTTTAGTAGTTGCATGCCCAATTAATAATTATTATTCTCCTCCTTCTCCTCCTCCTTCTCCTCCTTCTCCTTCTCCTTCTCCTTCTCCATCTCCTTCTCCATCTCCTTCTCCATCTCCTTCTCCTTCTCCTTCTCCTTCTCCTTCTCCTTCTCCTTCTCCTGCTTCTTCTTCTTCTTCTTCTTCTTCTTCTTCTTCTTCTTCTTCTTCTTCTTCTTCTTCTTCTTCTTCTTCTTCTTTTTCCTCTTCCTCTTCCTCTTCCTCCTCTTCTTCTGAATCAGTCAACAAGGACATATTAAATGTTCACTGTGTGCCAGGCACTATGGTAAGTGCTGGAAATACAAACAGAAGTAGAAAAAAATGGATTATCTCTGTCCTACAAGAGTTTACATTCTAATGGAAAAAGACAACACATAAAAGGAAGCTGAACAGTGATGGGGGGAGGGGCATGGGAATGTTGCTGGGGGCATGGTAGAAAAAGTGTGATATGCAGCCTGGAGATGAGTAAGACCTAGTTGGCCTGGGTGCCCTCCTTAAATATACATTCTGGAGGAGTCATTCAGTCAGAAGTAAAGACCATAGGGAAGAAGGCTTCTTCCAATGTGTGAATTCCAGGGCTGGAGTAAGGTTTCAGGATAAAGAACTGAGGACTTAAGAACTAGAGGAAATCCAGAGTATAGGCTGAGGAAGTAATATACCTTTGAAAGGCCTTTTTTAAAAATCTTGAGACAATTTATAGGCTTTATAGTTTGAACCACATGAGATTCTTGAAATGTCACTAAAAATATCCTTGCTCTAGAGAGATAATTAAGATTAAGTTTGGAGCTGATAGATTACTAACCTTGTAGCAGCAATGCCTCACTTTTCAATGTGTCTATTACATCTTGCAGTCCACATTGGACTTCTGATACTTATGCTCTAGTTCTGGGATCATTTCCTTTAGGTCTCTGCTTTTTGGGCCATTTTGACCTTTCAATCCTTCCTTTGCTTAAAGTTCTTGGGGTCCTCTTAGGCTTCCTTGTTTTCCAATTGCTGGAACATCTCCTTTCCTTGCTTGTCCAGTATCTGTAGAATGGTCTACAGATACAAAGAAAGTGTTTAGAGATATACATTTTGTCCTAAGGATTTATTTTGTTGAATCCCCAAAGTTTTTATATGTTATCTCACTGTTGTCATTTTCTTTGATGAAATTATCAGGGATCCTTAAAAGTTAGCAATTCCATCATAGTTCATTTTTTCCCCTATGAAACATATGAGACATTTATAAAATACCTAGCATAGTACCCAGCACTTAGTAGGCCCTTAATAAATGCTTTTTCCCCTCCCCCTTTTGCCTTTTAGAATACTGAATTATAAGATTTTTCTGTCCTTTATGTAGTTGGTGCCAAGTTTTATATGATCCTGACTGTGGATTCTTGGTATTTAAACTGCTTTTTTTTCTAATTATTTTCTACATATTTTTTCTTTGACCTGAAGTTCTGGATTTTAGTTATGACAATCCTGGGGATTTTCCATTTTTTCTGCTCATAATTATTCTGGGTTTACTTCTTGAGCTTCTCATCATTCACAGCATTTTTAAATGTGTTCAGTGTTTTCTTCTATTTATTCATTTCTTCAGGTTTAGTTTCTAAACTGTGTGCCAGGGCCAGGTTTTCCCCTTTCTTAGACTCTGGTAAGATGATAAGATGCTTTTTGTTCCTGACCTTGATTTCCTGGATTCCTGCTAAAAGCTTACACTTTCTCTAGTTTGTCTGCATTCAGGTTTCCCTACTGGGTTTTCATAGATCAGAATACTGCAGTCTCTAGACTTCTCAGGACACCCTTATGGCCATGGACTTTTCCTCCCAAATCCCTGGAGAATCTTAGATCAAAGCATGATGGTTAAAGACTCTACTTGGAACTTCCCCATCAGAGTACTCCAGGAGTGTTCCTGATCATAGAACTGATAGGTTTCCATCCTGTTTGCTTGTGCAAGTGCAAGTTTGCCTAGTAGGATCTCTCTGAATGCCCACAGGCTTCTGTCTTTATGTGCAGCTCTGAGTTGAATGGAGGTGCTTACCATTGTTTCTTTTTTGATTTCTTTGATCATTATGTTATATGTTATAAATCTTGGTTTCTCTCTGACTTTTCATGATATCTGCTTAACTTAGAAGTCCAAAAGTTTTCTTTATAAAAGCTTCAAACTTTAGTTTGGTAAAAATAAATAAATAAATAAATAAAAACAACTAGATTATTTATGGTGTTAAAAGTTGAATTTTGGCTTATTAAACATATAAAATTGAAAAGATGGCAACTATTTAGTTAACTGTTCAGTAAACACTTACACAGTGTACTGTGTGCTTCCCCCTTGATGCTTATAATTAAAAGAGTTATGATATTTAGTTAACTAGGCATAAAATTAACTCTGAGAAAGACAGGACTGGTGTACATTTTAAAAAGATGATAGATTTTTTTAAGACACTCAATAACTTATAAAGCTATTTATGTTCCACAATTTAGAGACATTATATAAATATACAGTGGCCATTTGTATATAACAGTGGTTTATATTAGGTCAATTAATAACAATGTTTCCATTTTTCACAAGTCATTTTCATCCTTCAGGAAAGGGATAAGGTGGCTTTAGCATGGTTCTAGCAATGTCTAATTTAAATCCCTTGCTTCTAATTCATTAGTTGCCCCAAGGACTCCATACTGCAATCATGCATCTTCTCTTTCTTGATTGTGAGAGAACAACAGTCAATGGTTAAGTATGATGTTAAACACTAAGCCATTTTTATACGAGTGGGTAGGGGTCTATGAAATGAACTACTCTCATAATGAAGAGCTTTTCTATTTTGTAATGAATGAATGTTATACTTAATGCCTACCACAATTTATATCAGTGATCACTGGAGTAAGTTTAGATACTGGGTCACCAATCAAAACTTGGTATTGGTGCCTGTTTCCAATCCACTGAATAGCAAGAATGTCCATTATTGGCAAGTGATGTGAGTGACAAAATGGCAGACCAGACACTTTTTCTGATTTCCACAACTCTCAAACCTTACCAAAACAGGAAATATGCAACAAAGATAAAGCAACTTAGCTGTTTCTATGGTCTAGGGCAAAAAGAATCCAAAAGAATGTTAAAAAAACAGACCTAGGAATGTACACTCACTGACACTGAGCTCACTCAGAACCCTTGCCCCGCTTTCCACAATACTGACAGTGAGGCTACACTAGCAGACCCAAGGACATGACACAGGCTTATACCAAGACCCTTCCCTAAATTGTGGCCACCCCTTCCCTCTTTCCAATTCCATAGAGACCACGGCTCCAGGCTTCAAAAGTTTCCTTCAGCCTCAACAACCAGCATGGCCATAGCCCTTCAGGAGCAAAAGCCTACTGGGGGCTGCAGCCTGGGTACCAATACTGAAATGCTCTAAACAGAGTAGCTCTGAGTTGCTTGTGCCAGGGAAAGCAGGCTCTGAACTGCCATTCTCAGTGCACTCTGAACTGCTGGTGATGGGCCAAAGAATTTAGGAATAGACAAAATGGGACAAGTCATCAGGACAGAAAACTATGCATGCAAGGTATTATGTAGCATTCCATTAAGCCTGAAGGAAGACCAAAGCATCCACCTAAAGCCAGTTGTGACCAACCAAAGTTGGCTGAGGCAAAGCCTTAGGCTGGTGATCTGCAAATTACCCAGTATGGGAAGAGCTTAGAAACTTTAAGATCCAACCCCTGAGGAAACCACATTCAGAGGGGAGGGAGTCAGAAGTGAGCAATAAGGAAAACAAGAAGGGAAAAAAAGACTGAAAGTACCAAAGGTTCTGGGAAGAAGAACTCTCAAAGACCCTGAACATAAAGATAAATCAACAGGAAAAATATTAACAACAGAAGGAAATATGGCCTCTAGATCAAGTAAACAAGTTCAGGCAACTATGAATAAATACTGCAAAATAAAGGAAAATGATTCAACAGTTGATGAGGTAGACAACCCTGTGAAAATTGAAGAGAACATGAAATCACAACATGCTGATTCCAAGTGGTTTTAAAGAAAAATAACAATTTTGAGAGAAGAATTTATGTCCTGCACAGCAAAAATAATAAGCAGAACAGAAAACCTTGAATCTGCAATGACAAGCCTCAACAAAGAAACAGAAGAGAAAACAATGGATTGGGAATGCAAATACACAGAAGTGAGAGACAACCCTGGAAGAAGAGAAGCAAAAACCAAGAATGTTAAAAGAAAATATGTTCACTATGCAAGCAAAACAAACAGATCTTGAAAACAGGCTGGGGAGAGACAACCTAAGGATCATAAATCTCCCAGAAGAATATAACAGGAAAAAAACCTCATCATAATGAAGTAAAGAAAAAAGAATTGCCTAGAACTACTAAACATAAAAAATTAAATTCTAACTGAAAGAATTCATAGATCACCTCCAAAAAAAGAAGGCTGCAAACTCCAAGACACATAGTCATTAAATTTAACAATTCATTTCAGAAACAAGTTCTGAAAGTCATCAGGAGAAAGACCTTCAAAAACAAAGGAAAAGACACTTAAATAATTTAAGATGATTCCATACCCACTAGAAAAAAGAGGAGGGAACAGAACAATGTATTTTTAAGAACCCATGTCAGCCTAACCATACAGTACAAAAGATGGATGTCCAATAATAAAGAAGAATTTGAAACATTGGAAGAAAAAAATGAAATGCAGGAGGAGTGAATAAATTCAGAAAGCAATAGCAACAGAATGATAACACAAAAATCAGTAAGAAACTTCTTTCTAAATGTACACAAGGAGACAGGGGTGAATATGGAAACCTAGGAGAGGCAACAGTAGATAGGTGGACAGGGGGTATCACGGTTAGAACTTGGTGACACTCTACCTACAGATGAATATTTCTTTTGAGAAACTGCATTACAACATGGGAGGTACATGAAAGAGAGAGAAGGTAGCAGAGGTACAGGCAAGAGTGAGTGATGCACCAGGATCAAATCAAGGGATAGCAATCAGTGGAAGGTGACCTTAGTGGTCTCAGAAAAAGAGCCTACAAGGGACCGGGTAAGGAGGGGGAGAAAAAAATTGAAAAGGAGAAGAAAAAGAGAATGCTTGATTTTTGAGGGAGGAGGGGGTTACACTGATGAATGCCCCTATGAGTGAAGAGAGATAAGGACCTTACACTGGATGAGGTCAGCAGGATCTGGTGTCTGAAAAAGTTCACTTATTCAGAGAGGAGTGGAGTTGGAACTCCCAGGGGCAACTGGCATCTGGAGGGAGTGGGAAAGCCCATGCAGGAGATTTCCAAGCAACTGTAGAGAAAAAAAGGTCAACAAGAAGGGGTATAGATCAGTGGGGAGGGAAGTGCTATACCAAGGGGCAGTGTCCTCTTTGACAACAACTGTAATTGACATAATTCTGAGCGAGGCATGATGGAAAAGAGGAATCCACTGGGTAAGTGATAAAAAGTGACTAGAGGGCAGAGCCTAGAATGGATACTTTGGAAGCTTTGATTGTATGAAGAATATAAAGAAAAATGAAAGAACAAATGATTATGGGGTAATAAACCAGAGATAAGGTTCTAGAGTAAACAAAAAGAGAATGTGAATAATGAAGTGAGTGAAAAAAAGTCCTTTTCCACAAAGGGAGTGGGGCAAAAAATGAAATTTTAAAAGTCTAATGAAAAGGACTACAAGGGAGGAAAGGAAGTGGGAATCTGCCTGACTGAGAGGAAAAAAGAGGGAGTAGAATATATAGATAAAAACAGGAGAGAGGAACTAATAAACAAAACCCTAAAATGAAAGGGGTGAAAAACAAAAAGAAAGGTATGGGGAAGAGAGACAGTGAAAATAGGGCCACCACCTCAAAAAAAACTAAAGAAACATAAAACTGAGTTTATAGCAGAAGAGGAAAAAAACATAATTGATAAAAACCCAGTTTTAGAGACAGAGGAAAGAGAAACCTAATTCATAACATTTAAATGTGAATGGATCAAACAAGTCAATAAAAAGAAAAAGAGTGACAGATTTGATAGGAAAATAAAACCCTACAATCTGTTGCTTACAAGAAACATTTAAAAAAATAAAGAAACACACACAGACACACACACACAAGCGCACACACACACACAAACTGAGGGGATGGGAAAATTTTTACTATGCATCAAGTGAATCCAAAAAAGCAGGCGGTGCCATCATATTATAACACAGTGCAAAAACATTCAAAAAAATTTAAAAAAGGATAAACAAGGAAACTATATTATGCAGAAAGAAACCATAGATAATAAGCTAATATTAGTAGTAAATTTATGTTCTCCAAATGCCTAAGCATTAAAATTCATTAAGAAAACATTATCTGAGTTTCAAAAGGATATAGAGAGTTAACACAACAGTGACAGGAGACTTTAATATTCCTCTGTCAGTTCTGGATAAGTCTAATTGCGAGTCACTTACCTGTGTTTGCCTCATTTTCCTCATCTGTAAAATGAGCTGGGGAAGGAAATGGCAAACCACTTCAGTATCTTTGCCAAGAAAATCTCAAATGTGATCACAAAGAGTCAGACATGACTGAAAAATGGCTAAACAACAAGAATAGCAACAGAAAGATAAACAAATAAGAAATATGGAACTGAACAAATTTCCAGAGAAATTAGAGGTTAAAGAGTTATAGTGTCTTCTAAATAGGACAGCAAAAGAATATGCATATTTCTGTGCCCTACATTTAACTTTTATGAAAAAAAACTGACCACATACTAGGGCATAGAGATATTGCAAACAAATGTCAAAAAGCAGAAATTATTAATACATCCGTTAGAGACCATAATGCAATAAGAGTAGAAATTGGTTCATGGACCACAGACAAAAGACACAGAACCAAATGAAGACTTTACAATGAAATCTTAAAAGAGTGGGCCAAAGAACATATCACAGAAACAATAAGTATGTACAGCAGCAGTCTATTGAGACTTCAAATCAGACGTATAGGGTATTGTTCAGACCCTCATCAGAAATTTATAGAAAACTCAGACTAGGGGGACAATTAGACTTTGCCCTGGATTGGGAGCACTGAAAGCTTGTAGGTATCCATCCTAAGCTTTCCCTGAGATCTTGGAATAACATAACAGTACACTCAAAAAAGCAATGACAGGCCCATCCCAGACCCTCTTACCAGAAGTATGCAGAGCCCAGCCCTAACATCAAATCCAAAGCCAGGAAATAGGCTAGAAGAATATGGAAACAAAAAACCCCACCCTAAAAAACTATCATGGTGACAGAAAAACTGAAGACACAAACCCAGAAGAAGAGAATGACTCTGAAACATCTTCAAACAATACTTCAACAAAAAAGATATAGCTTGGGTACAAATTCAACAAGAATTCATGGAAGTTGTGAATAAAGGGGTTTTTAAAGTCAAAAATGCTTTATAAATGAAATGGGGGAAAATTGGAAAATAAATGAGATGGAAACAAGATTAGCAAAGGAAATTAATAGTTTGACACAAGAAATACATAACCTTGCCCAAATGCTCACTCATTATTTAAGATTTCACTATTAAATCTCCATTTGAGGCTATGTTTTTTGTTTGTGATACATGAACCAATTTCTATTCTTGTTGCACTATGGTAAAGGATGTACTGATTGTTTCTGCCCAAGTCACAAACTCCCTAAAATTGGAATGGACCAAATAGAAATAAATGATTCTATGAGACAGTAAGAAAAATTAAAAGTCACAAGATTGAAAAAATAGAAAGTATCATACAGTAAAAATAACTGACTTGTAAAACAGATCAAGGGGAAAAATTTTAAAAATCACTGGACTACTGGAAAGCTATGACCAAAAAAGGAGCCTAGACATCATATTTCAAGAAATCATAAAAAAAAAACCTGCTCAGATCTCTTAGAACTAGAAAGCAAAGTAGAAATGGAAAGAATCTACTGGTCATCTCCTGAAAGAAACTTCCAAGTGAAAACTTGCAGGATCATTGTAACCCAAATCCAGAACTTCCAGATCAAATAAAAAATACTGCTAGCAATCAGAAAAAAATTCAAGATAAATCTCCCAACATTCTGTTCCAAACAATTTTAAAATCATGCCTCAAGCCAAATTCTGGAGTAGTAGAATCAAAAAAAGATTGAAGTGAGACATTTTTCCAATCTAATACAATTTAGGAGGTAAGTAGGAGAGGTCTGTGACAGTGGCATGGAAGCCTGCCCAGAGCACACATGGCAGCAATACCAGCAATCGGCCTTGGAGGCAGCCATGATAGCAGCTTTGGGAGCTCTAAGCCCAGAGATGTTAAAAGGGTCAGATAACCAGTCAGAAAGAGATTATAAGGGACCTTTAGTGGTACTAGATTCAGGACCTGTTGCATTGTCCAAAGGCAGTTCTCCTTACAGTTCCTGGGTGAAGAGAAGCACCAGTACTTGTGGCCCCAGGGGAGTGCTGACCTTGATCACAGTTCAAGAACGGAGAAAAGTGCTTGTGGTCACTCAAAAGAAAGCAGTGGCCTCAGTCTCAGTTCCAAGGCAGAGAGAAGCTCTAGTTATTATGGCTGCAGTAGAGCAGGGGACTTGCTCACAGTTACAAGATCAAGAGGAGCACTAACACTTGTGGCTCCAAGGGAGCAAGAGACCTTCCTAGGTAAAGCTCAAAGCTCAGATCATGAGAACAGTGACCACACCCCTCCTCAGATCATAACACCTTGGAAGCACAAAACTTACAGACCCCCAGAACTAGTTCTGAAAAGAGTAGCACAAAAAAACCTGAAACTTGGGACAGTGCCTTCAACCACCCTCCCATTTGCAGGAACAGAGTTCAACTTTAACATAAAGTTAAAAGCAAAAAAAAAAAAACAGTTGTGAAAAATAAGCATACAATAAAAAAAGAACCTGACTATAATAAGCTGACATGGGGACACAGAAAATCAAGACACAAACTCAGAAGAAGACAACAGTCAAAACAGCGACATCTGAAGCCTCAAAGAAAAATGTGAATTGGTCTCAGGCAAAAAAAAAAAAAGAAGAAGAACTGGAAGAGCTCAAAAAGGCTTTTATAAATCAAAGAAGAGAGGTAGAGGGAAAACTGGGTGAAGAAATGAGAATGGTGCAAGAAAATCATGAATAAAGAGTCAACAGCTTGGTTAAGGAGGCACAAAAAATAAGCAAGAAAATAATTCCTTAAAAGACAGATTAGACCAAATGGTGAAAAAGGCACAAAAATCCACTGAAGAGATCTCATCAAAAAACAGAATTGACCAAATGGAAAAAGATGTACAAAAATTCACTTGAAGAAAAAAAACTCCTTAAAAAGTAGAATTGGCCAGATAGAAAAGAGGATACAAAAGGTCACTGAAAAAAATAACTCCTTAAAAATTAGAATTGAGCAAGTGGAAGCTACTTCCACAAGACGTCAAGAAACAATAAAACAAAGACATAAGGATGAGAAAACAGAAAAAATATGAAATGTCTCATTGGAAAAACAACTGATCTGGGAACAGATCAAGGAGAGATGACTTGATAATTAATGGACTACCTGAAAGTCTTGATTTTTAAAAAAGATTTCTAAATCTTATTTCAAGAAATTATGAAGGAAAACTGCTCTAATATTCCAGAACCAGAGGGCAAAACAGACATTGAAAGAATCTAGCAATCACTTCCTGAAAGAGATCCCAAAATGAAAACTCGCAGGAATATTATAGCCAAATGTCAAAGCTCCCAGGTAAAAGTGAAAATATTGAAGGCAGCCAGAAAGAAACAATTCAAATATCATGGAATTACAGCCGGGACAGCATAAGATGGAGCAACTTCTACATTAAAGGAGCAGAAGGCTTGGAATATGATATTCCAGAAGGCAAAAGAGCTAGGATTACAATGAAGAATCACTTACTCAGCAACAATGAGTATAACCAGCAAGGGGGGAGGGGATGGATATTTAATAAAAATAGAGGACTTTCAAACTTTCCTGATGAAAAGACCAGAGTTATATAGAAATTTTGACTTTTAAATACAAAACTCAAGATAAGCATAAAAATGGGAGAGGAAAGAGGAACCATAAGGGAATCAATAAGGTTAAACTATTTACATTCCTACAGGGGAAGATACTTGTAACTACTAAGAATTTTATCATTATTAGGGCAGTAAAAAGTAGTATACACAGAGGGCACAAGTGTGAGTTGACTATGGTCAGATGATATCTAAAAAAAGTAAAATTAAGGAGCAAGAAAGGATCCACTAGGAGGAAAAGGAAGGGAGAGGTAGAACGGGGTAAATTATTTCTCATAAAAGAGACACAGAAGAGCTTTTACAATGGAGGGGAAGACAGGGGAGGGTGGTGGACAATGCTTGAACGTTACTCTCATCAGAATTGGTTCAAAGAGGGAATATCATACACCCTGGATTAGCTATAGAAATCTATCTTGCCCTACAGGGAAGTAGGATGGGAATGGGACAAAACAGATAGGCTGAGAGAAGGTAGGGCAGACTGAGGGAGGCAGTGGTCAAAAGCAAAACACTTTTGAAGAGAGACAGGGTAAAAGGAGAGAGAGAAGAATACATGGTGAGGGGGAAGGATGGAGAGAAATATGTAGTAATCCTAACTGTGGAAATATATTTGCAGCAAATTTCTCTGATGAAGGCCTCATTTTCTCAAATATATAAAGAAATGAGTCAAATTTGTGAAATATAAGTAATTCCTTAACTGATAAATGGTCAAAGGATAGAAACAGGTATTTTTCAGATGAAGAAATCAAAGCTATCTATAATATAAAATGCTCTAAATCACTATTGATTAGAGAAAAGTGAATTAAAACAACTCTGAAGTACCATCTCACAATTATCAGATTGGCTAATATGACAAAAGGAAAATTACAAATGTTGGAGTAGATGTGGGAAAATTGGGATACTAAAGCACCACTGGGAGAGTTGTAAACTGACTGAACCCTTATGTAGACCATTTTGGAATTATGCCAAAGGGCTATATAACCATGCATACCCTTTGACCCAGCAATGTCACTACTAGGTGTATGTTCCAATGAGATCCCCCTCAAAAATAAGAAAAGGAAAGGAAAAGGACCTATATGTACAAAAAATATTTATTGTAGCTCTTTTTTGCAGTGGCAAAGAACTGGAAATTGTGGGGATGACCATCAATTGGTGAACTGCTGAACAAGTTGTAGTATATGATTGTGATGGAATAGACCAAATGTACTATAAGTGTACTATAAGAAATGATGAGCAGGATGCTTTCAGAAAAAGCTGGAAAGACTTACATGAACTCATGCAAAGTGAAGTGAATAGAACCAGAAGAAGAGTGTGCACAGAAACAGCAATTTTTATACAACAATCAGCTGTGAATGACTTAGCTATTCTCAGCAATACAATGATCCAAGACAATTCCAAAGGACTTATGATGAAAAATGCTATCCACCTCCAGAGAAAGAACTAACGATGTCTGAATGAAGATTGAAGCAAACTTTTTAACTTTATTTTTCTTGTTTTTTGTGTTTTCTTTCACAACATAAATAATATGGAAATATGTTTTATATGACTGCACATGTATAATTTATAATAAATTATTATTAATTCTCCCCTCAAGGAGAGGAGAAGGGAGGAAGAGGAGAAGAGAATTTGAAATTCAAAATTTAAAAAAATAAATGTTAAAATTATTTTTACATGTAATTGGGGAAAAATAAAATATTTTTAAAAAGACAAACCCAGAAGAAGACAACAATGTCCAAATAGCTACAAGCAAAGTCTCAGAGAAAAAACGTGAATTGGACACGAGCCCAAGAAGAATTCCTTCAAGAGCTCAAAAAGACTTTTAAAAACCAAAGAAGAGAAGTAGAGGAAAAAAAGACAAATTGGGAAAACAAATGAGTAATGAAAGAAAATTATGAAAAGACAATCAACAGCTTGGTAAAAGAGGTATTAAAATACTGAAGAAAATAACACTTTAAAAAACCAAATGCTAAAAGGGACACAAAAATTCACTTAAGAAAAGAACTCCTTAAAACTCCTTAAAAAGCAAAATTGGCCAAATGGAAAAGGGGGTACAAAACCTTACTGAAGAAAAAAATTCCTTAAAAATTAGAATTGAGCAAGTGGAAGCTAATGATTCTATGAGACATCAATAAACAACAAAACAAAGTCATAAGAATGAAAAAAATAGAAGAAAACATGAAAAAATCTCATCAGAAAAGCATTGACTTGGAAAACAGATTGAGGAGAAATAATTTTAGAATTACTGGACTACCTAAAATCCATGGTTAAAAGAAGAACCTAACAATCATGTTTCAAGAAATTATCAAGGAAAAGTGCCCCAATATCCTAGAACCAGAATGCAAAATGGACATTGAAAAAGTCCATTAATCACCTCCTGAAAGAGATCACAAGATGAAGCAGATACATACACACTTAGTTGGGTATAGAAATCTATCTTACCCAAAAGGGGAGCAGGAGAGGAAGGGGATAAGAGAAGAGAGAATGAGTGATGGAGGGAAGCAGAGTAAGGAAGGAAGTGGTCAGAAGGAAACATACTCTTGCGAAGAGATGGCGGGGGGGGGGGGGGGTGGGGGGGGATAGAGAGAGAGAGAGAGAGAGAGAGAGAGAGAGAGAGAGAGAGAGAGTGAGAGAGAGAGAGAGAAAGGATAAATAGGAAAAAAAATAAGATAAAAGGAAATACACAGCCAGTAATCATAACTGCGAATGTGAGTGGAATGAACTCACCTATAGAACAGAAGTGGATAGCAGAATAGGGCTGTTTTTGTTGTTTTTGCTTTTTACAAGAAACACACTTGAAAAAATAGAGATATATACAGAGATTAAACAACTGGAGCAGAATCTATCATGCTTCAACTGAGGTTAAAAAGGGTAGGATAGCAATCATGATCTGTGTTGGTAAGCAAAATGGGCTCTTAGCACTTAGTTCAACCAAGTACCCTTGAAGAGTTTGGCTTTTGTTTCCTTTGAGTAATTCAGTGTATTTCATTGAGCCTTAATAGGTGCTAAGCCCCAGGCCAAAACCCCTATTAGGTGTAAAACCTATGTGGGTGTGGATTGGTAACTAAGGTGGGGCCCAAGGTGGGGCTAATTCAGGGGAGGGCCTAGTTTACACATGAGTTTGAGTGACATGTTTGGGACATTAGAGGCTTTTAGACCACGTGGATTCAAGTCGCCTCTTTGTGATGATTCTAGGTCACGTGGGTGAGTCACATGTGTGACTCACCATTGACCCTGAAAAAGATATAAAACCAGGGGTTGGCTTTCTCTTTTTTGGTGCTCTTACCCACAGCAGTGGTGGCGCAAGTGACTCTGGGCCAGCCCACGTTATGAGCTCCCGGGCTGAACCTAGATGTTGGTAACTATGAATCTGTATTTGGTCTGTCTGTCGATGTTTGTAATTTGTTTAGGGCTCTCACTCTTGCTGGCGTTTGGAGACTCCCGGGCAGCTGTAGCTAAGAGGCCCTCCAGCTCTTAAACCCGGATGTTGGGACTTTGTTAAACTCTGGTAACTATGTATTGGAATTTGAATCAGACAAGGTCTGTCTGTTGATGTTTGTAATTTGTTTGTATTTGTTCCGAAATTTAGGGTGCTGGCTTTTTCCCCTAAACTAAGTGAATTGTATTTGTATGCTGAATTAAAGTAAGCTTGTCAACCCCTTAATGTTGCTTTTCTCAGAAAAGCAGATCAAAAGAACCTGTGCTTTTGCAGTGTGCTGGTAGCATTCTTGTTGTTGGGCTTATGTTGGTCTTTCACCCCCACAACAGCTGCTAGCTGTATTGTTGAAACATGATCTCAGACAAAACAAAAGCAAAAATAGACCTAATTAAAAGAGATAAGAAGGGAAATTACATTTTGCTAAAAGGCATCATAGATAATGAAGTTATATTATTACTAAACGTAAATACAACAATGGCAATAGAATCTGAATTCTTAAAGGAAATGAGTTATAGGAGGAAATAGACAATAAATAAAGTTATATTAGTGGGGGAACTCAAATTCCCTCTAAGAACTAAGTAAATATAATAGCCATAAAATAAATAAAAAAGAAATTAAGGAGATGAGTAGAATTTTAGAAAAGTTAGATGTGATAGACCTCTGAAGAAAACTGAATGGAAATAAGAGCATACCTTTTTCTCAACTGTTCATGGTACTTTCACAAAAACTGACCAAGAATTAGGACATAAAAAACTCACAATCAAATGTAGAAGAGCAGAACAGGTTATAATATATAAATGTGATGAGGTATTATGGTGCTATACAAAATTATAAAGGAGATGGTTTTAGAGAAACCTGGAAAGACTTGGACGAACTAATACAGAGTAAAATAAGAAGAACTAGAAGAAAGACTTATATAATGACAACAATATTGTAAAGACAAAAAGCCTGAAAGACTTATGAACTCTGATCAGCGTGACAACCAACAATTCCAGAGGACTTATGAAGAATCATGCTGACTACCTCCTTATAGAGTAATGAAAAACTGAGAGTGCACAATGAGGCTTTTTTTTTTACATGACCAATGCAGATATTTGTTTTGCTTGATTATACATGTATGTAACATCGATTTTTTTTTCTTTTACGATTGAGGGGAAGGTTAATAGAAGAGAGAGAAGGAAGATTTTTACTGATTGAAAAAAAATAATAAAATTAATTTTTTTCAAAGGAGGGCCAGGCCTAGAATCCATATTTATACCTCACAGTTCAGATTCTTTTCACATTATGGCTCCCCAGAATGAAACTTTAGGCTAGTTCTTGAAATAAATTCTACTGTTTAGCTGAGTGGATATGCTTATGAATTTTCCACATAAATAATTCTTGGTAATTTTACACATCTTTAAATCTTGCAAGTTTTCCTTTTGTGCCACTTGTGATTTATTCATTTATCTATTCAATATATTGGTTATATGAATAACATAAAATTTTAAGGGTCTGGAGAAATTCAAGTGAAAGTCTCATTTTTTTCTGTTAGATATTTCAAAGAAAGATGAAATTTAAAATACAATGTATACATCTAATTTTAAATCTTCTCATGAATTGAAAAATACACTTCAGTCTCCATAATGCTGATTTACATAGAATAGAATTCCTTATGAATTTTATTAATTTTTAGTCTATCCAATGGGATTTTGTTGAGTAGGCAGAGAAAGATTCAGTAAAAAGTGGCCTCACTTATGGGATTAGATCCATGATTGAGTCCTTCAAAAGACTGCTTTAATAAGGGTCTACTTTCATATATATATATATATATATATATATATATACACACACATATATGTGTGTGTGCATGTGTACAGGTGTGCATATACATACATACAAATTTGATAGCTGAGAAGTATGTTATTTTTAATGGAGTTTGGTCAAATAGCTTGTATTGAGATTTGTTAGTTATGCTCCACTTTAATATTCTGAAATACATGCAATGAAAAAAACCAGCCTCTCAGTTAAAAAGAAATCATCTTTGATTTTGTATCTACTCTAGTTATTTGTAGAGTTTCTGAATGACTGTTTCAAATCCTGGTGTCTGGCATTTATTTAAAATTGAATTAGCTCTATGCTGTATTCATTTGCTATTTCATGAATGAATATTAACTCCTTTAACACACAAGTTCATTTTGACTGAAATTATTAGGAAATTCATGTTCCTCTGACATTTTAATAAGTGCTAAGATTGTTGCTTAATTTCTTTAATTCACAAAAATTACAAAATACTAGCAAAAATTCTAATGTAAAGATTAGTAGAGATTTATACTAAACTAATCTTCCCAAATCAAAGAGATTCATTATAAACTTAAAGACATGCTCCAATAATAGGACCTAATTAATATTATCCAACAAAGATAATCTGGTTTTAGCTATCTCATTAGAGGCTGAGAAAGCTTTTGACATCTAGCTAGAGCATAATATTCCTGATACTTAACACATTTTGATTTAGCCCTCATTTTTTGTAAATGGATCAAGACTTTTTGTAATAGTTCAGAGGTTCCATGTAACTATTAGCCAACTAATCTCTGATATTTTTATTTAAGTAGTAGAACTACTGCATCAATAGAAGGAAAGAAAATATCCTTTTAACAAGTTACTAAAGAATGAAAATATGAAAATTTATCCTACATTTTGTAACAAAGTACAAACTACCACCAATCAATCACAAAAATAAAATAGTCCTTGCTCTCAAAGAGCTGATATTCTACTGGAAAAGATAATATGCATAGCTATATAAATATTTACAAAATAAACACAAGATTATTTGAGTCAGGAATCAATTAGGAGGCTATTATAGTAGTCCATGCAAGAGGTGAGGGCCCTTACCTAGTGGTGGCTTTGGGAATAGAGAAAAGGGGACACATAAGAGATATTAAGGAGGTAGAAATGACGAGATGTGACATCTGATGGATATGTGCAGTGAAGGAAAATGAGGCATCAAGGATACTGTAATTGTAAACTTGTGTTACCAGAAGGATAGTGGTGCTCTTGAAAAAAATAGGGAAGCTTTGAGTTTTGGGGGAAAGATAATGAGTTTTGTTTTACATGTGTTGAGTTTGGGATACATAGGGGACATCTGGCTTGAAATATCCAATAGGCCATTGGAGAACATAGGATCACAGATTTAGAGTTAGAAGGTCATTGAGTACAATCCTCTCATTTTACAAATGAGGCAACTGAACCCAAAGAGGTTAAAGGACTTACCAAAGGTCACACAGTAAGTAAAAAGCTAGTAAATAAATGTCTAAGGCCCATAATCAGGACTAGAAAGCAGTAGAGAGATGTATCCTGGGCTAGATACATAATCTGAATCATATACCTACAGCCTTTGCATTATTCAATAATAGATCAAGAAGGGATCTCAAGAAATCATCTGATCCAGTCCCCTGCCTAAGACAAATGCACTTCAGCCAATGATTCAAAAAAGATATCCATAGGGTCACTGTCTAAAGTCATTTAGATCCTTGAGACTTCCCAAAGGACCCAAAGGTCACTGTCTAAAGTCATTTAGATCCTTGAGACTTCCCAAGGATCATGAAGGAACAATTGTTCTTCCCCCTGCCCCCGACCATATCTCCTACATGGAACTTGGAAGTAGAGGTGCAAGAATAAATTCCAGTCAAAAAAGGTATAGAAATCACTAATCCAGATCATGGTTGTCTATCTAATTTTTAAGTATTTCTAGGGGTTCTAATCAAGATGGTTATGTGGGAAATCACACAAAAGCCCAATTCTAACTTCTTTCCAGCAATGATCTAAAAAAATCATCAGATTGAACCATGACTCAAAAATCCACAGACAAACTTCAGAAAGATCCTTTATCTAGCCCAAGACTGCATAAAAATATAGCCTCAAATTGTGGACACTGCACAGACAAAAAGACCGGAATTTCCACTTTGGAACTATCTTGACTTAGGGAAGTCTCAGAGAGTTCAGAGACCACCCGGTCCCCTAAGAGAGGAAACTCCAGGGTTTACAGAAGAAAGAATAATAAGCCATAAATAAACTCCCAAAGCAGGAAACCTGAGGAACAGATGAAATTACAAGTGAATTCTAACAAAAATTTGAAGAACAATTAATTTTGATAGTACACAAATTTCTTCTATGACAAAGTAAGGGCTTAGTACCTAAGCCATAGAGAAATGAAGCAGAGAAAGAAAACTAGAGACCAGTATTCCTAATGAATATTGACACTAAAATATTAGCAAAGGGGAAATAACAACATAAAAAAATTAAACTATGATCAGTTTGGATTTGTACCAAGATTGCAGCATTAGCTTAATATTGAGAGCCAACATTATCTATAATTGAGATCTTCTAGAGGATTTTCCAGTAAGATAAGGAATAAAGTAAAAATGCCATGCTCACTTCTACGGTTTACATAATTTTAGAAATGCTAGTTATTGCAATAAAAAAAGAAACTGGGGGAACAAGCAGAGACAAGGTGGAAACAAAATTATTGCTTTTTACAGATGATATGATGGTCTAATTAAAGAATCCTAAATAATGAATTAAAATTAAGAGAAACAATGATTTCAGCAAAGTAACAAAAAATAAAATTAACCAACATAAATCATCACCTTTTTTGTATTTTACTAATAGGACCCAGCAGGAAGAGTTACAAAGAAAAATTTCATTAAAATAGCTAAAGAATGTATAAAATATTTAGGAGTCCACTTACCAAGACATATTCAGGAATGGATATAGCTACAAAACACTCTTTAGGGAAACAGAGACCTTAAACGTGGAGATATATTAATTGTTCATGTTTTGGCTGTAACAATACATCAAAAATGACAATATCACCTAATTTACTTATTCAGTGTCATGCCAATCAAAGAAGAAAGGATGGTTTCTATATAACTATAAAAACAAATTTAAAATTCAACTGGAAGAATAAAAGGTCAAAAATTTCAGGGGAAATAATAAAAAAATATGGAAAGGAAGAAGGCCTAAAAGTATCTGATCTGGAATTATACAAAAAGCAGTAATCATCAATTCTATTTGATTCTGGATAAAAAATAGAACAATCAGTGTTAATTGCACAACAGTCAGGAGCAGAGGAACACAGTAACCAAATATTTGATAAATCCAAAGATCCTAACTACTCACACTTTGATAAAAATTGCTGGAAAAACTGGAAAGCAGTCTGAAACAAATTAGGTTAGACTACTATCCCAACTAAAATTTGTGCTAAATTTATAAATACTAAATTTAGTATACCATTTTAGTAGAATTTAGTTAAATTTTAGTATACCAAATTTAGCATAAATTTTATTATAAAAGGTATACTAAAATAAGCTCTAAATGTAAATATGGCCTAAAAATAAAAGGTCATATCATAAACAAATTAGAAAAGAATGGAATGAGAATTGAAGGAAGGAGTGAGAATTGGAGGAGTAAACTTCACAACTATGTACAACTAACAAACATCTCAAATCCAGTCTCAGACACCAATTAGCTGTGAGTTTTTCAGCAAGTCATTTAACCTCTGCCTCCATTTGTCATCTGTAAAATGATATTAATAACAGTATCTACCTCCTAGGATTACTGCGAAGATAAAATCAGATATTTGTATAGTGCTTAGCACAGGGCCTTGCACTTAGTAAACAAATGTTTGTTCCATTCCTTTCCTCAAGGTATGGAAAGTTGTGTTGGTAAGCAAAATGGGCTCCTTAGCACTTAGTTCAACAAGTACCCTTGAAGAGTTTGGCTTTTGTTTGCTTTGAGTATTTCATTGAGTCTTACTAAGTGCTAAGCCCCAGGGCCCAAACTCCTATTAGGTGTAAAACCTCAGTGGGTGTGGATTGGCAACTAAGGCAGGGCCCAAGGTAGGGCTAACTCCAGGGAGGGCCTAGTTTACATGTCTGGGACAGCAGAGGCTCTTAGACCACATGGGTTTAAGACGCCTCTTTGTAATGATTTTAGGTCACGTTTGTGAGTCACATGTGTGACTCACCCCTGATGCTGAAAAAGATATAAAAACCAGGGGTTGGCCTCCTCTTCCTTGGAGCTCATTCCCACAGCAGTGGTGGCATGCATGACTCTGGGCCAGTCCTTGTTCTGAGCTCCTGGGCTGAACCTAGATGTTGGTAACTCTGAATCTGTATTGGGTCTGTCTGTTGATGTTTGTACTTTGTTTGTAATTTTCTTTGAAGTTCAGGGTGCTGGCTTTTTCCCCTGAACTAAGTGAATGATATTTGTATGCTGAATTAAAGTAAGCTTGTCAACCCCTTCACCTTGCTTTCCTTAGTTAAGCAGATCAAAAGAACCTGTGCTATTGGCAGCTTTCTGGGTGCTGGCTGTGGGTGGATCTTACACCCCCACAGAAGCTGCTAGCTGGATTGTTGAAACAAAAGTCTATGAATCAGTATGCTAGTCTTGACTCATGCTCTATAAAGGAAACAAAATCATAAGAAGGCAGGAAGTGGAGGTCCAAGAGCTCACCTCTCAGACTTGCCATGTGCTGCTCCTGCAAATAGCTTTCATTGTTCCTGGGTAAGGGCAACAAGGATAAATCCTCATCCACCTTTAGTCAGGATGTTTAAGCAAGAGAAAAGAGACTACAAATTTTCCCAACTCATGTTTATAGACCGTAGAGAAAAGACAATTTTTTCTACATCTGGATTTTCAGCCACTAAAAGTTCCTTTCCCCTCACTTTTATCATTAATAACAAAGTACATTTATGTAAAACTTCTCAGTCCTGAAATACTTCAACCATGTGTCTACTGCTGAATGCAAGAGAAACGTGGTTGTTCATCTTTCTTTGTATTCATGATTCCACTTTTGTATATTTTTTTCATCCAGAAAGAGACTGTTTTCTCTTTCTTTCATCAATAGCAGGAAAAATAGTATCTGCCTTCTTTCGTTCCTAAAACCTTATGCAACTTAGTTCATAGCCCCCATCTTCCACCCCAACCCAAAGCCCACTATTTTTAGCAGTAGACATAGGGGATTATATCAAGAGAAATGTGTTTCTATTTATTCTCTTCGGGACAACCAACAGCTACTCATTTCTCTTGCGTTTTTAAGAGAAGGAAGAAAAAATCCCAAAGTTGCACATGCACACAGGCACACATGCTGCACATACACACACACATTCACACTAATCTCCAAGAAAAAAGTAACTGAATAGAAAGCATGATGTAGTGGAAAGTCCACTGGATCGAGAGTAAGAAAACCTGGCTTTAGATTCTTTACTACTGACTAGTTGTGTGACCTCAGACAAGTCACTTTACCTCTCCAGTTCTCAGTGACTTCACCTACAATAAGAAAAAGAGACTATATATTCTCAAAGGGACTATGCAGGCCAGGGTTGGGCAAGCAGATAATTTTTAGGGCACCTTTTCTAGCCCCTTCTTCATGCCAGGAGGTGAGCAATGCAGTCCTTTAACAAAAGCTCCTTAGATACCCGTGGGCTGCTGAATCCCAGGGCTGCTTTAGTCCAGTGAGAAGACAACCCAATGCTGTGAGTCACCTACATACTGGGTTATGGCTAAAGCTTCCGGTGTATCCACACCTGCTGCTTCTTTACTCAGCCTTCACCATAGGACTTCAAGGTAAGCAAAATAGTAAAATAATAATATAGTGAAATAGTGGATGATGGGTGATGGGTGATGTCTTGATTTGCATGTGAATTGGATTTAAGTGAGGCAGAGCTGTACAAAGTTGTCAGCCTCACTCTCTCTTACAGAGTCATCAAAGTCCAGTGGCAAGACAAAAGTCAAGATGTCTGAAGATGATTATAGGTTGTTTTTTTTTAAATAGGCATAAAAGGAAATAAAGACAGCTTTGAAACTAACATGAATTTATTACTTAATTTTGAAAACAAATGCAAACAGTATATAATGAAGATGTGGTATATCATATACAATAGCCTTTTTCAGTTCTTTATGTGTATGGAAATACTTTTGTTGATGTTTAACAAATTATTAGAAACAAAAAAAGACAATTTAACAGTTAGAGAACAAAAAATCTCTAGGGACTAGGGTCATACAGACTTCTTTATAGCCTCTTCTAGGAGTATCATGCTTATGTTCTTAATCAGTAAGTTCTATAATTGTGTCTAATCAAATTCTTTCTTGAGGCAATTTTCCTTATTTCATCTAATTTGTAAATGGACAATAATTTCTTTGCATTATTCTTAAAAACAACTAATAATGCTTAAGGACAGTTAAATAAATCATCTCTTATTTCTTCTCAAAGTTAACCAAAGTTGTTCTTTGCCTTATTTTTCTTCACAGGTCCTAATTTTCATGCTTTAAATAGTTTTGCTGTTTTCTTTTAAAATGCAGACACAACCAATGGCTAAATAAATATACTGGGAAAGTTACTTTCTAGCTCTTCTAGGTCACAAAAAGCTTCATAGAGGGTATGTGGTCTTGGAAACTAAATGATAGAAGGCAAAGTTCTAAGCGAGTTTCATGGTGTGGGTAGCAGGAAGTGGGATATATATTCTAAGCATTGGGTATTACTTGGAAAAAGGGATGAAATAAAAGTAGGCTTAAGGTCAAAATGGAATTCCTTTTTTTTGTATCCCTGGCACTCAGTAGTGCCTGGCAGATAGGTATTTACTAAAAGCCTGTGGATCAATCGATAGCTTTGTGACCTTGGCTAAACAGTAGTTATATGACTTCACCTTTCTGAAACTGTTTCTTCATCTGTGTCTTCATTGCAACCAGGAGGCACAGTGGCAAGAATACTGGACAGGAGAGAGTGGAGTAGAAGCAGGGACCTGATTGCGCTCTCCTCCCAAACCCTGTGAAATACCTGTAAAAAATGACTAAACAAATTCCAGAGCAGCAGAAGTCACAAAATGACAGAGTGAAGCAGATTTCCAGCCCAAGACAACCTAGAAGGCCAACAGGAAGGGTCTATTGCACCATGCTCAGAGCAGAGCGCAGCCCAGCCTGGGCAGCATAGGCACAGACAGGACTGGAGCAGGCCTCAGGGCAGCTGCCACAGTTTCCAGACTTGTCAACCCACAAACGCCAAAGACAGCTTCAAAGGTCTGTGGGAAAGCTCTCCCACCTGGGTGAGTCCTAGGAGCATGGTCCAGCCCCAGCCGAGCCCCAGCTTCAGGGTGGCAGCAGCCACTGCCACAGTGGTGGCGGCTTCTGGAGCTCTCAGCCTACAGACAGTGGGAGAACCAAGTGGCTGATGACCTCCTGAAAGAGATCCCCCCGCCCTGCTGCAAAAAACTCTTAGGAATATTGTAGCCGAATTCTAGAGTTCCCAGGTCAAGGAGAAAATATTGCAAGTAGCCAGAAAGAAACAATTCAAGTATTGTGGAAACACAATCAGAATAACACAAAATTTAGCAGCTTCTACACTAAGGGATCGAAGGGCTTGGAATATGATATTTCAGAGGTCAAACGAGATAGGATTAAAACCAAAGATCACTTACCCAGCAAAACTGAGTATAATATTTCAGGGGAAAAATGACATTTCAATGAAATAGAGGACTTTCAAGCATTCTTGTTGAAAAGACCAGAGCTGAATAGAAAATCTGACTTTCAAATATAAGAATCAAGAGAAACATGAAAAGGTAAACAGGAAAGAGAAGACATAAGGAACGTTTAAAGTTGAACTGTTTACATTCCTACATGGAAAGATGATATTTGCAACTCAAGAGACCTTTCTCAGTATTAGGGTAGTTAGAGGGAATATGTGTGTGTGTGTGTGTGTGTGTGTGTATGTGTGCATATATATATGTGTGTATGTTTATGTATATTATATATATGTGTGTACATATGTGTATATATATGTGTGTGTGTATGTAGACAGAGGGCACAGGGTGAGCTGAATATGAAGAGATGATACCTAAAAAATAAAATTAAGTGTGGAGAGGAATGTACTGGGAAAAAGAGAAAGAGAGGTAGAATGTAGTAAATTATCTCACATAAAAGAGTTAAGAAAGAGCTTTTACAATGGAGGGGAAAAATGGGAAGGTGAGAGGGAATAAATCTCATTGGATTTGGCTTAAGGAGCCAATAACATACACACTCACTTAGCTTTGTAAATCTATCTTAGCCTACAGGAAAGGGGGGGAGGGGATAAGAGATGGGGGGATAATAGAAGGAATGGTAGATTGGGGGAAGGGGCAATCAGAAGCAAACACTTTCATAGAGGGACAGGTCAAAGGAAAGAATAGAATCAATGGAGGGTGGGACAGGATAGAGGGTAATATATTTAGTCTTTCACAACATGACTGTTATGGAAGTGTTTTGCATGCCTACACATGTATAACCTATATCAAACTGCTTGCTTTCTCAATGAGGGTGTGTGGGGAGGGAGGAAGGTAGAGAATGTGGAATTCAAGGTTTTAAAATGAATGTTAAAAATCATTTTCAGATGCAACTGGGAAATAAGATATATAGGCAATGGGGTGTAGAAATCTATCTTGCACTACAGGAAAACAGAAGGGAAAGGGATAAGAGAAGGGGGTGGGGGGTAATAGAAGGGAGGGCAGATTGGAGGAAGGGGTAATCAAAATGAGCACTGTCATGGAGTAGGAGGAGGGGAAAGATGGGGAGAAAATTTGGAATTCAGAACCTTGTGGAAGTGAATGTTGAAAACAGAAAATAAATAAATTCATACATACACACAGACACAGACACACAGACACAGACACACAGACACACAGACACACAGACACACACACACACACACACATATTTATATGATACTGGACAAGACCAGAGTTCAAATCCCACTTCAGAAACTGACTAGCTGTATAAATCTGGGCAAAGTCACTTAGCTTGTATCTGCCTCAGTTTTCTCAATGGTCAAATGAGGATAATAGCACCTACCTCCCAGGGTTGTTGTGAAGATAAAATGAGATATCTACAAAGTACTTTGCAAACGCTAAAGCATATTATCATCACTATCATTATTATTACTATCCTACAAAGCAGTAATAATAGTATTATCTGCCTCACAGGACTGTTGTGAAGAACAAATTAGATGATGTCTATAAAGTGCTTTACAAACCTTTATATGCTATATAAAGTGAGCTATTATTATTATTAAATTTAACTGAATTTCTTTTGTTAAATTATGGAGCGGACTTTTTTATTGTTCCCATTAGCTTGCTGGTCTTTCTAGGAAAAGAAGATAAGAAAATATTTACTTTACTTTAACTTTTAAGCCATTATGGTTTATGTGATATTTGAGAATTTTCCAAGGCAATTTATTTATAGAATATTTGGCTTCAAAAACATTATGTACAGTAGAGTTTGCCTCTCAGCAACAGACATATGGAAAAGGAAACCCAGATAATGACCAGCAATACCTCTTGACCTTCCTCTTAATTGTTATTGCTCTCTTCCTCCTTAAATAATCATATAGTTGCCTATCTGATCGTTTGTGTCTTCCCAACAGAATGTAAATTCCTTGGGAGAGGCACTGTTTTTCATTTTGTCTTTCTATCCCTAGCCTCTAGTAAAATTCCTTGCCTATAGTAAGTGATTGATAACTGCTTGTTGGATTAAATTGCCAGGATGTTTTCTTGAGATGATCAGAAAGAATCAAAGAGTCAAAAAAAGAACTGAGTTACTTCACATTTGGTAAATTTTTTTGAAATAGCAGATTTCTTTAAGTTGATCTATAGCACAATATGACACTACCTTGGAATTGCAGCAGATCAAAGGCCAATAAATATGTTTAGTTGTTGGAATTAAAGTTAATTTTAAATTAATTAAAATAAAATAATTAATAAAATTAATTAATTTAAAATTAATTAAAATTGAAATCTTGGATCTGCCATTCACTAGCTCTATGACAATGGGCAAATCACTCCACCTCTCTAGGACTCAGGTAACTCATCTGTAAAATGGGAGGTTAGACTAGATGATCTCTAAGAGTACTAAGAGTTCTTGATAGCACTTTGAGGATAAACTTGGGGACAACTGTGTGAAGGGTTTTAAGTTTGGTGAGAAAAGGAAAATAATCTAAGAGACTGATAACCCCAAAACGATTAAGGGTAGGGCTGTAAAGAAGACTAAACAATAGATTCTTGAGATGTGAAATTAAAATTAGACATTCAGTTTTAAGATGAGTTATAAAAGAACTATGCAAAAGAAAATCCAGTATCACACTTTTATTTTTTTAATTTATTTATTTCTAGTTTTCAACATTCACTTCTATGAGATTTTGAGTTCTAAATTTTCTTCCCCTCATTCCCCTCTCTCCTCATCAAGACAGCAAGCAATCTGATATAGGTAATATATATACATTCATATTAAACATATTTTCACATTAGTCATTTTGTAAAGAAGAATTAGAAGCAATGGGAGAAATCATGAGAAAGAAGAAACAAAGAAAAAAGAGAGCAAATAGTATGCTTCGATCTGCATTCAGACTCCATAATTATTTTTTTCTGGACTTGGATAGCATTTTCCATCATGAGTCTTTTGGAGTTCTCTTAGATCCTTGCATTGCTGAGAACAGCTAAGTCTATCAAAGTTATTCTTCCCCCAATGTTGCTGTTACTGTGTACAATGTTCTCTTGGTTCTGCTCACTTCACTCAGCATCAGTTCGTGTAGGTCCTTCCAAGTTTTTCTGAAGTCTGCCTGCTCACCATTTCTTATGGAACAATAGTATTCCATTACATTCATATACTACAACTTGTTCATCCATTCCCCAATTGATGGGCATCCCCTCAATTCCCAATTCTTTGTTACTACAAAAAGAGCTGTTATAAATATTTTTGTCAATGTGGATCCTTTTCCACCACACTCACTTTTAAAAAATTAAATGATTTGTTTAAAAAAATTATTTTAGATCAATAAAAGGATTTACATTTGTTAAATAACAACCTACATGTAAATTAGTTACTTCAAATCCAGTTGTTTTTGAATCTTTTTGATTCTCAGTGAAGTTAAACTATTTTCAAGTGTTTCTTAACAGTTTATGCTTAAATTTCTGGAAATTATCCATTTATATCTTGGTCATTCATAAAATGTTAGCAGTTCCTTCTGTATTGTTGAGGCCATACCAAATTTTAGCTATCATATTTACTCTATTTTCCCCAACATACTTTCTTATTAATCATATTATTTTTGTTGTATAGAAATTTATTTAATTATTCAAGCAATCTACTTTGTCCCTACTAACTTATTGGTTGAATAGAAAAAAGAAACCTATCCTTTACAACTGAGATAACCACATTTTCCCATTTCTATTTTATTTCCCTGGAATATAATAAAAATAATTTTTGTTGGTCAGTTGTTTTTCAGTTGTGTCCAACTCTTCATGAACCCATTTGGGGTTTTCTTGGCAAAGATACTAGAGTGGTTTGGCCATTTGCTTCTCCAGCTCATTTTATAGATAAGAAAACTGAGGCAAACAGGGTTGCGTTACCCGGAGTCACATAGTTAGTAAGTGTTTGAACTCACAAAGATAAGTCTTCCTGACTCCAGGCCCAGCACTCTATCCACTGTGCCACATATCTGCCCTTGTTTGTCTTTGCAATGTTGTTATTATTATATAAATTGTTCACCTGATTCTGCTCACTTTTAATCTGCAATCAAAGGTTGCTCAGAAATGAATCCTTTTTGTCATTTGTTATGCCATGATGACATTCCACTACATTCATATAATTTGTTTAGTCATTCCTCAACTGACAGGCATCTTCATAATTTCCAATTCTCTGCCACTACAGAAAGAGTTACTATAAATATTTTTATACATATGAATCCTCGTCCTCTTCCTTTGATCTCTGGGGCACAGGCCTAGTAGTTTTTAAGGACATGCACAATTTAGTAACTTTTGGGGCATAAGTCTGAAGTGCTTTTCAGAATAGCTAAACCAATTCACAGTTCCACCAATAGTACATTAATATACTTGTTTTCCCACAATCCTTCCAGTATTGTAATTTTTCCTTTTTTTCCTAAATTTTGCCAATCTGAGGGGGATAAGGTGGAACCTCAGTATTGCTTTAATTTGCATTTCTCTAATTATCGGTGATTTGGAGTATTTTTATGTGGCTCTTGACAGCTTAGATTTCTTCCTTTGAAAACTGCCTGTTCATATCCTTTGACCAGTTATCAATTGGGGAATGACTCATTCTTAAAAATTTGAATCAGTTCCTTACTTTCCTTGGAAATGAGAACTTAGTCAGCTAAACTTGATGCAAAAATGTTTCCCCAGTTAAATGTTTCCTTTCTAGCATTAGCTGTATTCTGCCAATACCCTTTTTTAAACTTAATTTTATTTTTTTCAATAAAGAACAAAACAAAACAAAACACTTGATCTCCATTCCACCTCCTCACCATCCTGCCACTGGAAAAGAAAAAACAAAACCCTAATAACAAATATGCAAAGCCAGTCAAAACTAATTTCCACATTGGCTATGTCCAAAAAATGTTCATTCAATAAAATAGAAGGATTTCAAGTCTTCATAAGGAGAAGACCAGATCTAAGCCAAAAATTTGAACTCCCAATATCAAAACCCAAGAGAAACATAAACAGGTAAAAAGGGGAAAGAAAACTTAAGGAATGCAATAGGGCTAAACTGTTTACATCCCTACACTGAAAGATGATACTTGTAATTCTGACAAATTGTATCACTGACAGTACAGATAGGAGTATACATAGACAGAGGATACGGGCATAAGGTGAATTTGAAGCAATGACAAAAAAAATTAAGGGATGAGAAAGGGGAAAATAAATGGTGCAGAAGGGGAGAGGCAGGATGGGGTAAATTATCTCACATGAAGATGCAAGAAAACCTATTACACTGCAGGGGAAGAAGGGAGAGGGCTATGGGCATCACTTGAAGCTTACTCTTATCAATATTGGCTCAAAGAGGGAATAATATATGCAATCAGTCAAATATAGAAATCTATCTTACCCTACAGGGAAGTAGGAGGTGAGGGTATTAAGTAAAGTGGAGGTAGTGGAGGGGGAGTGGGAGGCAGATCCAGGGAAATGGTAGACAGAAGCAAAACACTGGTGAGGTGGGAAAGGGTGAAAGGAGAGAGAGGTCAAACAGGAGGAAGTATAAGATGGAGAGAGATACACAGGCAGTGAACATAACTGTGAATGTGAATGGGATAAACTCTCCCACAAAATGGAATTGGATAGCAAAGTAGATAAAAAACCAGATTCCTACAATATGTTGCTTACAAGAAACATTTGAAGCAGAGAGACATATGCAGAGTAAAGGTAAGGGACTGGAGCAGAATCTGTTATGCTTCAGCTGAAGTAAAAAAAAATGCAGGGGTAGCAATCCTGATCTTAGACAAAATAAAAGCAAAGATATACCTAATTAAAAGAGATAAGGAAGGAAACTACATCTTGTTAAAAGGTACCATGGACAATGTAGCAATCAAATTAGAAGGGCAAGGAATAGTCTATCTGTCAGATCTATGGGGAGGGGAAGAATTCATGACCAAAGGACTCATGAAGGAAATTGCTATCCACATTCAGATAAATAACTGATGGACTCTGAATGCAGATAGAAGCATATTTTTTTCACTTACTTTATTCTTTCTCATGGGTTTTTTTTCCCTTTTCATCTGTTTTTATTCTTTCACAACTGTGACTAATATGAAAATATGTTTTACATGATAGCATGTGCATAAGCTATATCAAATTGCCTACTGTTTTAGGAAGAGGTTAGGAGAGGGAGAAAAATTTGGAACTCAAAATCTTGTAAAAATGAATGCTAAAAATTGTCTTGACATGTAATTGGGGAAAATATAAAATACTATTAAAAAGAAAAAAAAGAAAGAAAGAAAAGGATAAGGACCTGTGATTGAGGGCAGAGGCAAATTGCATCAAATATAGAGCACAAGTACTAAGGCACATTCCTTTTTTATTTCCTTTTACTTTATAAAGAAGGGGACATGAAACTGATCAATGTAATGAATGACCCTTGAAATCCTTCTATTTTGTTGAATGAACATTTTTTTCCTTTGATGTATTTTGCTGAATTTTGCCAGGTAAGTGATTCTTGGTTGTAGTCCTAGCTCCTTTGCCCTCCAGAATATTATGTTCCATGACCTCCAGTCCTTTAATGCTGCAGCTGCCAAGTCCTGTGTAATCCTGATTATGACTCCCTGATATTTGAATTGTTTGTTTCTGGCCATGTAGCATTTTTTCCTTGATCTGAGAGTTCTCAAATTTGGCCATAATGTTTCTTAGTATTTTTATTTTGGGATCTCTTTGCTGAAGTGACCAGTGGTTTCTTTCAAACGCCTATTGTCCTCTGGTTCCAGGACATCAGGGCAGTTTTCCTTGATTGTTTCTTGAAAGATGCTGTCCAGGTCCTCCTTTTGATTATGTAGTCCAATGATTTTGACATTGTCTCTCCTGGATCTGTTTTCCAGGTCAGTGGTTTTTCCCAGGAGGTATTTTACATTTTCTTACATTTGTTTCATTCTTTTGAATTTATTTGATTGATTCATGATGTCTCATAGAGTCATTAGCTTCTACTTGCTCAATTCTAACTTTTAAGGTACTGTTTTCCTCTATTAGTTTTTGTACTTTCTTTTCCATTTGGCCAATTTTGCTCTTTAAGGAATTGTTTTCTTCAGTGGATTTTTGTATCTCCTTTTCCATTTGGCCAATTCTACCTTTTAAGGCTACCTTTCCAGGCTGTTGACTCTTTTTTCATAATTCTCTTGTATTACTCTCATTTGTTTCTGCTCATCTTTTTTGAGGAGCCTTTTTCCTTTTTTAAAAAAATTTGAGCTCTGCTCCCAAGGTAAGAGGGGCACTGCCTCCAGCTTCTTGTGCTAGTGGCTGCAGGCCCTGGCAGTTTACCTAGTGCTGTACTGATGTTCCTCTGAGACCCACAGGGGACCCTCATGTCTGTTGCTGCACTGCAGGGATGGGGTAGGGATTGGCTGGTACTGGTGGAGGCCATAGAGGTCTGGCACCTTACCTGGTGCTGAGCTGGGGTCCTACTGGTGGTGTCTGGCATATGCTGAAGCCCGGTGGGGTGTTTCTGTTTCCCAGTGGCTACAATGAAGCATATGCAGTCAGGCCCCTGGAGGCTGCCTGTTTGGCCAGGGCTAAGCTGAAGCTTGGTAGGGCCGGTGCTGGCTGGGCTGCCTGTGTGCTTAGGCACTCATAGGGTAGTGTCTACATGTTTGCCCAGGGCTACACTGAAGCACGTGGTGGTTCTCTGAGCTGGAGTCTGCTGGTTCCCCTGGCCATGCTAAGGCATGTGGGGTCGGGGGGGGGGGGGTCCTGGTGTTGGTGTTTGCCTGCTCTGCCACACTGGGGCTTAGGATCTCCCACTGGTTTGCTGAGGTGGGGCTTGCTGCTGGCTTGTTGGGACACTTCCCATCCTGGGCTGTGCTCTTCTTTCACCTGAGTGAGATGGACCTTTCTTGCCAATCCTCTAAGTTTCTTGGGCTCAAGGATTATTTCACCTTATCTTTTTGCTTGTTCTGCTATTCCAGGATTTGTTTTGGGGATCTATTTTATGATTGTTTGGAGGTAAGTATGACAGAGTTGCAGCAGTTTACTGCTTACTTCACCATTTTGGCTCTCAGAAGTAGAATAATAAAATCTTCTCTCTTTCTTTCCTTTTAAACCTCTTTTCCAACTTTTGTGGTTAGAGTTTGTTTTGGTTAGGACAATTTCTCCCTTTTCTACCATACCTCTTATTCTCCTCTCTTCCTTCTCACTTTCTCTTCCTGTTTTACTGTAGTATAAATATATTTCTCAACACAAATGTGGGTAAATTCTTCCCTTCCTCCCTTGGCTAGTTCAGATGAAAGTGAAGTTCAAGGGTCACCTGCTCCCCCCAATCTTATTTGTATAATCTTTTACTTATGCACTCAAATTATACCAGATAATTTTCCCCATCCTTCCTCTCTCTAGTGTAGCTTTTTACTTCTTCCTTTCCTTTCTTCTAAGATAACCAAAACATTTTTTAAGACCCACTACCAGGCTCTGTCTTATCAGATTAACTCAGTGACCCCCTGCTGATGGTTCTGAATGCCATATATATCATCTGCCCATGTTAGAATGTAAACGCTTCATTCTTGTATAATCCCTTATGATTGCATGTTTGTATTTACATTTTTAATGTTTCTTTTGACTCTTGTGTTTATATTCCAAAGTTTCCTTGAGGCTCTGGTCTTTTCATCAAGAATGCTTGGAGACCTTCTGTCCTCAATTTTTTCTCCGGTATTATTATACTCAATTATACTGGGTAAGTTATTTTCTGGCTGCATGTAATAAGGATCAGCATTTATACAGTGCTCTGAGGTTAATAATAATAACAGCTAGCATTTACATAGTGCTTTGAGGTTAGTTCATATACTTTTCTCCATTAAAATATAAGCTCACTGCAAGAAAGAATTGTATCATTCTTTGCACCTGTATCATCAGCACCTAGTACATTAAATAAGAAGTAATAAACACTTGTTAATCAATTGATATGGGACCAGGAAGCCAAATCAATTACTCAAGCCTTAGCCCCTTGGATCATTCATGTCTGAAGAACAGCTTCCCTATCTTTTTTTTTTTTTTTTGCTTTAAGCCTAGTCTATAAGGTAAATATTTCTCTCACCACAGAAATATTATTAGAACAAAAATGTTCTAGGCTTACTTCTTCTTACCATGCATTATAATTATTGGTCATCTACCCAATAAGCTGAAATATGCTTAGTTTTAGTATCTGTCTATATGTCATAATTAAGGACACAATCAATTAAAACATTCATCCATAAACCAGCCAACCTAAATATAATATACTCCAAAGCCAAATATAAAGCAATGTTGACTAGAGGGTAAGTATTGTCCAGTGTAAAACAAATGATGGATTATGAGTCAGAGCAACTGAGTTGTAAGCCCAGCTCTACATTTAACTTGTTGGACCAGTCACTTTATGAAGAACTCAGTTTCTTCATCTATAAAATAAGAGGATTAGACTAGATAATTTCTAGTGTTCTTTCTGGTAATATTTTTAATAAACATATGATTGGGATTATCTGTTCTATTCTTTATTCTTACTACTGTGAATAGATGAATGTATGGCTTTTAAAAAATTATATATAGATGAAGTAATGAATAGACTAATGAATAGTCTAATGAAAAAACTATTTTGCCTATATAGACACAAGCTGTTGACAACCAGCAAATCTCTTACCTTCTTAAGTGTCTCAGTTTCCTCCTCTGTAAAACACAGATCCTAATACTTGCACAATCCATTTCACAGAGTAAATACTAAGGAGGCACACTGCAAACCTTAAATGACAGCATAAGTGGGAGTTATTAGCAAATAATCAAGATCCAACTACATATGCAACAGAATTTAGTTAATTTAAATATAATTCAGAACTTGCAACAATTCAAATATAAAACAAAGTTGAAATTTAATTTTGCATTATGTACAAAAGAATGTAAATAAGATTTCAAAGAAAATGCTTCATTGACCTAAAGATTTTTAATCACTTCATAATCATCTCTTTATAATCAACTGACATGCTAATTACAAATAATTCCAAGTGATTAAAGTTCCCTAAGTAATTAGTTGATACTGCCTAGTTTACATGATTAAAGAAATGACCAGAAAGGAAAAAATTAATTTAAAATATTCTATAAATTATACTTTTCAATAGTTTATCTTCAGTTCCCACTGAAAATAGGGGCCCTAATATTTTTGTGGTATTTAAGTGTGGGGTGTAGCTTAAACTCTAATATGATCTTAAGTGGGATAGTGAAGACCTCTCATGAAAATCCAAATGAGCAGGATAGTAAAACCTCTCATAAAATCTAAATCTCAGCTTTTTGCTCAGTTTTTCTGTAAGACAAGTTAGTGACCTGAGATCCCCTGGGAATGAGAATAGGACACAGGATGCTTACATCCTGCATACTTACTTAAGGGCAAGGGGCCTGAGAAAGAGAATAAAAGCCGGAAAGCCAATTGCAAATCTGGTCGTGCAAACCTGGGAAGACCAGCTAAATGTAAGAATGGTGAGAGACATCAGTTACAGACGTTAGAATGGTGGAAAAGACTAGTTTGTCACAGATGTGAGTATTGGGAGATAAGGTGTCAAAACAACTGGTTTCCACTTGTCAAGATGATCAAACCTTTTGTCCTTTGTCATTGTCACTAGGGTAGGTTGGTCCCTTTCCAGATTGTACCCTCAAGGCTTACGATTTTGAGCCAAGAGGAAGAGGGTTGGGAGGGGGAATAGCAGTTAGGCCCTATAAAAACCTGTATTTTCTGTATTTGGCGCGTGTGAGTTGCCCTTTCCCGCGGGATCATAATAAAATTTCTTTCTACTTTCTACCTTGAGAAGCCTCTGATTTTAATTTGTCAACTGTCCCACAGAATCTTAACATATTTCTATTGAATTCCATTCAGGTTTTTATGGATTATTTTTCAATTATACAAAGTCATTTTGAGGTCTATTTTGTCTATAGCATTTTAAAAAAAAAGAACCATGTGCCTAACTGGTATTACTAGCAAATTTAATAAAAAGACTTTCAATTTTGCCACTAGCCATGGGACTGGTGACTCTTCACAGTGTTTAAGATTGACATTGAATTAATGACTGTCTAGTCAACTCTGATTTAACTTTATAAGTCTGTGAAACAATCTTTGTTTAATTTGAAGAGGATGATATCAAGTGAGATAAAATTTTTAAAACCTAATAAAAATTATTGCATTTGTTGCTTCAAAGCCATTAGCATTCCCTCACAGAAAGGGGAAAATGCTTGTTCAATATGACTTGTTTTTTCCCAAATACATGTCAATTACTAATTAGTAATTGTTAGGTGGCACAGTGGATAGAGCACTGGGTCTGGTCTCAGGAAGAACTGAGTTAAAATCCAGTCTCAGACACCTTACTAGCTGTGGGACCCTGGGCAAGTTACTTAACCCTGTGAGCCTCAGTTTCAGAGCTGCATTAGCTTTGCCAAGAAAAACCCAAATGTGTTCACACAAAGGTGGACACAACTGAAATGACTGAACAACAATCACAGAGTAGAAAACTTTTGAATTTCCAAATTTCCTCCACAAAAAAGACAGAACATGACCTTAGATTGGCAGAAATAAACACAGGGGGAGCCAAGATAGTGGAGTAAGAAATAAATTGTTCTCACTCTCCCTTATTGACCTCTGAAAGCCCAGAAAATATCGCCCCAGGAAAAACCCTGGAACAGCTGAGCCAGCAGAAAGACAGGGTGCAGCAGTCTTGCAGCCCAGGAAGCTTAGGGGATTAACAGGAAAGGCCCTTCTTACTCTAGTGGAGGGAGAGGAGTACAGTATGGGAGACAACCCAGAAAGCCAGCAACAAGCCACCTCAACAAACCAGGGGGAGATCCTGAGCCCCAGGGTGGTGGAGCAGGTAAGCACCAATACCAGGACTCCTTGAGTGCCTCAGTACAGGCAGGGGAACCGGTAGACACCAGCTCAGAAAACCACCATGTATGCCAGCAAGCAGATGTCTTCCAGTAGCCAAACCTGCCTGTGCTTCAGCACAACTCTAGGAAGCACAACTCTAGAAGGCACAGCTCTGGGTGTTGTCATCCTCCAGCAGCAAGACTTTCCAACGCTTTAAAGAAGCTTAGGTGAGCAGGCATTCTCCAGGGGCCAGACTCCCTACTCCCACTCCAAGAGCTTCAATGTTGATGACCTCAGCCCAGCACCAGGTAAGCTGCCAGACCCCTACTGCCTCCAGCTGCCAGCACCTGACGCCCCAGTACACAAAGCCAAAGTGACCAGGTCCCAGTCTCCCAGCACAAGAGGTGTAGGCCAGTGTCCCCTGTGCTCCAGCAGGAGAGCTCAACTTTAAAAGTCAGTAAATAGGTAAACACCATAAGCAAAAAGCCGAAATGGATAATGACCATAAATTCTTATTATGGGGACAGGGAAGATCAAGGCACAAAGTCAGAAAAGGACAACATTTCCAATATACCCACATCTAAAACCTCAAAGGGGAGTATGAACTAGTCTCAAGCCCAAAAAGCCTTCTTGGAAGAGCTCAAGAAGGATTTTAAAAGTCAAATAAGAGAAGTAGAAGAAAAACTGGGAAAAGAAATGAGAGGTATGCAAGAGAGAGAGCCAACAGCTTGGAGAAGAAATGACAAAAATTGACTGTAGAAAACAAGTCCTTAAAAAGTAGAATTGGCCAAATGGAAAAGGAGTCACAAAAACTCACTGAAGAGAAGAACTTAAAAAGTAAAATGGACCAAATGGAAAAGGAGGTACAAAAACTCACTGAAGAGAAGAACTCCTTAAAAAGTAAAATGGGCCAACTGAAAGCTAATGACTCTATGAGGTATCAAGAATCAGTCAAACAAAAACAAAAGATTAAAAAAATAGAAGAAAATGTAAAATACCTCATTGGTAAAACAACTGACCTGGAAAACAAATCCAGTAGAAAGAATTCCCTGAGGTCCTAGAACCAGAGGGTAAAATAGTCATCGAAAGTATCTACTGATCACCTCCTGAAGACATCCCAAATTGAAAACGCCAAGCAATATTATAGCCAAATTCTGAAATTACCGGATCAAAGAGAAAATACTGTAAGTAGCCAGAAAGAAACAATTTAAATATCATGGAACCACAGTCAGGATTACACAGGACCTTGCAGCTTCTACATTAAAAGATCAAAGGGCATAGAATATGATATTCCATAAGTCAAAGGAACTTGGATTATAACCAAGGATCAACTATCCAGCAAAATTGAGCATAATCTTTCAGGGGAGGAGATGGACATTCAATGAAATAGGGGACTTCCAAACATTCCTGATGAAAAGACCATAACTCAACAGAAAACTTGATATTCAAATACAAGACTCAAGAAAGACATAAATAGGTAAACAGGAAAGAAAAAAAAACATGTTATTAATAATGGCAAACTATTTACATCCCTAAAAGGAAAGATGACACTTCTAACTCTTGAGAACTGTATTGTTATTATACCATTTAGAAGGGGTATACATAGACAAAGCATGTGGGTATAAGTTGACTTTGATGTTATGATTAAAAAAATCTAATTAAGTGGTGACAGGGAACTGTACTGGGAGAAGAGGAAAGGAGGCGGCAGACAAAGGTAAATTATGTCACATGAAAAGGCACAAAGACCTATTACAGCAGAGGAAAAGAAGGGAGGGAGATGAGCATTGTTTAAACCTTCCTCTCATCAGATTTGGCTCAAAGAGGGAATAACATAATCAGTTAGGTAGAGAAATATAACTTACCCTATAGGAAATAGGAGGGAAAAGGAAATAGAAAAGGGAGGGAGGGGATGGAAAGGAGGGAAGAAGTAGTAAGGGAAAAGGGGAAGAAAAGGAAGGGGGCTGATAGAAGGGAGGGCAGACTGAGGGTGGCAGTGGTCAAAAGCAAAATTCTATTGAGGAGGGAAAGGCAGATAGGAGAGAGAAAAGCATAAACGGGGGGAAAGAAAAAGACACAGATAGTAATCATAACTGTGAATGTGAATGGGATGAACTCTCCCATAAAACTGAAGTGGATAGCATAATGGATTAAAAAACAATAATCCTACAATACATTGTTTACAAGAAACACATCTGAAGCAGAGGGATACACACAGAGTAAAGTTAAAAGGCTGGAGCAGAATATATGTTTCTTCAGCTGAAGTTAAAAAAAAAAGCAGAGGTAGCAATCCTGATCTCAGACAAAGCAAAAGCAAAAATAGATTTAATTAAAATAGATAAGGAAGGAAACTACATCCTGCTAAAAAGCACCACAGACAATGAAGTAATGTCATTACTAAGCATATATGCAGCAAGTGGTATAGCATCCAGATTCATAGAGGAGATGTTAAGGGAGTTACAGGAAGGAATAGACAACAAAACTACACCAGTACGGGACCTCACCTCACCCTCTCAGAGGTAGATAAATCTAACCACAAAATAAACAAAAAAGAAGTTAAGGAGATGAATAGAATTTTGGAAAAGTTTAGATATGATTGACCTCTGGAGAAAATTGAATGGGGATAGAAAGGAATATACCTTTTTCTCAGTGGTACATGGCACCTACACAAAAAATTGACCATATATAAGGTCATGAAAACTTTACAATCCAATGCAGAAAGGCAGAAATACTCATGTATCCTTTTCAGATCATGATGCAATAAAAATTACATATAATAAAGGGCATGGAAAGATAGACTAAAAATTAATTGGAAATGAAATAATCTAATCCTAAATAATGAGTGGGTCAAACAACAAATCATAGAAACAATCAATAACTTCATCCAAGAGAATGACAACAATGAGACAACATACCAAAGCTTACAACATGCAGTGAAAGTGGTTCTTAGGGGAAGTTTTATACCTCTAAATGCTTACATGAATAAAATAGAGAAAGAGGAGATCAATAAATTGGGCATGCAACTAAAAAAAGTTAGAAAAAGAGCAAATTAAAAATCCTCAATTAAATACCAAATTAGAAATTCTGAAAACTAAAAGAGAGATTAATAAAATTAAATTAAGAAAACTATTGAATTGATAAATAATGCTAAGACCTGGTTTTATGAAAAAACCAATAAGTGATAAAACTTTGGTTAATTTGATTAAAAAAATAAATTTCCAGCATCAAAAATGAAAAGGGTGGATTCACCACCAATGAAGAGCAAACCAAAACAATTATACTCTGCCCAATTGTATGCCAATAAATTTGACAATCTCGGTGAAGTGGACGAATATTTACAAAAATATAATCTGCCCAGATGAACAGAAGAAGAAATAAAATACTTAAATAATCTCATTTTAGAAAAAGAAATCGAACAAGCCACCAGTGAACTCCCTAAGAAAACTCCTAAGAAAAAATCTCCAGGGCCAGATGGATTTACAAGTGAATTCTGTCAAACGTTTAAAGAACAACTAATTCCAATACTATATAAACTATTTGGGAAAATAAGCGAAGAAGGAGTCCTACCAAATTCTTTCTATGTTACAAATATCGTGCTGATACCTAAATTGGGAAGAGTCAAAACAGAGAAAGAAAAGTTTAGACCAATTTCCCTAATGAATATTGATGCAAAAACATTAACTAAAATATTAGCAACTTATCACAAAGATAATACACTATGACCAGGTAGGATTTATACCAGGAATGCAGGGCTGGTTCGATATTAGGAAAACTATCAGCAAATTGACCATATCAACAACAAAACTAACAGAAATCTTGTATGATTATCTCATTAGATGCAGAAAAAGCATTTGACGAAATACAACAACCCATTCCTATTAAAAACACTAGAAAGCATAGGAATAAATAGAGTCTTCCTTAAAATGGTAGGTAGCATCTATTTAAAGCCATCTTATTGAGTGTAATTAGCACTACATGTAACGAGGATAAGCTAGAAGAATTCCGAATAAGATTGGGGTGAAACAAGGCTGTCCATTATCACCACTGTTATTCAATATTGTACTAGAAATGCCAGCTTTAACAATAAGAGAAAAAAAAGAAATTGAAGGAATGAGACTAGGCAAAGAAGAAACAAAGCTATCACTCTTTGCAGATGATATGATAGTATACTTAGAGAATCAAGTAAAAAATTACTTGAAATAATAAACAAATTTAGCAATGTTGCAGGATACAAAATAAACCTATATAAATCATCAGCATTTTTATATATTACAAACAAAGCCCAACAGCAAGAGATAGAAAGAGAAATTCCATTTAAAGTTACTGTTGACATTATAAAATATTTGGGAGTCTGCCTGCCAAAACAAACCCAGGAACTACATGAAGACAATTACAAAAGACTTTTCACAGAAATGAAGTCAGATCTAAATAACTGGAGAAATATCAGTTGCTCATGGGTAGGCCAAGCTAATATAATAAAAATGACAATTCTACCTAAATTAATTTACTTATTCAGTGCCATACCAATGAAACTACCAAAAACTATTTTATAGAGCTAGAAAAAATAATAACAAAATTCATCTGGAAGAACAAAAGGTCCAGAATATTAAAGGAATTAATGAAAAGAAATGCAAGGGAAGGTAGCCCAGCTGTAGCAGATTTTAAATTGTATTATAAAGCAGCAATCATCAAAACTACTTGGTACCGGCTAAGAAATAGCATGGTAGACCAGTGGAATATGTTAGGTATGCAAGACACAATAATCAATGACTATAGTAATCTACTATTTGATAAACCCAAAGCCTCCAGCTTCTAGAATAAGAACTCACTATTTAACAAAAACTGCTGGGAACACTGGAAAATAGTATCGCAGAAACTAGGCATAAACTAACATCTTACACCCTATACCAAGATAAAAGTCAAAATGGGTACATGATTTAGATATAAAGGCTGATACTACAAGCAAACTAGGAGAGCAAGAAATAGTTTACCTTTCAGATCTATGGAGAAGGGAAGAATTTGTGACCAAACAAGAGATAGAGAACATTATGAAATGCAAAATGGATGATTTTGATTACATTAAATTGAAAAGTTTTTGCATAAGCAAAACCAATACAATCAAGATTAGAAGGGAAGCAGAAAGCTGGGAAACAATTTTTAAAGTCAGTGTCTCTAATAAAGGGCTTATTTTTAAAATATATAGAGAACTGAGTTGAATTTACAAGAATAAAAGTCATTCCCCAATTGATAAATGGTCAAAGGATATGAACAGGCAGTTTTCAAAGGGAGAAATTAAAGCTATCTATAGTCACATGGAAAAATGCTCTAAATCACTATTGATTAGAAAAATGCAAATCAAAACAACTCTGAAGTACCACACCACACCTTTCAGAATGGCGTAACATGACAAAAAGTGATAAATGTTGGAGAAGATGTGGGAAACATTGGAACACTAATGCATTGCTCATGGAGTTATGAACTGATCCAACCATCCTGGAGAGCAATTTGGAACTATGCCCAAAGGGCTATAAAGATTTGTATACCCTTTGACGCAGCAATACTACTTCTAGGGCTATATCCCAAAGAGATCATACAAATGGGGAAAGGATCCTCATGTACAAAAATATTTATGGCAGCTCTTTTTGTGGTAGCAAAGAATTGGAAGTTGAGGGGATGTCCATCAATTGGGGAATGGCTAAACAATTTGTGATATATTAATGTAATGGAATACTATTGTGCTATAAGAAATGATGAGCAGGTGGATTTCAGAAAAACCTAGAAAGACTTATATGAACTGATGCTGAGCGAAGTGAGCAGAACCAGGAGAACATTGTACACAGTAACAGTCACATTGTGCAATTACTGAATTTGATAGACTTAGCTCTTCTCAGCAAAGCAAGTATCTAAGACAACTCTAAAAGACTCATGATGGAAAATGCTATCTACATCCAGAGTAAGAAATTTGGAGTCTGAATGCAGATGGAAGCATACTATTTGCTCTCTTTTTCTTTTGTTGTTTTGTTTTGTTTCTTCTTTCTTGTGATTTCTCCCATTGGTTCCAATTCTTCTTTACATCATGACTAATGCAAAAATATGTTTAATATGAATGTATATGTAAAGCCTATATCAGATTGCATGCTGTTCTGGGGAGGGAGAAGGAGAAGGCAGGGGAGAAAATTTAAAACTCAAAATCTCAAGGAAATGAATGTTGAAAACTAAAAATAAATTAATTATTCAAAAAAAGTCACAAAGTAATGATTGTAATCTAATTGGTTGCAAATACAGAATAGTATAGTGAAACTCATCCTACATTTGGAGTCAGAAGGCCTTAATTTGAATCCCTATTGAGCCAATTACCTGAGTGGTGGTAGACAAGACATTTCACGTCTCAGGGTCTCAGTGTCCTCATCTGTAAAATGGAGGTTGAACAAGATGGCATAGAGTCTATGAAATAGAGAGTCAGAGGATTTATTCTTATCTTTTCAGTTTGTGAATCACAATGACTCCTTTAGAATTATTAGAATGATCATCTGAACCATTTTTTCTAGTTTTCAGGAACGTTCTTAAAAATAAATGGTAGTGCTTGTGGGACAACTTTGCCATTGGACAAAATATCCTAAAATTGCAGATCAAGCCATTCTAATCTGAAAAATATATAGCTTTTAAGCACTTATCATCTGCTATCTTTCCTATTCTAGTTTAGTTTTCACCCACTAACGAAACCTAAACAGATAAACTTCTTCATACTGGCAGAGATTAAAAGACATTTAAAAAAATCTATGTTTTAACAGTCATCTGTCATCAGCTTGCCTTAGTCCTCCCCCTTTCCATATAGATGTTATAAGAATGTTGTTATTTATTATATCTCTTGCAAGTTTTCCATTTAAAGGAATATTCTATGAGGAGCAAATCATTTTGTAATGTGAATCATCCCCTACCTTATTTTTATTTAAATATAAAGTTGCACATTCAAGGGTCTATTACATCAAACCACACCAGGTAGAATAGTGGATAGAGTGATGATCTTGAAGTCAGGAAGCCTTGGATTCAAATAAGGCCTCAGACATTTACTGTGTGACTCTGGGCAAATCAACTAAAGTCTTAGATGGGAAGGAAGTGCCCTCACATGTTAAAGAAAGGCAATATAAACTCTTACCCCACAGGGCTATTGTGAGGATTAAATGAGATAATGTGAAATATCATTATTCTTTGAAGAGGATGAATGAGTTAAATCTCAGAAAATTTATTAAAACTACACATATTTAATTAATAATCTAGGCAGAACATATTCTGTATTTACCTCTTCATAGAATCCATACTGAGAAAATCTTTTGTTGGCTGATATGACTTAGATATCTATGATTTTGGACAATAACCTGAAAGGGTCACAGTTTATCCTTTATTAAGGATACTTTGGGTCATAGCAATGAAGAATTTAATGGTTCTATCTTAGTGTGCCTTTCAAATTAAATGATAAATTGGAAGTGTTTAACAACATATGGTAGCTTTTCCTTGACATATATCATTAAGAATATATCTCTTTTTTTGAAATCAAAATGTAAAATACCATCTGTCAGAAGTAACAATTATGATATTGGTCTTATACATTAAATTAATTCACTGTACTTTCAAATGTAAATATTTTCCTATTTTACTTTTTCTTTCTCTAGATATGTATTTATTTATAAAACTCAATAATTGTATAACTCAATCCTAAGTATAACAATTAATACCGATTTTGCATCTTGAATATGATACATTGTTTAATCTCTTCCAAGTATCACTTACAGTTTCTAATGGCTCTACTCAAGTACTGAAATTTTTATTTTTAAATTGTGCTATCTAAAAAATTTCTGCTATTATTCTTCATCAAACTGACCTTTAGTCCTTGACACCTGAGAAGAATATTTTTTATACACAATCAATAATCAAAACAAACTGGAAGCAATGTGATATGGTCATAATTTTCAAGGTACTGAGAATATCTAAATTGAATAATACTTCAATAGTTCAAAGTATTTGTAATCTCACTGATTAGTATATTCCCTGCAATGATACAAATCAAAGTCCATCCATGACTATGCATCTTGTGTGTCTCTTCTCCATGTTGTATAATATCTCCATAGGGGAATATGTGCTATAAGGATCCACTCAAAATTATAGGGTCCTGCCTCATATTTTCCTGACAATGTGAAGATATCACTGGAGAGTGCAGGTTGTACACCAAGTTTGTTTCATTCTCTGGTACTGATCTATCCTTTTTTAAAGTCATATATTTCTTTAATGACATCTTTCATACTATTTCTCCCATTTAATTGATCATTTTAATGTGTTTCAACTTTTTCATATCTACAATGCACAACTCAATTGTCCTTTGGGTCATTATCAACTTCAGTTCTTTTAAGAATGTAGTATTACATGACTCCCAACCACATAAAATTACCAGAAAAATATTAGTGTTTAAAAGATTGACCTTTATTCATTCAATACTTACGTAAATAGAATTATAAAGCACTCTTTTAAAAAGTGACAATAACTGGACCAACCAATCAATAATAATTGGAAAGATATTCACTGTTCATGGTTGAGCCATGCCAGTATAATAAAAAAAGATGGTGCTTACCTAAACTAAACTAATTGATAAATTTATTTCTATGCCAATCAAATTACAAAAGGAATCTTTGTAGAGCTAAAAAAAATAACAATGATGATTTAGAAACATAAAGAGATATAAAGGAATGAAAGTAGGAATGAAGGGTGAGTAGTACTTCCAGATCTAAAACTATATTATAAAGGAGTACTCATCAAAAGCAGATTGGTCAAACAGATTAAGAAAGAATCAAAAACAAATTCAATAACCAGTCTTAAATAAACCAGAAAATATAAATTATTTATGGAAGAACTCTCTACGTGTCAGTAACTGCTAGAAAAATTAGAAAGCCACTTGGCAGAAATAAGGTTTAGACAAACAGCTTATACCATATACTATAATACAATCAAAATGGATATGAAACCTGAATTTAAAAGATCACACCATAAAAAAAAGCAAAAGAGAGCAAGATCACAACTATACTCCAAATCACTAATAATTAAAGAAATGTTTCAAAAAGAAACTTGCATGTTTTACCTCATAGCAAGCAAATTGGCAAAGATGACAAAAGATAGAAATAATAATACTGGGAGAGTTGTGGCAAGAAAGGCATACCAAAGCATGACTGGTGGAAATGTGAATTCATCCAACCACTATGTACAACACTCTGGAATTATGCTTAAAAAATAAATTTAAAAGTCTGTATCCTTGAGACTCCATTGTTTAGTCATATAGTCCAATAAAGTTAAGAACACAGAGTTCCCAATTACGACAAAATATTCATAGCAGAACTTTTTGTGGTAACAAAGAACTGGAAACAAAGTAGATGATGCCGCAAATGGAATATTACTGTGTAATACGAAAGGATGAATACAAAGAATTCTAAGAAGTAAAGGAAGATACATATGAATTGATGCAGAGTGAAGTAAAGTAAACCAAAGCACACAGACACACAGACACATACACACAAAATGACTACAACAAAGGACTGTCAACCTGAAATAAAGAAGACTACCAAAATAGCAAAAACTAGGAAACTAGGATCTTTCATGTAGGCAAGGGAATTCCAATCCAGGGCACCACAAAGCACAGAAGTCCAGGAGTGTCCAAGAGGAGTGGGATAGGGAGCAAGGTTAAACATATTTCAACAGGGAGGGAGTCTCATAGGAGGCACAGCTTCAGCTGTTAAGTAAATTATTTTGCACAACTGAAAGTCCATGGAGAAGACCAGAAAGGCGCAGAAGTGGTAACATCTGGTCAGAATGGCTGCCTCCTTTTTTTCTCTTTTTTAAACTAATATCAGTAGTCCTCCTTTAACTAGTTTTGATCACCCTCAAGCAATTTGCGGGGTCAGGCAAGGTCAGCTGCATTCAAACACTCCCCCTTATTGGTCAAGATGAGTTCCATCACTGACCAAGGGAGGCACTGAGTAGTTAGATGTGCTGCTGAGCCTTCATCCAGAAGGCAGAGAATAGCTTAAGGTGAAGGTTAGGAAGGCCAGAGACTCAGAGATCTATAACAGCTGGCTCCAGGGTAGTGGCCAAGTAGAGATATAAACCTCCAGTCATGAGTTTCCTTATTCTCATTAGCCTGAGCTTCCTTCTGGTATGAGGCACAAGGAGATTAGGTAATATCTGGGAGATCTGTCTTTTAGGAAATTAAAATTCTACTGTACACGGTCATAGTGCCTTGGAAAGAATAAGATTATGTGGGATCTGTCTGGAATTTGGCACTTATATTTTCCATAAAAATATCTGAATGACTTGGCAACACTGTTACTGTTATATAAACTTAATAAAAAAGCATCTTGTGTCATCTATCTGACAATGAATAGCAGCAAAATGTACATGTAATTTCTTAGGGTGATAAATCTACCAAATTCTCAAAAGGAACAGATGACTCTTTAGGTTTTTGCATACATATGTGTGCATGGATATATGTGTAATTGTATATACATACATATATGTGAATGAAAAATTGAACCCCACAGTCTAACACAGCACCTTAAATGTGCTCAATTTTAAATTATTGCAAGGCACTCAATGGAGAACTTCCTGACCCATTTTGTCAGCAACAACAGGCATGCAGCATTACTGGCTTAATTAAAGTTTTAATACTGATTGAAATGTTTTGATGGCCTTTAAATCATTTGGCATTGGTGCACAGAGCAGTAGTGAAAGTTAATCTCATTAGCCATCTTGATTTAATTAAATGTACAATATGCTTTTAGCAGCATCTTTTTTACATTTTCATTAGAAATTAATTGTAACAGTAATCAGAAAATTCTAGTATACATACTACTAGGGCTGCTTATAAGTAATTTGGTATTGTGGTAGATTTAGAAACACTTAATTACCTTTCAGATAGGAAAGAAAAAATAAAGATAAAATGTACCCGCATTAACGTTGGATCTGATATAAGTTACACTTGGTATAAAAATGCATCTTGCCTAAAAATACCATAAAAAATACAAAAGCTAAAAACAGAATGCAGGTTACCAAAGTTCCTAAATCTGGCAATGAAACAAAATAATATTAATGGAAGGAAAAAGGTTAAAATAGTATAAAGTGCTTTAAAACAAAAACATCTGATAGTAATAAAACAAATTCTAGTCAAATATCCCATTAAGAAACAAAACAATCTTCCTACACACACTTTTCTGTCATTCTAAGAGAAGAACCCAAGATACTTAATTTGTAATACTCTTCTGTGCCTATTACTTTACAATTTTGTTTTTAATAAAAGATATATTTTGCCAAAGTACTTGTTCAAATACATATCAATGAAAAAGTATCAAATAAATACACACGATCATCATCATAATATTTGAATGCCAAGAGCATGAAAACTCATAATATCTGTAAAGCTTACAGGAAAAAAAAATGGGACAACTCATTCCCCCACTTAGGAGGATGAGGTGACACAAAGGATCTAATAACAACACCCTTTGTAAGTAGGTGACTTCTGGGCCTAAATTTAATGGTCACACAAATGAATTCACCCCGAAGATGCTTATTTTAACAAAGACTGTGGTGGAGTGTCTGGATAGAGTAAGTAAATAATTCCAGATTGTATCAAATGAGTTGTCTATGGTAAAACATGTTCAGTTACTAACCATGCTCAAATTAACAGGATATTACACCCACATAGACCACCGCTCTCAAATCCTCTTTAAAATCTTATGCAATTTGCTCGCATTTCAGAGCATGCTCTCTATATAAGTATTAATCCCACAATAAAAAATAAAGCTAAGTAAAAAACTGGAATCCCCTTTGAGGTAGCACAGGATATTCCACAAATTATTTTCCTTTAAGGTTAATCCTTTTCTTTAAAATAAAACTGAAGATGTTTGGAATTTAATTATGAACTAATTAATATATGTGTGCATGTACATATGTATGTATGTATATATGTATGTATTAAGGCCCCACAAACTTACATCTTTGTCTAATTATTTCCATAATATTTTGAAAATTTTAAGGACCTTATCTTATACATGAATATAAAACTATAAACAGGCAGAGGACAAGGCCAAATACTCATTTACTTAGTTGTAAAAACATCAGGAGGTGCTAAGGTATTGCAACAATACCTTATGATACAACAATACCAATGAAGGAGGATTTGCCCTGGTTATGTAGAGATTTTGCTAAGAGAGGAAGAAACAGGTTGGGATCACAATAGCAAACTCCAGGCCAAAGCCCAGGAGAACAGAATGACTAAAGCATCCCTAGTTCCAATTGATTTCAGGTGAGAATAGCATAAGTGACCAAGTGTATGACCAGATACCACAATCAGGCTCAGAATTAACCAGCTAGGAAAATTTCTCATATGGGAATCTGAGTTAAGAGGGTCCTACCTTACCTTTGGCAAGGTAGCCCTCCCAACCACTTTCCCAAAGAAACTGAGCTGCTAACATTTCCCTAAAATGGTGAAACATTGGCTCAAAGACACAACAAACCCGAAAATGAAAGCTCAAAAAGAAAATTGATGGTCCCAAAGGTTTCACTTCAGACAGCCAAGTCTCACTAATCACAGTGGGGTTGGATACAATTTCTATTAGCACTGTCAAGCTGTTGTAATAAATTAGCTAGCAAATAAAAAGTTATCAGGCCTTCTAAAAATCATCTAAAAGATTTTGCATGACATTTTTTCTTCCAATATTCCCCTTTCTCAAATACAGCTTAAAATTCAACCTGATGTAGCTTGTTAGGGGCAAGTAGAGGAGGGTAGAGGAGTTTTGCGGTCCACTCAATGATGAACGTTCTCATACCTTTCACATTCCAGTTACACTGAACTCTTGTAGATCATCATCCAAACCCCATTCTTCACCCCTTATCACCTGATTCCTCATTTCTATCCCCCTCAACCCTCCCACCCCAAAGCTTCATCCCAACTCCACCCAGCCCTTCTACCACGCCCTCTGGAATACCTATTCCAGAGGCAGTAAACTTCTTTCCCTTCATCCTATATCTTTTCCTTTCCTGTTCCTTCCATCTACTAGCTCTTACTGAAATGGGGTTTATCTGTGATGACATGGCCTCCCTGCAGTACAGGCTGCCCACTTTCACTCATCCTCAGTTCACCTCTAGAGGCAAGGGAGTTGGAATACTCTTTGTTTCCCATTGCCACGTTCAAGTTCTCCTCTTCCTCCATCACTCAGTAACCTTTCCTCCTTTGAGATTCATGCAGTCCATATCTACCAACCAATCGAAATCCTGGTAGTCACTGTCCACAGACTCCTTAGGTCACTCCTTTTCCTTCCTCAATGAGTTCTACCTGGCTTACAATTTTCTGTCTTCCCCAATATAAATTTAATATAAATATTGATTCTCCCTAAAATAAGCACTCCGTACTTCTACGTATTTAGTTCCCATGAGCTACTCCTCTATCCCACCTCAGCCACACACAAAGATGGCCATACCATTGATCTTGCATTGCCCACAAAAAATACTGCCTCCGTGTTCAAGAATCTTGAAATTTCCTTATCCAACCATAATCTACTGGCTTTTCACTATTCCCTCTGCCTTCTTTCAGATAACTCTATTCTTCATCTGCACCATGACATCTAATCCCTTGACTCCTCTCTCCCAAGCCATCTCCCTTACACTAGCTCCCCATCTTGACTCTGTGGTGAACCAATTCAACTCTGGATTCTCCTCCTTAATTACAACCTAGCTCCCTTATCTCACTGACTTTACCCATCCAAGTCTCAGCCTTGGATCACTATCCCCATACATTACCTTCAAAACTGCACACACATGTTGCTGAGTGAAGGAGAAAATCACATGGCTGTTCTGATTGGGTCCAATACAAATTTGTTATTTATGTTATATAACTTCAACTATACCCTTACCACTGCTAGGCAATCCTATTGTACCTTCCTCATCAATTCACTATCCCACTCTCCATATCGGCTTTTCCAAACTTTTTCATCCTTCCTCAAAGTTCCCATGGTTCACCTCCCCCCCACTCTCTCAGCTGAAAACCTCACTTTATATTTTATAGCAAAAGATTGAGGCCATGTAATATGAACTCCTTCTTCTCCCTTCTGTCTCACCTTCTGTCACTCAGATGCTTTCTGACACTCTCTCCTTTATTTCAGTCTTATATGATGAAGTGACCTTACGCTTTACCAGGCTGACCCCTCTACTTGTTTGAGTGATCCCATTCCATCCTGTCTCCTCCAACAGATTGCCCCCTTTGACATCCCTACTCTTGCACTTATTTTTAGTCTTTTGTGTCTACTGGTTCATTTCCTATTGCTTATAAACATGCCCATTACCCTCCTATCCTGAAAAAACCTTAGCTGACTTTTCCATCCTTGCTCACTATCACCTTTTCTGCCTTTGTAGCTAAACTCCTTGAAAGAGTCTTATTCAATAAGTGGTTCCACTTTTTCTCCTTTCTCTTTCTAACCCATAATAATCTAGCTTCCAACCTAACCATTCCACCAAAACTTCTCTCTCCAAAGCTATTAATGATCTCTTACTTGCTAAATCCAATGGCATTTTCTCAATTTTCGTTCTCTTTGACCTCTCTGTAGCCTTTGACTCTGTTGATCTCTCTCCTTGATACCCTTGGCTCTCTAGGTTTGTGGGACACCAGTCTCTCCTGCTTCTCCTCCCACCTATCTGACTGCTCCTTCATTTGTCCCCTTTGTGAGAGCTTCTTGCAGGTCCTGCCCTCCAATTGTACATGTGCCTCAGTGTTCTGTCCTGGGCCCTCTTCTCTTCTATCTTTATGCTATACTACTTCACTTGGTGATCTTATCAGCTCCCACCACTATGCTAACGATTCTCAAATCTCCAACTGCCTTTCAGACATTTCAAACTAGATGTCTAGTAGACATCTTAAATTCAATGTACGAAATGGAATTCATTATCTTTCCTCTTACACTCTCCCCCTGTGCCTTGCCTCATTACTGTAGAGAGTAACACCATCCTCCCAGTCCCTCAGGCTCACGACCTAGGAGTCATACTTCTCTTATCTGATATTGCTACCATCCAGGTGCAGGCCCTTTTCACATCACACCTTGGGTAACAGCCTGCTGGTAGGTCTGCCTGCCTCAAGTCTCTCTCCACACTCCAATCCGTCCTCCATCCTGCCACGAAAGTGATTTTCCGAAAGGCCAAGTCTGATCATATCACTCCCCTACTTAATAAACTCTAGTGGCTCCCTATTGCCTCCAGGAGCAAATGCAAAATGCTCTTTTTGGCATTCAAAGCCCTTCACAACCTAGCTCCTGCCTACCTTTGCAGTCACCTTATACCTCATTACCTAACACATACTTTTCAATCCAGTGACCCTGATGTCCTACCTGTTTTAACCAATAAGGCACTTCATCTGTGCTCCAGGCATTCTCTCTGGCTATCTCCCATACCTAGAATATTCTCCCTTCTTCCATCCAGTGACTGTCCTCCTTGGCTTCCTTTTAAATCCCAATAAAATCCTACCGTCTACAGGAAGCCTTCCCCAACCCATCCTAGTTGCAGTGTCTTCTTCTCTGTTGATTGTTTCTTCTTTATCTGGTATATAGTTTGCTTTGGATATATTTGTTTGCATGTTATCTCTCCCATTAGATTATAAACTTCTTGAGAGCAGGGACTATCTTTTGCTTCTTTTTGTATCCCCAGCATTTAGCACAGTGCCTGGCACATAGAAGGTATTTAATCAATATCTGTTGATATGTGTGTACTTTGCAATCTCCCAAAAGCAATTCCTCTACTCCTTTTCAATTGTGGGGCCAGCTCATTGTCCATCAGCAGTATCTATGGCAGATGTGTGTGTGTGTGTGTGTGTGTGTGTGTGTGTATAAGCTATGGACAAGCTCTATGGAGCTCATTTAATAGGCTCTGCTTTGTTCAGGGGCTTTATGCAGGCAGCATGACATCACCCACAAACAGGAATATCTGGAGAAATTTGTATCTATGTAAGTCACCATCCTGATAAAATGTAAGCTCCCTGAGAGCAGAGATTATTATGTTCTTTGTATGTGTATCCTTAACCTAGGCCAGGCTGTTAAATAAGCACCTAATAAATGCTTTTTGATTGTCAGATTGACCTAAAGGAAAGTTTTCTTCAACTTGGACTCCAGGGTCTTCTTCATGACAGTGATGAACACCTTTGGCAAGCATGTATCCCTGTTTTATGCCTTGATTACTATTAATAATCAGAAGGTCCTCAAACAAAATTATTCTTGTTCTTATATTTTCAAGATATTTTGTATAATGTTGATATATTCATAATAAACATCTTGCTGGAAGAAATCCTTTAAGGTATTATGCCTTGTTTTAACAACTCAAATCTTTTTAATAGTCAACAAAAATAGTTAACAAAATCTAAGCACAATGGGATCTTGAATTCTGTCTTTTAATTCATTCTATTTTTATAAAGGTGTGGTTTGCTATGGAATATCACTTGTGAAAGCATGTCTACTCCTATCTAATGCCTTATAAAAATCAATCGACAAGAATTTATTGAGCTCTTTACTATATGCCAGGTGTTGTGGTCTGAGCTAGGCATACGAACACAAAAATGAAAACAGCTTCTGCATTCAAGGAAATCATATCCTAATGAGGAAGACAACATGTACATATGTGTATATATGTAAAATAAATGTATTATATATTTGTGCATCTATGTATATACACCCACATAGATATATATGTATATAGGGGTGTATGGTATTCAGGAAGGACTAGCACCTCTGGTGTGAGAGCTTACTGAGCCCTTTAGAGCGATCATCCACTTTCACCTAACTCTCACCGGTAACTCCAAAAAGCTTTTGCTTGCCAAGCAGACACACCCTGGTAAATCATATCAGCAGGTGGGCTAAACCAGGTTCAAGGTAACTGATGAGCCACAAATCTATCCATGAATTAGGGGAATGTCTACCCAAAGCATGTGAAGACTTCCCTGGTGGAACAGGTGGATGCAAACAATTTGTTCCAATAGCCACGAAGGCAGCAGAAGTAGGCACTATGGGGTACTTAGAGCTTGGTCATACATCAAATGTGCCAATGTTATCTACTGCATCCTGCCAGTCATCGTGACTTTTGCCCTGCCACTGGACTTCAATGACTCTGGAAGGGAGAGTGAGGCTGATGACTTTATGCAATTCTGCCTCACTTAAACCCAACTGACCCAGGAGTCAAGACATCACTCTGTGATATTATTGGTCCTCTTCAAAAATTAAGGACATACAACTCTGTGTGTGTGTGTGTGTGTGTGTGTGTGTGTGTGTGTGTAAAAGGAGAACACTGGCTGCTAGGCAGAAATGAGAAAGTCTTCATAGAGAAGGTGGCAAGGTGATTTTTGAAGAAAAGCAGAAGCAAGGTGAGGAGGGAGTCCATTTCAGGTATGAGAAATAGTTAATGTAAAGGCAATGAACAAGTAGGCCAGTATCAGTGTATGTGTGTATTGCATATTCTACCATAGGAAGAATTGCAGTATTACAGAGTAACAGAGGGGAGCAATGTGTAAGAAGAGTGAAAAGGTAAGAAGGGGCCAAGTTGTAGAGATTTAAATGCCAGAAGAGTACATTTGATCCTAAAAGTGTTAAGGAGACACTAGCATTTTGGGTCAAGAGACGGTGACAAGCTAAGATCCAAGATTTAAGAAAATTACTTCTATAGCTTTGTGAATAATGGAATGGAAGAGAGACTTGAGATAGGAAGATTAAACAAAACTATTTTAATAGCCCAAGTGAGAGGTGATAAGGGTATGAACTAGAATAGTGACTGCAACTGGGGAGAAAGGGATATATATGAAAGATGTTGTGTTGACAGAAACAAAAGGATTTGATAAATGAAGTAATTTGATAATGAGGTGAGGATGAGGTTTTAAACCTGTATGACAGAAAAGTTGGTGGTTCCATTGACTGTAATAAGGGAAAAGTTTGGAACAAAGATAGATATGAGTGAAAGATAAGCTATGCTTTCGAAACACTGAGTTTGAGACGTCCACAGAACATATGGTTTCAAACGTCTAATAGGAAAGTGTGAACTGGAACTCAGGAGAGAAACAAGGGTTGGATATATAGATCTGGGATTCATCTTCACAGAAATGATAACTGAACCCATGGGAGCTGATGTCATCATTCGAGAGTACAGAAAAAAGAGAACAGGAGCTTGGGGTATTACCATAGTTAGTGGGCATGACATGGATGATGGATCAGCAAAGGAAGACTTAGAAGGAACACTCAGACAGGAGAACTAGAAGCATATTAAGGAGAAGGTGATCAAATGTAAAATACTACAGAGAAATCAAGGATAACCAAGGTCATCAGACTGGACAATTAGGGCTTACTGTTACCTTTGATTTCTAATAATATAAAAACACACTGGAATAGTTACTGCAGCTTTTAAGCAATCACAGTATTAGGACAGAAAGCTTCATTCTGAAAGTAAAGCAGTGATACTAAATAGTGAATGTTTTATCATTTCCATACAGCTGATGGCCTTTACCCAAAATGTTTAAATACTGTCGGAAGCAATATAAACATTATTAGTACCTTCGAGAGCAATTGGGAAAGAGTAAAAATAACTTCTATGCATGTTTAGATTATATTTGCAAAAATCTTTGTCTAGCTAGGAAAGTAGGAACGTGAGTCAGGGGCAGTGAGGAGGCACAGTGGATACAGCACTGGGCTTGGAGTCGGGTAAAATTTGAGTTCAAATCCAGACTTAGTAGCTATGTGACCCTGGGCAAGCCACTTAACCCTGTGTGCCTTAGTTTCTTCATATGTAAAATTAGTCGGAGAAGGAAATAGCAAACCATTCCAATATCTTTGCCAAGAAAACACCAACTGGGATCGTGAAGAGTCAGACATGACTTAAACAACTGAACAACAACAAACATAAGTCAGTAGTTCCTGACCTTCTATAAGGCAGTATTTATTGACATTTTTTTGTGGCTTGGGGGGAGGGGAGAATAATAAAAAGGTATGAGATTTTTTTTTGACACCTTTGGCCTCCTCCTGTCTTTGATAGACTTTGAGAATTGATCCCTTTAGTGCTATCTGGCAGAGAATGTATTCTGCAACCGACAGAAACACATTTTTCAACTATTTATGTGAACTTTTGATAATGACTTTTAGTGCCCAACATTTCATAAGTTCCCTGTACCACACAGTGCTCTTAGGTACCACACTGATATTAATCAATTGGTTATTCCTTAGTAGGGCTCATTGGGTTATATCCATATTAGGCATGTGGCTATACTTAAGATTTGATGATGAAGTCATCAAATGACAAAAAAAAAATCTGGATGTTTTAAGATTTTTATTTAGCAAAGTGAATTGTACAAAAATATGCAGAATCACTTCTATGAAGATATGTACTCAAATTCTGCCAAAAATACTTAAAACTAAATGTAGCTATCCCTTTGGACAGACTCAAAATCACCCTTAAAAATACATTGTCCTAGTAACACATCATTGGTGGAGCTGTGAATTGGTACAACCATTCTGAAAAGCAATTTGAAAGTACACAAATAAACTGACATGCCTATAACTTTTTGATCCAGAAATTCCACTGCTAAGCATCTGCCCAAGGAAGTCATTAATAAAAAGAGCTCCACATACACCCAAATAATACTGTATGCATTCCATAAATAATGAGAAAGATGTTATAGAACAGAGATTCTTAACCTAAGGTCTGTGAATTTTTTTAAAAAAAATCTTATAAAATATTTTTCATATTTGTATTTCAATATAATTTATTTCCTTTGTAATTCCTACGCATTTTATTTTATGCATTTAAAACATTATTCTTAGTGCCCTCTCTCTAAAATCATCTCCAATTGAGCCCGCATTTATTTTGTTTGGATGCCATCTCTATATGCACTTTGTGGCTCAGTAGGCTGGACCTGGAGTCAGGAAGAATAGTTCACTGAGGGCTTCTGCAACTCACTAGCTGTGTGACCCTGAACAAGTCCTTTAATTTTTGTCTCAGTTTCCTCATCTGTAAAACAGGGTGTAATAGTACCTATCTCATAAAATAAGGTATTTGTAAAGAGCTTTGCGAATCTTAAAGGATCATATAATTGCCAGCTACTTATCATCATCGTCATTGGTCTCCCCCATTAGAATGTTAACTCTTTAAAAGCAGGGACTGTTTTGGGTTTTGTTTTTTTTTAAATACCTAGTGTTTATCAGAGTGCCCGGTACATGGTAGGCGCTCGTTGACTTGGCATAACTTGCCTTATTCTGAGAAGAGATCCAAGGGCTTCACCAGACTGCCAAAGGAGTCCATGACACCAAAAAAGTTAAAGAGCCCCTCTGTCCACCAAGTTGGTTGAATGGCTTTTCTAAAGCCATCCATAGACCCTAACGAAACATTAAACAAGCAAAAAGTGGCTAAATTAAAAAAAAAACAAACAAACACTGTTTTTGTGAGTCGGAAGGCTAAAGACCTTGTCACTTACTAGCTTTATGACGTTTGGGCCTCATCTGTAAAACCCGGGTCCTGGACCACATCTCTAAGAATCTAAAAATCATCGAGCAAGCACAAAACAAATTCGTTCCTTTGAATAAACTATTGGGAAGTGCTGCAAAGTTTAGGTGAAGATGTATCCACTAGAAAAAGAAAGTGGCAATATAGACTTTTCTTGGGCCACTTTTCTTTCTCTTTCTTAGGAGGGATAGGGAGAAGGGGCTAATGTTCAGGTCACAGCCACTTGGGGTGACTAACCTAAATATGTGGCGCAGAAACCCCGCCACTTTCTTACATCTGCCCCATAGCCTGGGGGGTACGAGCAAATAGACCCAGGGCTGGGAGATCGGGCGTTCTCGATCCGAGGCTCTGGAGTGGAAACCGCGAAGCCGAGAAAGGAGCGCGGCTTCCTCCCCTCTCTCCAGCCAGGCAAGTTCCCATTCTGTTTATTTCTACCCCGAAAGGTGGAAGCCTCGCATCCACGGCCACTTCCCATTGGCTGTTGACGGAACGGAAGCCGAAGAGGATGAAGCGGAACCCGGAAGTGCTTCGCGGCCAAGGCCTGGGCGACTCTTTTGAATGGAATCGGGCTGATTCATCGTGCGTTTGCCTAGCCGGGGCTGGGGGGCTTGTCAGAGCCGCTGTACCTGCTGCCACCATCACCTCAGCAACCACGAGTGGAAAAGTCGCTTGGTTACCCACCTTCAGGTAAGGACCGTGAGGGGATAGGGCTCCGTTGGGAGCCGGCCGAGAAATCTACTCAGCTAGGCCGCTCCCAGCCGCGGATTTTCCTTAGTCACGTTGCCGGGTGGAAGCGGTGCACAGTCGGTAAGTCGTCCCTTACAAGGGTCCGGAGAGGAGTCAGGACCCTTAAGACCCTGCCCAGCGGGGTCACTTCGACGCCTTTTAGTGATGGTTCTGTATCTTGGGGTTTTTTCGTCTACTCCTTCTGCGTTTTATTTGCCAAGATTTGCAAAGAAGTCCCAGTTTCTGGCATCTACCTTTTAGAGACAAAAGAGGAAAGGCAAAAGCAATAAAGTCAATATCTTCATCAAATACCAGTAACTTGTATTGCTAGAAAGTCAGTTCTACCATCCATCATTTCCTTTTTATCTCTAACAGTGATACACCCCCCCCCCAGTTAATTTTTTTTCTTATAAAAGAACCTCAAAAACATTAGAATCCACTAATTTGGAACTTGAAAATATCCTTTCTTACTTAATAAAATAACTTAAGGCATTAACCTACTACATAATTGGGTGGTTGCATCTTTTTCCCCCGCTGGCAAGAAGAAATCTGGTGTATTTTGCCTTTAAGGCAAATTTCGGCAATGAAGAAATTTTCTGCTGTTTCTTTTGAGGGCAGGGAAAAAAGTTCACCTTGAGAGATCTTCTGTACAAATATAATGAATAAACAAATGTTGCAGAAGTCTTCAGCTTCAAGCTGCTTTCTCAAGAAACGAACAGGAAAATAAAGATTGGGTTTAGCCTGGAATTTATTTTACAATTGTTGCCTTTACAGACAACTCACTGATATATTTGAAATAGAGGTAGAAACGACAAGATACACAAAAAGTAATATGAAAAGAAAAAAAAAAGATAGTCTCTGAGATAGAAGGGCCCTAGAGGTCATCTTATCCAATCTCCTATCTGAAGCGTTAATGTCCTGTATAACATCTGCTAAGAAATTGGATAGCCATCCATGTAAATTTTAAACCCTAATTCATTTTGGTTTTGGACATTTCCAGCTGTTCTTGCCCCTTGGTGGAACAGACCTACTGGCCTTCAAATAGATGTGATTAAGTGAAGGGGAAACTTCAGTGAAGTGAAGTTTTGGAAACTGTTCTTTAAGATGCTGCATCTTAATATTTATGTAGGTCAGTTCATTTGAAGTGACCCACTGACCCTGGCATGAAATATATTTGAAATCAGCCTTTGGGCCTGATCAACACCAAGAAACAAATTTAATTTTTTATTTTAAAAGTTATTATTTAAAATTCTTGTAACAGTGTTCTCTGTGTGCTTGATACAACTTAATTTTATTTAAGTTTATAAGTAACTTCAAATAGCTGTATGATACCATCACTGTAATTTGCACTTTATTTCTGAAAGAGTAACATATTCAATACTTCTCTCTTTCTGTATTTACAACTGTCTGCCCTCCAAGTCTCAGCCCAATTCCTGCTCTCTCTGAAGCCTAGCCTTACCATTACAATCTACAATGATCTTTCCCTCCCACGAATTCTGAACACTTAATGACTGAAGTACTCATTTGGCACTTAACCGGGCACTACTTTATATTAGAGTTCGTATCATTACTTTAACTTTGTGGAGTTTTCCTATGTAGATTCAATTCAGCAAGCACTTTTCACCAACTATGTGTAAGGTTGATTATAATGAGTCTATATTTTTTAAGAGCAGAATGCTTTTAATGCCTTCCCTGTGTATCTTATATAGCACATAGTAATTGATAAATATTTATAAAATGAAAACTGTACATAACTTTGAGCAGACACCATAATGACCATCTAGTCTGTGCTAATCTGAATGAAATTTGATTTTAAGTTCCTGTTGATAGAAACATTTTTAGTTGGGTTCTAAGAATCTTATTCATGCCATTAACTCATATTTACTTTTAATTCCCATTTTGGTTTTCCTCCTTGAAGGAAGGCTTTTTAAAAAATTAGTACTACTCTACAAATCAGTAAAACTATAAAAAATAGGAAAATTAGCATTTTAAAATATGACTGAAGTTTTCCTACCCATAATGAAGTGAAAAGTGGAAAAAAAGGAATGTGTTGGAGAAACTGGATGGTTTTTTCTTCTGAGTGAGGGCTTCAGTTTTGTAAATTCCTAGAACATCAGCTTCTTCCATATTTAAATGTAAAACAAAATAAAAAAGTGCATTCCAAAGTCACACATAGATTTTTATTTACTTTTTCATTAGTGCCCTGACTTTATTATGATTCTGTAACTGTAAATATAACCCAATACTATTAACATCTTAGACATTGTGCTTCTAAGCAGTTAAGTAGGTAAGTGAATAGGGGGAAATAGAATTGGACAAGTGTTTTGATAGGCATTGATGTATTCCTATTAGTAAAGGGAGCAGAGCCTCTTATTTTTTGCTATTGTTTTCAGTCAAGCATTTATTAAGTGTCTTTTGTTGTTGCTGTTCAATCGATTCTGACTCTTTGTGACCCTGTGGGGTTCATGAGATTTTCTTTCCAAAGACACTGGAGTGGTTTGCCATTTCCTTCTCCTGGATTAAGGCAAACAGAAGTTTAGTGACTTGCCCAGGGTCACATAGCTAGTGAGTGTCAGAGGCCAGATTTGAACTCTGGTCTTCCTGAGTCTCGGCCCAAAATCCATCCACTGAGCCCCCTAGCTGCCTCCTGGTGGCTTTGTTCACCTCCATTTAGGCAAATAAGACCTACCTACACATGAGAGAAATTTGATTCTTAAAAGCAGTGAAGGTAATTTTCTTAGGAATATTGGAATTGACTCGATAAATATGTCATTAAAAGAAAATCCACTCAAAACTGTAGAAGGAAACACAAAGATATACTAGTGAGCTTAATGTGGATTCCTGGAAAAACTGTCAAGTGCTTAGAATCCTAAGAATAGGAAGGTATCTTAGCTGGACTATTCCTTAACTTAGTAAACTTTAAGTGCCTGCGAAGCACTGTGCCAGTAGCTGAGGATGTGAAGATTAAAGCGCAATAGTCCTTGCCCATGATGAGCTTCCATTCTTTTAGAATGGAACATGTACCCAGAGAAGACATTAGCAACTAGGAAGGGATCAGAATAGGTCTACTATGAGCACTTGAGCATTATGTGAAGGAAATTGTAAGATCATAGATTTAGAGCTAGACTGGACCCTAAAAACCTTCTAGTTAAACCTTCTCACTTTACTGATGAGAACACTTGGGCCAGAGCCATCCATGACTTGCTCAAAGTCACAGAGGCAGTAAGTAACAGAGGCAGAATTTGAAATCAGGTCCTCTGACTGCAAAGGTAGCAGTTTTTCTACTATGTTGAGAATAATGCGCAGTAAACCTGGAAAAGTTGGTTGGAGCCACATTTTGAAGAACTTTAATTAGCAAAAAGAAAAGTTTGTATTCATCCATATTTACAATAACCAGTGGAGCATATTGAGCAGGAGAAAGACACGATTGTATCTGTGCTTTCTGAGTATTAGTTTGGCAGATGTGTGGAAGGTGGTTTGGAGAAGGGAGAGACTTGACACAGGAAAACCAATTAGGAAACTACTGAAATAGACAAAGTGAGAGATGGTGGTGATGTTTAAGTGGAGAGGTAATGAATTCATGAGGGATGATGAGGGAGAATGAAGAGTTGAGGGAGTTTTCAAAGTTTCAAGTCTGGGCAAACCAGAAAGATGCCCTCAGCATAAATAGGAAGGTTTGGAAGATGAACAGGTTTGGGGAAAGGACGTAGTTTTGTTTTGAAATGTTGAATTTGACATACGTTTGAAACACTAAATGGAAGTGTTGTCTTGGCAGTTGGTGATCAGGAGCAGTACCAGCACTGGATATATATAGATCTGGGAGTCATCTGGATTTCACAGAATGTCTTTGTCTTATTGATGAGGTAAACTGAAGATCCTCAGAAAAGTCATTAGCCCAAGGGCACAGAGTAAGTTAGTGACAGAACTGGGACTGGAGCCCGTGTTTCCTGATTCTTTGTGGAATCAATAGTCAATAAACATTATTAGGTGTTTACTGCATGTCAGGTCCACAAATGTGAATAAGAAAGACAGTCCCCTTCCATCAAGGAGCTTTCTATCATATTGAGGGAGACAAGACTCAAAAGAAAGCTGAAAAGAGGAGAAAGAGCATGGCAGGGGCAGCATTGTGAAGAAGTCAGAAAAGTTCAGAGTGAGTGCAGCCTGGTGGGAGATGAGATGTCTGAGGCGTTATCACCTTGCTCCCTCTCTTAAGAGGATAATGGCGGTAGCTTATGAGTCCATGTTTGCTTTTTCTCTGAACTTCTGTTATGTACCTCCCATCATGTCCTTTCACACTTGATTTTTGTAACTTCTATGCAGGGTGCCCTGAAAACTTTAATAGCTTAAAATTGCACTCTGACTGGGATACCCTGTATACACCCTTATCAGATTTTCATCTTGTTATATTTGACTTATTACCCATCAGTGTCATTTTGAATAAATGAAAAATAAATAAGGATTTGCTAAATCCTTACCACTGTGCAAAGTGCTGAGTATAGTAAGTCTCTGCTCTCAAGAAGCTTACATTCTGACAGGGGGCATCAAAGGGGAATAGTGTCCAGAGAAGGAGATTTTTGTTTGGAAAGTTACAAGGATGATGAGTTAAGCCACTGGGAAGCAGATTGATATACTCTTTCTAGGAGCAATAGCACAATTGATTTAATTGTGATTCAAGAACTGGAAAGGGGGGAAGAGAGCTGCACAGTAGTTGATGAGGGAAATTGGGAGGGAAATGAAGCATGGCTGGAGCCAGGCTGGGACAAAATGAATGACTTGCTCTTCCAGAAAAGATTTTTCTGGACATGCTGCTTAAAATCTGGTTGTCTCCAGTGACTTAAGTTTTTTTTACTAGCCTTGTATCATCTGCAGATTTGATAAATAAGCCATCTATGTTTTCATACAAGTCACTGATTAAAAATAATGAACAGAACAAGCCAGGGCCCAGGATAAAACCCTGTAGCACATAATCAGACTTCTGTCTAGATTAACAAAATCAATACTTTTTGGCAGTAGCTATTTTGTAGTTACAGATCCATTTTACTGTCATCCAACTCCATGAATGAAATACGGACTCTCCAGAGTTCTTCCATCTCTAAAATGCTATTCTGTTAATGCCTTTATGTACAGAGCACTCCCGTGCTTCTTGATTCCGTTCCTTTCTTGAGCAGATGGAGGGTGGATACATAAAAGTGGTGCAATAGAAAAGGTACAGGGACAGGAGCCAGAAGACCTGGGTTAAAATCCTGCCTCTGACATTTACTACCCTGAAGGAAAAATAAGTATAGTGGACAGTTCACTCTTCCAGATAGATTTATCTGAGCATACTGCTTAAAATCTGAGTATTTGGCCTTTAGTATATTAACTATACCTCTTAGCCTAGTTTAAGTATCTGAAGCCAGATTTAAACTCATGTCATCTGTAGATTTGTTACACGTGTCATTGATGCTTCATCTATCCAGGGAAGACAACACATGTATTAATATACAAAATGGATAAAAGATCAGTTTTATGGAAAAGACACCAGAAACTATGAATAAGGAAAGTTTTCATACTGAAAATAAGCAGGATCATTCCTCCAGTCTATCCACCTCCTACCTACCACATCTTCCTCCACAAAACCATTGAAGAAATTATGTTAAAGTGCAGGTCTAACATTTCCCTTCTCAATAAATTCTAGTGGCTCCCTATTAGTTATTATTAATTTATATTATTTATATGCTTATTATTTGATCTAGCATCAAATATAAAATCTTCTGTATGACATCTAAAGCATAACAACCTGGGCCTATTACATATTAATCTCCTTTTATACACAACAGATCAATCAGAATGTTGTTCTTACTGCTTGTCAAATACAGCCTCCCATCCCCTGTTTCCATCCTTTTGCAAAGGTTTTTCTCTGTCCCTGGAATGTACTCCCCTCTTCCCTCTGCCTCACAGAATTCCAAGGCTCCACTCAAGTAACAATTTCTATATGAAAACTTTCCTTATTCATAGTTTATGTCTTTTGGATTCTACTGCCTAGAAATAGGCCCTTATCTCCCCATTCTCAAAAAAAACCTTCATTTGATAGTTCTATCCCTCTTACCATCCAATAGCTCTTCAGTTCTTGGTGGCTAAAATCCTTGAAAAGGTCATCTGCAATAGTACCTCCACTTTTTCTCCTCTGACTCTCTTCTTAACCTCTTAAAATCCAGCTTCCTACATTATCATGCCACTGAAATTGTTCTCTCTAAAATTACCAGTGGTCTCTTAGTTTCCACGTCCAAAGGCCTTTTCTCAGTCTTCATTCTCCTTTACCTCTCTGTAGCCTTTAACAGTTGATCCTTTCTCTTCCTTTCTCTCTAGGTTTTCAGGGTACTACTCTCCTGCTTTTCTTCCTACCTCTCTGATCACTCTTTCTCTGTCTTCTTTGCTGATCCTCCTCCAGATCATGCCCTCTAACTGTAGGTGTCCCTCAGTGTTTCATCCTGGGACCTCCTTTCTTCTCCTATATTATTTCACTTGGTGATCTCATCAGCTCCTATGGATTTAATTAGTATCTTTTTGCCAGTGATTCTCAAATCCACTTATCCTGCCCAACATCTCTTGTTAAGTTGTTTCAATGGTGTCTAACTCTGTGACCCCATTTTGTGGTTTTCTTGGCAAAGATGCTCCATCTCAAGCTCATTTTACAGATGAGGAACTGAGGCAGAAAAGGTTAAGTGACTTGCTCAGAGTCATACAGCTAGTTAAGTATCTGAAGCCAGATTTAAACTCATGTAGATTAATCCACTATGCCATCTAGCTGTCCCCTAGCATCTCTGCTGACCTCCAGTCTCACATTTCTGCTGCCTTTGAGATATTGGATGTCCAGTAGACATCTTAAACTCAACATGTGCAAAACTGAACTCGTCTTTTCCCCTAAATTTTCCCCTCTTCTTATCTTCCCTATTACAGTAGAAGGCAGTGCCATCCTGCAAGTTTCTCAGGCTGGAAAACTAGATATTATGCTGAATTCCTCATTATCTCTAACCAGTGCCCTCCCCCGGCCCTCAGTCTGTTACCAAGAACTGTTGATTTCACCTTTACAATAACTCAAATATTCCACCTTCTCTCCTCTGACCCCCACTCTAGTGCAGGCCCTAAGCTTTATGCTTGGACTATTGCAGCAGCTGCTGGTAGGTCTGCCTGCCTCAATCCTGCTTACTCTAGTCCATCTTCCATTGGGTCACCAAAGTGATTTTCCTAAGTCACAGGTCTGACCATGTCAGCCCCCTACTCAATAGACTCCAGTGGTTCCCTTTCATCCCCAAGATCAAATACAGAATCTTCTGTTTGGCGTTTAAAGTTCTTTATGACTTAGCCTTTTCCTACCTTTCGAGTCTTATACCTTACTTCCCTCCATTACTTCCCTTCCCTTCAGCCCAGTGACACTGGCCTCCGTGCTCTTCTGAACAAGACATTCTGTCTCTCTTTTCCAAGCATTTTCTCTATCTCCCATTCCTGGAATGTCCTTCCTTTTCATCTCTGCCTGCTGGCTTTCCTGGCTTTTTTTAAAATCCCAACTAAAATTCCATCTTCTATAGGAAGCTTTTCCCAACCCACTCTTATTCTGTTGCTTTCTCTCTTATTTGCTATGTATTGTGTATATAGCTTATTTTGTATATATACGTTTGCATGTTGTCTCCTCTTATACTTTGTGGGCAAGAACTGTCTTTTTTCTCTTTTTGTGTCTCCAGTGCTTAGCACAGCAGCTGACTGACTGGTAGATGGAGACTTCAGGCACGAAATTAAGAGGATATTGTAATTGTGCTGTCAAGAGATGATAAAGGCTTTAGCTAATTAGGGTGGTAGCCATGTGAGTACAGTGAAGTACCAAAGGTGTGCCATACTGTTGAGCTTAAAAGTGATGTCTCATCAACTTGGATCTGAGGGTCTGATTACAAGTATAATGCTTTACATAAATGATTCTTCTGTTATATTGTTTTTAGCATGTAGGAGAAACAGAGTAACCAGTTTGACTGGACTGTGGGAAGGGGGGAAGGGAAGTAATGTATACTAAGCCCAGAAAGAGAAATTGTGGCTAAGATGTAAAGAACTTCAAAAGCCAACCAGAGGCAGAGGGTATTACTGGAATAGGGTAGTGACATGGGCAGATCTTCACTTAAGGACACTCACTTTGGCAGCTGTTGGAGGTTGGAGGTTGGACTGGGGTACAAAGAGAAAGGTGTTGGATGACAAATAGCTGAACTAAGGTGGTGGCTTTGTGACTAGAAAGAGATGATACAAGAGACTATGGAGGTAGATGTGGTGAGATTTGGCAACTAAGTGTATATATATATATATATATATATATATTTATATATATGTGTGTGTGTGTGTGTGTGTGTGTGTATGGTAGGAGAGAGCAAAGAGTTGAGGTTATCACTGAGGTTACAAACTTAGAGACTACAAAGGTGAGGTTATCCTTGATGGTAGTAGGGAATTTGGTAGAAGACTAGGCTTGGGTGTAAAGATATTTGGGGCATGTTGGGTTAAAGATGTCCCTGGGACATTGAATTTGAAATGTCCAGTAAGCAGTTTAGTGATTATGCCTGGCATTCTTCCTCTTCCCACCTCATCCCCCTTACAATTAGTCAGGAGCATTTATTAAGTACCTACTAGGTGTCAGGTTCTGTGCTAGGTGTTAGGGACACAGATTTAAATTTTTTTTAAAATCCCAATTCTCAAAGAGCTTACATTCTAACAGAGAATGCAGTGTTCTGCAAATTTGATAGTCTTCTATACAGAATAAATGGAAGACAAATGCAAGGCAATTAGGAAAGTAGGGCTCTAGTAGTTAAGGGAGTCAGGAACAGTTTTAGTAGAAAGTGATTCTTGAACTGCACCTTGAAGGAAGAGTGGGATTTTATGAGGTGGAAGTGTGGAAGTACATTATAGACATGGGGAATGGGCAGTGCAAAAGCGTGGAGATGGGACCTGGAATGCCATGTGTGAGGAACAGGAAGAAGATTAATTTGTTTGTAGTCTAGAGTGCATAATAGGGAATAATGTTGTTTGAACAATCCGGCTAGCAGCTTCTGTAGGGGTGTGAGATTCACCCACAGCCAGCCCCCACAAAGCTGCCAACAGCACAGGTTCTTTTGATCTGCTTAATTAAGGAAAGCAAGGTGAAGGGGTTGACAAGCTTACTTTTAATTCAGCATTCAAATATTATTCAGTTAGTTCAAGGGAAAAAGCCAGCACCCTAAACTTCAGAACAGAATGCAAACAAATTTCAAACATCAACAGACTTTGTCTGATTCAATCCCAACACATAGTTACCAGAGTTCAACAAAATCTCAACATCCGGGTTTACAAGCTGGAGGGCTCCTTAGCTACAACTGCCTGGAGTCTCCTCATCAACACCATCTCCAGAGTCTCCTCATCAACACCATCTCCAGAGCCCCCACACCAATGGCTCTTTCCTCCCATCTTATAGGGCTTCAGACATTAAACATCATCTGAATCACCAGAGCTCAGGCTCTGGTGATTGGTTCTTGAGTTGGCCCCTCCCCTTAGGACCCTGGGAGGTTCACATCCACATGGATTACATTAACACCTAATGGGGTTTGGGTCTGGGGCTTAGCACCTAGTAAAGCTCACTGGGATAAATTGAGTCACTCAAAGAAAACAAAGGCCATTCTGGTTACAAATGTAAAGGGCTAGGAAGATAGATTGTGGCCAAGAAAAGGATTTTAGAAATCAAACAGCAAATCCTATTTTATCGTAGCAGCTTTAGGGAGCCACTGGAGTCTATTGGGTAGAGTATTGACGTGGTCAGATTTATGCCTAAGAAATTTGCTTTGGCCTATATGTGGAAACTGGGTTGGAGTGAGGAGACATTTGAGGCAGGGAAATTAATTAGGAGGACACTGCCAAGGTCCAGATGAGAAGTAATGAGTGTCTGAACTAAAGTGGTGGCTTTGTGACTAGAGGAACTGATGATGCAAATGCAATATTAGAGGTTAAAACAACAAGATTTAGCAACGTTTGGATGTGTGAAGTAAGGGAAAGTGGAGACTTAAGGATGACACTGAGGTTATGAACTTCAGAGGTTGGATGAATAGGGACAGAAAGAGGAAAGTTTCATATAGGGATAGGTTTAGGATGAAGAATTACAAATTTTATTTTGAACATGTTGATTTTGAGGTGTCTCAAGGACATCTGTATTGAAATGCCCAGTGGTGATGTCTGTGAATCATCTGTGTACAGGTGATAATTAAACCAATAGGAAGTGTTGAGGTTGCCAAGGGAGAGACTGTAAAGAGAGAAGAGGACCTAGGACCAAGCCAGAGGGTATTGATATAGAGAATCCACCAGAAAAGGCAACTGAGAAGGAAGGATAAGAAAAATAGAGAGAGGAGAGAGTATTCAACAGTGTCAAGTATTGCAGAGAGATATCAAAAAGAATGAGCACTGGGAAAAGAATATCAGGTTTGGTAATGAGATTTTAAAGAGCATTTTCATTTGAGTGATAAGATCAGAAGACATATTGCAAAAAGTTGAGTGACAGAAGAGGAAGTGAAATCAAGGAGTGTAAGCAGATTTTTTTCTAAGAGTTGAGTGAGAGAGGTAGAAGACCTGTGGAATGATGACTTGAGTAGAAGGTAGGGTCTAGTGAAGGGTTTTTTTTTTAAGTGTAGAGGAGATTTGTACAGGTTTGAAGGCAGTAGGGAAGGAACTATTAGTTAGGGAAAGCTTGAGGGGGCCCAATTGAAGAGGCGTTTTGCTGGTGAAGACTGATGATCATGGGCTCAAGAACCTTATAAAGGTATTAGCCTGGCAAGAAGAAAGGCCATCTCATTGGAGAGAGAGCAGGGAGAAAAGGGAGGTCATGGCAAATATCCTCAATTTTCTCAGTAAAGCAAGAGGCAGGGTCCTCACTTGAGAGATTGGGGTAAGATAAAGGAGACTTGAATGAGTGAAGTTTGGAATAGCTTCTGTTCAGAATGAGAGAATCAGTTTGATATCCAACTCAGAGGAAATAACTGAAGTGTTCAGAAGACAGTCACCAAGCAAGAGAATTGTAGATAGAGAACACAGGAAAGAGAGGAAAAGAAGAAACTTAGAAAAGATTAATCCTAGAAGAGGAAGAACCATGAGAATGAAGAGTCACAAAGACAAGGTTTCAAGGAAAGTGTGGTAAAAAGGGGCACATGAAATAGAGACTTCAAAGAGGATGGTTGTTAGGGACCTCTATTCAGTGCTGGTCCAGAATAGGGTCTACTGTGATACAACTGATGATACCAAGGTGGGATGGAGGGGGAAATGAGGACCTCCTTCACCAGCTCCGCCCTATTTAAAATTAGAATGTTTGAAGGGACCTTGGAGGTTTTCATACCCAAATCGTGAGGACTGTTTAGAGCAGGGGTGGGGGAACCTGCAGCCTTTTATTAAAGGGAGGTAAATTTTAATGGCCAGAAGCTGCCCACTTTCCTTCTTTCCTTCCTTTCTTCCTTCCTTCCTTCTCTGAAGCTCATAGATTGGACCACCATAGGTCCATGCCCGAGCTCCACTTAATGGCTGTATTTTGGGCCGTCCTGGCTTAGAATGAATGTCTATGGTAACTGTTTCTTTTTGGAACAGCAACTCTGAGGGTCTTCCCCTCCCAGCTTGATTTTTTTTTCTAATTAAGTCCCTTAACTCACTTCTTAAAGAGGCTTATTCACTGAGTGGGCATTACCTCACTCTAAGTGAGTACATGAAAAGGCCTTAGCCTGAAAGGGCCTGGGTCTCCCATTGCATTCTGGGTCATCTCCAGTCATCCTGATGAATATCTGGTCAGTGGATCCAGTTGGCTCTGGAGGAGAAAGTGAGGCCATTGACCTTGCATAGCCCTCCCTCACTCAAATCAAAATCAACTGCAAGTCGTGTCATCATTTCCCTAATGTCATGGTCCTCTTCGAAAACAAAGGACAAACACAACCAACAACAACTTGGTTGAGGACCTAGGGAGTCACACATGGCCTCAAGGCCGCAGGTTCTTCACCCCTGGTCTAGAGGGCTTCTTGTCCTTTTTCTGGTAGTTTGGTGAAACATATAGACCCCTTCTCAGAATAATGTTTTTAAATCCATAAAATAAAATATATAGGATTAAGGAAGATGATTATATTGAAAAATATTTATTAAAAACAACAGCCCTTTCGTCTCTCACCTACCCCCTAATCTCTTCTTCTCAAATCTACTGTACCTTTCCTGGTAGAGCTACTGTTATTGACTTGGAATTGAGAAGGTCTCCATTCCTGCTGCCAAGGCTACGGAGAAGGGATAGTTCTCATGTATCCTAGGATGTAACTCTGAATTAATTTTTATTTTTTTAAAAAATGTTTTAAAGGATTTGAGGTGGGAGGGAGACATTTTTTTCAACATGAGCCAATACCCAAAGTACCCCTTTCTCTAGTATGTGTCCATGTAAATATCTAATCTGAATCATTTAATGACTGCAATGGATATATTATTTGTCACTTTCTATCTTTTCTAGTTTTTTTTAAATTGTTAACAGATTAAAAAGTGTATGCTTTGACTTTGAAAATATGGTAACCAACTTGTCAATTGTGTTTTACTTGAGTTTTCTTGTTGCCTTTAATGTTTTCTTTGTTTACATTATTGGTAGTCATAATGTATGTTAGAATTGTCAAGCTTACTGACCTGCCTGACTCCCTAAGTGTGGCAGAATCAGATTAAAATGTAATTAGGAAATGTTTAACAAAATAAATAGAAATACAATAGAACATAGATAATATCAGTTTATGGTTTTCTAAGTCAATATGTGACCTACAGGGATCCATTTCTGTTTGGGTTTGATAACACTGGTGTATATTGGATTTTTTGGCTCTGCCCTCTTCTATCTTAAAATTCATTTAAGATGAAAAGCATTGTATTTTATACATACCTATATAGATATTTGATATATACACTGTCTTCTCTGACTCATGTAAACCTATAGTCTTAAAGATTTTTGTGGCCTGATCTGACAACCAGTGATATAATTTTGTTTCTATAGAAAAGTACTTTCCCAATTCTAAAAAGATTGGAAAATTGACCTTTGGAATAAACATTATTCATTAGATGGGGACTTCTATTGACATGATAAGCATTGAGCTTTGTGGACTCAAAAAGCTTCTGTATTGTGGCTAAACATCTGGGGGGGCTATTTAAATGGAATATCATGATTCTAACATGTTAGATGATTCTAGAGTGTTGGGAAATGATGCCTGAGGAATTAACTTCTAGTGTGCCTTAGTGTGCAGAAACTACTGGGGCAAAACTTTTTGGTTTTTGTTTTGCTTGCTCAATCTTTCATAATCATCACAGTTACCCGCCCCCCTTTTTTTTCTTTAGGAAAAAGAGGTGAGAAAAAAGAGATACTTGGGAAGAGTTGCGCTTCAGAACTGCTACAAGGATCAGGAGTTTGAACTAAGAAGAATTTTTGCCAAGTTCAATAAATTGAAGTCTGAAATATTGTAATTAGTGACCAGGTGAGAAATAGAAATATGCTTCACTTACCTGTTTTTTCAGACTATGATAACAAGGACCTGGCTTTGGAAAATATATTGTGCTTATCTACCCTGTAAATTCCAAATTTGATGTGCTAAATAGTAACTCAAATTTAAAAAATAAATGATTCTTAGTGGGCAGTTTGGAGATCAGCATTGATTTTGCAACATATTTAAAAATATTACTTCTGCTTTCTGTTAACTTTTAAAGTAGTGCCTTTAAATGTTTTTGAAAACATTTTACTAAAAGTTTTTTGTATTTAATATGTCATCAAAATTAAAACATTTTCAGGAAAAAAATTCTTGATTTATCTGTATATAGATCAGTTGTTTAAAAAATAGTTTAGTTTATGTAATATATTTTCCTACTGAATGAAAAACACAATTTTACTAAAAACACAAATTTCACTGGCCAGATTTTCTTTCCCTCTGCTTCTTACCTTGCTCTCAATTTTCACAGCATCTGGAAATCTGTGTTAAATCTTTGAAAGCTATAAAGCACAAAAAGATAAATTAGATTCAATGGGGAGGAGCATATTAAGTATTTATTAAATTAGCATACTTTTTTGTTATGTCTTTAAAATTTTGATCTTCAAGGTCTTATTTAGAAAAAGATTTCTTGTTTTGAGTTTATTTGATGCTGTGCTGAGAACATTTTTTTCTCTGCTCAGTAATGGAGAAATATATACCAATTTACTTGTTTTTGCTGTTAACATTCTTTTAATATTCTTATGAGCATGGTACATGTAATAATAGGAATCTTCATGAAACCATAGAGATTTGATGAGGGTTTTTCATTACTTTTGCTAACTAATTGAGATGGAAATTGTAACTCTTTGGAAGCAAATTATGTATTAAGCCATACGTTATCGTGAGTTTTTTTTTTTAATTAAATAGTTATTAAGATCTAAGTTAAAGGGAACTTTTTAAAGTTATTCAGTAATTTACATTTTCAGCATGGTTCAGCATTTATGTTTATAAATAATACTTTTCTTAGTGGTATAATGATTGCAGCACTTTACTGGATTTCATTGTCTTTGACAGTTTCACCTGGTAAAACAAGGTAGATAAATGTTTAACTAAGACAAAGTCATTTTGCTTAGGATTATTTCCAGTGAGAATTCCAGTGACATGTTCTAAAATATGGAGGGACAGAAGAATTCTTGAGAGGTACTAGCCATTTTGAAAAAGGAAATTGCTTAGGGAAATTGTAGTATTTTAGGTATGCAAGTCAGATGCTTACTCTTTTTAAATATTGAGAGTGTTAGTTATGTGGTCTTTGAGACTACATAAATATGTAAATATATGTGTATGTATATGTGTGTGTATGTGTGCGTGTCTGTGTATATATATATATATATACACACGCACACATACACATGTAGACACAAACACACATTCACATACTTTTCTTTGATGTTCTACCTATTCTGCCTGAGCTGTTCATGTTCGCAGAAATTATTTCTCCTCTTTATCCAAATATACCAAAATAAATCAAATTGTTTTTAATAAGTTAAATCATATTTATATTTAATGACTCATAATTATAACACTTAATAGCTTAGCACTTCCTCAGTGAAGAAGGCACATTTCCCTATATTTGCTCCCCGGTATTTGAAATAAATGAAATTTCTGTGTAGCTTCTAGAATATTAACTGAATGCATTTAATGTTTACTTTATAGTATTTCTTTTTAGTATAATGAGTTCATTAAAAAAAGCTTTTGATGCTAATTCAGAGATCCATAATCTGCTCACAATGTCTTTCACATGTAGTTTTGATGATAACTGACAAGCTGTAAGTTAATTAGCACAGAACTTACTAATGAGGATGTTAAAATTTAATTTAAAAGTGAGGATTTTTATTTGTACACTCTGGACAAATTGACGCACACTCAATCATATACATGGTAAGTATTCCAGGCACTTCTCTTGTTCAGGTACTGTTATCTGATAACAATAAGAAAATATAATTAACTTGATAGCAAAGTTTTGAAAACTATGCTAAGATTGCTTGTCTTTAAAACTGGGGATAACCCAAAACCAAAGCAGTAAAATAAGGTCTGTTAATTAGCGTAGAAGACAGCTTCTTGAATTAATATGTGGTGTTAATTAACAGGAAGTCTGATGTTGTGTTGTAATTACCACCAATATTTTTGACATACTGAGTGACTGAAGGTGAATTATATAGATAGCAATTGAGTAAACACTTTTATGCTTAGGAACGTTTTCCTTTGTTTCTGTTTTCTAGAAATATGGACAGACTACTTCGACTTGGAGGAGGTATGCCTGGGCTTGGCCAGGTTAGTATACAGTTTCTCAGTGTGTCTTTGAACATTAAAAAAAGATGAAATGATTTTCTGGGTTTCTAGAAGTAAAAGAAATCTCAAGAAAATGACCCAACAGATGACCTTATAGCTTTAGTGCTATCTTGCCGCACTAAAGGTATATGGAGAGCACAGTTATCTTAATTGATATTTTGCCCTGGGAATAATAAAGTTAACTACTTGTTTTCATTTAATATTTTGAGATATGTAAGATTTTCAAAGTTGCCTTTTGTTAAAAGGCTAGATTACTTGAAATACCTAATCTGTTTAAACCTATAAACTTTATTAGTAATATGTATGCAAAATTAAATACCAGTACTATTAGCAGTAATCTAAAAATGATCACCAAAATTATTTATGTGTATGAAGTCTTATATTGTTGGCTACCATGTGCCATATACATAGTTGGTGCAAAATAAATGTTTACTTTTTTTAAAAGTGTATCATTATATGTCTTTTTTTCCCTTTTAATATTTTGTATGAAATGATTTCTTTTACATTAGCTGATTACTAAATAATGATCTAAATACCTTCTTTGTTTCATACAATTTATGTGGGAGGGGGAGGGAAGCATTGTTACTATTCTGTCTTCTGAAGCCAGTGAAGATATTCTCTTTTCTGAACTCTGTGCTGAGTATTGCAGGAGCAGCTGAAAGCTAGTATAAAAAATAATGAATTGGAGTCAGAAGAATTGGGTTCAAGTATGAAGTGTGCAAATTCATATTAACTCACTTACTAGCAGTATATCCTTTGGCTGCTTTCTGAGCCACAGTTTCATCATCTCTAAAATTAGGATAATGATGCTTTTCTTTCTGACTTTACAGGATTATTGGAAGGATCAAATAAGAGAAAGAATATGAAGCACTTTGCAAACTGTAAAGGACTATTTTTAGTCATCTGTCGTTCATCTACTCCTATATTGTATACATCTCTTTATGTTGTTCTTTTCTAATTTTCCATTTCTGTGGAACTGTGTTAGATTTACATATTTAAGTTCATGGTTGACCCTAGAGATAATCCAGACCAATTACCTCACTTTACAGAAAACAGTCCTCAATAGTCTATTTTTAATATCTCATTTTTGTTATTTCTTTAGTCATCAGCATCTCTGTAATTCAGTATTACTATAAGAGGTTGTTGTTTTCTTCATTCAGATGTTTGTTCTAAGAACTAATATCCTTGATGTGAAAGTTGGAGTTTTTTGGTATTGTGTTGTTGAGGCATTTAGTTTCATAGCTTATGTGTAAATTCATTCATTAGATAGACGGCCAAATTCTATTTTGGTTTGTAATTATTTCATATTTTCTTTAGAGAGCTAAAAATCTCTTCCTGATAGTTTATTGCATCCTGGAGCAGTCTTCAGTTATTTTTAGTTTCTTTTCCTTAAGCAGTTTTGAGTATTTCTCATGTTTCTTTGCTGCCAACCTGCTTCATGACTCTTCATTTTTCTAACATCTGCGTAGTCTAATCCTTCAGACTTATGCCTCCTCAGGCCTTTCTGAACTTGACGCCTACCGAAGCTGTTTTGAGATACATGGTAAACTTTCCAGATGTCTTCTAGAATTTTCTGAATTTGATTTGAAATTAATTATAAAAACATATAACAATTTAAAAAACCTTAATATTCAAATTATAGCCAGCCATTGTAGTACACAAATATTTCTTAAGGGAATTAGATTAGCTTTGTAGAAATACATAAAGGATCTGTGGTCATAGGCTTATAGCTTTAGTGAAGGAGACTGTTATGGTGCTCTGGTCCATGCACATACACACACACACACACACACACACACCCCTCCACACACACACCCCACCACCCCATTTTACAGATGAAGAAACTGATGCCCAGAGCGATTAATTCCTTGCCTAAGCTGACAGCTGAGATTTGAACCTTGGTCTGTAATGTCATCTGTAGGAAATCTCATGATACCACAGAGATAGGAGCCAAGTATTTAAGTCCTAGGGAGGAGTTGCCTGAGGCACTTGTCATGGGTCACTTAGCTGCTAAGTGTCTTTGGCCAGATCTTCCTATTATCATGTTCCAAACACTCATCACTCCACCTTGCAACTTCTGTTCAGATTTTAAAAATAAATGACTGACTTTTATATAGAACTTCCCTTGTTGGAACCTCACAGTAGCCCTGTTAGCCTTTAGATAGATGAAGAAACTGAGGTTTAGAGAACTTATGTGACTTGCCCCTCGTTACACAGGTTACATAAGGTTACACAGCTAATAAGTGTCTGCATTAAGATTTGAACCTCAACTTAATCCAACACTTTTTCCACTATGCCTGGGGTGGGGAACCTGTGGCTTCGAAGCCACATGTGGCCTTCTAGGTCCTTGGGTGCAGACTTTTGACTGAGTCCAAGTTTTGCAGAACAGATCCTTTTATTAAGGGGATTTGTTGTGTGAAGTTTGGATTCAGTCAAAGGGCTGCAGTTGAGGACCTAGAGGACTACGTGTGGCTCTGAGGCTGCGGGTTCCCCACCCCTGCACTATACCATAGTTCCTCTCAGAATTAAGTTCCTTTGGAAGTGGCAACTGTAATTATAACATCAACAGTCTATACCAGAATATTCTACCTTGTTTCTCCCTTAAGGATATGAAATAATGGGTGTCTCAGTCTGTTTATTGAATTAAGTAATGTCACAATGACTGTTACTAACCTTTGATCTGTTAATTGGTGGAAAAATTTAACATTTGCTAAATAGCCTCTTTTAGATTTTTGATTAATCAGCACATGTATTCAGTGGTTGCTTTATATTTTTTAATTTAGGACATATTGCATAAGGTTTAAGTGTCACTATGTTTCATATTCCCAGAGATTTTAAGCTCTTGCAACGGAACTTAATTCTTTCATTATTCTTTGAGTCTTATTTCTGTTGTGGTTCTGTCATTATCATTTTGCTTAGTAGATCTTTTACCACAGTCAGTGATAGTAAATGAGATTTCTTTCTCTCCCCTCTGCCAAATTCTTATTTATTTAACTTTATTCACCTTTAGGTATTTAAAAAAAAATCTTGCTTACAGTGTTTCATTGCGTAATACTTCTTTTCACCTTATTAAATGTTAAAGAGTATTAAAATACACATATTTTTTGTAAGAAAAAGGACAATGTGGGAGCACTGGATTTGGAGTCAGAGCACTTGGCATGAAGTACCAGCTCTGTTCTTTGCTTTGTGTGACTTTAGGCAAGTGTCTTCTGGACCTCACTTTCTACTTCTCGAAACCAACAGGTTGGGCAAGAGGATCTTTAAGATCTCTCCCCACGGCATAGAAATTTATCTTGCCCTACAAGAAAGGAAGGGAAAAGGGGATGAGAGGGGAGGGGGGTGATAGAGGGGAGGGCTGACTGGGGAACAGGGCAACCAGAATATAAGCCATCTTGGAGTGGGGGGGAGGGTAGAAATGGGGAGAAAATTTGTAATTCAAACTGTTGTGAAAATCAATGCTGAAAACCAAATATGTTAAATAAATAAATTTAAATTTAAATAAATTTAAATTAAAAAAAAAAGATCTCTCCCCACTCTGAATCCTAAAAGATAAGGTAGCCTTTTAACGAATGTAGTTACTTATGACCCTATAATACATATTAATAGTAATAATAATAGCTTGCATTTATATAGCACTTTCATGTTATACTTTCATTTTACCCTTGGAAGTAAGTTCCAAATTATATTTGTCATAGAAAGAACTTAAGAATTTAGTATATTTCTATGCCGTGTGTGTGTGTGTGTGTGTGTGTGTGTGTGTGTGTGTGTGAGAGAGAGAGAGAGAGAGAGAGAATGAGACAGAGACACCGATAGTAGCATTTTCTAATTGTTCTTTTGGCTGTTTGCATTATTTTTTCTTTGACTTGAAAGCTCTGAATTTTAGTTATGGTGTGCTAGGGAGTTTTCATTTTGGTATTCCAGGAGATGACTTGTATGTTCTTTGTTTTCACTTTGCCCTTTGGTTTTAATAGATCTGAGGAGTTTGCATTTATATTATCTTGAAATATCGTATCCAGTCTTTTCTCTTTTGGTAACAATTTTCACTTAGTCTGATGATTCTTAGATGATTTCTCCTTGTTTCATTTTCTAGGTCAGTTGTTTTTGTTATTATACACCTTACATTTTTTTCAGTCTTTTGATTTTGTTTTATTATTTCTCAGTGCTCAGAATTGCTTTTTAGTTGGTTCAATCTGCTTTTTATGGAGTTGAGTTCTTGGGTAAGGAAGGCCTTTCACCATCTGCCTTATGCTGTTAATCCTCATTGCCTCCTTAGCTTTCATTTCCTTGAACATTACATTTTATGTGTTTTGTTTTATTTCTTCCAAGTATCTTTGTAGATCTTGTGGCCAGGACATTATTTTCCCTGATTTTTTATCTTTTTGACGTTTTCTCTTTGACTTTTTCTTCTTTTGACTTTTTTCTGACTATTTTTATGGACTCTTTGTGAAGTTAATCTCTTCTGGGTTTACCTCTTGAGCTCTTCTCAGTCCAAAGTATTTCTTCACTGTGTTCAGAATTTCCTTTGGTTTCCTCTTATCTCTAGCAATATTTTTTAGTTTGGGGCTTTGTACTTGGATCAGGTTCTTCTTTCTCATACATAATGATGGGGGGCAGGCCCAGCTTTGATTTTAGATATGGTAGCTAAGACTAAACTTACATCTTCTTCAGAATTCGTGGCTATTGTTCAGTGTGCTGGCGGTTCATCTTAGGTTTTGGTCTCGGCTACTTCTCTCCCTTCCTCCATGCATATTTCCAAACTCATTCCTTTTCTGTGACCCTGGGAGGCTCTATGGTTTGTTGACTGTGCTGTTCACTGGTCTTGTGCAAGCTCCTAGTATTTCTCTTACGGGTTCAGTGTGGTCACCATGAGTGTTGGTCTGCCTGAGGTTCCAGCATGGGCTGACTAGGCCCTGTGCTGCAGGCTAGTCTGGGGTGGCTGGGCCCAGGCTACCATGGCCCTGCGTGGGATATTGACTTGGCCCTGGCTTCTATTAGGCTGGAGTTGGAGCTGGGGCGGGAGCTGGAACTGCCTTAGCTTTTGATGACATTTAATGTGTCTTCATCTCTGCTTCAGCAGAGTCTGTTTGTGCTTCTGCCTCTGCCTTCTTCTATTCCAGCTTATCTCCCTCAGAGCTCCCTGGATTCTGGCAGCCTTCTTATGCAGCCTGGCCTGGATGGAGGAGCTCAGAGCTATTTCTCTTTGATTCACTTTATCCTTGTTCCCCCTCAGGATATCTTTAGACCTTGATTGGTATGTTTGTGTGTTATTTGGGCTCCTATAGGTCATGCTACCACCTTCTGAGAATCAAGATGGGGAAGAAGGTTCATCAACCCATTTGATGAACCAATTAGAAACCTGGTTTTCTTACCCACAGCTGATAAGGACTCCAGATCTCCTGCAGAAGCAGAGGTGCAGCCCTCCATGTGTGAAGGGACACCCTGTGAGACTGTGCAGAATATTTAGTTATGCAGGATGAAGGAGAGGTGGGATCTACTTCCTGGTGCTTCTATTACTGTGCAGCTTTGGACTTGAATTACATTTCGGCTATCAATAGCGTATGCATCCTTTGGAACTAATTTTATAGTGTTTTATCATGAAATGAAATGAAAAATAGTCACTAAATATATGAAAATTGCTGATTATCCTTGCAGTGAAGCCTTTTGTTTTTAACTCTCCCTTTCAGTGGCAGCACTGGTTTTGTTGATCATGCTGTCACCTGTGCAAAGGTGTAGAGGTAGACGATGAAATGTCATCTACACACAATAGCTAGCAGGCCAGTTGGACTGGAATTAAGTAGTCAGCAGGTATTTATTAAATTTCTGCTTTGTGCGAAGTACTGTGTTGTGCAGAGGCAGAAGTGACAGGGGAGACAACATATTCATTTATAAGTAAATACAAGGTAATGGTGGGGAGGAGGAGGAGATGCTCATTAGCAGCTGAGGGATAATATAACTAACATTTATAGAGCACTTACTATGTGTTGGGCATTGTATTAAGCCAGGGGTGGAGAACCTGCAGCCTCAAGGCCACATGTGGCCCTCTAGGTTCTCAGTATGGCCCTTTGGTAGAATCCAAACTTCACTGAACAAATCCCTTTCCATAATAAAAGGATTTATTCTGTAAAACTTGAACTCTGTCAAAAGGCCACACCCAAGGACCTAGAAGTCCACAAGTTCCCCATCCCTGTACTAAGCACTTTAAAATTATTATCTTATTTGTTCCTCACAATAGTCCTGGGATGTAGGGGCTATTTTTATCCCCTTAGCATTGACAAGGAAACTGAGATAATAGGGGTGAAATGACTTGGCCAGGGTGACAAAGCTAAGGCATCTCTGAGGCCAGATTTGAATTCAGGTCTTCCTGACTCCATACCTAGCACTCTATCCATTGTACCACCTCACTGCTTCATTTAGGACAATAATTCTTAAACTTATTTTGTGTCATGGACCCCTTTGATAGTCTAGTAAAGCCTGTAGGCCCCTTCTCAGAATAATATTTTAAAATGAATGAAAGAAAATACTAGGATTATCGGGGATATCAGTTATATTGGGATATATTTATCAAAATATTTTTGCAACAAGTTTATGGACTGCAGGTTACCAGTCCTTAATGTAAAAAGTCTGTTTCATTTGAATTTTGAAGGGAATAAGGGGTTGTTAGAGGTGGAGCTGGAGAGAAAATGCATTTTATTCATGAGGGACAAAGGTAGAGATGGATATGGAGTACCATGTGGGAGGAATTTCAAGAAAACCAGTTTTTAGGACTAAACCATACACTATTAGAAGTGTGTGATAAGGATCAGAAAAGTTGGTGGGACCAGGTTGTAAGTGGCTTAAAAGCCAAAACAGGGAGGTCACTGGGAATTACTGAAATTCTTTGGGTAAGAGACTGCCATAGTTAGACCCATGCTTTAGAAAAATCAGTCTGGTAGTTGTGTGAAGATGGGTTGGAATAAGGAGAGAATTGAAACAGAGGAAAACAATAAGGAGAAGTGATAGGACTTGAACAAAAGTTGTGGTTCTATGAACAAAGAGAAGGGGACTGATGTGAAAGAAATGGTAGAGGTGGAAACATTGAGATTTGGCAACTATTTGGATCTTGGAGTGAGGGAGGATGAGGCGTGGAGGATGATGTTGTGGTTGCAAATATAGATGACTGGCAGATGTTGCCTTTGGCAGAAATGCTGAAGTTCAGAAGAAAGTTTTATTGAACTTGATTGATTTCTGTTTTGGCTATGTTGAGTTTGCAATGTCCAGTAGTTGTTTGGAGATGCGTGACTTGAGCTTGAGAAAGAGATGTATTAATTGAGTAGTCCTTTGTGTAGAGATGATAGTTAAGCATGTAGGAGCAGATGTGGTTACCAAGAGAAAGAATAGAGAACAGAAGAAAACCCAGGCCAGAGTTTTGACGCACCACAACCCTTAGGAGCTGAGACGTAGTGTGCTCTGGAGGGGAAAAATAATACATATGGTAAATGCCATCAATTCAGAGGAAGTAGAAATAATTTTGAATTGGTTATGGCCAACTTCATGAACAGCTGGCATTTGAGGTAGGTTTTGGCAACATAGTTAAAGTTAATAAGTTATCTTTTTTGTGAGTAGATAGGAACTGGTGCTGTGTTTGCAACAGTCTCCTGTGTTGAATTGTAATTCCTTTTACTCTTCCTATAAAAGAAGTTGTAACTTATCAAATTTTTGAAGTAGAGAGTTTTCTGTGGGTTTAATTTTTTTATAGTTTTATCAAATGAATAATACAGCTTTACAGCATTCCCTATTTTCATTTCCTAATCGAGGTCTTAAGCAAAACTCTCAAATGCTTCAATTGAGCCTCAAATTTTGGTTATAGTTTTATATTTATTAGGAAAGAATAATTTTTTGTTTAACTAATTATATTAAATTGTTTTAATTTTGCAGATTTTTAAAAGAAAAAAATAGACATCTTTATAGTCACCTTGTATTTGTATCCTTAGCACTTAGCACAGTGCCTGACTCATAATTAGTGCTTAATAATGCTTTCCCTTATCTTTCATTGCTCTTTTTTCTTTCTGCGTCTAATATCCAATATTCCTTCAAAGTCTCAACTAAAATTCCACCTTCTGCAAAAAGACTTTCCCAGTTTTCCTTAATGCTAGCTCATGTTTTCTCCCCCTTTAGACTGTGAGTTTCTTGAGAGCTTTTGCCCTTTTTTTTTATATCCTGGCACAGTATGTGCTTAATAAATTTTACACTTGCTGACTTGACTTAAATATTTTATAAATGAATTTTCCCAAACTTTTTTTGCCTTTCCTATTGAGCTTTTCCTTTCTTTTAGGATTCCGATACACACATATTTGGAGAGGTTTATTTTATCAATTCTGTTACTTGGAATCCTCTACTTTCCCATTTTTGAAGTAGGCATAATTCGTTATTTTGTTAATAACACTTTTCTAAATGCATTATTCTTCTGATAACTTGAGTTATACAATCAACTCTTTCTTATCCTTAGTAAAAGGGAACAAGAATATCTTGCCTAATTGCTTTCCTTAGACTAAGAAGAGAAGCCAAGTGGATAGAAGACCTGGACTCAAGTTGTATCCCTGACACATCCATGCTTTATGGTCCTGGGCAACTCCCTTAAATTCTAATATAGGCAACTGCCTTCAACTGTAAGTTAATATTTGCAGATCAACTTCAGTAGAGAGTATTTTCAGAAGTGTTAAAGTAGGGGAGGGAGTGCAAGGAGATCAGCAAGGTGAACTTCTGTTTTTTACAGATTTTACTTATAATGTATATGCATTATTTCATTACTTCGTTGAAGTCTTGTGTTTTTGTGACCTTATTCAGCTTCTTGAAACTTTCTTTGCCCCAGGATTCTCCCCTTTCATTTTCTCTTTCTTCCTTTTCCTTTTTTTTTGTTGAGTGGGGGATGATATTCCTTGATTTTCTACGACTCATCTAAAATCAGGACCTCCACAGGCATAATGCATTTGCCACCTTGGTGTTCATTATCCATTCTATATTACCATGCTAGCAGCTGGTGCCTTTTGATCCACCAACCCCACCAATGTCCCTCCCAGCTTTATGTCTTTCACAAATTTGTTAAGTATGCCATCTATATCTTCACCTAAATTATTGAATAAAATGTCACTAAGTCTATGCCACAACTAAAAAAGAACCAAATTATTGATCACCTCATTCAGATCATAGATTTAGAGCTTCAAGGGAACTTGGAGGCCATCCAGCTCAGTGTCTTCATTTTACAAAAGAGTTAACTGAGGCCCAGAAAGAAGGGACTTGCCCAGGGTCATAAAAGTAGCAAATAGCAGAGCTGTGACTAGAATCCAGGCTCTTTGGACCCAATTCAGTGTTTTCCTCTGTTTCGTGCTGCTTCTCTGTTCATGAAGCATTTCCTAGTAATGAGATGACTTAGCATAGGCATTCTTAACCTTTTCAGTGTCATGGACTCCCTTGGCAGTCTAGTGATGCCTATGGAACCCTTCTCTGAATATTTTTAAATGCAGAAAACAAAATGCATAATATTGTAAAGAAAACCAATCATATTGAAATACAGTTATAAAGATTTTTTTTTTAAGTTCGTGTGTCTCTGGTTAAGAACCCCAATCTTAAAGTATTTGTGAGTAGAGCATGAGTAGATTTAACAGATCCTAGAAAGATCTTCCTAAATCCAGAGACAGTCTACCATCTCATTTGTTCTAGTCTGTATCAGTGAAGGAACGATGTACTAAACTTGCCCCTTCCAGCAAATGTGATTACATGCATACACGCATTCAAATTTGCAATCAGTTACTGTAACCCAAATTCCTAATACCATTTTTGACTTTGTGGAGATTAGGGTTTTTAACAAATTAGGTCTACTATTTGCAAGCTAATCATGATTTGGACGTGCCACTGGCTTTAGGAAATGTTTTTTCCACCCTTAAACACTAGTCTGTTATATTCAGAAAAGGATCACAACATTCCTGATAAAAATTCTATACACTGAATTTTCTGTTTCTTGGGTTTATAAATGTATTTTTATAATTATAGTATTTTGCATACCATCTCATTTTTCTAATTATCCTTTTTCCAACTTCATGGAATAAGATATTTCTTTTAATTATTATTTGACTGAAATTTAAGTATTTATTGGGCTACATGATCCTTATCACATGATAAAATATGTCAAGTACTTTACAAACCTTAAAGTATTATATAAATGCTAGCTATTAGAGCTCATACAAATTTCACCCTCTATGAAAGCTGTAACATTTGTTATGTATGAAGTTGGTTAGTGAGGTGAGAGGGAACATAGCTGTGATGTTTTAATATAATTGTTGAATTGTTTTACCTTACCACAAATACTTTTATGGAAGAGCAATTATTTTTAAATAAGACCCCAAGAACCTTAAATATTCTTCTTTGAAATTAGCACTATTTAAAATGTAGATGCTATTAATTTTTTACATAATAATAGCTAATGTTTATATATATTTTAAGGTTTGCAATGTGCTTTACATATATTCTCATTTGATCATCACAGTAACCTTGTGAGATAGTTGCTATTATTACCCCCATTTTACATATGAAGAAATTGAGGCTAAGAGTAATTTCTTGTCTAGGTCACACAAACTACTAAATGTGAGAGGAAGGATTCGAACTTAGGGCTTCCTGACTCCAGTTGCAATTCTTTAGCTCCTGTGCCACCACCTTTAAGAAAATTAAGAAAAGGATCATACCCCAAACAAATTAATTAGGACAGGCCCTTCTAATTATTAATGCTTTTGGGTTCTAATGAAGATTACATCTCCATAACAAGCTATGTTATGATATTGAGGGAGGTCTCATATTTACTCTTGAGGTTTCTCAAATCATTAAAGGAGAAGCAGATTCCAGGTGGATATATCACATCTAATCTTTATAATATTTTTTGAGTATCCTAGTTCTGTTTGGCGTTTCAAGGGCTAATTAAATTGTTTGCTGAGATGTGGAGGAGTTCTGATCAGTATTGGTGGAGGGAGTACTGTCATGGACAGAATCAGATCTTTGAAGTATCTAAGCACGTAGAAACAGAACAAGTTAATTATAATGGAATATGATATCAAAGCACAGGGTCAAATTAAATTTGTCTGAAATGTGAAATTTCGGTTAGTTCACTCTTAGGGCAGAAGTTGAGATGAAGGATTCAAATGTTGGAAATATACTTTCTTGTACATGATAATTTTTTTCCCTCTTAGGACATGTGATTTCATTGGCACAGGGGAACTTTTGGTGTAGAAACTCTCCACAGATCCATAGATGTGGAGACGTGTGTGTTTGTGTGTGTGTTTTGAATGCTTGGATACTCTTATTTTGCCCAGGCTGGAAGTACAGTGGCCTCTTATAGCCCAGTCTCAATACTGATTGGCACAAAAGCTTTAAGCTACTTCATTTTTCTAACCTGGGCCAGTTTGCCCTTCTTGGGGGTTCACCATATTGGTGCTGGACTTAGTGCTTAGTCTTACTACAGTTCAAAACTCCTGAACTCAAATGATCTACCAGCCTCAGTCTCCCAAGTAGCTGGAACTACAAGCATGCCCACCATGCCCAGCCACATATTTATTACAACATAATTTTAGTGTGCCCATTGTACTTATAGATGAAATCAAGGCCCAAGAGATTATTTAAAATCTGAAGCAAATTAATTTTACAAGCTTTTTCTATTCCTATTTCTTATGCTTCCCTGACTTTCACTTTGTGTTTTTACACTTTTGATTAGTTACCTGGTGCTACTTTCCATTGGCCACTTGAATATATTTCCTAATTCAAATTTGCTTCTCAAATTTTTAAACTTTATTGTATCAAGTTCCAAGTCTTTTTCATTGATGAGACCAGTTTTCTGTACATTAGCAGATTCACTAAGCTTGCATGTGTGTTCCACATGTTCAGTATATCTCATTGTTGGTGCTCCTTTGTATGTTCAGTGACTGGAGGCATGCCAAGGACAGAGTAGTTATCACCATTTTGCACCCTATATATTGGTTTCCCAATGTTACTAAGTCTTGTTGCCAGTGATCTCTGAGCCTGTTTGCTATAAGGGAAAATGAATGTAGGAGGGGAGAGCATAGTGGGAAGTCTCACAGAGAGTCCGTTGACTTATATTCCCTAAACAACAGAGAAAATTAGGTTATTTTCTATCTTATGTTCCCATGATCTGCGTTTGCTCTAACTATAGCTGGCTATAGTGGTTATTGATTAATTAATTAGTTAATTAATCTTCATTCCCTGGTTGTATAAATAGTGGAAGCTGAGTAGTAGGAAATATAGTTCTAATAAAAAATAGTATAAGGATGGTAAAAAACCTAATTTTCTAAAGGTACCCCTCTCTGACATGTAGGAAAATTGTTAGATGTTTTCCGTTTCACTTGCTGCACATATACATATTTTTTCATATACATTTTCCTTTGGAGGCTATAATACTCCATGACTCACATTCATACATGAACATGATGAAGAATATGATGTTAAAAAGGTGGACCTTTTTTTCAAGGAGACAATTGAGTTCACTTAAAAGAAATTCAATACTGCAGTCTCCAGAGAATTAAAGTTGAAGATCATACATCATGCAGTAGAAAGGCACATGGGAGGTTAGCTCAGGAAGCATCACGCTTCAAGCAAGGAAGTATTTGTAAATGGTAAGGAAACTATTCTCAGAAATGTGTAATTAGAAAAAAAAGAGATGAGCTACTCTTGCAGTAAGAGTGAGGAACAACTAATGGACATCCCTTCTGCTCCACTGATATCCACTCAGTGTAAAGAGAAGGCAAGGAAAGTCTCTGGAGCATAGTATGAAGCTATAGGAGGAAGTGGTGACATAATTCATAGTCAGAACTACAAAGGCAGAATATTGATATTCTAAAGTGGGACTTTATTTCAGAGAGAAGCCTGAGTCATTAAAAGAACTTTGAAAATCATCCAAAGGGCAGTTGAGTGGCACATAGTAGCCATAAGCAGGCTGCACCGTGCAACAATAAGCAGTTACAAAGGAGAAGTACAATAGCATGTTATAGAAATATAAAGCAAAAAAGAGGGACTGGTCATATGAGAACAAGGGTTAACTGATGGGCTGATGGTTCATAAACTCTTTTGATTAACTCACCTTATTGAGAGAAACTGAGGCAAACCTGGAGCATGTTGGATGGACTCTGTGGCAAACTTAATGGGAGGACATGAACAAAAGTCAGTAATGCAGGATGGGCGGATATGGATTAGGCACAATCTCCAGCCTTGATAGGAGGAGTACTGTTGACATTTCAGTATGAACAAGACTACGCATGGTGGGTAGGTTCTCCATATCATTTGCAGTCTGCGTCATTGCCAGGAGTACCCACATTGATGAGATCACAGATTCATTACAGCATTGGATAAATTTTTGGACATGTTTAAATGTGAAACTCAATTTGTATATGAGTATTTTGGGGTAGTAATTTCATTAAGCAATACAAGTTTTATAGTTGTACACATAGCAGGCACTCAAATACTTGTTGAATAGCACAGTAATCTGCACATAGTAGGTATTCAGTAAATCCTTAGTGACTTAGATTTTGTGTAATAATCAAGTAGTGTTTTGAAACAGTATGTATCATTCATCTTTGTGCAAGGATTTCTTTTTGGTTCCTTCATCAGGAATATTACAAAAGGTCAGGTTAGTAAGACATCTTGAATGTATTAGCCGCAGGTGGTAGCATTGTTAAAAAGGGATAAACAGGTACAGAGATTGATTTTATGGGGTCTGATAATGTGAACAAATGTCACTGACATTATATCATTTTTTTCCTTCAGTTTGATGTCATAAAAACTTAACTGCATATTGAGTCCGGTAATTTCTTTTGTGGAGTCATTCTGGCTACCTGATTCACAGATCAAAAATTGGAATTGTCTTGAATTTTTTGCAAAACTCAGTTAAGAACAAGTTATATTTTAACAGGTGCTCACCTCCAGCAAAACTCAAATACTTGGATTTTTTTTATGTCTTGACATGTAACATGCAGGCCATTTAGAAATGTTTTAAGAAGGACATTTGAGAAGATGCTTTCACTTTAATTTTCCTGTGTCATATCACTTTGATAAAGACCAGTGATACAGAAGCAAGATCAACTTTTGAAAAAGGATTTATGTATCCCCTACTTCTTTCAGTTCTTGAAAAGGTTGTAATTTTTAGAAACTGCTTCTGTATTCTAAACCAGCCAAACAATTTTATGTTGTCTTAAAAGATTGCCCTGAGCAAGTGAGACCTTTTTTTAAAAAAATTTAAGATATTCATAGTGACCAGTGTTAGTGTCCCTTGACATTCAATGAAAATAAAAGAGGTACAGGGAGCTGTTTTAGTTGAATAATGGACTTGCCAATTAGCCATCAAGTGCTTCCATCTGTGAAATTGTTGATCAGATGGGTTAGCTGGGATGTTTCCAGACTAGGGCATCATAAATGGCACTTGAAAACTGTCACTTTGATGATGAGGTTTCAAGCATTATACTGCTTGATGCTGTGCAACCCTTTTTCCTCCCTCCCCCCCCCCCCATGTTTTTTTAGAACACACTGATCCTACTTATGAATTCTGTGGCATCAAGAAAACTTGGGAGACCTGCCACTGATGTAAAATTCTGCTTAATCTGGTGCTCTGGCCTGTGCTGGGATTAAACAGAGTGTTAACATGACCTTTAAAGTAATGTGGTTCGTGATCTGATTGGCACAGAAAGGTTATGTTCTTTGTCCATGAGCCATGAAGTTGGCACACACTGGCGAGTTTCTTTGCATTTTCACATTAATGTAAACTAATTTTAAAGTGTCTTTCAATGAAAGGTGTGCTAGCCCAAGGCTTCTTTAAGTGTTGAGATTTCCACATGTTAACAACTGTGTGAAATGATTTTGAAGTAGGGTCTATAAAGTAATAACTAACATTCAAAAGTATTTTTGTTTTAATAATAGGGACCAGTCTTTAGTGATTCCTTTTATAAAATGAAATTTTAGTTCTTTGGTAGTTTGGTCAGGATAACGCCAAAAATCTTCAGAATAATTACAAAGCTTAGTAAAAATCAATTGAGTGAAACTTCAAGACACAGAAGATTAATTTTAGTTCCTGATAATTCTAAAATACTTCCCTCTCCTCTCTCTCCTATTGTTTTATACCTTTTCTTACAATTCATTTTCTTATTCTCTTGATCTTAAAACTTGAAGGAAATACTTTAAACATTAGATGCATGATTGGAAGATGAAAACACTACATAAAACATTTTGTAAATGTAAAATCATTTTGTATGTATATACTTTGGTTGAATATAGGTTTCAGTTATAGAATATGTATTTGTTTGCAAATTAAGCTTGTTTTAAAAAAAATATAAATCTGAAAGAGTTTAACTGCAAAATATCATTGCAATAGCAGATCTCATTTTCTAATTCCTTACCTATCAGTCAGTAGGCATTTTTTTTGAGGATATTCTTATGTGGTGTAGATACAGTAAATAGTAGGAAGTGTACAAGTAGACATGTCTCTTAATCTCAAGAAGTTCACTTTTTCCTACACCCCTTTGTTAAGTTACTTCTGCCTGATGTGCATCTTTCAGCCTTGTTAAACTTCTTTATCTTTCTCCTTTTCCCATTTCACATAATTTTCGCACCGAGAAGCCTCTGTAAACTTCTCTTTGTGTTTCATTTATGCTCAACTACTTTACCATTTGCTTATCAGACTGCAAGCTCCTAAAGAGAAGCCATGCAACTTTAACTTGAGTTTTTGGGTTTTTTTAAATGGCACATCTGTTGAGGTTGTAACCAGGATACATTTTATATCTTACAGACTGCCAAATCCACTGCCTCTTAGCACTCCTGAATCACTGGGGCTTAGTACTAGCTTTAATTCCAAGTTATCAGTTGGCAAATAACCAGGTTTCTTAAGCTCAAAATACCTAAGAATGAGGGCTGACCAAAGCTAGTAGCTTTAAGTTCCACTGAAATTCTCAGAATCACTTTGAATTTACTCCATCTTGAAAATGACATTGGTAAAAGTAATTTTGGAAGGCAAAAGTCTTTCAAAATTAAAAACATCAGATTTATACTTGTAAGTTTATTACTTCAAAACAATCTTCCTGTTGCATTCTGTCCGTTCTGATTTGGTGCCATAAAGTATTATTTATAGCACACATTTTTCTAATTTTTTCCTTCTATTTCCTTTTATTCTTTCTTGCTCAAGCATCAAAAATACATTTACAGCTTCATACAATTCAACAAATGTTTCTTAAAGGCCTTCTATGTACTAAGCACTGGTTTAAGGATGCAAAGAAGAAAAAACAAAAGCTCCCCACTTTCAAGAAGCTTATATTCATCATGGTATGTAAAGTAATCAAAAGAGATTTCTTTTAAACAAATCAAGCACATACAAGTTATGTATTTTTCTTTGCCTTGGCAGTCCCAAAATAATTTATTTAGTTAGAATTGGAGAACTTTTTTTATCCTAACTCCATCATTAATGTATTTAGATTTCCTTCAGGTAAAGAATTAGGTTAACAGTTTTCACAATTGTGTTTCCTTGACCAATAGGTCTTTAGAGTACCTTTCAAGGATATGCCAGTTACTAAAGTAGGTGACCTTTAAGCTAAGCCTCAAAAGGGACTCAAGTTTCTAAGAGGCAGGAATGAAGGAGAGCATTCTAGGCAGGGGGAACAACCTGTGTAGAGGCACAAATGGGAGATAGACTGCTGGTATTGGGAATAGCAAATAACATGTAATCAGCCTGTAGGAAGAATGCTGGAGCCAGATGTTGAAGGGTTTTAGATGCTAGAGTCCATATTTTATCCTAGGGGCAGTGGGAAACTTAACACCTCTTGGGTAGGTTATATCTGGAGAGCTTGAGGAAGGGTCCCCAGCATACTGAGAAGCCCCTTTGTTGTGAACCTTATACAAGGATGTGTATGGGAGTCCCAGAGAATAGGCAGGTGTAGCTGGATTACCACCTACATCATTGATTGGGGTACTCATATCACTGAAACTATAAATCCATTGGAGTACTAGAGTTTTGGAGTTATTTGCTCTTTTGTATTTCATAACTATATATAGTAGTTAATGGAAGATTAATGTCCCATGTACATATGGGTTCATCTGAGAATGTACGTTCAGGTGAACCCACTACATCTGAAACCCTGGAACAAGGAGAGGACTAAGAGGAAAAGCTGGGGAAGATACCCTTGGTACAATGCCTGTGGCTTACCCTTGAGAACATCTATGATCTTTGTGACCTGGTGCCATTCTGTTCTTAGCACCCTTCTCAAAATGGACGACAAGCCAGATAAACAGATGTACCCAGATCCCAGTGGTAAATGAGTCAGTGAAGGAATTGTGGTAGTGATGGTTGTGTTTACAAATAATAATCTCCCAGGCTTGCTGCTGGGTAGATTAGTGCTATTTCTGAGGTTACCTTGACTCTACTCTGTATTTATCTGTATGTGTTGCTTCCCCTAGCTAAATTGTAAGCTCCTTGCAGGTAGGACTGTTTTAATTTTTTCCCTGTATCCCCAGTGCTTGGCATATTGCCTGTTAAATATTATGCAGTGTCTGTTGTGTAGTATTAATAAATGTTTGCTGGTCAGCGTTTTGAAAACTATTCAAAGTAATGATAATCTTTCATTGTCAACTATAATTCATTTAAGTAAGTATAAACAGAAAAGCCAATTCTCAATTCAGTAAACATTTATTAAGCACCTACTCTGTGCCAGGAACTTTGCTAAACATTGGGGATGCTTAAAGAGGCTAAAGACCATTCCTGCCCTCAAGGAGCTTATAATATAATGGCAGAGACAACGTGCAAATAAATATGTACAAAGCAAGCTATATACAGGATAAATAGGAAATAATTGACAGAGGAAATAACTGGAATTAAGAGGGATTAGGGAAGTGGGGGTAGGAGGTGAGAGTTTAGTTGGGGCATAAAGGAAGTCAGAGAGTTCAGTAGGTAGAGTAGAGGAGGGAGAGCATTCCAGGCTGGGGAACAGCCAGAGACAATGTGTCTTGTTCGTGGAACAGCCAGGAGACCAGTGTCACAGGACTGAAGAGTACTTATTGGGGAGTAAGGTATAAGATGACTGAAAAAGTAGGAGGGGGCTAGGTTATGAAGGGCTCTGAATGTTAGAGCATTTTGTATTTACATCTGGAGACTATAGGAAGCCACTGGAGTAGGGGAGTGACGTGATCATACTTGCATTTTGGGAAAATCTCCAAATGGAGAATGCATTGGAGTGGGGAGAGACTCAAGGCAAGAAGACTATTGCAGTAATCCAAGTGTGACGTGTTGAGGGCCTTGCATGGTGGCACTATCAGAGGAGAGAAGGTCTTATTCAGAAATGTTGCAGAGTTGAAATTGACAGATGTTGACAATAGATTGGATGGGAGGAGAAGGGGTGAGAGATGGTGGGGAATTCGGGATGACTTCTAGGTTGCCAGCCTGAAGGACTAGGAGGATAGTGTTGCCCTCTAGAGCAGGGATGGGGAACTTGGAGCCTTGAGGCCACATGTGGCCTTCTAGGTTCTTGGGTGTGGCCTTTTGACTAACTCTAAGTTTTACAGAACAAATCCTTTTATTAAGGGTATTTGTTCTATGAAGTTTGGATTCAGTCAAATGGCCCCACTTGAGGACCTAGAGGGCTGTGTGTAGCTTTGAGGCTGCAGGTTCCCCACCCCTGCTCTAGAGGTAAGAGTGGAGAGAGTTTAGAGAGAAAGATAATGAGTTTAGTTTTGGATATGTTAAGTTTAAGATGTAGTGGACATCCAGTTCGAAATGTCTTAAAGGCAGTTGGAGATGTGAGATTGGAGGTCAACAGAGATTGGGGCAGGAAAGGTAGATTTGACAATCATCAGCAAAAAGGTGGTAATTAAATCTATGGGAGCTGAGATCATCAAATGAAGTAGTATAGAGGGAGAAGACAGCCCAGGAAAGAACCCTGAGGGACACCTACAGTTAGAAGGCATGGTCTGGAGGAGGATCCGGCAAAGGAGACAAAGAAGGAGCAGTCAGATATGGGGAGAACCAAGAAAGATTTCTGTCCCAAAAACCTAGAGAGTATGAAGGAAGAGAGATTGGTCAAGTGTCAGCGGCCACAGAGAGGTTAAAGAGAATGAGGTTTGAGAAAAGGCCATTGGATTTAGCAGCTAAGAAATCATTAGTAAATTTGAAGAGAGAAGTTTTGGTGGAATCATTAGGTCAGAAGCCAGATCATAAGGGGTTAAGAAGAAAGTAAGTGGTGAAAAAGTAGAGGCACCTATTGAAGTTGTCCTTTTTAAGGGGTTTAGACACAAAGGACAGAAGAGAAATGGAATGATAGTTAGCAGGGTTGGAAGGATCAACTCAAGGTTTTTTCAGGATAGGGGAGACAAGGGCATGTTTGTAGGCAGTAGGAAATGAACTAGTAGAGAGGGAGAAATTGAAAATAAGTGAGAGAGTGAAGATGGCAGAAGGAGATGCTCTCTTGGGAGAGACAGGATAGCATGGGATCACTTGAACAAGTAGAGGGGTTAGCATTGGTAAGGAGTAAGGCCACTTCATCATGTGAAACTGGTTAAGGAGGAGAAAGTGGCAAAAGGCATCTAAATGATAGGAAATAAGGGAGAGGGAGTTCATAGTGAATGGCTTCAATTTTTTTCTGTAAAATGTAAGGCAAGTCTCTTTACCTATTTATAGAAATGATGAAGATAGTTGAGAAATATTGATATTTAAGAGATTTATTTATGCTGCATGTTGTCCCAAATCTGATATCCCGGGGTATAATCCATTGACATTGCCCACCTCAGTTTCTCTTCCTTTTTTGGTGTGCTTCGTTCTCTGGGCAGTAGGATTCTATAGCACTTGGGCTGGGGTCCTGTCACAACAAAAGAATTCCTTTGACCCCTCTGCATACGCTAACCCCAAAAAAGGTAAGAATGCTTAACTAAAAAAAATTCAGGGAAGAAATCATGAGTCTTTCTAAACAGGATTAGTCTATAAAGGGTAACAGTATATCAGGTTGATAATAACTCATATTTCTGTAGTTTTCAAGATTTTTATAAAATGCTTTACTCATAACTTTGTGGAATAAGTAGTGAAAATACATTTTTGCTAATTTTTATAGGTGAATGGAAGGATGGATGAATGAATGCAAAATTCCATGGACAAAGATTTTAGATATAGAACTAGGTGAATTATATAGATGCTAAATTGTTTCTTTACTTCCATTTTACAATTGAGTCACTGGGATACAATTTTTAAAGTAATTTGATCAAAGAGGCAACTAGATGGCACAGTGGATAGAGGGCTGAATCTGGAATCAGATAGATTTGAATTTGAACCTAACCTCTGCTATTAGCTGTGTGACATTGGGCAAGTGTTCTCTGTCTGCCTCAGTTTCCTCATCTATAAAATGAGGATAATAATAGCATCTACCTACTAGGTGTTGTGAGAATAAAATGAGATAATACTTATAAAGGACTTTGCAGTGGTTACAGCACTATGTAAATGAAAGTTATTAGTATGATGATAATTCATTACTATTTACTACAACTATCAATGTCATCATCATCATTATTAAGGTAACAGCTAGTAACTTGATAAAGCCAGGATTCAGAGCTCCAAAATATTCCAATTCCAGATCCACAGATGTTTCTGCCACACCATTGTTGCCCCATGATGTCAACTTAGCTCTTATGTCAAGCCAAGCAGAATAAAGAAACCTGTAAAACTATTAGATGATGGTTCATTTGAGTTGCTGGAACGAAGACTTGATCACTTTACCGTGATGACTTAGGCAGATTAATACAGCTAAATGATTACTCTTTGGGGAAGTATTTATTCTAGTATTTAGTCTGGAGAAACAGGCTCAAATAGGAGAAAGAATACAAGATTTGTAGTGAGGAGACCTGGCTTTGAGTTATGGCTTTACAATTTACTAGCTGTATAACCTTGGGCAAGCCATAACCCTCTTTTAACCTTACTTGTAAAATGGGGGTGATATTTGCATATGACTATAAATGAGTAGCATTCTAGGACTAGGTTGTAATCTGCATATACTATTATTAGTACATTTAAAAAGTAATCACAGGGGAGGAATGGTAAAAAAAAAATTATATTTCATTTGTAGAGTTTTGGAAACTTAGGTTGACAGATAACAGTCACATTTGACAACTCATTCGGAGGCTCCAGACACAATTTTATTTAATACAAACTTTGAATATACAGATGTAGTTGGGTTGTGGGTTTTTATAAATAATAGTTGAATAAATGGTTCTATTGCTGCTAATATTTTGTCCTTTGCGAAATGTTCCTAACAAAAAAGGTTGGTATTACTAATATTTGGAACTGAGACACTCGAATGGATATCACACACACACACACACACACACACACACACACACACACATTCTCTCTCTCTCTCTCTCTCTCTCTCGTGCACACACACACACACACACACACACACACACACACACACACACTCACACACTTAATTCCTGTCCAAACTGTTCATCACTATAGAGAGCTTCTTGTGTAGAAACTCCCTCAACTGACAGGTTGGCAGTTCATAGTATTTGACAGTTTCCTGGTCTCCTAAGGGTCTAAATACTTAAGTCATTTACCCATTGTAGTGCATCCAACATGTTTCAGAGATGGTATTTGAATCCAGGTTTCGATGATTCCAAGACCATCCTTCTAAAACATTGTGGCAATCTGCAGATGAATGCGTGCATGCATGCAAACATTCATATACATGTATATATTTATATATAATACATATATAATGTGTATATTACATATACACATCTCTGGGTACTGAAAGAACTGGCAGGTAGATTAGGGACTTCAATTCCTAGCAAAATTCTAAAGTGGGTTATTTAAAAGATGGCTAGTGAACATTTATAAAATAAAAGAAATGATAACCAAGAACCTGGAGGGCTTCATCAAGAACAGGTCATTCCAGACTAACCTTCTATCCTTTATTGACAAACTTGTTAAATTGGTGGATAAAGGAAATACTATAGATATAGTGTATCTAGATTTTCACAAAGGGTTCAATGAAATGTCTCTTATCCTTGTGGAGAAAGGTGGGAAGATGTGAGCGGATTAGACAAGAGTATAGTTTAAGGATTCAGGACTCGTTGAAGGACCAGATTATGTGGGTAGTCATCATAAATGGTTTGTGAATATGAACTTAAGAGGAGCTCTCCTTTGGAGCGGTTGCCCCAGGGGGTTGTGTTTAGTGCTTCTCTTTTTAACATTTTTGTAAACGATTTTGAATACCATAAATGACATGCTTATCAGATTAGCAAATGACACAAAGCTGTGGGGGATAGCTAACCATTAGACAACAGAGTCGAGATCCAAAGAGATCTTAATAGGCTAGGACATTGAGCTGGTAAATTTTCGTGAAAAACGTGATATTGAGTAATTATTAATGTAAAGTTTTAACACTTGGTTTCAAAAATCAGTATTATAAACAGTAAGATGGGGGGAAGCATGGTTACATAAGCATTAATTTTTTAAAAATACTTGGGACTTTTAGTGGGCTGTGAGCTTGCTGATTCTACAGTGTGGATAAATGAATGAAAAAGGCATTTATTAAGTACTTACTAAGCGTTGGGGATATTTGATGTTATGCTATGGAAATCTTTTCTAAAATAACATGAACAGGGAAAATCACAAAATTTAAGAGAATTTGTCCTTACTTAGACTTTATTTTATACAATTATTCACATAACAAGATCAGTTCTGTGCTTTTTAGTAATAGCTTTGTGACACCTCGATCAACCAGTTAAGAATAAGGGCTGTGTCTTCTGGATAGCTTAATTTGGTAGCTAACTAAAGGTGGTTTACCAAGATTACATCATGTACCTCTTTATCCCCCTTCAGTCCTGTCTCTCCTCATTCTCACTTCTATTTTATTTCTTCTTTTTCTGCCTCTTACCAATACATCTCTTCTTTTCATTGCTGATCTGTTCTTCCTGCTTTTCTTATTTATTTCACTCAGGTTTTCTTTCTCTGAATGTGATAATGTATTGAAAGCACTTTGAAAACATTTATTCTAGGAAGAGAAATGGCCTTGGTCAGTACCTAGAGATAGAATCAGGATAAGTTATATAGTCCAGTCCAGCTGCAGTACTGATAGTATAACATAGTCTTCCATGCCAGCAGAGACCTGGTTTACCAGCCAATCCAAAATGAAGATTTCCCTAGCTTGAAAGGGTCTATTCCCTTTTCCTCCTCTGCTGTGCCCATAATTACCTGGTCATCTTCGGATGGTTTAAGTATTAATTTCTCAGATCCTGGATGATGCATATTCTGTAGTCTAGAAGTCAACTTATACCAGTTTGGAATTCCAGAAAATTATGGATTCAGTTTTGGAGACATCTGGCATTAGTCCAGCAAACCTGCTTTAAAGGAAAGAAGGTCTGGTTAACAGAGTCTCTACAAGCCAGTTGGAAAAAAGTTGACCATCTCTTATAGTAATCCTAGTCTTCAAGCAAATTATATTTTTAAAAAGACAAAAGCAGCATTTTTGTTTTTTTTTTTTTTTTTTTACAAAACCAGATCTAATGGTCAATGTCAAAAAAGATTTGTGGAGAAAACATACTAGATCTTTTCAATGTGATTTACTCCTTCTTGGACAGTAAAGGAACACTAGATTTAAAGTTTGTAGCGGTAAATTTATTACTAAATGAAAGGGTATATGAGAAAACATCTTTAATTTTTAAGATGGTCTTAAGATTAATTTTTAAAAAAATAATTACTGTTATCATTCTGAGAAAATATAGCAATAGGTGTTTTATTAGTTAAAGATGTAGTTGTGATTTTGGGGATATGGTGACTTCCTCATGTAGCCAGTATGTATCAGAGGGGAAACTTGAACCTAGTCCTTACTGACTCATAGGGCTGTTTTCTATCCCCTAAGCCATTCTCAGGCAACTCTTCAAGACTGTAAATTGCAGAGCAGTTGCAGATTTGTGTTGATAGAAGGCATTACTTCACCTGGAGTTCTCTAGAATAGTGAAATCCTAGATATGCATTGCCTCTTCACCTCATCCCCAAGTTATAAGTCTTTTATATGCTCGTTTTTTTCTTAGGAATGTAATATTTGTTCTCAGTTTATCCATTCAAACTTAAAAATATTGTCTTCAATGTGAGAAGTGAAAAAGCAGAAGTTTTATGTTGTGTGAAGGAAAAAAAAATGTTTTAGAAATACTTTAAGAACCCCTACACCAGGAAGCAGGAGCCCTTAATTCTAGTTGCTGATTTGACACTATCTTTATGAAATTGGGTTGATGACTTGTCTTCTCTCTGGGCCAGGTTTATTCATTTTAACAACTAAGGATTAGTTCCCTTCTAGTTCTAACATTCTTTTGAGCTGTAAGTTCTGTTACCAGAACTTGTGAGATTATAGGAAGCCAGGTCTACATTTAAACTGTTAGCTATTAGCTTCCACAAGAGTTACGTTAGAATCTCCCTTAATATAATTTTTTAGTAATTGAATGTATGCATTTATCATAGCATTATCAGCAAGTGATCACAAGAACTCAACAGAGAGTCAATGGCCTAATAAGAGAACAAGGTTCTTAGAGCAGGGGTGTCAAACATGCCTGCCATAGGCTTCATGTGGCCAACAACATTTTCAAATGAGGCCCAAATCAGATAAAAATGTCTTTGGGAAATAGTTAATAAAATAAATACAAATACAATAAAATAGTTTACATTTTAAAACTTAGTGTGCAGCCCACAGGTATCCTTGTGCGTGGATTAGTGGCTCTTGTTTCCATTTGAGTTTGACACTGTTATTCTAGAATATTGCAGACTGCCCTAAGAGTGAGTGTTGTCGATCCATTGTATAAAGCTCTTTAGTTCTCTCAAAGATAGCACATTCTTGCCCTTCCTAAATATTTTTTGGTGGCATTGTTTTTTTAAGGTCTTAAAGCAACTGTACTATGATCCCTCTATTTAATCCTCTGGGGGTGAAATTCTAGTCTATATCAGAGATCATGAAATGCTGTCTCTTCACTTTTAGCGAATAGAGTGATGGACACTGCCCCTCCCCCCCCCGGTGGACAGCCCTGTGGGTGATTGATTAATATAAGACATAACCCTTAATCTCATGAAACAGATGGTACAGAATCCCAACACTGGCCATAGGAAAGAGGGAGTCAGGGTCACTCCTAATGAGAGTTTTGGGCCTGGGGCAGATTAGACTGTTTCTTATCTTCCAGGTTCTCCACTTTTAACAGTTATATAAAGGTTGAAAAGTGAATGGAAAGTTGAATGGAAAGTTGAAAAGTAAGTGTGACACTTTTTTTTGGAAGGGCAGAAGTGTAACCTAAAAGATAGCATAGAGGGTTGTATTTCCCAAGCAACCAGGCCTAATGTTGCCTTATTATCATGTCTGAGCACTGAAGGACTTTATAGGATAGCTTTACATAAGTTGTTTTCTTTAATCATACCAACAACCTTGGGAAATGGGTAGAAGTAAGAGCAGTAAGGCAATGTATAGGGGAGAAAAAAGGAGAAAAATGAGGGAGAGCATTTCTTTATCTATAATAACTTAATACTCCCTATACACTTATATATATTTTTTAATTTCTGACCATGAATTTCAGACAGTGAATTCACAGGAAGGCATCCACGTTGTTAATAGAGGTATTAAACTAATACTAGGTCCTGTCAACCATTTACCTAAAAGCTGACTACATTTCATCAACAGGTGATGAATTAATGAATTAATTGTTCTTGATTGTCAACAAACATTTACTGAGTCACCTCATGCCAGTGATTCCTTGGAATCTCTAAATTTTAAGAACACATAATTGAAAAGATTATTCAAGTATAAAAGTTGCAAAATGAGCTTTTACAATAAAAACTAATGATCAAAAAAGATCATATAATGAAGACAGAGCCTGCCTTGGAGTCAGGAAGGCCTGGATTCAAGTTATGCCTCTGACTTATACATGGACAAATTCTTTCACCTCTTAGTGCCCTTAGACAACTCGCTAAGAAGATACATTTTTGCCTGGGTGAAGAGAGCAGAAGGATAGAATCACTGTTCTAGACTAGAAGACAAAAACAACAGACATGTGGTCAAAGTATCATGTACAAACCACTACTTTGAAATTTTGTTATTCAAGTGGTTATCATTTTTAAAAATATATAGAAATGTAGATACATAATATTCTACTAAAATGCTTGATTTTTTAAACATCCCCATTTCTTTCTTTTTTTTTCCTTTTTCTTTTTCTCTTTCTGTCTTCATTTCTTTCTCTTTCTGAGAATTAATGTGCCATCTGGAAACCTCTGAGATCCTGCCATAAAAGGAATTTTGGCTTTTTGGCAACCAGTCATCATGATATGTTGTGGCTGTACACCTTCTCAGAATAATGGAATATAATTAGAAAGGTGGACTAGTTCAAAATACATTGGAAGTTCTATCTGTCTCAGAAGATTCTTCTTTGGACACATTGAAGACATTTTGAAAATAATTCAGTTCATATTTATGCTTATGTAGTTCAGGGTTTAGGCCATTGGAGAACAGAACATTCACATTGCATATCTAGAAATTAAGTATAAATCAGTAGAAATAACTGAATACCTTCTATTTCGAATGCCCTCTCCATATAGCCTACATCTTTGTTTAATGTTCAGATCAGCAAATAGAATTATAGTTTTTATTTTGGGGGAAGGATTGGGGGGGGCGGTTATTGCAATTAACTCTCCTTGCCTTCTGAATAATATATCCATTGGAACTGTCAGCCTGAGGATTTTTTTTTTGGTAAGCATTTTTTTAAACTCTAAAAAGTAACAAGTTTTAAATTAATTGAGGGAAAACAGCTGAAATCAAGCACTGAAAGGGTTAAGTCGACATGAAAGAATTCATTTCCACTTTAATGACCTAGCCTTGCTGGGTTAGGACGATGGGGAACATGCTTCTGACTTGTACTCCTATTGCCAATTAACACCTCCTATAACAGGTTGCCTCAGCTAGTCATTGAAGCACAGGCAGTAGAAATAGTTTACATGCAGCTTGTTTTTCACACTAGTTGTTTAATACTCTCAAAATTAAAGTATTAAAAGGTTGTTTCTTACCTTGCTGGGTAAGAGATAAACAATACAGTGGTAGTTATTTGTATGTTTTTGTATTGGCTTGTTTGTATGCTATTTCTATTTTGAAGGTTTTTAATTGAGGAAACTGGAGGTGGTGGCTGTATCAAATTTTACATTTTGTGTAGAAATTGCAGAATGTGATACTGGATACTATAAAGTTAGAGCTCATTTTGTCAAGTTCCCAAATAATTAATGTGTTGTAATTTTTTTTTACAAGTATAATAACTTCCATTTGTGAAGTCTAAATCCCTTTTGTTGAAAGCTTGTATATTAAGACCCTTTGTCATTTAAAAATCTTGAAACAACTGCATACATAGCCTTAACCAGTGCTGGGAAAATAAGCCTTTCTAGCAAAGGAGGGAAAAAGCATGCATTTTGTGCAAATTCTTGAAATGTTTTATGTTATCACTTTTGCCAACATAATTAACTTCAACTTCAGTTTTAGACATTTGGGGAGCATTGCAGTTCAGTGGTACTATTTATTTTACATTTCTTTAAAGTGACACTTTGGTTCACGTTTAATCAGCAGGTATTTTAATAACATAATAAAATTGGCTAAATAATTGATACCAGTTCACACTAAGAGAAAGGTGGAGTAATATAACTAAGAGTGTTAACAAATTTGTTAAAAGGCCTGAGTAGGTAACACTTGGAGGCCATAGTTTTTGTGCCGTTATAATGGCAAATGCCTTTTTTTAGCACTTCGTCAACAAGGGCTGCCCAAGGAGAAGTCACAGCTTTTATACTGTATCAGATTTTAACCTTCTAAATGACAAAATGCTTGTATCATTTAATTTAGCTACATTTGAAATTTGTTAAAAAGGTAAATCATTAGAGCCTTAAAATATTATGAATACACAGCTACACATAAATTCTTTATAACTAAATGTGACAAATCAAAATTCAATTTAAACTGGTATATTTATTTTCCTTATTTATGCCAATAAAAGATTTAAGATAAGCTTAGGATGGGTATATATATACATGCATATATAAAGACTAGCTTAATTTGAGTCTCCTATAACTACGGTTTTTTACCATATAGTCAGGTCATTTCTCTGTCTAATCCTTTTGGAAGGTTTAAAGGCAAATGGATCATCCTGGTGTTTGTTTTACCCTTTTAAAAACTATATTGCAGAAGGGCAGTTTAAATAACTTTAAGATTGTCATTCAGTCATTACGGTCTCTTTGTGACCCCATTTGGGGTTTTCTTGACAAAGATATTTGGACAGGTTTGCTGTTTCCTTCTCCAGACTTTAAGATAGCTATAGGAAATGAGTCTTAAGGTATTAAGCAACAAATGTGATTATTTCAGTTTTTGGTTTTGTAAATAAGGCATATGTGATGGAGAGAGGATTTCATTTTTTTTTTTTTTGCTTTGATTCTCTGAGGCAGTATGTTGAGAGATGAGGTTTGGGGGAAGTTTAGGGGTCGAAGGGTGAAGTTGTATTCAGAGGGCCAGGCACTGAATGACTGAATTTGGCCTGTTTTGTAAAATAACAAGCTGTTTGAATTTGTTCCCACCCACCCCTACCACCCCTAAGATCCCTCCCACTTTAGTGTATGTATGTCTTACAAGCTTACCTAATATGGAATGTAAATCCAAAAGCATGGTATCGTTCAATTAAATCATCAATTAGTTTTAAAGTAGATATTTTCTTTTTTGTTATTAAATTCTAAGCTTTGGAAATTCTGTAGTAGACTGAAAATTTGAATATAGGCAACCATTATAATTTCCATTTTACTGTTAATTTAAGAAAACATGTAAAACAGCTTGATTTTTTTCTCTTTAAGTGTCTATTGTCCATAATGTTTTTCTGTATCTTGTAACTTTGGCTTAAATATAGGAGAGGTATATTTAAGGTAGCTTAAGATTTCCAAGAATAAAATGGAAATTAGTTACAAAAATAGTCGTCAATAAAACTTATATAAAAAAGTACATATAGCATCGTTTTAGACTTATTTTTCTATCCCAAAAACCTTGACCTGTTCTTAAGTTAGTCTTTTGCCTGTTTTTAAATTAACTTGAAATGTTGCTTACATTTTAACATAAAGCCTAAAAAATGAAGTACTCTTGTTTGATCATTGTAAAATATGGTAGTGTAGTTATTATGGTGATAAAGTAGTTGTAAGGTCATTGGAGTTAACTTGAATAGTTCACACACTCCATAAAGCTGATAATTTTAGAGCTATGCTGTTGATAAAGCACCAGAGAAAAGCCATTTTCTCCATTAATTTTTTTCTGTTACTTATATTAATAACTCCCTAAACCAAATACATCCACATGTATAATTTTAGGGCTGAAAAGGACTTTAAAGATGATCCACTCCAACTCCTCTGTTTTACAGGGAAGGAAATTGAGCCTGGAGAGGTTAAAGCCGAGTGCCTGACATAAATGCTTAATAAAGCATCATCCAACTTAAATGACTTGCCCAAAGTGATGGAGCTTTATTAGTGACATAATCAAGAAAAATTAGAGCTAAAGTCTCCTGTTTCACTGTCTAGTGACTTTCTAGTCCATCACATTCCCTCTAACTTGTGGGGAAATACAACTTACAGAATACATATATATATATGGACATCATGTAACAAATGTCATTTTCTCATTGACTTAATGTTACAAAATTTATATTGTTCTATCTTTCAATAGATTAAACTGAAAATGTTCTGTGGACATAGGGTTAAATTAGTGACCAAGTCCATCCTTATTTTCATGGCAGTGATGTTGTTGCACTTTAATAGGACTTTTCCTGCCTTCAGGACCTTACTTTTTAAAAAACTGTGTTGATTCCTCATCACTCCTAACATCTCTAGACTACAGGAATTGTTCTTTTTTTAGCCTACAAACATTATACAAATGCTTTTAATGTTATTTTCTTAACAGCATATCTTTTGATGTTCATGGTTCTCTAAAATTAGGTTTCTTTCTCTCTTTTCTGGGTATTTGTGTCCAGATGAACTGGGCAGCAACAATACAGTAAAACCACAAGCATTTATTAAGTGCCTCATGAGTGTTCAAGGCACTGTGGATACAAAGGAGAAGTGGAAAAACAACCCTGCCCTCAGAATCTTGAAAGTCCATATTTTGCCTTGGAGCATTATACTCAGTTTTGCTGGGTAGGTGATTCTTGGTTTTAATCCTAGCTCCATTGACCTGTGGAGTATCATATTCCAAGCCCTTTGATCCCTTAATGTAGAAGCTGCTAGATCTTGTGTTACCTGATTGTGTTTCCACAAATTGTTTCTTTCTAGCTGCTTGAAGTATTTTCTCCTTGACCTGGGAACTCTGGAATTTGGCAACAATATTTCTAGGAGTTTTCTTCTTGGGATCTTTTTCAAGAGGCAATCGGTGGATTCTTTCAATTTCTATTTTACCCTCTGGTTCTAGAATATCAGGGCAGTTTTCCTTAATAATTTCTTGAAAGATGATGTCTAGGCTCTTTTTTTGATCATGGCTTTCAGGTAGTCCAATAATTTTTAAATTGTCTCTCCTGGATCTATTCTCCAGGTCAATGGTTTTTCCAATGAGATATTTCACATCGTCTTCTACTTTTTCATTCCTTCGGTTCTGTTTTATAATATTTTGATTTCTCATAAAGTCACTAGCTTCCACTTGTTCCAATCTAATTTTTAAGGTGATATTTTCTTCAGTGGTCTTTTGGATCTCCTTTTCCATTTGGGTAATTCTGCTTTTCAAGGCATTCTTCTCCTCATTGGCTTTTTGGAGCTCTCTTGACATTTGGGTTAGTCTATTTTTTAAGGTGTTATTTTCTTCAGTATTTTTTTTGGGTCTCCTTTAGCAAGTCGTTGATTTGTTTTTCATGGTTTTCTCACACCTCTCTCATTTCTCTTCCCAATTTTTCCTCTACTTCTCTAACTTGCTTTTCCAAATCCTTTTTGAGCTCTTCCATGGCCTGAGACCAGTTCATATTTTTCTTGGAGGCTTTTGATGTAGGCTCTTTGACTTTGTTGACTTCTTCTGGCTGTATGTTTTGATCTTCTTTGTCACCAAAAAAAGATTCTACAGTCTGAGTCAGAGTCTGAGTTGGGTCCTTTTTTGCTGCCTGGCCATGCTCTCAGCCAAGTACTTGACCTTTGAGCTTTTTGTCAAGTATGAGTGCTTGTAGAGTGCTTTGTCCCAAGCTTTAGGGTCCAAAAGCTGCTGTTTTCAGAGCTACTTCTACTCCACTGTCACTGCAAGCTCTGCCACAGCAGCACTCCTCCCCCAAGAACCACCAACCAGGATTGCAACCCAGATCCAAGCAGGGCAAAGCAAGCCCTGCACTCCTGCTCTGGTCTGCTGCTTGATTCTTCCCACTGTGTGAGCCAGGGACTCTGAAAGCAGCTGACGCTGGAGCTCTACCACCGCACCACCTCTGCCACACCCGATCTAGAAGTTTACCCACTAACTTGCTCAGTGGTCTTTGGCATTTGTGGGTTGAGAAGTCTGGTAACTGCCACAGCTCAATGATTCATGGCCCTAAGGCCTGCTCTGGTGGACTCCCAGTCTGGTCTATCCTGGCGCGGCCCATGCTGGGCTGCGCTCCACTCCCAGCACCGCATGACAGACCCTTCCCAGCAACCATCCAGGCTCTCCTGGGCTGGAGACCTGCTTCCCTCTGCTATTTCATGGGTTTTGCAGCTCTAGAATTTGTTCAGAGCCATTTTTTACAGGTGTTTGGAGGGATTTGGGGGAGAACTTAAGCAAGTCCCTGCTTTCCAGCTGCCGTTTTGGCTCTGCCCCCCTGCCCTCAGACTCTTTCATTCTGTTGGAGCAAGCCTGAAAATTCCTTAAATGCAAGGCTTCAGGATGTTTAAAGTCAGTTAATTTCTAATTGTATCATTTTACTAAAATGAATTATGTAAGTTAATGCCTTTACAATTTTTGTAATTGCAGTCTAAGTAATTGCAGCCACAGCTTTGACTATATTTAATTGTTGTTGTTTCAGTTATACCTATGACCCCATTTAGGTTTTTCTGGGTAAAGATACAGTAGCTTGCCATTTCCTTTTCTGGCTCATTTTACAGATGAGAAAACTGAGGCAGATAGGGTTAAGCGGCTTCCCCAGAGTTGTATAGCTTGTAAGTGTCTGAGATTGAATTTGAACTCTGGTCTTTCTAACTCCAGGCTGGCAATCTATCCACTGAGCCACCTAGCTACCCATACTTACTTGGACAAAAAACATTAAGGATGAAGGTTTCTTTGTAATTTGTACCTATCAGATTTATGGGAAAGGAAAGAATTCATGACACAACAAGAGGTAGAGAGCATTACAAAATGCAAAATGGATAATTTTGATTATGTTAAATTGAAAAATTTTTGTATTTAAAAAAAAGCCAATGCAACAAAGATTAGGAGGGAAGCAGAAAATTGGGAGAAAATCTTTACAACCAGTGTCTCTGATAAAGGCTTCATCTCTAAAATGTACAGGGAACTGAGCCAAGTTTATAGGAATACAGGTCATTCCCCAGTTGAAAAATAATGAAAGGATATAAACACGGAGTTTTCAGAGGAAGAAATTAAAGCTATCTATAGGCATATGAAAAAATGCCCTAAGTCACTGTTGATTAGAGAAATGCAAATGAAAACAACTCTTAGGTACCACATCTCTCCTGTCATATTAGCTAACATGACAAAACGGGAAAATGATAAATGTTGGAGAGGATGTGGGAAAATTGGAACACTGTTACATTGTTGGTGGAGTTGTGAACTGATCCAGCCATTCTGGAGAGCAATTTGGAACTATGCCCAAAGGGCTATAAAAATGTGCATATCCTTTGACCCAGCAATATCACTTCTAGGGCTGTATCCCAAAGAGATCACACAAGTGGAAAGGGGATCTCTATGTAAAAAGATATTTATAGCAGCTCTTTTTGTAGTAGCAAAGAATTGGAAATCAGGGGGATGCCCTTCAATTGGGGAATGGCTAAACAAGTTGTGGTGTGTTAATGTAATGGAATACTATTGTGCTATAAGAAATGGGGAAGATACGGACTTCATAATAACCTGGAAAGACCTACTTGATACGATGCTGAGTGAGAGGAGCGGAACCAGGAGAACATTGTACACAGCCACAAATACATTGATTCTGTGATGACTAACCTTGATAGACTTGGCTTTTCTCAGCAATACAAGGTTCAAAGACAACTCCAAAGGACTCATGAGGGAGAGAGCTATCTACATCCAGAGAAAGAACTATGGAGTCTGAATGCAGATTGAGGCAAACTCTTTGCTGTCCTTTTTTTTTTCCTTCCCTCTTTTTAAAAAAATTTTTTTTTTGGTTTTGTTTCTTCTTTCTCATGATTCCAACGGTCATAATTCTTCTTTACAACTTGACTATTGTGTAAATAAGTTTAATGCGAAGTTATATGTAGAAGATATATTGGATTCCATGCCATCTTGGGGGGAAGGGGTGAAGGGAGGGAGGGGAAGAAAATCTGAAACTCACAATTATGCGGAACTGAGTGTTGTAAACTAAACATTAAAAATTTTAATTTAAAAAACAAACAAGAAAGATTGGGAGTGCTCAGAATACAAATGCAGGTGTAAGAAAGTCCAAACCCTCAAGAAGCTGACATTCTTATAGTGGGGTACCACGGACCCTGAGTCTTAAAAGTTGAAAGAATTCTGAGTGCAATGCAAGGTCAGTCATTTGACCCACCCTTTCCAGAGGTGAAGATTGTATTGATTTAATTAAAATTATCTGAGTCAGGAGTGGAAAAGGGGAATCCTGGTGTCCAGGATTTACAGTTAAGGGGCTTCCTTTTTCCTACACATAGTCTTCTTGAAAAAGAAAATGTTAGAAATGAAATTTTTTCCTGTTTGAGGTTTGAGACACATTTTGCTTTCTTTTGATATTTACTCTACTATGAGTTTTTAAATTTTATTTTATTTTGTTTTCATTTGATCCAAAGATACGTTACTTGTTTCCTCAAACCCAGCTTTAAATAGACATTTTTGTGGTAGTGCATATGTTGACAAATTGTATTTGCCTTAGACAGATTCTTTCCATGTGAAAAGTTGTTTTTCTCTTCTATCCAAATTCTACCTATTTATTAAATTCTTGTTGGTGTCCCAGGCCTTTCTTTACCACCTCTGTCTCCCCGCCTTGGATCTCCAACTTCCCAGAGATACTATTGTATTTAAAGCTGATAATAATCATTTTGACAGCTAATCATTTGTGCTCTGCAACTTTGCTTTTATATGTAAGTTATCCTCCCAACTAGATTGTAATTATACTTCTCATTTACACAGCACTTTAAGGTTTAATATATTTATGTTTTCTTATTTGATTGTGAGTTATGAAGACAAAAACCTTATTTTTGTTTACTTCCTGTCTCTACTAGTATCTAGTCAGTGTTAAGGAAATGATATTTATATCAGTACTTCAAGAATTCACTGTTTGCCAAGTGTAAGTACTGTAATTCACAGACATCCTTGTATTCTCCTTTGTAGACTTTCAGTTACATTTCCTTATTTCAGCACTTCATTTTGGAGTCAACCCCAGGTTCTCCAAGACTTTGGCAGGGGATTTCAATCCCTGTCAAGCTCTCTTCTGCTGGAGCTATAGTCCAGGGTCCAGGCCAAGGACTATCTAGTTTTTGTGGCCCTGCCTAACTTCTACAGAGGTATATCCTCAGTACGTGAATTGTTTGACATTATTAATGTTTTAGACAAAGAAAAATGCAATGGCCCCCCAGGCCTGTGTATACTACTTCAGCAGTGGTAGGGACAGAAGCAGAATCAGGAGGGAGTGTGCAGGATAGATTGTTTATGAACTTTTAGCAGTTAGTACTCCAAGCATAAGGATCTTTGTCCAGTGATAAACTGGTGTAATGGCAAGCGGGGAGGGACTTTTTGCTGTTTTTTTTTGTTTTGGAGTGCTTCTCAGCACTAAGTCATGATTGAGTCTTGCCTTTGTTTCAGTTGAAAGTCTTTGATTGAATCGGGAGTCGTTGATGACCTGCTTAAGTCAGGGGAAGGCCTTGGTCACATGGGTTTGAGTCACATGGTTCTGACGCCCTCTGACCCTGAAGAAGTGTATATGTACTCTGAGGTTAGCATTTTGCTTGGGACCTCCCCTTTGGAAGAATGTTCGTATGATTTGGCCAGATGAGACTCTGGGTAGCCATCAAGGAGCACCCCCCAGCTTTGAAAACCCAGATGTTGGTGCTTCTCTCTCTGGTAACTATATATGTATTGTTGTGTTCAGACAGAAGCGTGTCTGTTGATTTGTGTTTATTTGCTCTGTTTGTATAATTTCTGCTTGTAATTTCTGTTTATGTTTCCTCTGAAGTTCAGAGTGCTGACTTTTCTCCCTGAACTAAGTGAATGATATATGTATTTTTAATTAAAGTGAAATTGTAAACCCCTTAAAGTCACTTTCCTTAGAAAAGCAGATGAAAGAACCTTTGCTAGCAGCTCTCCTTTGTGTTGGTGTTACTGTCCTTACACATCCACAGTAGTTGCAACTAACGTTGTTACAACTGGACATGCTACTGGAACTAAAGCCATAGCAGTTTTGACATTTTTAGTTAATAATGATTGGACTGTGATTTCACTGATGGAAGACGTTCCTGGTAAGGAACGTCTTCCCTCAGTGCGGGTCAGCAAGTTCTCTGCCACTTACAGTCTTAGAGATTGAATGACCTAGACCTTTTTAACAGTATAGGGAACCAAAAGACAAAACATCTAAACAGTTGAATGCTTCCTATGCTGGTTTCTGTTGTTGAAGGAGTTGGCAGGGTTGTTTTTATCATGCATCTAAAGGCAACTAGGAACATAATTTAATAAACACTGGTCACCTCATATCACATTGCCTCATAAACACTGCAAAAAAATGAAATGAAATTGATCCTTACCTAACAGGATAGGAAATAACTGATTACCCATGTGAGGATCATCTCCCAGTCAGCTGTGTACATAGTCAGACCACAAGTTTGTTAAAGCAGAGACCAAAATCAATATTAAACAAGAAGAACAAATTCAAGTGCCCAGTGTGAACTTGAAGCAACTACAGTCAAACTAGTGTAAATAAACTATTTATGCTAGAAATGGGAAATAAATAACAGACATTAATGAACTCTTATAGTATCTTAAGGAAGTTTAACTAATGAAAATCAATCTCTTCAACAAGGAAAACAAAACAACCTTAGCTAGCAAGCAGTTAGCAAAGCTCCTTTTTTTATTTTTTAAGCAAAACGCTTTTCAAAAGACCAGAATGCCTTCTAGAAATTTATAGAGGAGTTTAGTTTTTAAAAAATTTGTGAGTGGTATCTTCCAGCAGAACAGCAAAAAACAGTGGTGAGGAAACAAGTTTATGTGAAGTTTAATGAGAGATCCAGTTAAACCAAAATATCACACAGGTATTTAAGGATGAAACTGAAAGACAACAAGCAGAAAAAAATGGGAAAAGAGTGATCATTTCTATAAAAAACTTTTCATCATCAGTTAGAATGTAGTGACCACATTTGGCCTATAACATTATAATCCTAATATCATGCATGAAGAAGTAGAAATGATACTAAAGAAAACTAAAGGTGGGAAAAGCTGTTGGATTATACCAAGTAACCACTGAGGATTCTGTGTTAGAAGTGATAAAATTTAGAGAGTATTGTGGGATTGATTTTTCTAGGTATTTGAAATAAAAGAAGATACCAAATGTATAGGAAAAATAATAGACATTATTATGGGAAAAGATGATAAAGAAAATATTAACAAAACTTGACCTGTATACTGACTTTTCCCTATTCTCTTGGAGTATCCTACACAAGATCAAAGACATTCTTATTAAAGAAAGAGAATAGGCAGGCTTGAAAAAAAAAGTTTTGTTAATAGTTTCTTTTGTGTATTCATTCCCAACAATCTCCATCCCCTGACCTGGTAACAGAAGTAACTAAATATAACTGCATCAAGACATCCAACCAAATGTTGTGTTTCACCTACAGTCTATCACTTTTCTCCTAAGAGGAGGGTAGTATGTTCTAATACCAGTCATCTGCAGCAGACACTGGTCATTAAATTTAATCTGAATTGTGTTGTCTTTTATATCATTGTAGGCATTTTGTGCTTCCTCCTGGTTGCACTTTTTAAACTCTGCCTCAGTTTATATAAGTCTTCTCACGTTGCTTTGAATTTCTAATATTTGTTGTTCCTTAAAGGACAGTAGTCTTCCATTACATTAATATATAGGATGTCTCAAAAGTCTCAGTGCAGTTTTAAACTGAAACTTAAACGTTTCTTGATCAACATTTCTCAAACAAACTCTTTTTCTTTAGGCAAAAGCTTAAAACTATATTGAGACTTTTGGGATACACTGTATTGAAGTTTATTCACATTCTCAAATACATGGGTACCTTGTTTCCTGTTTTTTGCTTCTACAAAAAATGATGTAATGAATATTTTGATATAAGTGGAACCTTGCTTTCTATCACTGACCACCATAGGGTAGTCGCCTAATATTGGATCATAGGGTCAAAGGGCATAGATGATCCATTAGCTTTTCTCATATAATTCCAAAATGATTTCCAGGACAGTTATTCTAATCCATAGGTCCGCTGGCAGCCAATTAGTGTGGCTTTCTTCCCTCAGTCCCTCCAACATTATGACTTTCCTCTTTTGTGAATTTTGTCAATTTGTTGGGTTTGAGGGCAATACCATAGAATTGGTTTAATTTGTATTTCTCTTATTCTTAGTGACTTAGTATGTTTTCTTATTTATGGTTAGATTGCATTTCTTATTTTGAAACTCTTCATTTTAACACCCATGAATGCCTCTTCGTCTTAGAAATTTGTGTCAATTTTTTAATGTAAATTTTGTTGATTTTCTATGTGTCTTTGATAGCAAACTTCTATGAGAAATGCTTGATACAAAGATTTTCTCCTCCCTCCTCTCCCCCCAGTCACTGGCTTCTCTACTTATTCTAGTTGCATTGATCTTATTTGTACAGAAGTTTTTTAAAGACTTGATATCATTTGCTTTTTAAAACATGACCTTCATTTCCAAATATACAGTGTGTATCTTAGCTTACAGCTGCACTGACTTTTCAGATGCCCTGTATGCCTCTCCAACAAGCCCTCCTTTGTAACAAAGAACAAAATAGCAAGAGAGGAAAAAAAGTTCAATAAGAATAACCAACATAGTCTGATAGTATATGGAGTGTTCCACACCATAGTCTCCCTCACCTTTTCAGTGAAGGAAGAGAGGGGCATTGTCTCTTTTCTAGGACCTAGCTTGGTCCTTATAATGACACAACATTCAGCTTCCTTTTTTTCTTCTTTTTATTCATATTGTTGTAGTCATTATGTATATTGTTTTCCTGATTCTGCTTACCTCACTATATTATTCATATGTCTTTCCATGTTTCTTTGAATTCTTCATACTGATCATTTTTACAACACTATAATATTCCCTTGCATTTATGTACCATGGTTTAATTAGCAGTACCCAATAATAGGGATGTACTTTGTTTCTGATTTATGTGGAAAAGCATTAAGATTGTTTTTTGTATAACCTCTGCTTCTTATCTGGTTACGAATTATCTATCAGCCATAATTATATGAAACATACATAGAAGACACTATATGTCTGACCCAATTTTTTTAGGAGTGTGACAATTTGTTTAATCACTTACTGTGGTATATTGTGAAAGATACTCATCTAAATCTATTTGCTTTCTACTCTTCATATCAAATAGGAAGTTTTTATCCCAATAATTTGTGTTGCTGGGTTTTGTCAAGCCTTGCATTACTTGTCTGTTTCACTGATACTATTTTTTTTAACCAATTCCAAATAGTTTTGATGTTGTGTTATAGTTTGAGACCTGCTAGTTCTAATTCCCTTTTCTTTGGGTTTTTCCCATTATTTCTTTTGAACTGTTTGACCTTTTGTTCAAATCAGGATAAATTGGAGGGAAAAAAGGCTAAAATTAGAAAGCTCTGGCCCATATGTTGATCTAGGTGTGAAGTGTTAAGTGCTTGTAAATTGGGGTGTTGGTGGTAGAAAGAGAAAGTTAAGAGGGAATGATTCAAAAGTAGATATATGAAGGACCAGAAAAACAGGGGGAAGGAATAAGGAACGGTTTGCTTTTCTGAAATTCATATTGTCCTTTTCCTTTCCTCCTCCCGAAAGGGAGAGGGAGTAAACATTTCAGAATGAAGAAAAGTTATTGGGTTTTTTTTTTTATCTTGCTACTTACCCTGTATTCTCCAGGATGATTTATAAAAAGTATACAGTAGAAAAACTTTTATGTATAATTATAACTATCTGAGTTGCAGTGTACTTTTGCTAATGTTCTTTGCCAAATGATAATATTGGACATATGGCATGGATCAGCAGAAAGTTGACTGGATTTGGATCCAGAGGATCCCAAACCCTAGCCCTCTGATTTGCAACTTGTGTTACCTTAAACAGATAAATCATTTAACCTCTTTGTGCCTTATTTATAAATGGGGGGTTGAACTAACTGCCTTTCAAAATCTCTTCCTGATTTAAGTCTTTGAAGTACTTTTGTATTTAGATACAGTGCTGGGAACTACTTGTGAGATAATATATGTATTTATTGGCCTTTTTAACAGATTAGAAAATTAAGGTTCAGAGATCATTTGAGCAAGGTTACACAGCTGGGACTTGAACCTGGGTCCCCTCATTTAAAATACAATGTTTATTATGTCATACTGCCTCCCTAAAAGCAGGGTTTTTTTTTTAAGAATCTACGTGTATTTTTATTTAGAAGTGCAGGAAAAAAGCAAAGTAAACAGTTTTTAAAAAATTAATAAACAGCAACCTTTTATTTTACTTATTCATATTGCTATAAATCCATTGGGTCCATACTTCAAAGGTAGAAATGTGAGCAGTGACAGAACTGCTCATACATCGGACTAAATAACAAAACAGAAAGCACACTTAGGACTTGATGCTGCAAAGATAGTTTGCAGAATAAAATCACCTGGGGTTTGATGAAGGAATACATCTGGCATTCTCTTGAGCATCTCTCCATCCATCTTGCCCTTGAAATACACACACACACACACACACACACACACAACTCCCTGACTTGTTTCTTATCTGCTTCAGGAACAGCCCATCTTCACTAGTATATGCAGATAGTCTGTATTCAGAAATACACCAAACCCAGAGATAAATAAAATATGAAAGAATACAAAAGGAGTATTTCAATATGGATAAAACTCTAATTCAGTAGAATAAACATTAAACACTTTGCTCTATGTGGGGGACTGTGCTGGGGTCTAAGATTACAGTGATAAAAACATGATCTCTTCTTAAAAGACTCACATTTTCCTACTGGGAAATGAAATGGACAGACATATCCACTTTGATAAAGGCAAAAACTACTACCCGAAAATCTGAGAAGAGAATACAGTGCTGAACTGAGCCTTGATGGAAGAGAATGATTTTTAGAGGTGTATCTAATGAAGAAGTAAAGTCTACGGGGATGGGGAACATGCAGCCTCAAGGCCACATGTAGCCCTTTAGGTCTTCAATTGCAGCCCTTCGACTGAATCTAAACTTCACAGAACAAATCCCCTTAACAAATGGATTTGTTCTGTAAAACTTGAACTCAGTCAAAAGTCTGCACCCAAGGACCTAGAAGGCCACATGTGGCCTTGAGTCCATAGATTTCCCACCCTAGAAGCATTGCGGGGGTGGGGGAGGCAGGGTGCTGCCATTGAAATGGGAAATGGAATTTTCAGGGGACAGCTAGTTTCTCAGTTTGTCTAGAACAGTGGTCTCCAGACCTTTTTGATTGTACATCCCTATTGGTAAAAAATATTTTAACATCCAGCCAATATGCATATGTACATGTAGCATTATACCAATAATTGTACATTAGAAAGATACATAAAATAGAAAATTGAAAGGGACAAGAAAAAGAAGAAATATTTAATCTTAGAGTCACTAGGGAGTCACTAAAATTTATTGAGTAGGAAATGACATGGTTACTTTGGTACCTGTGTGAAGAATGGATTGGAATGGAAAGAACCTTGAGGCAGGAAGAACAGTTAGGAGTCTATTGCAATAGTCTAGGCAGAAGGTGATGAAAGTCTGAACTAACGTTCTGGCCATATAAATAGAGAGAAAAGAACAGGTGTTGTCAATAAAAATGAGACGATTTGGCAACTCCGAGATTTGTGAGGTAAGAGATAATGACTCAAAGAAGTTGTATCATAAGATATCTTTGTAGTAACCTAATCCAACTTTTACTTGAAAGAACTCCACTATAATAAGCCAACAAGTGGTAATCTAGTGTCTGCTTTAAGACCTTCATGAAGGGGGAATCTACCACACTCCTAGGCAGTCCATTCTACCCTTGGGCAGCTCTAATTATTTTCTTTTCAGCCTTCACTCATTGTTGGTTCTTCCAACTGGGATCCAAATGCAACAAGATCAGTGACTTCTCTACTTAATAGGCCTTCAAATACCTAAAGACAGCCATCATATCATATCTCTGTCCACCCTGCAAGTGTTCTTCAGGTTTGATATCTCCAATTTCTTTAACTCAATGGTTCTTAACTGTCTGTGAATTTTAAAAATATATATTTTGATAATTATATTTCCTTATCACTAGTTTCCTTTGTAATTCAATGTGTTTCATGCACTTAAAAACATTCTGAGAAAAGTTCCATAGTCTTCACCAGATTTCCAGAGGGGTCTATGACATAGAAAAGGTTAAGAATCCCTATTTTAGATCTTGAGGCTGTTATCCACAGTATTAGTGGTCCCTACTTTTGTGTCATCTGCAAATTTGATGAGCAAACCATTTGTGCCTTTATCTAAGTCGTTGATTAAAATGTTAAACAGCACAGGACCAGGTACAAATCCTCCAGTGGAGATCTCCTACCATATTGTCATTGAATAATTAACAGATTGAAAATGGCCATCCAACCTGTTCTGATTGCATTATTGCTTAATTCATAGTTCTCCATCTTCTTCGCAAGAATAGTATGAGATACTTTTTCAAAAGCTTTGCTTAAAATCTAGGTTAACACATCCATAGCATTCCCCTTACTTTCTAGTGTAGTAATCTTGTCAGAAAGGAAATTAAGTTAGTCTGGCATGATCTGTTCATGATGAAGTCATGCTGACCCTTTGTAATTGCTCTTTCTTTCTAGATGTTCAACAACAATCTCTTTAATGATGTGCTATAGAATTTTCTCAAGAATCAGACTCAAGTTGACCAATACTTTACAGATAGTTCTCTTTCCTTTTTTTGAAAATCAGGGCAATTCTTCAATCTTGCCTGAGCTCTACTGGGTTTTGTTTTCTTTTTTTTCAGATATCACTGTCAGTAGCTTAGCAGTCACACCTCTCACTTCTTTCAGGGTCTGGGAATGTAGTTCATCTGGACCAAATAATCAGTGGGGACCAGATCTTGGAGGGAACAGAGGAGCCATTGGGGTCATGGGCAAAAGTGGAAAGATGAGCCTTGGCAAAGAGAATTACTTTCTCATTCTCTAAGACTAGAACAAAGGAATAAAATTGTCATATTTGATCCTCACCATAACCTAGTGTGATAGGTGCTGTTATTGTCCCTGTTTCACTGATGAGGAAACTGAGGCTGAGAGGAGCTAAGTGACTTGCCCAGGGTCAGATAGCTAGTAAGTGTCTGAAGCAAAATTTGAATTCAGGTCTTCCTTATTCCGAGTCTAGTGTTCTATCTACTATGGAACCTAGGAGGGATGAAGTATGAAGAGTTTTGAGGTGGAAAGACTAGCTGAGGGAACCTGTTTTTCCTCATTGAAAAAGGAGGTGAGGCAGTATGCTAAGAAATAAGGTAATTTTGCATGATATTGGGAAGATTTTGGAAATCTCTTTTAGTGGGGGAGGAGTGTGCAATAAGGGATCAATTAAAGGTGAGTAAATATATTTGTGTAGGATTAAATATGTTTGTGTAGATGTTTCTGTGAGGGCCCAGAATAGATTTAGAACTCATACAGGCCAAGATGACTATCAAATCTAATCTCTTCACTTTGTTTTACTGTACCTAGAGAAGTCACTTAGGTTCTAAGTGGAAGAGTCAAGATTCAGCCTCAGGTCATTGGACTCTAAATTTACTGTTTTTCCTTTGTACCTTGCTGACAGATGATTTCAATTTGTCTTGGGACCAAGTCCCTCCTGCAATATTCAGTAGCTGGAGAGAAGGTACAGACAATTTAGATGGTAGGAGTGACCCAGGGATAAAAATTACCATTCAGTCAATATTAAAGGGAAGGACAAAAAAAGGTCTAGGATTCAGGGATGAAGAAAAGGAGGAACAGGATGTCAGAACAGAGTTGATAGCCTGGGGAAAAAGGGATTATGGACTGAAGGTTGCTTTGAGGATCTGGAGAATCTGGAGTACATGGGACAATGGGAGAAGTGGAGGGACAGAATATTGTGGTTATAGAGGAGAATTTGTTCGAGATATGTGAGGTGGAATATTTTGTGGTCATGGTGAGATCTACCTTTCTAACCCATGAATGGCTGATTTGGAATAGAGATAGAAGTCCTAGGGGGCTGAGGTTCAGAATGCTGGTGACCTGGGAAGCCAACGTAATCTGAGAGTCTTTAGTGTGAAGACTAAAGCCATGAAGGATGGTATAAAGGAGCTAAAATGGAAAGGAAGACTATGAAACCAATACTGAACTCATTCAGAAAGGATAGAGAATGATCTGGAAGTTCGTAGTTGGTAGCAACAAAGACTTGGACAGGTTGGTATAGATGATGATGTGACTGTTAAAGGAATTGAAATAAAAAATAACCATGCCAACTCATCCAACTGACCCTGTAAGTTGGGAGTTGTGAGAGAAGTATTTGCATTGGAGATGATGGTAAGTGAAGAAATGAGAAACCTAGATTTCAATGTCCGTTGTTGGCAGGCCTGGGGAAGGGATTAGGAAAAGGTAGATAGGAACTGTAGGGTTGAATTTGGTCAAGAATGAAAGTACAAAAGATGTAGCGAGGCAAATAGTTTTTCACTCAGACATACAGGAGTTTAGAATCACAGAGATTATAGAGGAGCAAGAGGAAAGAATTTGCCAGTCATGTGGCATAAGGAACACAAAATTCATAGCAACTTGTTAAGCTAAATCACCCCCAAGGTTTTAATTAGAATGTTGGTGCAGAGCTGCCTTGACCAATGGTACCTCCTTAGTTGATTGCTACAGTGATGGTGGTAGTTGTGGTATTGAGAACCAGGTTAGGTTTATGGCTTCCAGGTAGGTTCAGAGATACAGGAGGCATATATCCGTTGTGTTTCCAAATGGAACCACCTCTACCCTCCCCACCCCACTCCCTTAGTTGCATTTAGAGGGAAGGGGAAGAATTAGCTTATGGTGCCTCTAAGAATCTTAAAAGGTGAAAAACAGTTTCAATAGAAGTAGAAAAGGCTACTTAAAATTCCACCTGACGTGTTGTCCCTCAGCTCTTTTTTTTGAAAATAAGAATTTTTCTACAGCTATTTCACATTAAGTAGAATAAGTTCAGAAAACCAGAATGCTTTTCTTTGGTTTACCAAAGTATCAATAATTTTTGTTTTAATTTTTGCTTACTTCAAAAACAGAATTGACATTAACCATAATAATTTTATCCAGAAGTTTAACCAATATAAATTTACTACCACACCAAGAAGATCATAAGAGCCTCAGAAACTGCCTTAATCGGCAGACATCTGACTTGTTTGCCAGACGGAGAGAGATGGCTGCCAACAATATCAAGTTAGAATGTAAACTGGTTTGTAAAATCTCATTAAAAAAAAAAACCTAGAAGCAGTATCATTTCATAAAGCAGAGAAAAACAGTGGAAGGCAAAAACCAATTTTTAAGAAAGGTTGGCAAGATTACAACTAGACAGTCATCCCAAGGACATTCAAGGGTAAAAATGGAAGGAGAGTTACCAAAAAAAGAAATGTGGAAATGATTTGCAAAAGTTATCATAACAAACTGTTTTCTCTGTCAGGGACAATGCATTCACCCCACTTGGACCCTAACATTATAGAGGAGAGAAAAATAACCCTAAAGAGAACAGAGATGGGAAAAATATCCAGGTTAAAGCAAATGTATATAGAAGAGTTCTGTGCTAGAAGTGATACAATTGTTATAGAATTGAGGGACCAATATACAAGGTTTTTGAAGGACAGAAGATACCAAAGGCATGGAAAAATTCTTAGACCTTATTAATACTGAAATGAGGAGACCAGTAGAGACCAGCAATAACTGCTGACCTACATGATTATTCTCTACAGTTTATGAGAGTCATATGTTCATAAGTCAAGGGTGTTATTGATGAGAATATTGAGCAACAAGAAGGCTTTTGCAGTATTCAGTAATGGACTAACATCTTTTACTATTTCATAATTAATACAAATATATGGGGATTTTAAGATCTTGTACTTCTTAGTTGGTTATTTAAAGGCAATTAATTTGGTAGAACAAAGCACTTTTACAGGCACTTTAACAACAGGGTGTTAAAGTCATTCAAGATTGTATCAAGAAGATATTATTATGGAAACAGCCCTGTTAACTGACCTTCTTATGAGAAATCACACAAGGCATAAGGCCAATCAACAAGTATTTATTAAGCTATTGTTATGTGCTAGTCACTGGAGATGAAAGTACAAAGAATGAAATAATTGTTATTTGCAATGCAGTTACGTTATAATTGGGGAGACAAGTGCATATGAAATATATGCAGCATAAATATAAAGTGACTAAGCATAAATATCTGCAAGATAGTTTGGGAGGGAGAGCACTAGCAGTTGGGAGGTGAGTCAAGAAAGGATTCATGTAGAAGATGAGCTTGAACCTCATCTTAAAGGAAGACTAGAACTCTCTGAGGTGAGGTAAGGAGGAAGAGCATTCCACCATATTGAACAGCCAGTGAAAAGGCACTGAGACAGGAGATGAAGTGTCCTATATGAAAAAAATAGATAGAAGGCTGGTTTGTCTGATCACCAGGTATAGCAGGGAAGTAATGTCTAGTGAGCCATGAAAGATAGATTGGGGCCAGATTATACATGACTTTAAAAGCTACACAAAGTAATTTATATTTTATCCTAGATGTGAAACCCCTGGCTTCAGTCGAATAGGTTAGTCAAGTGGTTAGATCTGTAAGGACAGTGATCCCTGGAATGCTGAGAGGCTTGAGGCAGGGAGACCAATTGGGAGGCTATATATTGCAATAATCTAGACCAAAGGTGATAAAGACCTGGACTAAGGTGGTAATTGTGGTAGATATGGTAAAGGTATAAACAGCAAGATTTGACATGTGAATTGACAATGTGGGGTGGAGAATGAGGAGTCCTTAAGTTTTCTTCCAGACATCTAGCTTGAAACACACACACACACACACACACACACACACACACACACACACGAAGGGGGCAGGATCTGGAAGTCATCTACTTATTAAACCTATGGAATATACCAAAAGAGAAAATAATGGAGAAGAGCTTATGGGACAGAACCAACCTTAGGGAATAATGCCCAGTTAGGGGAAATGATGTGGGTGATGGACCAGAAAAGTAGACTGAGAGGGAGTAGTCAGGAGTTATTTGCAGTGTAATTACATTATAATTGGGGAGACAACGAGTGCATATGAAACATGTGCAGCATAAATATAAAATGACTAAGTATAAATATCTACAAGGTAGTTTGAGAGACTAGTGTCATGAAAACTTATTGAGGATGCCAATGTCAAATGTAGCACGTAGGTCAGGGAGCATTAGTACTGAGAAAAGTCATCAGATTTGTCGTTTAAGATATCATTGGTAGTTTTGGAGAGAGCAGTTTTCAGTTGAGTGATAAGCTGGGAGACCACATTTCAAAGGGTTAAGGAATATGTAATAAGAGAGGAGGTGGAGGCAGTAGATAAGTATAAGGAACACTTTCAAAGAATTTGGCTAAGAAAGGGAGGAAAGATAAAGGATATTAGCTTGGGTGCCTAGGGAAGGATTTTTTTTTAATGATGGAAGAAGCGGTCATGTTTGAAAGCAGTAGTAAAGAACTAGTTGAGAAAGAGAGGTTGAAGATTTGAGAGTGGGATGGTGATTAAGGATGTGACCTGTAGGAGAAAATGGTAAGAGGATAAGATCAAGTGCACAGGTTTAATAACAACAACAATAATAGCTAACATTTATATAGCACTATATGCCAGGCACTGTGTTAAGTGCTTTACAATATCATGTCATTTGATCCTTACAACAACTCTGAGAGGTAGGTGCTATTATTACCCCCATTTTACAGAAGAGGAAATTGAGGCAAAGAGAGGTTGTGATTTGCCTAGGATCATACAGCTCAAACAATGTTATATGAATTCTGGAAGAATTGTTGGGACTTTTTTTTAATAACAGAAGAATTCCCAAAATGCATATCTTTCCTTGAAAAGTGGACATGCTTTCCTTGAAAGCATCGGCACATATTTTTAACATTAACATTCTACTAATGTTGCCTACATGGCAGCAAGATGTGGAATACAACTGCCTTTAAAGAAATTAAAATGAGTATTACACAAAGGACAACGGAGTGATGTATTATGGTTGTGAGCAGTCTAAAACATAGAACCAGTTAGGAACTGCAAAGAACAGGAATGAAGAATATTACCAAATAATTATGATAGGAAAATAAGACATGTTCATCTTGTGACAAATAAGGAATGCCAGGTTGACAGCTAGAGTGTTCAATGGATAATCCCACAGTGTTAGCAGAAAGCATAGAAGGCTTCCAGCACATTGTAATTTCCTGTGGGGAACTTAAGGGAGAAAAGGGGCAGAGTTATCATACAAGATGGGCAGGCATAGAGGAGTTGTTGTCTACATCATTGGAAGGACTTTCTGAATTGAGATCACAGATCCATTTGAGCATTTTAATCTCTTTCATATAAAATGACAAAAACCTGAGACACATGAAATTCCTTACAAAGTTAGTGGCTTCATTTATTTATTAAAAATAACCTTTTAAGATAAATTCAGTTACACATAAGTGTGGGTGTAATTACTTTAATAAATTATTTTAAAATACATTTATGTCAAACATAATTTTCATTATAAATACCAAGTTATATAAAATACAGTTTGAAAAAATTCTTCCCATCAATACAGATGGTGGGAAGATGTCAACAAGGGATTGGGGTCTTTATTCCCATCACTTTCCCTGGGCTTCTTGATTTCTCACAGGGCTTAGATGAGATGGAAGTCAATAGCCCTCTGCTATCCAAAGAATTTGGGAACTAATTTCCCCTACCATTGCCTTCCATGGTCCTCCAGAGCTTATCATCTGCCCTTCCTCTGTGCCCAGCAGTGCTTTATCAGTGTTCGTTTGGACCTCCTTTTCCATTTGGCTAATTCTGCCTTTCAGGGAGTGTTATTTTCTTCAGTATTTTTTTGGGGGGGTCTCCTTTAGCAAGTTGTTGATTTGTTTTTTATGGTTTTCTCACACCTCTCTCATTTCTCTTCCCAATTTTTCCTCTACTTCTCTAACTTGCTTTTCCAAATCCTTTTTGAGCTCTTCCATGGCCTGAGACCAGTTCGTGTTTTTCTTGGAGGCTTTTGATGTAGGCTCTTTGACTTTGTTGACTTCTTCTGGCTGTATGTTTTGGTCTTCTTTGTCACCAAAGAAAGATTCCAAAGTCTGAGTCTGAATCTGAGTCCGTTTTGGCTGCCTGGCCATGTTCCCAGCTGACTTATTTGACCCTTGAATTTTTCATCGGGGTATGACTGGTTATAGAGTAGAGAGTATTTTGTCCCAAGCTTGAGGGGATGCATTGTTGTTTTAAGAGCTACACAGCAAACTCTGCTACACCAGCGCTATTCCTCCCCCAAGAACCGCCAACCCAGACCTGACTCAGATCTTAAGCAGACTCTGCACTCTTACTCAGATGTGCCACTTTATTCTTCCCACCAGGTGGGCCTGTGGCAGGAAGCAACTGCAGCTGAAGTTCTGTAGCTATACCACCTCCGCTGCCCCAGGGGAGATGGCCGAACCGTGAACTCTTTTCGCTTGGTCCCAGCAGCTTTTCCCACTAACCTTCTCTGTTGTCTTTGGTGTTTGTGGGTTGAGAAGTCTGGTAATTGCCACAACTCACTGATTCTGGGTGCTAGGGCCTGTTCGGCCCGGTTCCTGGTCTGGTTGGTCTGCGGGGCCCATGCTGGGCTCTGCTCCGCTCTGCCCCCAGCTCCGTGCATGATAGGCCTTACCTCGCGACCATCCAGGCTGTCCTGGGCTGGAGCCCTCCTTCCCTTTGCTATTTTGTGGGTTCTGCAGTTCTAGAATTTGTTCAGAGCCATTTTTATAGGTGTTTGGAGGGACCTGGATGGGAGCTCATGCAAGTTGCTGCTTTCCAGCAGCCATCTTGGCTCCACGCCACCCTCCCCCCCCTGCCCTGCAGCAGTACCTTATCATTGTCATTAAATTTACTGATGAAATCTAAGGACCCTTGGACTTTGCCATCCACCCCACCCTGAACCCTCAGAACTTCTGGGCCTTTCCATCTGCCCTGCAACTTAACTTTCGTTTATGTGTTGTCTTCTCCCAATTAGAGTGCGAGTTCCTTGGGAGCAAAGATTGTCTCACTTTTTCTATTTGTATCTTCCAGTGCGTGCTGTAGTTCTTGGCACATAGCAAATACTTGATAACTGCCTTTTCTTTCATTCATTAAACTAACAGTGATTTTAGGTCTGTAAAGGATGCTGGTGGGGAGAGGATAATATTGCATTGATTTCACTTTTCATTCTGTACAAAAATGGGTTAAGGCTGGGTTATATCTTCCTTCCTCTACAGGTTCAAAATTTCTTGAAATTCTACATCCTTATCTATCCTTATTGCTGTTTTCCTTATATTATTATCACTATTATCCTTATCATATTCATTGATAGATCAATTTAGCTGTTCTCAGTAATACAGTGATCCCAAGACAATCCCAAAGGACTTAATGATGAAAAATGCTATCTGCCTCCAGAGAAAGAACTGATATTGTATGAATACAGAGCAAAGCGTACTTACTATTTTTCACTTTTTTTCATTCCCTTTTCTGTCTGAGTCTTCTTGTAAAAAATGACCAATGTGGAAATGTTTTACGTGATTGCATATACATCTGTAATCTATATCATATTGCTTACTGTCTCAGGGAGGGTTTGGGGGTGGAAGGATTAGAATTTAGAACTCAAAACTTTTAAAAAAATGTTTAAAAATTATTTTGACATGTAATTGGAAGGTTGCTTTTTTTTTAAGAGCTTACTATGTATCTACCCCTGTGCTGGGGGTTACAAAGAAAAAGCAAAAGGAGAAGCCTGATTTAAATGAGCTTCCATACTATACAGATGTATAAATGCTAATTATAAAATAAATAGAAGGTAGTCTTAGAGAGAAGGGCTCTAGCTGCTGAAGTAACTGAGAAAGATGTTGTCTGAGGTGAGTCTCAAGGAAATCAAGGGAAGGAGAATATTCCAGACATGGAGGTCGGTTAGTACAAAGGCAGAGATGGGACTGGGAGCAGTACCTGTGTGAGGGACAGCAAGTAAGCCTGTATGGTTGGACCTTAGAGGACGTGGGGGAGAATGATGTGTACAAAGACCTTAACTGTTATTCCCTTAGCCCAAATTATGATGTCTCTGAGGAAAAAATAGCTAGTTATGGCTGCTTCTTTGGTGAATGTAGTTTTACTTTTTAGCTATTATTATATGTTATTTAAAATAATTTTAAATAGGCTCAAGTGATGAAGACATTTTATTTGTAACAGCAGCAGGTAGTAGTGGCACATGTATTAAGGTACTGTACTGGTAGTTAGGATACCCAGATTTTAGTCTCTTCCTCTGACACTAAGCAACATTGTGATCTTGACCAAGTCATTTAACTGTTTTGGGCCTCAGTAGAATAATTGTATTCTCTGTTTGGTGTTCTATGATAGTAGATTCTTCTGAAATGTTGCAAGAGTTGTACTTGATCTGCTCGGATTGCATAAGGCTTTTAAAAATTGCTTTAGGGCTTACAGGAGACCTATGAAGTTAGTGTTGGATACCAAAACATTGGAGGAAGATAAAGTTCTTTATCGTGTTCACAAATGACCCTGTCTCCCTATTTATCCTACTTAACACTCTTGATTACTTATGGGGATCATATATAGATAATTTTTAAGTACAGATTTGTCAAGTAGTTTTTGCATAACAACCATTATTAATAAGAGCAGTGTGGTGGACATGTGTTTATCTGAATACTTCAATATTTAAAAGTATAATTTCTTTGGTGTAGATTGTCCCCTTCACCAACATAGATGGCAGTGAAACTTAGTAGGTGGTTTTGGAAAGTTGTTATAGTCAGAGGGGAAAAAAAATCAACTTAGAGCCAACCTAGTGGAAAGCTTTGCCAAATTCAGCTCACCTGGTCTTCAAACAGTGGACCCACACTCAATCACTGGGTCCGTACTTGACACTCTTTCAGCCTTAGAAAACCTAGAATCAACTCTCTGTATTCTTATGTGGTGTCAGAGTAAGTCTTTAGTGGTAAATATTTTATTGTACCTGGCAACTTGGCAGTTACCCAGAGAGTTCATTTTACTGATCGCCTTAATCTTACTACACTTACAAGTACATGTATAATATACATTTGTAGGCATATACTCCTCTATTTGTGTTTAGGTTAGGCTATCAGTTTTGGGTAACTGTTCATTTGACTTTCTTTGCCCTTTGCTGCATCAGTTTTACTCTCTTCCTGATCCAAAGGGAGCCTGAAGGCATCCAGTACTATTCCCTCATTTCTTTTTTTTCAGATGAGGAAACTGAAGTGGCAAGAGAGCCAGGATTTGAACCAGGGTCCTTTAACTCCAAATCCAGTGCTTTTTCTACTATACCACCTTGGTTTCAGTACTGGCCTGTAGGGAAAAAAGGTTAGCTCCTTGACTGTAGTACCTTTCTCAGGAAGGAAAGTCATTTTAGTGGATGTTATATAGTTTTTCTTATATAAAGCATGCTTCCATAGAAGGGGAATAATGAAGCAGTACCTTGGATAATGGGTATGACTATGTTAAACATAGTCTTAATAAAAAATTATAAGAAAATTAAGAGAAGGGGCAAGTGGGTTCATTGCTATCTTACAAATAAGGAAACCAAACCAAAATGAGTATACCCTGTGATCCAGGTGCCTATTTGTCATTAAAACCCATGTTTTCCAGTTTTCAAGCTTACCCTTCTATAATGTCTTTCGGGTCACTTTAACGTAGTAATTAGTCCTCACGTGTTCTCAACATACCTGGCCTTTTCTCAACAATATCTCTAGTCATTTTTGCACATGGGGTGGGCTATTGTATTTTTAGAAGTGTTAGTTTCATCACAGAATCTCAGAAGTGGAAGGTCTGTAATCCCCTCTATAACATCCTTAAGAAGTATTCTTCCAGTACCTTCTCTAAGACTTCTTGAATTCTTTATTAAAACACTACACACAACTCTACAACATATAATTGTGCATTTAGCAAATGTGTCTAACATATGGATGTAGCTTGTGTGTATAGATATAACACACATGGATCTGAAAGTATGACATAATAGATAAAAATTGTTTGCCTTCTATAGGGATTATTAATTTATAATTTGAATTGTTGACTTTTTTGATCTACAATCTGAAAATACATTTACTAGCAGAGAAAAGAATATGAAGATTCTAAGACCCTGTCATTGTAAAAGTAACTAACCACATTGATTTCCAGAATCATTCAGTATCCAGCATTTTTTAAAGTGTGGTTGATCATGTGAGTTCTTGTTGGAGAAGCCACATTTCCACAATTTTAAACTTCTAGTTGGTAACAACTATATATACACACATATACACACACACATATGTGAGTATGTGTGTGTGTGTATATATGTACACACACACACAGTTTTATGTAGTATTGAATTAATTCCAAAATAGATTTAGAAGGTTTTGGTGATATTTCAGTAATGTGTCCTTTTTACTCAATAGAGGGCACACAGGATTAACAGCATTGTCTGGTTAAAAGGTTCTGGTTGAGTTTTCTGAAACATTTCAGTGTTGTGCCATAGCTCCCTCAACTACTTGTTCACACCTTAGGCAACAGTGTTAATTTTGGGAAAAAAAAAATTCATAAAGGGAGGGGCAGAGTATTTTGCACACAGCTTTTACACCTAGGGATTGAAGGTTCATTTTTTTTCCCCATTGTACCTGTATATCTGCAGAGAGCTAACATAGCCCTAATCTACAACTCACCTTTAACTGAAGCAGGGGGTAAATTATTGTTTGTGTTGGTGCTAGTTAATCATACTAGCCCAACAGCATTTACATTCACTCCACTATAAGAGATACATAGTTAACTGATGAATTGGAGCTGTTTTACAGCTGCAGGTAGGTTAGCTTTGCTGAAGACTTAATCACTATGGTCACCTGAACTGTGGCTTAGTGTATTTTAGATTTTTTTCTACTAGGTAGCTATGGGAGAATATTGGGGATTATGATTATCATCAGTTCCTTATAGCAAGGTTCTTTTTTTCCTTGTAAGCTTTATCTTATTTAAGTGAATATGACATGTAAGCATTGAATTAATTTTTAGTTAACTTGGGATAGTTATAGCAAGTATTTGATAGTACTTATTGATTATCTTGTTTTCTAGGGGCCACCTACAGATGCTCCGGCAGTAGATACAGCAGAACAAGTTTATATCTCTTCTTTGGCGCTATTGAAAGTAAGTAGAGCCACTTACTTTAGTGTGTCTTTTTATCCTTGTTGCAGCCTTATTAGGCTATTGACCATTGTGATTTGGAATATATTTCATGTTAACTAATACCTTCGTATATAATCTATTAATTTAACATGTAAAATGAAGAACATTTTTCCCCCTAATTAAAAGATTAGTTGGGGTATGGGGGAGGTCTGCTAGGGCAAACAGATTTCTTAGACAAATAAGCTTTGAATCCAGTTGTAACATTCATCCTTCTTTACAGATGTTGAAACATGGTCGTGCTGGAGTTCCAATGGAAGTTATGGGTTTGATGCTTGGAGAATTTGTTGATGATTACACCGTCAGAGTGATTGATGTGTTTGCTATGCCACAGTCAGGAACAGTGAGTACTTTTACAGTTTCTTCTTGCAAGTAAAAGTGGTTTTTTTTCTTTTTCTACGCTAAATAACTTTTCATCATGTTCCGTTTTGGTTTTTCCCAACAGGAAAAAAAAGTATGACATTAATGATAGAAATTTATAGAACATGTCTTGGGTCTAGATCTCTATATCAATACTTTTAGGCTTTGAAATAAAATAACATATTAAACTTGTTGCATATATGAAGGAAAGAATATTAGTATTATGTTTGAAAATCTACTTTTAGATTTGAATTCAGTAATAGTTTGGGGTTTTCTTTTCATTTTAAAGATAGGCCCCTTTTTAATACTTTAAAGGCTATACCTATTCTGGTTAAGTGTAAGGCGTGTAATTTAAAGAAATCACAGAAAGATGTTTCCTGTTTCCCAAATGAGGTAGATTATTTACAGAAGTATACACTTTGTTTGTTGTTATAAGGAAACCACTCTGTCTATGCATTCTGGTTTTGTAGGGGAATGCATTTGATCAGTGTTAATAAGTGCATTTTTTGATATTTTCTCATAAGGTTTTAAAGATTTTAAGTATTCTACTATCAACATAGCCCATAAGCGTTTATAACTCTGTGGAAATAAAAGCAAAGCAGGTACTTAGGGCAAAATATATGCAATAGGAGAAATGTCTAAATTACTCTTAATTTAACCATGCTATATTCATTCCATGTTAGAATTCATTTTTTTCTTGTTTATTTTTTCATTTTCACATGGTTAAGTAAAGACTTGTTTCTAGGGGAAATATGTATTTGGATTTATAAAAGCAATGACAGCATATTAACCCTTATTACATTAAATGAACAGTGCCAGAGTTTGAGGGAAAAAATCATGAGACTTTCATTTTCGTTATAAGTTAACACGGATCAGCAAATTTCTTCATTAACTGTTTTGTATCAGCAACCAGTCCCTCTGGGGAAGGCACACCTTGTCTTATTTAGATTTCCACAAAGGAAGATCTCATAATTTCTCTGTAATTGCTAGTTTACAACATAATATATGGTGAAGTAACTTTGATTACCAAAATCACCATGCATAAATAATAGTAAAAAGTTTTTTCTCTGCAATGGTTAATTCTTAATTTTGAGTCCAGAATACTAAGGATTTCTTTTGAAGAAGTATTTATGTTCACTAGTGAATTTATATAATATTGGAGTTAACAGTATAACACTCTAATGTTGTACAGTCATAATGAATGGTCCTATAAAAGAAATAAGGACTTGGAAAGCTGTTGTCAGTTAAGTAACATGACCTTTTGGGGATTTTTCTTCTAAAAATCCCATTTTGGATACATTGTCCAAAAAAAATGTTTTTAAAGGCATAGTGATTGATCTTCTGCTCTAGCTTTCCTGGAATATAGTTCATGTTTGAAGGAATTGTTGTCAAAAGACATAGAAATTAAGCCATTGCTCAAATTGTATAAATTAAGCCAGTGCTCAAGTTGTATATTTCTTCAGGCCTGCATAGCAGACAAAAAAACAATAATGTGTTTTAATAGATTGACTACCAAGAACAAAGCACCTGAAACTACCAAATTGATTATTCTCTCATAGTTGTATGATAATGGATTTCCATCACTGAAAAATGTTTTTTCTTCTATGAGGAAAATATTTAGGATATGTTTATGCTAGCTGAATAAATGCAGAGTATTTACCTGCCTATTGAGAATGTAACTTGATCAAGCTAATTCTAAGATTATAGGTCCCAAGATGTAAAGCTGGAAGAACTTAGAGGTCATCTAGTACCTTCTTCATGGAGTAGTAAGGAGTTAATAAATGCTTATTTATTGACTGATGGAAGCACAGATGGCACAGGATGAACCATTGATCCAAGCAGAAACTAAAATAATTTTATAGTTGTTTGGTCATGAAGTATAAAAAGTTGATCAAATCTTCCTAAGTTATTAATCATGAAGATTTTGGGGAACATTTGAAATGTAATTGACTGAAATTAGTATGTCAGTGTCAAGTGAACTGATTTTAAGGATCTCCTCCTCAAAGGATTATTTTTTGTAACATAACAGGATTTTCAAGGAGATTAAGCTATCTCAAGTAAAAAGAGATTATGTAGTTATTTCTTTGAAACTGTCAATTTACCTTGCATTATGAGGTTTTTTGTTTGTTTGTTTTTTCCCCCCAAAGTTCCTTATGTGCTAAAACTAATCATCTTTCTAAACCAGGGTGTCAGTGTAGAGGCAGTCGATCCAGTATTCCAAGCCAAAATGTTGGATATGCTGAAGCAGACGGGAAGGTAAGGGTTTCAAATCAACACATAAATAAGTAGTCGAAAACATTTCATATGCTATATAAACTGTTTGATTTTTCAGATACACACCTCAGAGTTATGTATATTTGTGGATATTATCACTGAAAAAATTCGCTTGACATAAAAGTATTATCAATATGACTGCAGTGCATCACCTATCTAGTTATATAGTTATCTTTTCCCTCCCTGATTTACAGAAATCATAGAAACTTGCCAACCAGCAAATTGCCTCACACTAAAATTCTTGCCTCTCACGTAGTCAGCCTGGGCTATAGCTTCCCTCTCTTCAGCATATGGACTTACTACCTAGTCACTTAGAAATGAAAAGGCTTGTGTTTTCCACATGTTTTGATAGTTACAAGTATATTTGTATTTTGAATATTTAAATCTATAGGCATGTGAATTACCATTTAGGTGTAAAGACGGGAAAAGTAGTAAAACATAATCTTAGTAGTCTATCAATTTTGGGTGATTTCAAGCTAAACCTCTCAACAGTTGTCATTTTTTTGCTCAGATTCTTTTACTGTGGAAAAAAACTTCAAAATTCATGTTAACAAAAGGCTCAGCAGCTGAACAGAACAGTGCAAATTGCTTTTTGACTGAGTTCCTAGTTCTACTGCTGGTTTAATTGATATTTAATACTTTCATGATAGTGGATCCCAGTGTCCGTTGTTCTTGATGGACTTTATGCCTGGAGAAGGCAAGTCCCAGAGTTAAGGAGTTAAAGAGTCGATGTTTACTTGAATACTGAAAGGTAAAAACTGGCTCCAGGAAAGTGTGGCAACAGGGTGAAAAACTGCGAGCCTCACCCACCACTGCTAATGTGCGTCTCTTAATGATAGCACTCCTTTGTCACACTGATTCATTTCCGTGTTTTCAAGATAATATGGTGAATAATTTCAGTGTTTCTAATGGTGCTTTTTCACACCTGTGTGTTTTTTCTCTCTTCTTAATTTATACCTTCTTGCTGTAGTATTTCTTTTCATATCATAAAATGTTTTACTACTTCCATTAGGAGTCCCTGAATGCCCTCTTTGTTTCAGGCCTGAAATGGTTGTTGGTTGGTATCACAGTCACCCTGGCTTTGGCTGTTGGCTTTCTGGTGTGGATATCAATACTCAGCAGAGCTTTGAAGCCTTGTCGGAAAGAGCTGTAGCAGTCGTAGTGGATCCCATTCAGAGTGTCAAAGGAAAGGTAGAGTTTGTTTTTCTTTGGGTGTATGAGATGTTGGTGGGTCTGTATCTAGGTCCTTTCTTTTTTAGTTCAGCATCTCCATGGCCCCTTTATTTATTTGATTATAAATTAAAATGTTTCTTTATCTATAATAGAGTCAATCTATAATTGAAATTAATAAACAAATCATGAAAATCTATAACCATATTCCCCTATATATTAAGAAAATCATTATCAATTTTTAAATTCTATGATTGTTCCAAATTTAGTCAGCTGCCATATAAGTAATTGTGTTTTTAACCCCTTAATGGTTTGAAAGATCATTTAGGAGTGATAACCCCAGACTCAAAATGTTTTATTAATATTTTGACAAATAGTTTAAACAAACTACATTTATGAATAGTAAGTAGGGCTGAGTACATCACTTTAACAGCTAGTTACAAGGCTTTGTTTTGCAGATGTTGCACACGACACTTTCTGGCGTTGTGTGTTCCAAATGTTTTAGACAATGAAAACTTGCCCCAAAGACTGGGTCTCAACCATTCACATTTTTGAGTGAGGACACAGATGAATGATTAAGTATGTTAAATGATTCTGAAAAGAGATTAACTTGCAAAGCATATTGGGTTATAGTTGTCCTTTGTTGAAATCTCTTTTGTTCTTGTTTAGTTCTTTTTTTTTTATTTCTTTCTTTCTAGCCCCATATGCCATTTTCCTATTTCCTGCCTCATGACAGCAGGGAGCAGCTCTATTATCACCTTCACAGAGCTGTCTGCAAATGTGAGAGGCAATTCGATTTTGCTCAACCACAGGGAGAGTGGATTAGAAAAACTACAGAACGTACAGAAATTGGCTAGGTGGTTACTGCTTTAAAATACTGCTGAGGTGTCTTGTTTGAGCATGTACTTCCATTGTAGTGCAGAATAATCGTTAAAATCACAATATATTTATGGAATCTTTTTTATGCAATTTTGTAAATACTTTTTTATAGTACTTAAAATAAATATTGACTTGCAATATCTCAGACCTGTATTATAATAGTAGTGCAGATTACATTTATATCTGTTCACTAGCTCAGACAAACAATATTACTGTTACTTCAGAGTGCTTATCTGTCATGAATTTATAGTCCAGCCATTTCTGATGACATATCATTATGATGGATCAAAATTGGGGTCTTTCCTAAATCATGATCTTATTAGTCTCGATTTAGCTTTTCAGGATAGAAGCTGCCCACAAAAGAAATAAAAGAAACTAGCACATAAGGGAATTCAAAATAAATAGCATCTGACACTTTGGTGGATAAAAATCTTTCGACTCATTTAATTCCTTTGACTGTATGTGGTTATTTAGCTCATGTGAAGGGGAAAAAGAAATTAAAGGCACTGACTTGTGTTCGTTTTTTTTTTAATTAATTTATGGTATCCCACCACAAAATTTTAATTCTCATCCCTTATATGAAGTTTTCTTTGTTTTGTTCCAGCTAATACCATCAGAATTATTGTCCTTTTCCTTTAAAAATAGCCAGTAGTTTTCAGATTGGAATATTAAATATCACTTTCAAATTTTTCTGGCCATAATGTTTAAGTGATGAGTAATCATTGAGGCCTCATTTTAAGTAAAGGTAGCAGTCTGTTTTGTAGCATTGGTTAGAAGCTGATAGATTGAATTTCCATGGTAGTTTGACTCAACAAAAAGGGGGTACTTGAAAAGAAAAAAAAAGAACTTAAATATAATGAAAGAAAACAGTCTTAAAATAGTCTTACACAAAAATAGTTTGACATATTTTATATGTTTGATCATATAGTTTTCTTTTAACATGACACATCTTGCAGTTCTGAGGATTAAAAAATATATTACTGTAAGTTATTGAATGTTGATTTGTATTTATATGACTTAATCATTCATATTGATTTTGTAAAAGAAATATAAAAATATTAACATGTGTAAGATTTATGACACATTTCTTAGATAGTCATGATGAACATTTGATAATAGCTTTTATGTCTAACATCTTGAATTATTTTGTGAAGAAATTGCATAATCTAGGTTTAGTGTTTGATATGGGAAGATATTTGAACAAAGTCTGTATAGATATCTAACATGGATAACTCACATAATTTGTGTCACTTTAACATTTAGATTTATATTTCATATCACACCAAAGCATCTAGTCCCATATACATATATGTTATATGTATGAGTGTGTACATATGTGTGTGTGTGTACACACACACACACACACACAGACAGCTACTTTGTTCATAAGTTGCCCAAATAAATTTTAGAAATTGTAATTCTTTCAGAATTATCTCAAATTATAGGAATTACAGTAAATATAAGTAATGATTATGGCCAGTATATATTCTTGTCATTCCAAATAGTTTGTTATGTGAATTTAAATTCCCAAGTTCACCAGTATTTTCATACATAGAGGCAACTGTTGACTCAAGTTGAAATTGTAAACCATATATAAGTTATTTAAATTGAGTCTGTGTCCTTGATTCATGAGCCTCTTGGAAATATCTTTTATTGGCATTTTATTCATTTCGTTTTTATACTTCTTACTAAATAAGTGATGTTAGGTTTTATCTCCTGAGTATATCTTAATATTTCATCAGTTTTAAGTCATTCATTGTTAATATTTTTCATATCATTAGAGTATTTTGGACTTTGCTATATAAACATAGAAATATAGGAAATGGAAAGTATCCTAAGAGATCATCTTACTAGGCCCCTTCCAAACTATTCTCAATACTGAATTGAATTTTATCAATAAAAGTGATTTTACAAATTGGTTGTTGTTGGCTACCCATCCTAACATCTTTACTGCATATAGTGTGAGTGTATAAATTGCCTGTTTATAAGTGATATTTGAGCTAGGCATTGTAGAAATTAATTTAGACAAACATAATATTTGCCAACTAGCAACCTATAATCAAGGGAAAGAAGATGGAAGCAAACACATAATAGCAAAAAAGATTCACAAAAGTTGAACCAAGGCATGTTACATAATTGACATAGCTAACATACATTACAGTGATGCCAAGCCAGGATAGTTGCATTTGTATTCTAGAATAGAGTAGCTTTTATTGCCAGCAACTACCATTTAATGAATTCTGAATAATAAGAAATATGATATTAAGTTTCTTGAGTTTTAAGGTATTTGCCTCCTTGGTTTACTTGTAAGGTGTTCCAGTTCAGGGACCTGACTTTGTTCCTCTAGTTGAAACATCAACTTCTTGCTTGCAAATGTTGCTGTTGTATACTTTCCACACAGGGCTGACCCAGTCTATTCATTGAATATTCAGGTAGTACAGTGAATTAAGTTTTAGTCTTATATTGCTTATGTCTTAGTCCAGGGAAAGTAATGGTACAGTGCAAAGAGTGTGCAGGCTTTGAAGTCACATGACCTAGGTTTATGTCCCAGCATTAACATTACCTTTGTGACTTTGAGTAAGTCCCTTAATTTCCCTGAACCTCAGTTTCCTCCTCTGTAAAATGAGGAGTCTGAACTAGATGGCCTCTGTGATCCCTTCCTTCTCTTCATCTATCATCCTGTGACTAAGAACAGAAAGAGCCTGTTATAAATAGGTTTCACTATTACAAAGTATGTCCAACAAGGTTTCTGCCTGTAGGAAACTGATCGATTCTTCCTCAAAATTTGTTGTCTGTGTCTGTAGTCTAAGGAAATTATTTTCAAATACCAGTGATCATTTAACCCCAGTATAATCCTCATTTTTGTGAGAGATTGTTATTTAGGGGGGTTTCCATGTGTGTGTAGCCTGGATTTCTTTGCCATATTGAATTCAATTTGCCATTCAGAGAATGACAAACAAGAATAGAAGATATCATCAGGGAAATATGGAACAGGAAAAAGACATAGATTGGTCACGTGGTTGAGGGTGACAGCTGAACAGCCAAAGTAATCCACTAATATCCTTATGAAGTCTGGAAAATTGAGGAAAGCCTTCAGCATATGGGGTGGACCTACTGTGGTGAACTTATTGGAAGGACGTGAACAAGGATTACATAAGATGAACTCGTGTGAATGGGGAATCAAGCCTGTAGATCCATTTGAGTATTGAGAACTTTACAGATAGATTTTTTTATTAAGTTGTAATCCATCCAGCAAATTTTTTTTTGGTTTTGGTTTTGTTCTGGGAAGGGAGGGTTGAACAGCTCCAAAACAGGAGGGATTCTAGAATTCCAATGAAATATTATCATAGAGGTTCTGTCCACAAAGAACCTATGAGAGGAACTGTGTGGTAGGGTGGAAAAAGTGTTCTGTTTGATGTTAGGATATGGGTTCAGACTCAGCTCTTAGCTTATTCCCCACCTGTGTGACTTTGGTCAAGTCATCTATCCTTTTTGAAACTCCATTTCTTAATCTGAAAAATGAGAAAGTTTAACTAAATGGTATTTCTGAGACTCCTTGCTGCAGTAAGTCTAATCCTATATAAGGAGGCAATATCCATGAGAGAATTGCCACAATGTTCTTCTAAAATTGTGTGGTACAGATAGGTCATAAGGTAGCGGGTGTGTTTGTGCATACAGTAATACATGCAGAAGAAATCAAGAGACCAACACCGGACGGTATTGTCTGGAATAGCTTTACAGAGGAGGTAAGACTAGAGTTGAGTCTTTGAAGCAAAGAAAAGTAAGGGAAAGTCTTCTAGATATGGGAATCATGAATAAGGAAAATTTCACTTATACTATGAATTCAGGCATCTGTCACAGTGTAAAATCAGTTACTTTTCAGCATTCTCAGAGAAAAGAGAACAGGAAATTGGATGCTAGTGTGGAAAAAGAGAAAGACAGAAAAGGTGCTGTAATAACTCACTTCTCTAAGCCATAAGAAAGACATCTAGAATGATACTTCCTTTCTTAGGACAGATCCTTTACCTAGTTTAATAAATATGGATAAGGAAATTCAAAACTATATGAGGTTTTTAATATCCCCAAATATTACCAAAAAAATTCTTGATAATTAGGATGGTCAAGAACAAGGTCAAAACACAGATGTAGGAAATAAATGTTTCTGAGAATTTATCGTATCTATAGCTTGGAAAAGTTATGTAAAACTCTTAGGAAGGTGAAGTTATCAACTCTAGAAATAGATTATTCTTTTCACATTTTCTAGACAACCTAATTTAGAGATACTATTTCTAGGTAATTTCCCTCAGGAATACTGTTAAATAAAAGAACTATGTCATGATCAAAGTCTGGCTTAAGTAGCTCATGTCTGCCAGTGACCACTAGTTTCTACTTCTTTTCTTTGCTTAGTTTATTTAATGGAAGACTTCTGTCTGCATTATGGCTCTTAACAAACTAAAAAGCTATGTCATACACAGCTTTAAGAATAAGAAGTAAATATAAGCATAGTTATTTTGTTCAGTCCAAATAACTCGATGTGCAAGCCACTTCCAATGACAATGGGGAGTCAACTTTTATAAAAAAAAAAAAAAACAAGGTGTTAGATGGATTTGTCAATAAGGATTCAATCAACTAGTTTCTCGGTAGACATTTGAGACTTTGAGAATCACCATTTTCCTCATATTATTCTGGTTTTAGTATTCTTTATCATATAAACATTTTACTCATTGTTAACTAGGTTGAAGGAGAACACGAGGAAATAGAGAAAATGCAAGTCCTATTTGCATCCCAGCTTTATCCTTCTAACTCCTGGTACAAGACTAATTACTGTATTTTTTATTTTCTCTGTATTTTTCACTCGTATTCAGATTGAAGTCTTGTAGCCAACTGATCTAATCTTTCAAGATAACTGGAAAGGAAATATTACTCAGCTATGCTAACATAGTTAATCATAAGACCTGTACCACACTATATAGTTCTGTTCAATAAAAACATTTACCACATTTATTCTGTTGTTATTGGACAATGTTGTAAATGCTAGCAATGCAAAAGTCATGTTCTTTTTAAAGTTCTAAAAAACAAAAAATAAAATATTAAATATACAGTTCTTTTTAGTCTAATGGCAGTGTTTGAGAAAAACAGATTTCGTAAGACAGATCCTGGGATTTAGAACTGGACAGGACATTAGCAGTAATCTAGTCATTGTATAAATTAACAAACTGAGCCCAGAAACACAGTGACTTGTTTATGGGTATACAAGTAATCCTGGCAAATCCAGAATTCAATTTGAGTTCCTCTGACTCCAGATCCATTGTCTTTCCATTATACCTAGTTGTCTCTCAACCCCTCTACTAATTCATTATGAGTGTATAGTAACTTTGCTTTTTGGATAATAAAAGTTCTAAAAGCATGTGGAGCATAATGTTCAAAAACAAATTTTAAAACACTATTATTAAGAAATACTGTTATATTTTTTGTCCTTTGATAGTAGTGTCCCTTAATAATGATTTAAGGATAAGGAAGCCTTTCTGAGTCCCTTTTAATTCCAGTACGTCCTCTTTCTTAATTTTTTCCCTATTCATTGTATATATAGCTTGTTTATACATATTTGTTTGCAAATTGTCTTCCCCATTAGATTGTAAACTCATTGAGGGTAGCAACTGTCTTTTGCCTCTTTTTATCCCAAGCACTTAGCCCAGTGCCTGGCACATACTAGGTGCTTAAAAAATGTTTATTAACTGACTGATTTCTAATTTTTGTAACATATTTTTCAACTTTATAACATTTCACAAACATGAGTTTCATAACTGTTACATCACTGTGATACCCGTTTCACTATTTCATCATTAGAAATGCTGTGGAAGAAAAAGTTATCAGGCCATTCTCTGTTGCCAAAAGGGATGAACCTTTATGCAGCTGAATCATTGTTTCTGATTTCTGGTGTATGTCAGTATGTTTGAGGTGACTGGATATTTGGGGAGCAAGATTGTGTTAAAATACAAACTTTTTAAAAAATTTCTTTAAAATTTTATGGATATTTTTGTCTTTACTTCACCTATATTTCCCACTGTATCCTCCAACTCCCTCCCAATGAGTCATCTCTTATATTAAAAAAGAAAAAAAGTTCAGCAAAACTAACCAGCATATTGAAAAAAGGATGTTATATGCAATGTTCTACACCTGTGGGCCCCAACCTCTTCAAAGAAGTGAAAGTGTCTTCTCACATCTCTTCTTTCCAGACTTTGGTGATTAGAATTTTATAACATCCAGTTTGTTTTATTGTTATTCTTTCCTTTTACGCTCAATGTAAACTTTTAAGGCTTTCTTCCCCACCCCCCCACCCCCGGTCACACGTGAACTTAGATTTGGGAGTTGGATGTGTTATCATTATGTCACTCCCAAATAAGTAGGGGTTTCCTGATTGGTTATTGTAGTGACTTCTCAGGTTCCTTGAAATCTCTATTCGTCATTTTTCAGTGGTTTCTGAAAGCCAGCAATTAATTAGATATTCATTACCACAAAAGACTTCTGACTCGTCTATGCTGCAATTTCCCCACAGCCTGAATGGCCATGCTGGGTATTATAAAGCATGGTTAACCATTTTTGTAGCAAACTCTAACCAAATGGATTTATGAGCCAGTGACTTTTAACAGTATAGTCAGTCAGTAAATATTTATAAATGCCTACTATGTGCCCAGCACTGTGCTAAGACCTGAGTATACAAATAAAAACAAAGACAGTCTCTGCCCTCAAGGAGCTTACAATCTAATGGTGGAAGACAGCACACAAAAGGAAGCTGAAAAGATGGGGGGGTGGGGCAGTGCATTTTGTTTTGCCTTTATGGACCTGTGTCCTTGTGAGAACTCACAATAGTTTCAAAGCCAAAAGTCACAGATAAATTGGTGGGAAAATACAACTTAGAAAGCTACCTGCAATTTTCTTTTTAGAGATGTTGATTAACTTTTATATGTATGCAGGAAAAAATAGTGAAACTACCTGTTGTATTAGGGTTTTGGGATAACCTTTATCTTGTTTTAATATCATATACATTATTGAACCATTTGAAAGCAATACTGAATAACTTACACAGCCATCCCTAGCAAAGTGATTGGTCTTTGATCATTAAAAAGCTTCTTACCTATGAGATCTAAGAGAAATATTGTTAATACATTTTAGCCTGCCCTTGACCAATAGTTTCTAGGTTTATCAGTTCTTGACTTCTGAGATTATTAAAGGAGAGCCAGTTGTAGTCCATTAGAAAATGAAATGGAGTTCTACTTGTTTGTTTTACAGGGACCACTGAATATCATAAGATGGTAACAATAGTGTAGGTCAAATTGGGAATAGTATCTTGGATGTGAAAGTTCTTGTACTTCATTAACAGTATTTTGAGAATTCTACCTACTCCTTTAGCTAAGCAAAATTTCAGCTTTAACAGCTTCTAGGTTTGTGCAAGATTCTTTAATACTATTTATATGGATTTATTTGATTCCAGGGGTATTGAAGTGATAAAGTTGTTAAGACTCTAAGGCATACCAATTCATTTTTTTTATAGTTAATGTGAACATCCGGTATAAATAATATTTAGGTGCATTTTTTTATACAAAATTTCTTAAGGAATTACATACCTTTACAACTTCATTCCTTGTTTTGTTTCCTGAAGTATAATCTAGAGAGGCTTAGTTTTGGGATACCAAAACAATAGCTCACATTTATGTTTAAGGTTTACAAAGCAATTTCCTCACAACAACCTTGTGAGTTTAGTTAATGAAAGTGTTATCATTCCTATTTATAGATTAGAAAGCTGGGAATCACAGAGATTCGGTAACTTGAATAGCTAGTGAGTATTCAAGTCAGAACTTGAATCCAGGGCTTTTAACTCCAATGTCTGGTCCTCTTTTCAGCTTACCAAGATAACCTACACAGTCGTTGAACAGTTCTCTGATTTAAACAGTAAATATTAGTTGCCTAAATTTGTTTTCTGAAATTCAGCCAACTAACAATTAAGTAGATTTTTTTCAAAGATAACTCTATTAAATGTTTACATACTCTTTGCCGTGCTAATTTTTACAGTAATCCTTTTGTCTTCATTAAGGCATATGTCTTTAAAACTTGTGGCTTACCATTGGAGTTAGGATGCATGTCCTCACTTGTCAAGAGAAATGTATTATCCTGCAATCAGCTCCCCTACTTCCAGTATATTGAGGTTGTACTACAGATCTAGCCATAGTAAGAAATTCTCCAAGGATAAAGCAAGAAAATGTACATACTCATAGGAATCTCTTTTCCAGAGCTAAAATTGACATTTTATAAATAATTTCCGTGTTGCAAACTTGAGACTCCCAATCATAGCAATTCAGTGATATGTACTTGGCATGAGTCAGTTTCAGTTCTTAGTGCTTTTCATTGGAAATGGCATCAAAAGTAAGATTTCTCTGAATTTTTAATGCTAAGGGTTTACAAGGGACAGGAGATGTTCTTCTCTTAAAGATGTCTGACAGTGCATAGCAGCATAAATAACGAAATGGTCATAAACCCATCAGCACTTCCAAGGTCATTTGCCCTTTAATTTTTAAAGAATCTAAAAACAAACTAAGCATTTGATAACAGGTCATTTGCAGGTGATAAAAGATATGTTAGATGGGACATTGCCTCTGTTTCCACACCTGATGTATTCGTATTATATCTTTTACAGACTATTTACTAGTATGTTTGTTTATAAACATATAATCTAAAAAATAAATTCTATTCTTCAAATTTTATCAGTCTCAAGCCAGACTTTCTTTTTTTGTTGTTTACATTGCAATTCTTAACTGCAGTAGGTCTCACAATGAGCTGCATGTAAAGGCTTCCAAAAACTTCTCTCTTTTAAAGTTATAGAATTTCTTAAATACTAAGAAAATTCACTTTCTTCTATGTTCCTTACCTACTCCTCAGCACCTGCTTTGTGCTCTCATCCATAAAGAAATCTGAAAAATTGCTAGTTTGGAGAAGGAGCTTGCCTGAAGACCCTTGCAGTTTTCTTTATTCTTAACTCTTTTTTTAAGGAGAATTTGCATTAAATATAGGTTGCTCTTTATAGAATACATTATATATTGTTAAAATAGGTTAGGATTTTTGAAAATTTGTCTTGTTGAGTAACCTACAACTGATGAAAAGAACATGAGTTTAAAAATGAATAAATAGCATATTGGATGAATTGTAGCATATTCATTAGTGAAGCCAAAAAATCATGGATTTAAACTTAATTTGGAAATGATTGCAGTTTTGGCTCTTCAAACCATACTCATTACTAAAATCAAATTCTGGATCTTTGACCCTTGGTCATGATTAGAGTAAATAAGGAACATAGTTATTGATTTTCAAACTATTAAGCTTTTACAAGCTAAGACAGATGTACAAAATGATGCAGTTTTTATTTTGTATTGGCAGCTTCCAAATATTTAGTATCTATTTCCAAGAGTTGCAATTAGTAAAGCAACCATGGTACTGAAATCCGCACATCCCACAAGCTAATTATATTTGCAAGGTCAGAGTGAATACATATTTTCAGAAAAATAAAGGGTTATATAAATATGTGTCTTCTACTTGGCTGTTATATCACAGTTTGTTGATCTGGAGTATAATGTGTACAATTCACAAATTTGTCTGATAACAGAAAGTGGTGTGTGATTGTGTTTATTTTACTAACCAGTATATTCACAGCAATCACTTCCAAATATCTCTCCAGTAAAGATGTGTTAATTACAAAACAGACAAGGTCTTCTATTATATTAAAGCTACTAACAAGAAGACAGCAGGAATCACACATGTAAATAGCATCATCAACCCCTATTTTAGTCCTCTGTTTTGATCTGTGAGTTGCGCATAGACCAAAGGTGCTATTAAAGACTGAGTGTATGAAATAGGCAGCATTATATGAACAAAATTTATTCAACAAGAAAACAGACCTTTAACATGAATTTAACAAGCCTGAGAAATTATAAACTATCATATGCTGCAGATTCATGCAGTGATAATAAACAAAAAAGGAAAGTAAGAGGTTTCCCTAAGCTAGCCAAACTGCTAATGGTTTTGTTATAAGCTGTCTACTGTTGCAGTGACCTCTGAAAAGTCTCAAGGCACTTGTACCAGAAAATATTAAATGGTCAGGATAGTGAATAGAGATTCAGTGTGGTATATTGACTAAAGCATGGAAAAGCTTTTTTAAAGGTCTTTCATCATATTCCTGAAAACATTCATCATTCTTGTACTTGGGGGTTTTTGTTTTTACATATTGAGAGATAATTTTGTATAGTCTGTTTTGGGTAAATTGTTTGCATTAATAAGGTGTAGGCTGCTTTAGATTAATGGACATGTGTGTCCATTATGAGAGGAGCAAAAATTCGAACTGTCAAATTATTGAAAAAATTCAAAGAGTTGAAGAAAAAGTGGACTTTCCCCCTGTACTTTAATTAATCCTTGGGGGTTCTCTGTTCATGTTGCTGTGTCTGAGATTTCCATTCTTAACTATGCAGTGACCACTTTGCTGTCATTCTATTGCATCATGCTGTAAATACACAAACATAGAGAAAAGCCTTCAGCTTGTACACACCTCCAAGTGCTCACCAGGGCTTTTTCTTGAATCTTACTGTGGCATAATTAACACCTACTTCACCCATTGCTCATTAGTGCACCGGACATTAATGAGTCTATTTATTTTGATATGCTCTAAAGGAGGAACTGATTTGTTCTTGCAGTGCAGAAAGCAATTATAAGATTGTACAGAAATTAAAATGTAGGTTATTTTGCCGTATTTATGCTTTTATTGCGTACTAAGTCTAATTTTGGTCTGCAGGTTGTTGAGCATGTTAGCTTCCTTAAGACAGTTGCTATAGTGATGGCAGTGAATTCCTTTAATCTTGGTGTAGTTAAAGTATTCATTTTCTATTGGTTATACTGCTACTAAGAAATTGTCACTCTACTCATTTCATTTTGCGTAGTCTATCATAAACTAGTTGAATGATATATTTAGATGCTTAAATGTTTTTCCTCTGGATTTCTGAATAGAAGTCGAAAATTTTATATTTTAGATTTCGTTTAAGAAGGCATGAAAACTACTCAACTGATCTTTTCCTTCTCATGAAGTTTCACACCTGCTTAGAATAGTTATGAAATATTACAGATATTTCACATATAAAATAGCTGTCTCCTGCATTACCATTGGTTACAAAATGTTCGGGGTAAAAAAAGCATTATAGGCATTATAGTATTATAATTCATGGAATTTTATCAGTTTGGGGTAGTGCTGCAAAATCCAAAATGCTAACACTTCACCTACTCCGGTAATAAAAAATTAATGGATACATTAGGAGAAATAATTTATTATATTAGTAGGTAAGGTTAGTTATTTAAAATTTCCTCTCTGTTCAAGTAATCATTATTTTAAAGTTTGATAAAGTAGCTAGTAAATTTAAGTAAAATTAAGAGTCATTATTTCTTATTTTCTTGTGATAAATATTTTAGCCCCTCCCCTCCAAAAAAAACCAACCAAATATGAGATTATAGATTGTTTCCTTTTTTTCCCCTCTTGCTTTTTTAACGAAATAATTCATTGTGGGCATGCACTTAAAAGTTACACCATCTGATGAAAATGTACTACCAGGAATAAATAGACCTTCAGGAGATGGTGTTGATTTATTTTTACTTTGTGAATTAAAAAATTGGCTTTAATGATAAAACTAATAAATGGATTCAAGAGGCATAAGCTTATTCAGCTAGGCCATATTAATATAAGGAAGGAAATAAAGAAGGGTTTTAAAACTGTATCAAGCTTTCTTCGTGAAATAATATGTTAAATTATTGAACTTTCTGCGATACATAGATACCAGTGTGCAGAAATTAAGGGTAACACGACAAAATTATTAAGTGCTAAAATTTAAAATTCAGTTAGAAATGAATTTACTAACTGGTCAGGATAGTATAAAAGCCTTGAAATGTTCTATTTCTCATGACATTTTAGTCTGTTAACAGCTGTCCCTCTTGAATACATATTTCTTTCATGGCAGTCTTTTAGAAAAAAGGTGTGATTTTTTTTTCTTTACTTCAAACTATCCTCTCTAATATCTAATATACTTGCATAATCCTTATTTAGACACCCCATTTCAATTTATTTCATTTTCAAGTTAAGACAACTTAATTCTCATTTTTATTCCTTGTTTCTCCTTACATTAAAACAATGGCTTACCTTTTAAAGGAAAAACTCTGCATTTTATTATTTGAGTTTTAAGAACATTAACTATATTAGAAATGTTTTCTATATAGAAACTTTTTTCTTTTAAAGATACGAGAGGATCATAAATTTAGTGATAATAAACAGAGAGGTTAGTGAGTGTTAAGTACAAGATAGTAAGATAATACCTTGTTAATTCAGTCTTAACATCAGCAAAAGCCCTGAAAGAGGTGAAATTGTGCTGTATAAGAATGCAAAGCCCTTTATCCAAAAATACCAGAAGTTGGTCGTGGGTTTTTTGTTTTTATTTTGTAGTAATCTTGGAATATGTTTTTCATTTTTATACCATGCCCCTTAAATCACAAATGACCTTGGTCTTCTTACATTGTTTCATACTTACTATCATGACACTGGCATGGACTTTTAAACCCATCAGCCAATATTCAAACTCTTCCATAGTCACAAGGAGTAAAAGGCATCTGACTAGCAGAGAATACAGGAGGCAAGTTCCTTGCTGGCTATAATTTTGTTGTCATTTCAAGTATCGTGGTGGTATAATTGATGTGACAGGCCTGGGCCTTAGCTGTGGTCCCTTACCTTGTGCTCACTTTCAGTTTTAGTCTCTCTTTGTCATTCATTTGGATGAGGTAAAATTTAGGTGACAAAACATATGCACACCAATGGAGGCTATATAATAGAAGCTTAGCAATGACGTATCACAGTAACAAGGATGCAAAATTAATATTTTTCCTCACATGAAGCTCATGAAAATTGTAATAATTGGTGTCACCTTACATTACAAGATAGAGGGTGGTGTGCTGATGGCACAGTCAGCAGGAGGTTCTTTTTTATTAATATTATAATTAAATGATTTTCTGGAAATAGGCCAAAAACAGATGCAAGTTGATCTTGCCTTGTCCACTGTTGCTTGGAATCATCACTTGCGGTCTCTAAAAAGAATTGACCTGACACCTTGTTTTTACAGGTTGTTATTGATGCCTTCAGATTGATCAATGCTAATATGATGGTCTTGGGACATGAACCCAGACAAACAACTTCAAATCTGGGTCACTTAAACAAGCCATCTATCCAGGTAATGCTTCTATTTGATAATGTGCCAAACTTTGATTTATAGTACCAGACTCTTATCAGGTTAGTAATTTTAAAACATAATATGTCATTCTAATTGGCATGTGATTAATTTTTATAGTTCTTTGGAAGGTAGTTGTTAAATGGGGACTTGAATATGAAACAAAGATCCTTTTGAATATTAAGGCATCTGTTTTAGGAACATGCTTAAAGCATCTCACCCTAGTGAATATTTTCTGACTTTGCATGTTCATGATGCTGTTAGACATAGTTTTGGGTGGATTGTACTTCATTTTTAAGCTGTTGCCATCTATTGCCAAAAATCAAGGGACCCCTGCAAAGGAGTCCAGTCAAAGGAGTACCAGTAAGTAAAAATCAGATAACAGTGAAAGGAAGTCTCAGATGTTTTTAATGTTCCTGGAATTTTTTTCTACTTGACTTTCAAGCAAAAAACCAAAGGAAAAAAATGGCTCCAAAAAGTAAGTACATAAAAATGTTTTTTAAAAGTTGGAGCCTCTATTTTGGGTTATCTAGTGCAACATTTTTCATTCCTGAAAGTGTTGAAATGTTCGTGTTCAGACACTAAGTATCCTCTTGAGTGATTAATGTTTTCTATTAATCATTCTCATGCTTCATTGTTTTTACATAGACCTTTATTGCCTGCAAAAATTATTTTAAATGTGCCTTTAAATGCACGAGTATTTGTGACCATAGCACTAATTGCTTCTCTGAAGATTAATTAAAAGCAGAGAAATAGTAGTGTGTGTGGTTAAATAGAGCATACAGAAGAAAGACAATATAGTAGCCATTACACCTCTTCTTCCTCTACCTAGTACTATCAGATAACTGTCTGGGGATTTGTGGCTTTGATTGTTAAACCTGGTTAAGTCTTTATCAAACTTTGACCATTTTATGTTTTTATTTACCTAATTCTATAACAGTCACTTAACAAAAAAGTCTCGATCAAAGTGAAACATGTGCTGAGTTAAAGAGCAGAATTGTGTTGCTTTTGATTTTTATAAGTGAAAACTGCAAAGTATAATGAGCATGAAATAACCTACTAGTGTTTTTGATTGGGTACAGACAAGCCCATGCATGCATGTTTCAAGAGAATATATTACTGGACCTTTTTAGCCTGTAATAATGACCTCCCTTGTAAACCCCCATAGCATCATACTGCTTCATTATTTTTTGCAAAAGGTTAAGTAACATCTCACAATCTAAGATCATTGTGATTACAGCATGGTGTAATTCTGCCAGAAGTTTACTAATTGCACATCAACAGCCACCTGTTGCATAGTTCATCTTTTAAATTAAAGTGTCACTTTTTTAACATTAAATGAATTTTAAGTCTAAATGTTATTAGTGGACTATTTTTTATTATAACATAGGTTACATACATTTGGTTTTTTGGTCCTAACTTTTAAAGTATTCGGTGAAATTCTCAGATTTTCTTATAAAATATCAGCCAGACAGGGAGCCATGTGTAGTACAGATACATTGTTATTGCTGTTTCTTTGATTTTGTAGATTGCTTTTCTTCAAATCAAAATCCGTAAACATATTTATCACAATTTATATAGCGTCCATCAGAATGACATCTATCTGGGTGTTTTACAGTTTTAAGACACTTTCAGGATATTAAAATACTTAAATGAGGCAAAGCCAGAAAAGTAACAGAACAAATCCTATACCTTAAAACCTTTCCTTACTTATTTTAGACTCACCTATAAAGAAAGGAACCAAGAAAGAATCTAAAGTAAGCAGTAATATTCCCTGATGGAGTTTTAAAGCATTCATCAGAATATGTAATATAAGGGTCAGCAGCTTTTTAAAAGTAGGTTGGCACACTGATAACCCCTTCTCTTCTAGAATGACAAGTTATAGTAACTTTCCACTCAAAATGGGAATACCTCCTGTGGGACACCAGTCCCTGTTCCAGCAATTAATGATACCTTTAAAACTTGTTTACAACAAATATATGGAAATGATTAAGCAACCATAGTCATTTCAAACTAAAGATAACACGTTTCAAAAGAATTTGTGTGCCTCTGTCTTACTTAGACCCATATTGATTTTATGTGTTATGCCATAGAATCCCTATATAATGCCATTGTCAGGTAATAAAAGTGGTGCTATATTAACGTTTATCTGTTATTCTAATATATCATCATATACACAGAAGATATGATCTGACCTGCAGCATACCTATGAAATGTTGAAATTAATAGGATCTTCCTGAAATCTAATTGATACCAAAACCTTTTTTTAGGTTTTTCATCATAAAAACTACTATGAGAAATTTCATTTTTAGAGAATACATATAGAGTAAATGAGGTTGGACTGTCTATCTCATGGAGATGTAATAAGTGTTTTAAAAATATTTTCAGATCCTAAGAATACCTCTGTATTGTTAAGTTCTACAATGTTAAGTTTCCTGAAAAACCTCCCCTCTACCCACAATAACAAAACATCACCAAAAAGTGGCTTAAATATATAACGTTGGCAGAATATTTTTAGTTTTTTTTTAAAGCTTAGTGTAATGAGGGGCAGGGAAAATTTGTATTTGAGGTTATTTTAATTTAGCTCAATCAAGCCTTTTACATAATGTCTTTTTTTTTTTGCCTTCGAAAAGTTTGGATTACAATTGGCAATTCAAATTAGGGTCTATTTCCTGCTTTCCCTTAGCAAAGGCTATATAGAGAAGCAGAATAATATTTATTGAATTCTTCATTCTGGCAGCCCCAGTGGATTTGATTTTCCATATGTTTGGGTCTCCTCATTTATCTGAAATTTTCCATTATCCATCATCCAAAATAAGTTCCAATCCTAAGCCATTTGGGTATGAGTCCACTGTACTTTGCTTTACAAACTTGGGCACATGAACTGAAGTGGTACACAATGTCATCCCATCTGGTGATACCAGCGACCACATGGCTACAGTCTATACTGCTACCATGTGGTCTTTATTACTTACCTCTGAAGCACTCACCATTCTTCCTTGTCAACTCTATCCCTGACAGTAGCCATCTGCCTTAATCACTGTTATTCATTAGTGTTAGGTACCTGCTCTGTTCAGAGCATTGTACTTACTTGACCATTTTTCATGTCACCTGAGTTAAATTATTAGTCCAGAGATAGATAAGTTAAAATGACAACTAAAATATCACTTCTTTTACCCTTTTTTAGACGAGGTCTTTTACTTTTTAATATGAGTTCCATATGTTCTTGGAACTCACTAATTGAAACAAAATAATAAAGCCATACTATGAAGAACTGATTGAAGAATTGTTGGGAATTTACCAGTTTTTTAACCCCCAGATTTCCTAGTGTTCACCTGCTTAGTTCCTCTTGCAAGCCCCTCTGAGCTTAGAATAATTAACATCTCAGACCAATGCATGGAAAAGAAAGGTAAGCAAGGAATTCAAGATGTCAGTAAAATAAGTAATTACTGAATTGGAACTCAGAATAAATTTTCCAAAAGAATCCATCAAGGGTAGTTAGAATATTATTTGTTCCATAATTTGGACATGTTATAGGTTAAATGGACTTATGTGGCCTAAGACTACAACCACCTTGATGATTTTGAAGACAAAACATTTTCTGAATTTTGAATAGCTGGCTTAACAATTGAATTTGGAATACAGCCTGTAGGTTAGGGACTGACTACCTGTATTTTCATAGACACTTAAAAAGTTTGTGAAGCAGAACATAAAACATCAGCCATATTTGATTGTCAAGAAAAATGTTACATATATAATTTTTTTCACTATGATCTTTACTGTTTTACTATTATGTAATTAGGTTTGCAGATTCAAACTCCAGAAAAAACTGTCTGCATTTAGAGTACGTCCCCACCAAGTGGCAGCAAGTGTTTGTGGTTTCATCACATGTGAAGTGGATTAAATTTGAATTTATTCTTTAGGAAGCCATGTTGATATTTATCTACTCTTCTGTGGCTTTTTTTTCCCTCTTAACTTTGATATATTCAGCATTTTTCCTTATTTGAAAATTAATTCAATCCAACAAGTGTATATCATGTTCTAGGCCCTGAGAAGACAAAGACAAAAATACAAACTTTGTCTTCCCTCAAGGAGTTTATGTTCTTCTAGACTCTGTACTTTCCAGTTTTATACTGGGTTCCCCTTCTCTCCGTCTCACGTCCAACCTAGTTTAGTTGAGGTACATTTACTTAAGAACAGATTAGATGCCAGAAATAATTCCTTGCCACATAGTTTGATAATATTTTGCCTTGCTGCCTATGGCAATTTTGCCACTGCCTTTTGGCCAAAGTACATATGTTTTGGCAATGTAATCCTTCTCTAGAGTCCAAATGTCTAGTGGTACTTTATACTGGCTACAGCTAGTACTTGAAATTTTTGTCAGTTCTTTGGTCTCTGTGGGAGTGGCTTTTCTTGGCATAAAATTTACTCAGTATACTGATCAGGAACTTTTGTTATTTAATCTCTACACACCTAAACATGCTGAGATAGTTCCTTTAAACTTAATAACAAATTAGTAGCAGAAATCCTTTAGACAGAAGTTGAGTATCAAAATACACATTGTCTTATATACAGTTCAACAAATTTTAAATGGGTTTAATTATCCACTATAGCTATTTAACTGGGAAGGTAAAAACCAGTAGTGAATGACATTTGTAACTGAAAAACTAGTATGCAACATCATCTTCAAGTATATTTTTTCTAAGTTGTGTGTATATAGGACTGTTTAAATCCACTAGAGCTAAGGGTAAAAACCTCAATCAGGGATGTGGGTGGAAATATCGTCTGTCAGTCAACAAGTGACTACTAAGTGCTAAACACTATGGTAGGACTGGGGTTACCCAGACATTCCCGGCTATCAGGAACCTTACTGCCTAGCTAGCTGAGGCAACATTTATGCACAGGACATTCCAAACATTTTAGTGCAGTTTTAGGACACCCTGTATATAGGTATCCACAAAATAGATTCAAGATAGTTTTAGGGAAAGACTTCATGTAGGAGTTGGTGCTTAAGATGAACCTTGAAAGAAATTTGGGATTCCAAGAGTAGGCAATAAGGAGGGAGTACATTCCAGGCAGTGGAAAGGCATGAAGGTATAATGAAGGAATTAGATATTTGGCTTTCTAGCAATTATTGTGTATGTATTATCCTTGAGCCAGTCAGCCAGCAGCTCAGAGGAGTCTGAGCTAGTCTGTAACATGCTTTTTGGCACATAGCAACCAATAGAGTGAACCTCTTTTAACTTTACTTAGTAAATTTGTTGCTACAACTAATTCTCTTAATCCTGCGTCATAATTCAGAAAAACTCACCCTTTGCAATGATCAGTAAATGTAATAGCTGACACATAGTGTTATAGAGCCTACAGTAGATGTTAAGCTATTTAATACTTTAATTTGTGCTTTGCAAATCATAAGTTAAAAAGTTTAAATTGCTCACCTCTTTTCTAATCATTTGGTTTTTGTAGGCTTTAATTCATGGACTGAACAGACATTATTACTCCATTACTATCAATTATAGAAAGAATGAGCTGGAGCAGAAGGTAAGTTTTAATTTTTGTTTTGGGGTGCGGGGAGAATTGTTTCAACTCTTAGGGCATGTTGCAGCATTGTGATTTGAATTTTAATTTGTCATCTTCAGTTATTGTCTCCAGTTATTTTCTTCTGTGTCATGTTCCTCTTGCATTGTAGAACACAATAAAGGAAAGGCTCCTTTGGAATAGGTTACATATTCTCTTCCATAAGGCATGTTTAAATAAGACTAATCACTGGATGCTAAAGCACGAGAGAAGTGGCTAAAAAAATAATTCCAATGTAATGTTTATTTTGACAGATCATAAAAACCTTTCCTTTTCTCAGCTTTGTGACTTCCTGATAAAACTTTTGTTACCCTGTAAAGTTATATGATTTTTCTAGCTTCTCTTCTGTAATTGTAGCTAAGTTACCAAGTAATGTGGATTTAATTCCCTCAAAGTTTGGGGAAAATACATTGAATGGATTGTGATTTTTTTTAAACTTGTTTGAAGTGTGCCATTGAAACCTTGAGTAAAGAATTAAAAATTAATTTGAAGAAGGCTGAAAATTATTAAGGCAGGCATGATGCCTCATAACTGTAATCTCTGTTCCTGGGGAGGCTGAGGCAGGTGCATCACTTAAGCTTAGGTGTCCTGAGCAAGAGTGGGTTAAGCCAGTCAGGTATCCATACCAGTTTGGTGAACAGTGAGGGTAAGGGGTAGCCTTAAGCAGGTCAGAGCTCCCATGCTGATCCAGTAGTGGGTTCAAGTCCAGGAGTGTGCATGGACACATCTGTGCAAGATAAAAGACCTAAGCTTCATGAGAGAGGGAAAAAGGAGGGAAGAGGGAGAAAAAAAGAAAATAATTATGTTAATGGCCATCATATTCAAAGTTACCATTCTCCAAATTTCTAAATTCATTTTCTTGAAAATTTCTTGACATTTTGGGATAGATTAGGATTTTTTAATTGTGGTTTCTTTGGTTTTTTTTTAATTTTTAATTTTACCAGAACACAAATAGAGAATAGAAACAAGCATATCATAAACTTAAATACTGAAACTTAAATACAAAGTAAGAAAGAAAAAAAAGCACGTCGTGTACGTAGCAGAACATGAGAGGATTCAAAATACGTAACAATAAATTTTCATTTTAAGAAAGCCTATATGATGAACAATATACCTTGTGTTGAGAATTGTCCATCTTTTCTTTGGTTCCTCGTGTTTTCTTTTGTTCTCGATAGATGAGGATTTTGCTCTATTTATTTTCAGATATTTAGAACATAACTTTTTTTCCTACCTACCCTCAATTAAATGTGAAATTCTGTCTCTTGTTTAATATTACTATTTGAATTCTTGAGCCTGCATCCAGTGTTATTGCTTTTTAAGCTAAAAAACAGTGCATCGGTGAAAGCTATATAAATATTCATCTGCATGTCCATCTGTATTTTTGTTTTGTTTTGTTTTTTGGTAAATGAGCTTTAGGTATACATTTGCCACCTCCAAAAGTGCCTAGGAAGAGAGACAACTCTATCTCCCAGATTTACATGAAGTGGGGCTATAGAAATTCAATTACTTTGTCTAATTTTTTTCTATTTTTTTAAGCTGATAGCATAGAGATAAATATATTCTTTGAGGGCGCTTTTCTCATGTAGTCTGTAGACATTTTTGTACATAAGAAATGTGGGATAACTGAACATTCAAATAAAAGATGGAAAATTCATCCAAAAATACAAATTTTTTTTCTACATGTTGGTTAACATTTAGCCTTTTGGAAATATGTAAATTAATAAGTGACTTTCAAATGTATCCAATTTGGAGATATCCTATACCACAATCTTTGAATTAAAATGTTTTTAAAAAAATTATTATCATCTTAACTGCTCCATTCAGCAGCACAGGCCCTGTTTCCACTCTTGCCCAACCATATATACTAAAACCCGAACTTAACCCTCTAACTCTGAGACATAATAGTAATATTCTTTTCCTATGAGGGAGATTTTTTTAAAGCTACTTAAGTGGTAGAGAATCCACCTCTCACTTCTTGCCCTGGGGAAGTTGTCAGGGTTTAACTAATCTACCATGGGCTGTCTGGACAGTATCTTTGAAGGACTAGAGAAGAAGAACAGAGCCAATATCCAACAGCCATTTCATTCAAGGAGAGCTTCACTGCATATGTAGCTACTGATAGTACCAAATTGGGTTTCATGAACATTAACAAGAGATTCTAAACAACCCTCTTAAGTTTGCAGAGAAAATATGCTTGCCTTCATTTCCTCATCTGGGAGTTCCCTGCATCACTGAAACCACAGGCCCAGTCTCAATCTTTATATTTGTGTTAAAAGGGTGAAAATTTTATGCCAAATAATCTCTAAAAGTTATGAATTTTAGGGGTCTTTGAAAAATAGCTGAAAGTTGGTCCAGAGCTTTTTCTGCTACACCATTTGTGATAATGACTCCTTATCTTTGCATTTGGAAATTAGATTGTGTAATATATTCTAGTCTCATTGCATAAATAAGGCATTTTTGCAGTGAGTCTATAAATTTATAAGATTGTAGCTCTAAAGCTGGAAGAGATCTCAGGGCCATCTAATCTAACTCTCTTATTTATCTATAAGAGATAGATCTTAGAAACACACATATTTATACATACATTAAGCTTTTTCTCTTTAATTTTGAATTGATTCTTGACAAGGAAATGAAATTGTTGATACAGATAATTGTGATGACTGTTTTTCAGATGTTGCTAAATTTGCATAAGAAGAGTTGGATGGAAGGTTTGACACTTCAGGACTACAGTGAACATTGTAAACTCAATGAATCTGTAGTAAAGGAGATGTTGGAATTAGCTAAGAATTATAATAAGGTAATTGTTTCTAGTAGCTATTTAAATTTGTAAAATAAAATTGCCTTTTCTGCTATCTACTAGTTAAGTAACTCCGAATTTGAAGTTTTTTCTCTAAAATTGTATTATTTTTGAAGATAAGGATGATGAAGCAGCAACTAAAACATTGACATCTAAGTTTTTTCCATAAACTTCTTTCTTGATCCATAGTCATTTATAGGATTTTTAAGCCAATAAAGTAACAGTGCTCTTTTGAAAAGTGAAATAAGCAAATCTTGATGAAACTATTCTAACAGGTGTTATTTGGCCTTATAAATGTTTCAGTCAATTGAAATGTATCATTTGTTTTATGAAATTTCCTTTGCTTCTCTTTCAATTAAAAATTTATATGCGAGAATGTGATTTTGTATTAGGAAAATGTCTGAAGTATTAGGAACATACTTTAGATGATGATTGAAAAATATGATAGTGTAAGGTAGGATATATTCTGCTTTATATCGAGGGTATAATGTTGAAATAATATGAACCAGGATTCGGTGTATGTAAAATTCATCTAGGTGTAACAGGAAATATTTTTCCCTTTGTAGAAATTCAAGGATTCAGGTTTTAAACTAAAATTGATCGATCCTTGGAAACTAAATTCCAGCAGAGTTAACTTGCTTTTGAAGGGCAAGTACAGGTTACAGAGCACTCCTGCTGGAAAATCCACAGTAGTGCTAGGGTTGAGCTGTTTAATCCTTCTAGTTTACAATTTGATGCTGTGGAGATTATGGAAAAGGAAACAAAATATTTAGCATATTTAAGATTATTAGCTTACTTTTTCTTAAAGGTTTTTCTTTAATTGCCATACATTCATTAGGTTATAAGGCAATGTTATGACTGATAGCATCTGCCCCACTTGAGTCTACCACTTCTCTACCATGAAAGGAGATAAAAAAACATAAAGTCAAAATTGGATATTGTGTTGATGGTGTTATAAAGTCCTTTAGTTTTATTTTCTTTTACATTGTTGTGGTCATAGTGATCTTCTCACCACATCCAGATTTAGACTCTTAACTTTCTTTCATGATTGAGGGAGAATATAATTTTTTTTTAAGAACACTTGATATACAGAAACAAATAGTACTGCCATATCAATGCTTTCTTCCTTGCTGTTCCTTGAAACATTTTATCTCCTTTCTCCATGTCTTTTGCACAGGCTATACCACATACCTAGACTCTACTCCTTCATCTCTTCCTCTTAAAATCCCAAGTTTCTTTCAAAGATCAGTTTATATACCCGTGAGGCCTTTCCTGATCCCGCCAGTTGGTGTTGGTGCCTCTCAGCTGGTACAGTTCCCCTCTCTACCCCTACCTCCAAATTACTTGTACTTGTTTTCTGTGTATATTGCATATACTTACATTTACACATGTTATTTCTTCTGAAACTATAAATCACTAGAAGATGGGCTATTTCTTTATTGTCTTTATATTCCCAATGCCTGGTACAGAACAGGCAATTGATAGATGCTTGTTGATTGGCATTATACCTAATGATTTTGAGTTTTTAAGTTATATAATTATCTTCTGTCTTATATATAGTACATGGAGATTAGAACATTTGAGTAAATAAGTACTAGGTAGTCAACTTCAGCTCTGAATTCAGCACAGAAAGAACAATTTTGGAAATCCTGAATTTTACTTTTATTCATTTGGTTATCTCCTTAATTCTTGAACTGAAACACCCACATTCCTGCTATTCTAACTCACCTAATTTATTCATGCCAGGATGCATCTGCTATTTTTGTGTCTTATTTTAGTGTTTTGATTGCAAAATTTGTAAATGAGTGTGCAGGTGGAAAAATGAACTGCAAAAGAGCATTACTTCTGTGGGTGGTGGAGGAACAAAGGTGGAGAGCATGATGATCCATTAGTAGGAAATATTTCCCTGCCCCCTTTTTTGTCCACTTGTTTAACCTTGGAATGCTGTAAATCTTATGATTTAAGGACAATTCATCTTTTTATGTGGAAATATTAGTCTGTTTGAATGCCAGAAGAATATGTTGCTTTAAAAAAAAAAGAGGGTTATAGATTCAGAGGTCATCTAGTCTAACCTCCTCGTTTATCATATTAGGAAACTGAGACCCAAAAAGATTATGTGACTTGCCCAAGGTCACACAGATAATTACATAGTAGGGCTGGAATTTGAACCCAGGTCCTCTGACTTCTATCACTCTTTCTACTTGACCACATTCAGGACCCAAAAGTGTTAATTTAGAACACATGACTACCTCTAGACTACCACAAAAGCCACATATTAAATGACAAAATTTCTGTTTAAATGACATTTTTGCTACCACTTGAATACTCAATAATCAATGAATAGTTTTAAAGCGTATAGGAATTAAAGGTTTTCCTCATCTAATTTAAATAAAATTTAACTTATTGAATTGAATACCTGCTAAAATATTTTAATATAAAACAATACAGTTCCACTTCACCAACATGAATGAAGCACATGCTGTGTTGGAACACCCTATGGTTGATGTTGAAGACACAATGACAAAAGTCATCTCCTGCCTTCTAGCATTTACTTTGTACTATGAGGGATAGCACATGTACATCATTACAGTAAACTGAAGAAATTAAGAGGACACTAATAAACTGAAGAGTCAGGGAATGAAGGCTTCTCAGAGAACATGGAATCTCAGCTGAGCTTTGAAGGAAGATGCATTCTAAGAGTCAGAGATTTGGAAAGAGTGGATTAGAGGCATGTGAGTATGCTTCTAGAAAGCATGAATGTAGGGATTAAAATGTTCAAGGAATGGGTAGGAATCCAGTTGTTTGAAACATAGCGTTCATCAAGAGGAATAGTATGAAATAATTTTGAAAAGGTAGATGAGAGCCAGATTGCACAAACACAAAATTTGAGTCATAGAATCCATAGGGCAACCACTGAAGGCTTTTGAACAATACTGTGACAGCAGATCCCATGTCTTAAGAACATTATTTTGATAACTGTATGGAAATTGGATTAGGGAGGGGAAGTACTAAAAGCAGGCTATTACAGCAAGCCAAATGACAGGTAGTGAGGGTTAGAGTGGTGTCCAGTGTGGTCTCTAAGCTCTGATCTCATGATCTGAACAGATAAGCTTCCCAAGGATTTGGTCACTTAACACATGTTGTTTTCTCATTCCTCTCTGCCTCTGTAAATTCTTTAAGACCTCATTTAAATCTCACCTTCCTGAGCCCATTATTGGTTCTGTCCAGAACTCCTAGAGTACTTATTATCTGTAGTACTAGTTTGTCACTTGTATGCCACGTTATATTACCATTTATACATATGGCTTGTCCCCCCAATTAGGTTTCTCAGAATTTCAGGTTTGGAAAGGACTTCAGATGTTATCTAGTCCAGTCTTTACCTGAATGAGAATCTCCTCCAGAACATTATCAACAAGAACCTACATAGCCTCTTCTGGAAGCTTTCTAATGATTGGAACCCTTTCTATTCCGAGGCATCTTACTCATTTTTTGAGCTCTGTTTGCTAAGAAGGTTTTCCTTACATCAGGCTAAAATCATTTCTTTTACTCCTTTCCTGCATTTTTTCCCATTTCTGCCCTTTAATGCCAAGTAGAACAAGGCAAATCCCCTTTCTACATGGCATCCCCTTGAATATTGGAAGGTAACACTCTTGTCTTCTCATGGAGTTCACAGTTTTTAATATAATTCTAACCTTCCCTTTAATATAAGAATAGAATCCCTATATCACCCTTAAGAGGCAAATCCTTCAGGATATTGGTAGCATCCGTACATTAGGCTTCTGCTTAGTATCAAGAGCTCTTGTAGATAGCTATTTTCTCCAACTTTTTAAACTTTTAATCCCATTAACCCAAGAAATATGATTACTTCCAACTTAATAGGAAGACAAGACTTTAAATCATCATCTTAGCATGTTTTCTATCTTCTACCTTCCCTTCTGGTTAATGTTTTTAAAAGGGACAGTCACATTATGATGTGGGTAAAAAACACTAATGATCTTTCTCTTTTTTTGAGTCACTAGTTTTCTAGCTACTAGTTTCTAAAACTTAACCTGTTTTTCCTTTTTTTTTCCTTTTGTTTGAAGGCCCTTCCTCGAGTTTCTTCAGATGCATCAGCATCCTATTAGTTGTTGTCAACTGATATCTCCCTTGTAGCTTTACAATAATATAATAATATATCAGAACTTAACTTTTTAAGTTCCATTTTCAGTACTTCAGAAACCCATGATTTTCTATCAGTGAAGGTATTGTCCTCCTCTGATGTCAATCATCATCCTTCTACAGTTTAGTAAACAGTTTTAAGGAATTTCTATGGACAGAAATATCTGTCACCTTGAGCCAGGTGATGAACTTCTCCAAACTTGGATAAGTAAACTCCACATGAAATATAGTCTCTCACTGAACCAGAACTTAAACATTTTCCTGATTGCAAGAACGTGACCTTTTTAAGATATAAATATAGAGTGATTTCTTTACAAAACTTTACTCAAGAAGTTAATTGAAGTTAATAGTTCGCTAAATTATTCTCTAAACCTGTCCTTTTAAGTAGAATAGATAGTTATTAATTGGATCTGACCTCTTGATAGATACCGAATTCAGCAACACTATATTTCCATTTTAAATATTCACTTGACTCCTCTCATCAATGCAAGGTTCAAAGACAGCCCCAAAAGGCTCATGATGAAAAAAGCTATGCACATCCAGAGAAAGAATTAAGGAGTCTGAATGCAGATGGAGGCAATCTATTTGCTCTTTTTTTTCCTTCTTTTTCTGGTTTCGTTTCTCCTTTCTCATGATTCATTCCATTGGTTATAATTCTTCTTTACAACTGGATTATTATGTAAATAAGTTCAATGTGAAGATAAATATAGAACCTACATCGGATTGCATGCCGTCTTGGGGGAAGGATGGAGGGGAGGGAGAGAGAAAAAATTTGGAACCCAAAAACCTGTGGAACTGAATATTGTAAACTAAAAATTAAAAAAAAAATTATAAAAAATTAAAAAAAAAACTAAAACAAAAATTCCATTCAAAGTGATCTCATTTAAGTGTTACATTTATATTCAAGACTCACATGGCATTTCAGGCCTGATTTTGAAAAGTAGGCAAACTTATGGGTGGGGGGGGCAGTATAAAAATGGTAAAATAGTACTTAAAATCTAATAACTGAGTGAGTGTATTTGGTTGGTTTTATATAACTAATTTTTTTCTTTTTAATCTTTTACAAAGGATGACTCGTAATATTAAAAAACAAAAAGCATCATTAAAAAATAAAAATACTCAATTCTGATGGTTGAAGTTATTTTAAGGCATTTGATCAAGAAGTCACTAGTCTGCTTTATTCAAAGAATAGGTAACATAAAGCCAAAATTACCCTTAGAATTTAAGGAAAGAAATCCATTCTTGTAGTAGAAATACTAGAATAATTTTTGATAGTGGGCTCATATTGGCTTTCTGCACTAATCTAATTTACCATGTAATTTCCAACTCTTTTCTTATTACTAAGAAATGATGCTAAGTTTTTGAGGAAGAAAAGGTGCATGAAGGCATAAAATAGTAGGAATGTATTTTTCTTCAAGAGGAAGGATGGAAGTGAAGGTATTTTTGACAAGAGAAGTCAATCTTGCTTGGTGTAGTGGAAATATCATGATGTCCAGAGGGCTGGGTTTTCCCTATACATCAGTTTCCTTACCTGTAAAAAATGAATAATACTTGCTTAATCTGCCACTAGGTTATTGTGAGGATGGCGCTTTATAAATCTTAAAGGTGCTTTGTCAAAGTGTCATTGATACTGTTGTTGTAACAGTAAGTTTGGCTGAGGTGAAAAATTTAAACTGTTGGTAAACAAGAATTTAATCTAGACCAGAGATTCTTAGCCTGGGGTCCTCAGACTCCTTGGAGGGGAGATCTTAGGGGAACCACGTACGCGGAATTGTTATTATTTCAGTAACTATATTTCAATGTAATTGGTTTCCTTTGTAATACTATTTTTTATTTCATGCATTTATAATGGATAATATAAAATACAAACATTGAAAATATTCAATATTTTGTTTTGAAATAAATTACAAACATTTTCTGAGAAAAGGGTCCATAGTTTCACCAGACTGCCAAAGGAGTCTGTGACATAAAAGTATCATTTCCTACCCAACTGTTTTTTCCTGCCTTCATCATCTCCAGAAATTTAGCATTCTGAAAGATGAAATCTACTCTGAAATTCACATGTCCTCAGCACACCCCCCATCCTTGGGCCCCTCCTTCTTTCTGGTTAGGGAGGATGGAAAGTAGATACCTGGGAGCTCTTCCCTGATCCTCCTCATTTAAGGATGGCACCCAGGGAATTCTCACTCATTATTTCTCACCCACCTACTTTTCTGGTTTTCATCATCTTTTCTGCAAGATGAGATCAACCCAAAACTCACACCTCCTCTCCTTCCCCTCCTCCCCAGATCTTCAGCTTCTTTTTATATGTTTTGCATCCACCATTAGATTATGAGCTCTTCGAGGGTAGGGACCATCTTAGGCCTTTCTTTGTATCCCTAGCACTTAGCATGGTGTCTGGAACTTAGTAGGTGCTTAATAAATGTTAATGGACTCTATGACTCTTAAATAGGTAAGATACCTTGATCTAGAAAGACATTCAGGCCAGTTGATTCATGGGTCATGAAGTATATTATAAGGAGTTTAAACTCACTGTAAAAAGCTTTTAGGAGCTGCTCTTGGTTTCAGACCACAGGAATGACATCATTAAAACATGACTTTAGGAAGTTTCTTGCTAAAGCCATCCGTTTAGCTTCCCTCATTTTGTAACAGTAGGAACATTCGGAACAGGTTTCTCCAGCAGGTGTGTGGGCCAGAGGGAAAACACTGATACTGCTTCTGCTACTTCTGGGGAAACCAGGAAAGCTTAAGTACTATTTGTGGTACTAAAAGTGCAGTTTTAAGCTACACTTAAGTTTTATGGGGGGGGGGAATCAGAGGAAAAAGTATGGCCTGTATTGGGCTATAATATTGTATTTGCTTTCCCTCTAGTCTCAAAGGAACAGATGTCCCTCTTTCTCTACTTAAAGACATTACCTGTACCTTTAGTCTCATCTCATCCTGTTTCTTGAAGGGTCTTGTTTTCACACTAATCCAGGGATAGAGAACCTGGGGCCACATGTGGCCCTCTACGTCCTCAAGTGAGGCCCTTTGAATGAATCCAAACTTCACAGAACAAATCCCCTTGATAAAAGGATTTGTTCTGAAAAACTTGGCTACATGTGGCCTCGAGGCCCCAGGTTCCCCACCCCTGCTACTAATCCTCTCTCTCTCTCTCCACTACCTTTTTTCTCACTTCTGTGACTCTTTTTCCCTTTGCCTTCAAATTTCAAACAAAGAATTCCTGCTGGCTCCTCTAGCTACCTTTTCCCCACAAAACTTCTCAAACAAGGGTCCTACAACTTCTACCTCTGCTTTCTTTATCTCTTCTTAGTCCCTAAACCTTCAGTCTGAGTTTCCCCACCATTCCTCATAAATACTCTTAAAACCCATTAGTTACCTCCTTATTTACTAATTCCCCAGCCTTTTCCTTCATCATTCTTGTAGAATTCTCAGCTATGTGCTCTCGATGTTACACTTCTGAGGTGTCAAGTGCATTGTGGTATATAGTAAAGAGAGAAGAGACTTGGAATTAGAACATCCATGTTTGAGTCCTGGCTCTGATACATTTCTGTTTGCTTAATACTTAGAAGCATCCTTCTCAGCCAACCTGAAGAAATGAGAAGTAACTGATTCATTGTTGGTAATGAAAAATTGGGAAGAAGTGACTGAAGAGGTGATGATGTTAGGGTTGTTTTTGACATGTCACATATTAGTTGTTAATGAGTTGTAGGAGATGTATCCACATACATAGTAGTGGTTGGAATTATGTATTTAAATGGCAGCTTTTAAGGGGAAGAGAAGAAAAAAGGGCCCAGGACTGAGCCTTGTGGGATGTTTATAGTTAATGGGTACAGCGAAAGAAGAATGGGAAGAGTAAGGAGAGAGACATTAAGAGTAACACATTATTTCAGAGGAAACTGAGCTTATGGAATATCACAGGGAAACCAGATGGTTAGTTGTTTTGAAGAGGTGAAATAGAGTGAGAACTAAAAAGAACACAATGGATTTGACCTGGAGGAGATTCCCCAAGAGTTTTACTAAAATGATAAGAATTGAAGCCACAGGTACATAAGAAGGAAAAGGAAAAAAAAGTGGAATGATATTTGAGGTTTGGGGGTTGAGTGAAAGCTTTTTAAGACAGGGGAGACTTTTAGGGGGATTATGATCATGCATCAGACCTTGTTCCAAGAATTTTCAAGAACTGTGCAGACAGTGCACGATGGGATAGCCATCTGGGGGTCTTTGTTGATAAACTGTTATAAACGTTTCTAGTGTGAATAGCCACAAACATTTTCAGTGCTTTTTGTTGGTTGAGTAAACCGATGAACATGAATGCAAAAGCAAAATTTGACGCCAAATCATAGAAGTTGCCATAAACACAGAAGTTCCCTAGTGAGGACACTGCCTGTGCCTGAATTTCATTTAATTCTACTGCTACCATTTCTGAATTTTTCTGGTGACTGGCCAGACTAGGAATATGAGCAAAGACAAACTGGTCTGGTCTCAGTCTATGCAAATAGAGGTAATACAAGTAGATGAAAGAAATGTTTAGGGCTTTTGGTGGTTAAGTTTGGCCTCCCTTACTACTGAATGGAATATACTTACCCTTTTGCCATAAAGGTTTGCAACCTTGGTGTATGCCTAAATCTACAGCTGCTCCTCAATTCCCAGATGGCAGCTATGGCTGGGAGTACTTTTTGCCATCTGCATTTAACAAGGAGTTTCTGAGCATTTCTTTCTCTCTCCAGGGGGATTATTGGAAATGGGGGGGGAGGGGTAATTTATAAGGTGGCTACATAGTATAAACAATTTTAGTCACTTTATGAGCCAGAACTTGTTCGCCTGCACCTACTTAGATTACCTGAAGATATGTATTAGTACTAAGTAGTAATTTCTCAATAGCCATTTTGTTAATGGATTAGTGGATTGGGCCAAATTCCACAACTATTGTCTTCTTTAAATATTACACTAGGCACTGTTATTGGCATTTTCATTATTGAATGAACATAGAGTACAAAGTGTTAGATACTGTCCTTCAGGTGAGATTTGAAGCCTGGCTTCAAATTGATGGAGAAAAATATATAATGTCATTGGGTTTTTTAAAAGTAAATTTCTACGTCAGAGTCTTAGCCATTTAATTACTCCTAATATAACCAATATATACATGTAAACCAAACCCAGCTGGGATTCACAACATTATTAATGTGACTTAACAAGGAAATCCACCTAACACTAGGGTACATGGAAAAGGAAGTTCCCAGTTAAAAATCAAATTTATGCTATCTGGAAATAATAGGAATGACATCCAACCTTGAAAATGAACATACTTGCCACCCTAGGGATTCCCAATTGGGGAGGTGTTATTAATTGCTATTTTTCCTTTGCTCATTTTTTATGAGTCATAATTTTTTTCTTTAATGTGTGTTGTTAAAGAAATATAATCTAATAATTAGTAGATACAATCCTCAATCTATCATCCTTTCTTTTGGGGATGGTTCTGCTGGGGCAAATCCTCTAGGTAGCTTATCCATTTACAAAATTATGCACTTGCCATCCTTGCTCATTTTCAAGTTCTCTGTTTATAAAACCATTAAGAAGGTGTGAAATGTGGCCAAACTTCTCAATTTATGGAAAACATTTGACGATGGATTGAATTTCCTAAATGTGAGGAAATTTGACACTAAGATGATCAATATGAAATACCTAGTAGGTACCTTGCATTTGTATATCTGTACCATGTTCTTTTTGTCTCCATTTCTGTGTGTATTGTGAAGGATTTCCTTTTGCTTTCCAAGTTATTGCTTTGCTCCCATTTGTTTTCAGTTGTATAAATGAATCATAGAGCTGGAAGGAACAGCCCGTTAAAGTTCATCTAATACGCCAGTAGAATATAACCAGTACTTGCTTCAAATGCCATTGAGTGTCACCCATATTATAGGTTATCTGATCTTAAAAAATAGATCATTAGCAGTTTCTTGACTCTCAAAGCATTCAGTTTTTTAGGGTGACAGTATGATTTTGCATATTTTTTAAGATGTCTCTTAAGTCTTCAAATTGATAGTAATTAAGTTGTGAAGATTAGCAAAAGAGTATCACTAAAATGCAGTTCTTTGAATCCTATGAATGAAGGTTATTATTGTTTATTTGATGATTTTTTAATGCTGTGGAAAAAGTAAGCAAAATTGAAAATGCTGACCTTGATCTTTCATTTACAGGCAGTAGAAGAAGAAGATAAGATGACACCCGAACAGCTGGCAATAAAGAACGTCGGCAAGCAGGTGAGATATACCACATTATACAGTAGCAGGCTTTGTGGATTGTCCAGCTATATTTTGGGGTCTTTGTGGGGAACTTTCTTTGCCTCTTTCTGTCCATTGCTCTATTTTTCTTTGACCTACATTCATGACCTTTCCAACTTTGTTTCCTATGCTCCATTTATTCTGCTTCAAACTAGTATAAGTGCTCTTCTCCTCCCTGACCCCAGTCCAGCCAACAGTCACTGTACTTCAAGTCTTTAATACACTTAATATTTTATTGTAGTTATCTCCTTACTAGCTTTTGAGCTCCCTATGGGCAGAGATTGTGTCCTATCTAAACTACTCCCCCAAGCCTCTATACACAGTAGGTACTTGATAAATGTATGTTGGATTGAGAAAACATGAAATTTTTAGGAGCATTTGATGCTATTTCTGTATTTCTCATCTCTTGAAAAGTTAAATACCAAATGATTCACTTACCTTTAAGATGGTGGTTTTGTTTAAATTAGTTAATAAAGAATAAATTTTTAAAGTATTAAAAGAAATTTTAGCTCTAAACTAATAATTCAAGTTGTTTTTTAAACATCAGTTGAGTAGATATTTGTGCGGTAACTGAAATAAAATCACATACATACATATTTAAATGGTTATTTACACTCTCTTACCCCAAAACGGGGATGGGGGTGGGGAATAAGGATTGATATACTTAAGAATATGTAATTGTGTTCAGAAGTAGATAATCTTGGGTTTTACTTAAGGGAAATAGAAATTTTATTCCCCATCACTAGAGCAAGGGAAAAATAAAAATCTTACCTATTAGGAGACTTTCCAGATTAATGAGACTGTTTTTTAAAGAACATTGATTACTTTTTTTTCCATTCCATGGAACATGGTTATCATATTGCTGATGTTGGCAGAATCCCGCTATTTCAGATGCAAGACACTAAGCTGTCTTTGCTTTCAGCCATCCTACCATATGCTGTGATCCCATCACATCTCACAAGCTATGTAGGTTTGGGCCAGGACCATTCTTGGATGGGAAATCTCTAAGAAACACCCAGCTGCCACAAGAATGTAGTGTAGATGACTGAGGAAAGGATGTTACCAGTTTAGAGCCAGTTATCCCAGTAAAACACTAAGGGCAAAGTTCATCTTTAAATGTAACAAATGAAGATCCCATTATGCCCTAAATATTCTTTTATCCTTAAAAAAGTAGTGGGAAAAATAATCAAATAAGCCTTTCTTATACCTCCTATTTTCTATATATTTTGGTCATATATAGTGTTATCTTTTGCTACATACATGGTATGTAATTTTGTTTTTTGAGTTTTGGGTATACCTGAAATATAGTTACTAATTTTTGTGGGATTAGGAATTCTTATCTGCAGCTTGTAGATAATTTTCCAAGTACTCAAAAATTATTTTTGCTACAGGATATAAAATACTTGTAGTATTTGAGGGCATTTTTCACTTTCCATTGTTTTCACTGAAAAATACATTGTAACTTCTTTGTACTTGATCCATTAATGTTGGGTTTTCTTTTCCATTTAGTGGGAAAAGGAAGTAGCTAATTAAAATAAGTGAAATGAGAAAAATTGGCACTTTTTATGCTCATAAGGATCATCCAAAAGATCTTAGTATTTCAATTTTGGCCTCTTCTCCATGAGGAAAAAAAAAAAAAAAACAAACAACAAAAAAAACTTCTATTCTGTTTCTTTCGCAAGTCTGTCTTTCTGCTTCAGCTTGTATGTTTTAATTCTCTCCAGAGTTATTGAACAAAATACATTATTTGTGGTTTATCCATTTGAAATTGCTGGTTGCTTTTTGTGAGAATTCAGTGTATGAATAACCTCAGGGTCTTGAACAAACAGCTTATGAAGGATAGCCAAGTAATTATTCCACCGATGAGCAACTGTATAAAGTTGAGAGTCTTGGGTATTACTGCAACACCTATTAAGCATTGTTTTAATTAAAGATTTGTTTACTGTGTCCATTATACACCATCTTTTTCAGAGCTTTTTATTCAATTGCAAACTGCATATTTGGGCAAAAACATTGATGGTTTTTGCCTAAATTCCCTTAGCCTTTATAAAAATGTAAAAAAGAAAAATTCTCCCGTCTTAGGGTAATAAATTTTTTCTAGCAACAAAATTTAGCCAAGTAGCCTTATCAATACTTCTTATTTATGAAATTGCTTAAAATTGGTATTTAGACTCTCTCAACTTGAGTAAATTTCAGTGCAAAGATCTCTTTTCCAAATTAGTCAAAAAGGCATATTGAACAAGTTTTATTAAAATGATGCTGGATTTCATTGATCCTCCCTTTCTTTAGGCACATATCTCTTTCGTATGTTGTTGTTAAAAGATTCACTCAGTTATATGTGTATAACAGAGGAGAAGTCCTTTTTTCCCAAATGAACAAAGAGTATATAGAATTTATTATTGTACATTTCAAAACCAAATTGTGGTAGAATGTAATAACAGTGATGATATAAACTAATATGCTATCTTGGAAATTGAATTAAACCCAATAAATAGTATGAGTTGAAGTTGTAAGTTTTATAAAATTATATGCGTAGCACAGTTTATTTCAATCTTTGCATTTGCATTATTACCCATTACTGAAATGTAAACCAAAACAATTCTACTTTTCTCTCATGCTAATATCATTTTTTTTCTTTCGTTTTGCTTTTAGGACCCAAAGCGTCATTTGGAAGAACATGTGGATGTACTTATGACCTCAAATATTGTCCAGTGTTTAGCAGCTATGTTGGATACCGTTGTATTCAAATAAAAAACAGCAGAAAATCATTAGTGATACTTTCAGTGTATATTCGTCTATTGTTTCTAACGCTCACAATCAGTCAACTGCCGAAGGTGTATTTGGTTAAATGGAAGACATCTGGCATCATTTCCAGTCCAAGAGCAGCACTGTAACACCTTTGGGTCTCTGTTGTGCAATTACTTCTGTTTCTTTAGGTCAGGATCTTTGCAGATTCCGAAGTAGTATAAGAATACATCAAAGTGGACAAATTTTATTAAGTTACCATTTAATATTTGAAGAAATCAGTAGTACATATATATTTTGATTGTTGCTACATAATAAAAATACATTTACAATCTATCTAATCTCCTGAGGTCTTTTTTGGCACTGAGTGGAATTGACAGTATTACATTTGACAACACTCTAGGAAGCTCATACAGATGAGATGTGTTTTCCTTTGCATTTTGAAGCTCTTATAACACATAAAACATCAGTGTGATAACAAAACTTCACAAATGAAAAATGGTTGCCATTAGTTTGCAGCTCTCACATGTAACCCAGAAAAAGAATGTACATTAACATTTTGTTCAAGGCATTCAAGAACAGGTGAAATTCCATGTTGAAGATTTTATTAACCTAGCATATATTATGCTTTCAAGACTTAGATGAAATAAATGTTATGAAGGGGAAGAGAAATGGGTTTTCAGGTTGTTGTTTTTTAAGCACAACTGACTTAGAATGACACTTTTGAACCCAGAAAGGCTCCTACAAAATTGACCCCTATGAATTCTTTAAGATTCTCAGGTTAGGCACTCGCAGATGAAATCGTAGTGCCTTCCAAGCATTAAACGGTAGTAGAATGTTACCGAAATATGGCCCTCCCTCTAAAATCAGCTTCCAACTTGAGATGGTCATCATTATCATTAAGCATTTTGTTCCTCATTGTGTGCTTAGCACTGCACTGAATACCAAAGGTCTTTTGGTAAGTTGCTTAACCATTTAGAGCCACAGTTTTTTCATCTGTCTAATGGAATAATAATACTTGCACTATCTACGGGAAAGCAGTCTTGAGTGTATACAAGACTGGCTTTGGAGCCAGGAAGACCTGTATTCAAATCCTACCTCTTGTACATACTAGCTGTGACATCAGGCAAGTCATTTAAACTCTAAATATCCCAGTTATCTCTCTATTCATTAGTCAACTTGACTAAACTGATTGGTGGAGACCGAGTTTCCAAACTGGGAGTTCCTTACATGGAAAAAATTTCCAGTCTGGACAAAACAAAAAAAAAAACCTACCTTGCCATAGGGTTGTGAGAAATGCTTTTTTAAATCATAAAGCATTATGTAAAGAGAAGCTCAAATAGAGCTTGGCAAAAGTGGTTCTTAAATAGCTCATTATGTAATGTCTAGGCAAATATTGAACTATCCCTTCCCAAAAAGTTATTGGTAAAGCTACCAAGCTCCTATAATCCTAGTAAGTCTGACAAGACAGTTTCTTGGATGAGCATGTTTTCTAGTGTTTCAGGAAAGTTTTAGTTATTTTTGAAGTTTAAATAGAGAAGTTACATGAATGAAGCTTTAGGATAAAATTAGGAATTTAAGCTTTTCTGTGAGCCTTTAGGTAGCCAGGTATCAATCTAAGTTTAAGTGAAAACCAACTCAATTTCAAATATACCTAAATGACATTTTTTGTAGTCCCCGAATACTTTTGCTTTTGCCTTGGCTTACTCTGCTTTCCCAAAAATAATAAAGATAAACGATTTTTTGTATATGGAGTGGCATCACATAACCTACCTCCTGTTAGAAAGCATGGGGAAATGGATAGAGTATCAACATGATTTGGGTCCTAAAGGGGTGAATATGTTCATACTGAGTGCCCGAATTGAGATGGGAACCTAATGTAGCACTGACTGGAATTAGGAGACACCTTGATTCCCATCCTACCTTGTATAATTTGGGCAGGTGCCTTAACCTTTGAACCTCATGTCTTCATCTGTAAAATCAGGATAATACTTGTAGGGCCTATTTCACAGGATCCAGTGAGATGACATTATTATGTAAAGCACTTTGTAAACCATAAAAGTGTTACTTTAAATGTCAGCTGCTATGGGAATGTAACAGGGAGCAGGTATATAGCACTCAGATTCACCGTATCAGGAAAAAATGGCTTTTTTGCCTTATGTAGCTAGAATAAGCCTGAATGTAAAAAATATTCCAGTCCAGTATGTGTATTCTAAAACATCTTTTTTTCCCCCAGATAATGGTATGGTAGCTTATAAAATGATCCAGTGAATTTGTTTTGTTTTGTTTTTTTCTTAACGAATTCACATGGGGCTTTAAACTGAATTCCTTTTTAAAAATTATTAACTCTTAATTTAATCCTTAGGGGGTCCAAGAAGTTTGAAAAGCCTTTCCCAGTCCTTCTTGCTTTTTATATTTCCCTATTTCTTTTAACCACTCAGCACTTCTGCTGACCCTCACCTCCAACCCTCACTTCCCAGGCAAACTGTTCCCTAACATAGACCTTGCTAAAATCATAGTAAAATCAAAACTCCGGTTTTCCTAGTAGACGGTTTTGAATTCAGATTACTCAAACTCTAGTTCAAAGCACTTTCCCTCCTGAAGCTGCTGCTAAATTAGAGAGGCCTTCTGACAAATAGCTGTTCCAGTAATGCAAAGAAGATACATCTAAAAAAACAAACTACAGTGTGTATACAGCTTTCTTTCCCAAAGGAAAACGCTACCTCCAGTGTCTTGATTTTTCTTACTGTATATAGTTCTTGGGTAAACCATATTCAGAGAACCAAGTTTGGTGCTGGTAACTATAAAGCAGAGAAACAAATTTCTCTATATACATTTAATTAAGACAGATTCAGCAGTGCCGAGTGCCCCTTCCCCAGCCTCACACCTCACCCAGATTTTTCCTTCAGCCTTCAAAATCAAATCCCAGCACCAACCTCTAGAGAATGTTCGAAGGGGAGTACAAAGGAAGATTATTTCTGTACTTAGAATCAGAGGAAACCTCAGGTACCTAGACTAGTCTAGTCCTCTACAGATAAAGAGGCCTAGATTTGTCCCAGGTAAAGGAGAGCTGAGATATTAACCTGGGGCCATCTGACTTCCAAATCCAATATTCTTTCTACCTGTAGACTTTCAGTTTTAGTTCTCTTACTTCTCTAGACTCTGACTAGTTCTCCCTCCCTTCCCCACCTCCCACGAATATATTTTTTCTTTTCCAAAAGAGGCATCCAAGGGAGTCGTGCGTTTGAGAGGCCTATGGAAAATAAACTAGGGGACACTCAACATCCTTTTCTCTTGCTACAGTTAAATCCCAAAGATCTCAGAAAGACTAGGGCACTGGCATGAAACAAGCCCAATCAGATGTTTCACTTTTACTTATTGGAGGGGAAACTTTGCCGCTTTTTTCCCCTTCTAGAAAATTCTCTCTCCCTGGGACTGGGTAGCCTTGGAATGCATGGGCAGACCTCGAGTGTGTTCGCCTCTCCCCACTCCTCATCCCTTTACCCCAGTTGGTAGCCTTTGCAGCCTGTGGCCCTCCCCATTACATACTTAACACGTGGCACAAAGTGTTGTGGGTTGACCACCTTGGGAAGACTAGATTGTAACCATTGTGCCCAGAGCTCATAAAGTTAAGGACCCTGGTTGACCCCTCCCCTTATATCACTATCACTCCAATGCTACAACTGTGGTCTCCCAGTTATGGCTGATCCTGGCTACCAAGGAAGTGTTGCTCCTGCAAAGCTGAGCTCGCCCTGCCTGCAGAACAGGAGTTCTGGGGAGGCAGCTTGGCTGAGCTATCGTCTCCCTCCCCGAAACACTGGCAGGCAAGAAGCGAGTACCCCCTCCCAACCCACCGCCAGGAGCCCTTCCAGGCGCTGTTTCGTTACCCATCCCCGGCCTAGCTTCCCTCCCTCTGCCCAGGTGGGTGACTCCTCCTCTCAGGCTGAGGGCAGGAGGGAAGCCCGCTCTATCTCAGCCACCGCGCTGCAGTCGCTGCGGGCAGCAGAACAATGAGGCGGAGTGAAGAGAGGAGAAAAAAGGGTGGGAGGTGCGCGCACGTCAGTTCGAGCGCACTTTGCGCTGGCTTCCAGGGCACTGGCGCACCTGCTGGTGGACAGAACTGAGCGTCCACTCGAGGGGGAGTTCACAGACCTGTCTGGGCTGAGCCTCGATGTTCAAGTTGCGGCACCTCCTCTCCCTTTTCACCCACCGCACACAGCCTGGCGAAGAAAACGGCAGGAGGGCGGGGTTGAGGGTGCATTCTACAGTGGAGAAGCAGGTTTGATCAAATTCTCTCCCGCTATGCCCGTTCCCCCGAGCCAGAGAGCGCTGGGCTTCTGTCTTTTAATCTAACTATGACAGTGATTTGGGAATAATCTTATTCCCCCTACACACCGAGGTCGCTTCAGGCCTTGTTCTAATTACTATTCGAAAACCCCTTTAAATTAGGGGTTTCTTCCCCCTCCTTTTAAAAAATTAAATGTGGGTTAATTTTCTCTCTAGATCTAATCTCCCTCTCCCCTCACCCCCCCCCCCCCCGCTTAGTAGTGATCATAGTTTTGACACTACTTCCATTTTGTGTCCACTGCTTCTGACCATTGTACTTACAAAGGGAACCATCCCCTTTTCCCAGCGTTGCTTCTTATCTAGTGGCCACGCCAGGGGACCTCCAATGGCAAGAAATGCAGAAGCCTGAACACCACTTCAGTTAGATGCTCCTCAGATAATCTGCATTCAAGCACGAGGATAAAATATTTATTTACTAAAGAACCCGTAAACATCACTGCAGATACATTAAGGCATTTCAGCTCAACAGCTTATTATTATTTCAAAGCCTAAAAATGAGATCATATATTGTCACTGTATCTGTAGTCAACCAAGAAACGAACCCTTCCCAAAGTGGGTGGGTTGCTTACTGTGGTTGCCCACTCCGTCCGTCCCCTCCCACATCACACTCACTCTCCCCACCACGACCACTCCGAGCAGCGGCTAATTCTTGAAAAGAAAGTGGCGGGGGGGAGGGGGGGTAAATAATAGTGAAGGGCAAAAGACACACATGACCCATTCACAAAGGGCTAACTCAGGTATTGTGTACTTTTTTATTAGCTGGAAAAGACAAATTCTGGAACTTTTACAGGGTTAGTTGAGGCCACCGGCTCGTGGTTTGTATACTTTGCACTTTGAAAATGGTTACATTCAACTGAATATTTGGCTCATTCAAAACTGAAAAGTCTCCCAACATCGAATCCCCTCCCCCGTCCCTCCACCCAAAAGAAGGGAGGGGGTTGGAAAATGTTTAGTAAATGGCAAGTCTTTTGAATTTTCCTAACGCAGTGGTCACAAAGCTTAAAGGTGACACAACAATGATCACGTAGAACCAACACATACTTCCCCCCCCCCCCATTTTGCCCACAATAAAATCATCTCCTTCAAATTGCCATGATCATCGCGACCAGGAGCCAGGTGATTATCCTAATTAATGTCTATCTAATTAAATTACTGTCAGCAGTTAACCAATGGCAGGAGCCGTTTCATCGGTTGCACAGGCAGCAAGATCAAAAGTGAGCCTTTTCTGATTGCTGCATAGTGTCAATTGGCCAATCTCTTCTCCCAGGGAAAAAAAAAAGTAAATCAAACCTTTGAGAAGCATTTGCTGGTTGAAGTGCTTTCCGTCTAGTGAGGGGGTCTGTGGATTTCTAGTTTATGATAAATAGCACTTTAAAAACCAGGGAAGGGAGGGCGATTGCTCTGGTTCTAGAGCTATGCAGCTGGAGCACTGTCTTTCTCCTTCTATCATGCTCTCCAAGAAATTTCTCAATGTGAGCAGCAGTTACCCACATTCAGGCGGATCTGAGCTTGTCTTGCATGATCATCCCATTATCTCGACCACTGACAACCTGGAGAGAAGTTCACCTTTGAAAAAAATTACCAGGGGGATGACGAATCAGTCAGATACAGACAATTTTCCTGACTCCAAGGACTCACCAGGGGACGTCCAGAGAAGTAAACTCTCTCCTGTCTTGGACGGGGTCTCTGAGCTTCGTCACAGTTTCGATGGATCTGCTGCAGATCGCTATCTCCTCTCTCAGTCCAGCCAGCCCCAGTCCGCTGCCACTGCTCCCAGTACCATGTTCCCTTACCCCAGCCAGCATGGACCCGCGCACCCTGCCTTCTCTATCGGCAGCCCCAGTCGCTACATGGCACACCACCCCGTGATCACCAATGGAGCTTACAACAGCCTCTTGTCCAATTCTTCGCCACAGGGCTATCCAGCGGCGGGTTATCCTTACCCTCAACAGTATGGGCACTCTTACCAAGGAGCGCCTTTCTATCAGTTCTCCTCTACTCAACCGGGACTGGTGCCCGGCAAAGCTCAGGTCTACTTGTGCAACAGACCACTCTGGCTGAAATTTCATCGACATCAAACAGAGATGATCATCACCAAACAGGGAAGGTAAAAGCTACATTCGTTGCTGCTGCTACTGTTACTGCTGATGCTGCTCTTACAGCCGCTGCCTGCTGGGCAAGCGGACAGTCCTCATAATGGTGGCTGCTGGGGCAGAGAGGGTGGGGGGTATCGGAATTGGAGGGGTATGCACCCCTATTTTCTTGGCTTTCAAAAAAGATAGTGGAGGCATCTAAGTGTGTGTGTGGGGTGACAACCCCGAGGGCAAAGGTGAGATTTAGAACAAAGATCTGACATGCCAGGGTTGAAGATGAGAAAGGGCCGTTTGGGCACGGGCACCTGGAGAAGGATGAATTCTTCTCCTGAGCCGGTGTGGGTCCTTTCTTGCCTCTCTCCTCCGGGGAGAGAGGAAAGGTCTGCCGCTCATGCCACTCCAAGACACCTGACTCCCCCTACACTCATTCCCCAGGTCCCTTACGAATTTTTTTTTTCCTCTTTCGCATGGCCCTTTTTTTTAACCCGGAAAGCTATGCTACCATAGCAAGTTTTGCCTTTGCTTCTGGGGCATTGTTTGGTTTTTTTTTTTTTTTTTGGTTTTGCATAAAATCTTTAACATTAATGGTTCTTTCTTCCGTTATCTTCTTCTTCCTCTTCCTCTTCCCTCCCTCCTTTTAATTTAAATAGGCGCATGTTTCCTTTTTTAAGTTTTAACATTTCTGGTCTGGATCCCACGGCTCATTACAATATTTTTGTGGATGTAATTTTGGCGGACCCCAATCACTGGAGATTTCAAGGAGGGAAATGGGTTCCTTGCGGCAAAGCGGACACCAATGTACAAGGCAAGTTCTTCCAATTAACACTTTTTTCTGACACATATTTAGGTGAGAATGATTAATTAAAGCCTTTGTGGACTGGCTCGAGCGACTTTAAAAACGATTGGCCAATTTATTTTAAAGAAAAGGAGACGAGGAAAGAGGGTAAAGAGAAAGGAAAGAGGGGGAGTAGTTTATGCAGAAGCTATTTTAATCATTTACAGCTAATAAAAAGAGTGCCTCCTGAAAACTCCCATCTAATATGATTTACTGACTCAAGGTGTGTGTGTGTGCGCTTGTGTATGCATGTGTGTTCTTGAATGCGGTGTCAGGGAGTGGGGGTGTGCATGTGTAAGCAATGTGTGTTTGTTTCTCTAGGAAACCGGGTCTATATGCATCCCGATTCCCCCAATACAGGGGCTCATTGGATGCGCCAAGAAATCTCTTTTGGGAAATTAAAACTTACAAACAACAAAGGAGCTTCAAACAACAATGGCCAGGTCAGTGAAACACACACACACACACACACACACACACACACACACACACACACACACACACACACACACAGCCCTCGCACATTCCAATCCCTATGCTCCCCTAGCTCTTAAAATCAACCAGAAAGAAAAACGAATAGTACTGCCTAATTCATACACTAAATTATCCCTTCCCCACCCTCCTCCTCACCTTTGCCTACAATCAGGACGCTTTCCCCCCTTTTTTGGAAATACAAGGATTTGGTGTTTTTCTGTCTTTTAAAATTTCATTTCAATCCACCAAAATGACATGAACAAAGAAACATGGATAAATCCTCCCTTCTTACCCTGCATCCTCCCAGCTTCCTAAATACAAATATCCAATTGATTTGTTTCTGAAAGGAGAACCGGATTTTTGCAGGTTGGGTTTGAGATTTGACCCTACTTCAGGGGGGAAAAGGAGATGGTCTGAGGGGTGGATGGTTCGGGTCACATTTTCCTGAGGATGATCTAGTTGGAACTCTTCTGACAGCTGTGAGATGGTGAGGTCTTATCCCTAGTTACCAGACTAGCGAGGAGAGGCAAGTGCTGAAAAATACATAATATGCTTCATACGGCGTACACGCTCGCACACGCACACACTCACATAACAGGCACAGTGTTTTAACTTGCCGCTGGGTCTCTCCCCTTTTCTCTCCGCTCGACAGATGGTGGTTTTACAGTCTTTGCACAAGTACCAGCCCCGCTTGCATGTGGTGGAAGTGAACGAAGATGGTACTGAGGATACCAACCAGCCAGGGAGGGTCCAGACTTTCACCTTCCCGGAGACACAGTTCATAGCGGTCACCGCCTACCAAAACACAGATGTAACTGGGCTTGTACATTCTACTTGAGGCAGGCATCACCCCCAGTTCCGGCGGCAGCAGCAGCAGCAGCAGCAGCAATCGCAGCCACAGCATTTAGCTATAGCAGGAGAGGCCGGATGTGCGCCCTCCAAAAATTTGCAGGCAGGAGGAGAATACGATTGTTTATTGCCTCTGACTTCGGGGACTGGTTTTGGTACTTACGTGGTATCCAGGATTTCTGGCAGCCTTAATTCGGGGAGTTAGAATTTGGTCTGTAAACGAGAACAGAAAAAAAGCTGTTCCCTCAATTTCTCTCCCTTTACAAAACAAGCAGATTTCCCCCCTGCATTTTCATTCTTGGCAAGCGCCACCGTTATCATAGAAAATCAAAACGCCTATGAAACGGTTTCCTAGGTGGGCAGGACTGATGTCTAAATCGAACAAAAATCAGCACCCTGGGAGACTGAGGAAACATTCACACACACATACAATACACAGAGGCATGTGAAAACTATATTGAAACATGTTATGGGGGTGGGGGTGGGGGATACTCTGAAGGGAATCAACGCCACTGGTCAATCTGGCATTTTTAAAAGCAAGTTTTTAAAAGCTGGCAATAGCTGCTGTTGTCTGGGATGGGGGTGATGATGCTTTTTAAATATACTAAAACTTTTTTTTATTAGTAGGTACTTTCATTTAAGTGAAACTTGAATTAAATGTGTAAGAGGAATTTTCTCTTATGTGCAGCTGCTATTCCAAACTCATCACATAGTCTTTTAAAATGTCGCCAAAAGATTTCAAATATTCAACATCTGGTCATAACTTCAATGTCTCTGGAAATACTTTTGTCTGAAAAATATATTGCTTTAAACATGCATTTGTGACATATGCATATATATTTAAAATTCTATAAACGTAGAGCAGGAACGAACTAAAAAGCATGCATTTAATTTGGGCCTTTCGTTTAAGTGTATTTACTACTAATTCAAACTTTCCCTTTCCCATTACCCTCCCTATCCCAAGTGTTTAAATAAGGGAAGCCGTGCATCTAATGAAATTATTCCTGTAATAATTGACTGATTATACATTCTCAAAAGTACAATTTCTCTGGCTTGGCAAATAAACATTGATCTTTTTCTTCTCAGATTACGCAATTGAAAATAGATCACAACCCCTTCGCAAAGGGCTTTCGGGATAACTATGACACGTAAGTAAATTTGCTTCTCTGTTATTTCACTTTTCCGGGTCACATTAGTAAGTGGAACGCTTATCAGTTTATAAAACTTAGAATTGTCAAATCAAAAGCTTTCAGGAGCTGAAGTGTATAAGGACGAGGTTGTGGTAGTTCTTTTTTCTTTCCTCTCCTTTTTGTTTGTCCTATCCATATTTGCAGGGGTTTTCTTAAATTGGTTATATTTTGGTATGGTCCAGGTGTTTTGAATTTCTATCTTTAGCTTTTATCTGAATTGAGATGTTGTTCAGTTGGTATTGGTACTTTGGCTTGGTTGGCGGAAGATAGCTTTGCCTCTGGGTGCAGTCCTGTTGTGTGTGTGGCTGCAGATGCTTAGCTCAGATTGTCTGTATCTGAAGCCTTTCCGGGATTCTGCCCGAAACTGCACGTTGCTTTGGCAGTTGTGAGAGTTTTATTGGCATATGTGACATATTATTTACCCACTTTAAGGTTTCCTGTAATAGCATTTCCTGTGCATTATTGTGGACTAAATAAAAATGTGTAGCAGTCTAACAGCTAATGTGATGAACTGCTTGCTTTAGCAGTTTCAGTTGGGGGGAAGATGTGATGCGGTCTTTGGTGCACATTTAAATGGCGTCAAAAGGAAGTAATTTTCCCCTAAATTTTTACTTTCTGGATGTGACTTAGAAACTTGTGTTTATTCTTTTCCCTTCTCTTTCCCCCTTTCATATTTGTCCCTCTTGTCTTGTTTAATTTTTCCTTCTTTGGGGGCAAAATTTCAGTTTCAGTTCTTTCTGAGCTCACTCTGTATCAGAGCTTTAGTCTAGGGGATCAGGCTTCGTGGCTCAAGGTTTGGATGGTGGTGGATAATGAATTCTAAATCTAGATTTCAAAGAAGTGTGGGGATTCCCCCTATTTTTTCCTTGACCATATAAGGGAAAGACACAAGTCTTAATTAGATGGCTTGCTCTCAGTGCCTGGGATACTGCCACGAAGTTGTAGCCGCCCTCTGCGTAGGATCAGATTAAATTTGTAGGGAAAAAAAGAAACAGAGCTGCAGCTTCATTTCCAGCTTCGGGCAGATGCCACCATTCCTTAAACCCCTAAACCCAATCTGTACTTGAACTGCTTCTACTGTGAGAAGCAGTTTAGGAAACTGTGGGCCTAGAGGAGAGTGATTGATAGTGATACACATTGCTTCTTCATTTTTTCCTTTAAAAAAGCCCAGCAGAAGCATCATTCTTCTATCATAAATATTATTCCAAAGTAAATATACTCCCCCCTATTCATGCCCCCACTTCCTAAAGTGGGAATCATTGGACATTGTTTGCAAAGGGTTTTAGCTAAAATATAGAAGATAGGTAAATCCAGAATGTGTTGGTGACCAGGGATATTGGAGGAGAGACCTTTAGAATCCTAGCTTTTTAAAATGTTATTAACATCTGTTTGAATGCATTTAGTGTTGCAAATGGGCCCAGGATTCCCAAGGGCTTCAGACCTAGCTAAACTGTCAGTGAATGGTTAAACTAACTTTTGGCAATACTGTTTCTGTATTTTAGTAAATATAGAAGATAGGCGTAGTTGCTTATTTGTGTTCCTTTCCAGCCCCCTTATTTCTAATTTTTGAAATACAACTAAATTTCAAGACAGAAATTAAATGCATTGAGTATCCAGAGCAGAGGAGCCCTTTTATCTCTTAATGCTCCTTCCTCTCCCCAACTCCTAATGGGCTAAATGTTGTAGAAATCTGTTTTAAAAGGAACTTGTTTGGAACTTCATCTTTCTTTTCCCCACTTTGATTTTAAAATCAGTTGATGTGTACTATGAAAAGGTATTTTTCACAACTATACAATTTTTCCTGAGCAAAAAACAAAACAAAACATTGCTTTCCTTCCTTCCTCCTCCCTTGTACTCACATTCTGAATATTCCCTTGAATTACTTATTGTTTGTTGAAGGCAGAGCTCTGAAAAATCAGATTTCAATTTAGGTGCTTTCTTTGGAGGATTCAGCAGTTATTTTATGACCAATAAGATCCTCTCCCTCAAATGGGACTGAGATATGAAAGTATTCTCTTTTAACTACCCCAACCCCCAACTGCTTTAAAGATGGATTGATGAGCATTTTAGGGTTCCTGCATTAGTTAACTGAAAGGGGAGGATTTTTGTTGATTTGTAGGTGGATACATTCCTATTCATCTAACAGCCTTTTTCTCTCTCAAATAATCTCTAATGAGGTTCTATTAGCCTAAAGGCCTAGGCCTATTCTCTAACAAAAGTCATTCATGCCACTGTAGGCCGGCACAGCAGCTGCCAATGACCCAAGCCTACCAGTTAAAGCCTTTTGGGATTGCCTGGGGACAAGTGGATAGCAAAAGGTTTCAGCCTCAATTTTTTGACAGCCAGATTCAAGGCTCCTAACTGTGTGAGATGGAAGGCCAGGAAGAAGAAGAAGGAGTGGGGGATGATGGGCAAGGGAAATATTTTTCTTTGTAGAAACTTTCAATAATTTCCCTCTCATAGTTTCATAATTCTCTCTGCAAGTAATGATTACTTTTTATTTGTTTTGGTGGGTGCAGAGGGTAAAGAGAAAGCAATAGAAGACTGAAGAGTGCCTCCAAGATATTCTAGCAGTAATCTCATACTCTGGAGGTTGGCTGGAGCCTGTTCCTTCAATAATCCCTAGAGGAGGCACGCACACTTATATTTCTTATATTATTGATACAAGAAAAAGAAGAGATGAGAGTGTGCATGCCTTTGAATTCTAAGAAGGTATGAATGACTTTCTAAGGAACTTATTGAAAGTGACAGAAAGGGTGGGAGGAGAGTGATAAAAAAAAAAGAGAGAGAGGAAGAAGTAGAGAGAAAGGAGAGCCTTTGTTTAAAATATCTCTCAAAAACCTTGGGAAGTATCCCCAGAGTGTAGAAACCTCTTGACCACACAGAGAAGGCCTGTTAATCCCCATCAGCCAGGCTGTGTGAATATGCATAAATATGTTTTGACCAAACAAAGGGCGAGTGAAGACCTTCAATTAGCTTCCTCCGCCTTTGAATTGCATATTTTGGAAGGATCGTACGACGTGACAAAGAGACCGAGAGAAGGGGGACAAGGTAGTATTAGTTTTGTACTCCTGCGCCTTCCTTTTGCCCATGCACACAGACCTTTTCCCTTCCTTTTGGGTCAGTGATTTCCTAGGATGGGGATGAAGGGATCTGTGACCTCCCTTGCCCTTCTCACCTCCACGTCTCCATAGGGGATGGCTTCTTGAAATTGGGCACGGCCACAGAAGGGATGTATACTTATGTGTGTGGGGGACGGGGGGAGGGAGGAGGTTAGAGTTCCTTCTCTTTCCCTGACCCTGGGGCCCTCTTCCTCCTCTTCTTCCATGGACACTGCGTGCCATTCCTCCCGTTTCTTTCTGTCTCTCCCTCCTGATAGGATCTACACGGGCTGCGATATGGACCGCCTGACTCCTTCGCCCAACGACTCTCCCCGCTCGCAGATAGTGCCGGGGGCCCGTTATGCAATGGCCGGCTCCTTCCTTCAGGACCAGTTCGTAAGCAACTACGCCAAGGCGCGCTTCCACCCGGGGGCCGGGGCCGGCCCAGGCCCAGGCACAGACCGCAGCGTGCCGCACACCAATGGGCTCCTGTCGCCCCAGCAGGCCGAGGACCCTGGGGCCCCGTCACCCCAGCGCTGGTTCGTCACGCCAGCCAACAACCGGCTGGACTTCGCCGCCTCGGCCTACGACACGGCCACTGACTTCGCAGGCAACGCGGCCACCTTGCTCTCATATGCCGCAGCGGGCGTCAAGGCTCTCCCGCTTCAGGCTGCAGGCTGCACTGGCCGGCCCCTGGGCTACTACGCAGACCCGTCGGGCTGGGGGGCCCGCAGCCCTCCGCAGTACTGCAGTAAGTCCAGCTCCATGCTTTCGTGTTGGCCCAACAGTGCAGCGGCCGCCGCTCGCATGGCCAGCAGCAACCCCTACCTAGGCGAGGAGGCGGAGAGCCTGGCTACTGAGCGCTCCCCTTTGCCCCCGGGTTCCGAGGACTCCAAGCCCAAAGACTTATCCGACTCCAGCTGGATCGAAACCCCTTCGTCCATTAAGTCCATCGACTCCACTGATTCTGGGATTTACGAGCAGGCCAAGAGGAGGCGTATCTCGCCGTCTGACACGCCCGTGTCCGAGAGCTCCTCTCCCCTCAAGAGCGAAGTGTTGACCCAAAGGGACTGTGAGAAGAACTGCGCCAAGGACATAGGCTACTACGGCTTCTACTCTCACAGCTAGACTTGCCACCCAGCAGCACCGCCTAGGCCCCGCTACAGCCCCAAGACTCCCTTTCATCTCCCCCCAAGGCCAGACCCCGACACAACTTTCTTCTTCCCTTTCCTCTTCCACTCACTACAACCCCACCTTCCGCATCTCGTGCATTTTCTTTGGGCCCTACCATTGCCGTCTTAAGTGAATAAATACAGGTCTCCGAGTGTGTTTTTAACCTTTTTTTTTCTTCCCACAGCAACCTCTGCAGTTAGCATACTGATTTTCAAAATTAGTTGTAAACCTTTTGCCCCTTTAAATGTCCCTGTCTTTCTTCCCTTCCAAGAAGTTGTTCTTATCGAAGTCTCTACCCTGCCTTCTCTTCTCTCCCCTTCTTTGGCCCACTACTTGTTTCCGCCCTTTTACTTGTAATGAAATCCTTCACCTTTGGGAGATCTGGACAGTCCTTGGTTTTGCCAGGCAAAAGCCAAGCAAGTGCTATAGGAATGCAGCAATTCCAATCCTTTCCACGCCTTTCCCCACCCTTACCCTCATTAATAAGTAGGACGCCTGACTCTAGAACCTGGAGCCCATACAGCGCCTCCTTCCTTATCCATGAATGGATGGATGGATGGTAGGGATGTTAATAATTTTAGTGGAACAAAGCCTGTGAAATGTCTGTACATAGTGTTAATTTATTGTAACGAATGGCTAGTTTTTATTCTTATTGTGAAGGCACAAAACCAGTTCATGCTTAACTTTATTTATTTATTTTCCTTGAGAGATGGTTAACTATATTCTAGAGGCTCTGGTAATGTAAAAAGACCAAGAACTATGGCAATGAGTAATGGGTTTCTCACTTCTCTGCAATCCCTCGCATGGAATAATTTATTCTGTGCCCCTTAAGTGCACACAGCTAAGGAGTGCCTACTCACCCTAACTCCTATAAAGAATGCGAATCTGTTTTATAGGAAAGTTAATTAAATGGCATGATGCCTCCAAAAAAGCAAAGTTAACTGAATTTGTAAGTTTTTTTTCCACTTCCTAAATCGAATAGCTCGACATCAGCAATATTATTTTGCCTTATTTGTTTTTCCCAAAGTGCCAAATCCATTACTGGTCTGTGCAGGTGCCAAATATGCTGACAAACTGTTTCCGAATTTCTCTTCAGTTTTCTCCCTCTTTATATGCTGTAAATCTTTGTAATGAATACTCTAAAATGATATAGATGATTGAATTGTTGGTAACTATAGTGTAGTCCAGTGAAGATGAATCGTGTGAGTTGTATATTTTACTGCATTTTAGTTTTGAAAATGATTTTTCCCTCTAACCTAGAAAACAGCTGAAATCTGACTTCCTTGGAAAAACACTAGCATTGGTGCGAGTAAGACTGATTTTTTTTTCCTCTTGTAAGTCTTGTTACATTTGACAAGGAACATTAATCCCCCTGGAAGTAGATTAGTAGGATTTCGAATGTTGTGTAGCAAACTTATACAATTTTTTTGGTATTTTAAATTATTACGTGAAATATGCATAATAATACACAATATTCAATCTAGATTCCAGTCCATGGGGGGGGATTTTCCTAATAGCAATTCAGGGTCTAAACGTGTGTATATTTTTGACTCTTCTGTAAATCTAATGTTGTGATTTTTATATTTGTTATGTTTTGTCTGTGAACTGAATAATTTATACAAGTACAAGCTCCACTGAGAAATGTTTTGTTTTTGCTCGTTTGTATCGTCTGTGTATAACAAGTAAAAATAAATCTGCTAAAACTTTAACATGGTGTTTTAAAGCAGCTTACCGTTTGAAGAAAATTACTATAGGTTACTATAGGTGATTAATTTTAAATGATCAGGCAAAATCTCAACCAGCCATGGGACATCTAGCTATAATTTGAGCTGTCTCCCCCTCCCCCAGGACCAATAACGACTCAATTCTCCTATCCTTTTTATTTGCGAATATTTTATTCTAAATTTCTCATCATATTCCTTTACTTTTTTTTTTCTTTTCAGAAAAGAGTATGTCTCTCCCCCCAACCCCCATCTTTTCAAACTGACGTTTACAAATTCTGAGACAAAGCAAGCAGAAGGAGACGTTTTAAAATCAGGGGTTGACTTTAAAATTCAGAGAGGAAAAGGGAAAAAGGGATGGGAATGTGCTGGCGTATGCGTGTGTATGTACGTATGTATGCATGCATGTGAGTATACATGCATGTGTATATAGAGTGGATGAAGTTAATTAAAAAAAAGGCCTGCTAAAGTAGTATTGAGACAAGCTTTAGGTAGTAGATACCAATCATTGTCTTTCACTAACTCATGGTGTCTGAGGCAAAAGTACTAATTTGGGGGGGGAGGGAAGACCCAGAAAATGCCTGAAGCACTGAGCCTACTTTTAAAAAAGTGCTCTTGATCTGTACCCAGGGTAGAAAGGTCGTTAAAAACCAATCAGTTTATGTTGAGAAGTGTCTGAGAGTGCTTAGCGGTCAAGTGGAAAACTAAATCGGTGCCCACTTGAGTCTCAAGCCTTCTGTTCTCTCAGGGTAACTAATATATAAATGGCAATATCCAACCGTACGGGTAGGGCAGAGGAAGAGGAATACAGTTAGGTCTCCGCTAGAGGTCTTGCGGAGATTTGCCCATAGTCAGATCTAGGAAAACGCCTCTCATTGTGCAGGTTGATTGCCACTCGTTTTGGAAGTAAAGTGCTAAGAATCCACCCAGTCTCGAAACTTTTGTCTAACTGGGTAATCCCATGTTTCTGATATCATGTTTTTCCAGTGTCTTGAAGGTTATAATTTTCCCCCTTAAGTTTGACAGATATAAAGAAGACTAAAAAGTACCAAATACAAGAAGACATTGATTCCCAAGTACAGCTCGTTTGCCTTCCCTGGACAATTCAACTACCACTAGACGGCGCTCCGTGGAGTTTTGTTTTGTCTTACAGAGCAAAACTGCTATTTCTGATTTTTTTTTCCTTTGTCCCCCACTGCTTCACCCCCTTAAATCCCAAACAAGAAGTGCACAAATTACAGCTCATATTTAACAAGTAGAGCTCCTCACGTAAGAATTCACTTTTTTTTTTTTTAATGTAACTCAATCCCGTTTGTCCCCAATTCCCGTGTGAATCTTTTGGAGTCAGACACAGAGGAGGTACCTTCGCAGTTGTAAGTAAAAGTGGTGGATTGTCTTCGAAACTCGACGGTAATTGCTTGTTGTTGGTTGAGGTTGTTTTGCTTTGCTTTGGGGTTGTTGCTTTTATTTCTTTTTTGAGGGAGTCGAACTGTAGTGCACCGCGTGATGGGGGTGAGTGTGTTCCCGCGCGCGCTTTGCGGTCTGGTTTGCGCGCGTTTCGTGGCCTCTTCCGCCTCAAGTGGCAAAAGCCACCACAGCGAGTAAAAACAGTCCGCTCATTGTGCGTAAATGAGCCTCTCGGAGACAGGGATAGATTTTCACAGGAACGAAGTGCCTTGTACCGAAAGACGAGCCTTTGCTGATATTAGGAAGTACTTTTAAAAAAATGGGTAGGTCGTTTCCCTTGCAGGCTCTGCCACCATCTGCTGTGTGGACTGAGTCAGCGTGAGGTAAATTTGCAGCTCCTTGCTCTTCCCTAGGCAGTACGCTTTTCTTTCTTTTTCAAAGCAGTAATCATTTTCTCAACGCTTCCAGGAAGGGTTCGGTGTCTTTCTTGTAAAGTGATACTGTCAGATGTGTCTGAGAAGCCGCTGCTGTACAAGGAAGCCCAGAGTTTGTACGAGGCAAGGGAGTCTGCGTGTGCGAGGGTTAGGGGTGGAATGCAACTTTCCGTTCCTTTTGCTTAGGATTCATCCTACTTTTGCTTAGGGCGAGATCGGGGGTAGGCTCTGGAGTCAAGGCTCAGGCATATACTGTGTACCATGAAGTTTTCTTTCTTTTTCTTTTAAGTATGGCACGAGCTATTCGGAATGCAGTTGAAGGACCTGGCATCAAAATTCTGGTTCTCCCACTGCCAGTGGGACTTTGGTCAAAAACTTCCGGTCGAAAGGCCTCAGTTTCCTCATCCGTAAAATGAGAGCATAGTAAGATGACCCGGTAACAGGAAAGAGTCTTGGCTTTGGAGTTAGAGGACTTGAATTCAAATTCTGCCTCTCTTCCTTGGGTAAATCGCTTAATCTCACTACACCTTTGTTTCCTAAACTGTTTAAAAAAAAAAGCGAGCTGGACTAGATCAGGGATTCTTAACCTGGGATACATGATCTTCTTAAAAATTTTTGGGATAACTTTATTCAACATAATTGGTTTCCTTTATAATCCCCATGCATTTTTATTTTATGCATTTAAAAACATTCTTCTGAGAAGTCCATTGGCTTCAACAGATTGCCAAAGAGGTCAGTGACAATGCAAAAGAAAAAAAAATGTTAAGAACTGGGGACTAGATGACCTCCAAGTTCTTTTTCAGGTCGAAATATTTTGAACTCACAGCTTAGGAAGGAAACCCCCAAATTTTCCAGAATCATTTTATCTTATCTCCGCTTTGCTTCCTCTTTCCACCCACCCTCAAAAGGGCTATAAACCCCCAAACAGGAGAGCCCTGATTCTCCAGTTTCAAGCTCAGACTGGGGGACTGGGTTTTAGCTGGTAGGAAGAGGCCCAGGTGCAAAGGTTTTAGGCACGGGAGTGATGAGTCTGGGGAGGAGGAGAGGAGCCATTGGCGAGCCAGTCACTGGGGTTCCAGACCAAGTGGCTAAGAGATAGTCCTGCTGGGAGGCAGTGGGTTCAGTCCCATCCCATTACCTTCTTTCCCCTCCACCTCCTGTATCCCCACTTGCTCCCTGCAACGTGGCATAGGTCATGGTCCTGTTTTTGCTCAGCCCGGGCCTGGGGGCTTCTGAGAGAATACATTTTTGAAGAAGAGTAGGATATTAGGGTTCGTCCTAGGCCTCAGTACGCGGGCTTGTGCGCCTCGTGATTTCTATATTTGTTCTGGGGGTGGTGGTGGGGGCGGCCGGGTTGTAGCATTTGCACGTGAGGACAGAGCCTTTTTTTTTTTCTTCAGGCAGAGCCGCCAGTTCGGCGTCTAGGCGCAGCTAGATGCGCAGTGCTGGGAGCCTGTGGGTGGTGTCATCCCCTTAGTGGGACTTCAGACTGGAGCGGAGGGCTTCTGGAGACCCAAGCGGCTTAAATCGAAAAGTGGGCTGAAGCTTTTCTCCAGAGCCCGTGACAGAACCTTGTCCTCTTAATGCAGAGATACTTCAGAGTAGGAGAAAGAAAGGTCTGGGACAGGGATCAAGGGTTAGGGGCGAGGGGAGAGGGAACTTAAGTCTTTTTAGGGTTCCCCGGGGTCAGCGCTAAAGGAGGGATTCCAGTCCCTTGAGTGTGATCCAAGATCCTCCAGTTTCTGATTCCCACTTTCCCCTCCCATGTAGGTGGATTTAAACAAAATAATATAGATGCCTTATTTTTACTGGACGTTTAAAATGCACCTATCATCTATGACATTGAATTTTAAAAGATTTAAATGGTATCCTGATGGGATAATCAAGAAAAATTTATGAGGATGAAGCTAATTCTAACAGTAGAATTTAAGACACTTGCATTGTACTTAGGGGTGTGCCCACGTGTGCGCATATAATCCTTAGCTGGTGTTCAGCTGGTACCTTAGGTGTGGTGACTTTTTTGGGGATGAGGAATTTTGTAGCAAAACAACGGAAGACTTCCGCTCTGAGGCCTCTCATTAGATAAAGTAGACAAGGAAGTAGATATATGAAACGCAAACCAGATAAATACAAAGGGCATAAAGAACTAGGGGAACACTCATGTATTTATGTACATGTGAACATGTACATCTGTATATGTGTATATTTAAATAAGGCACATGTTTAAAATCAACTTGTTAGGAAGCAGACCATTTTAAAGTTTCCCAAAGAGGAACCCTGTCTCCCTGCATTTTACTCATTCTTGTTTTTTTAATCACACTGGCTCTAGTGAAATTTATCATTTGAAAAAAGAGATTAGAAGAACCATTTCACCCCTATACCAATGAAAGCTGAGGGAGGAAAATGTGTCTGAGATGTTGAGAAAAAAAAGTAAGAGAATCTTTTCCTCTTTCTCCCTAACCCTTTTTCGCCCCCCACCCCCACCCCACTGAATCTGTTGTGATGGTTGTTTAAGCAAGATCTATTTTTGGACATCTGCTGGCACACTTAGGTTCTTGAGATGGTTCATATAGGTTGCGAAAGTTGAAGACAAACTAGGTAAGGAGTTTGCTTATTGCTATTGTACTGGATTTAATTTCAGCTGCTTTGGGATGTGTGTATCTTCATGGCTCCCGTCTTCAGCTTGTGTAACAATAGGTTGCAACATATTTTTAAATGTATTCACTTAAAAGAAAACCCCACTGCTTTCCCAATAAAGTAAACCTGATGGTGTACAAATCCCCGGTCTCTCTGAGCTGATTATATCCGCCTTGCATGTATTTTACACCCACAGTATGGTTTGCAGCAGTGTACAAGGCATGGCATGAGGAACTTGATTTGAATAGTTCCTTTAAAGCAATGGCTTAATAATCCGTCCAGTGATAGCTCTCCCTCTTACTATGCTAACTCTGAAATAAATATGTAATCTAATGCAAGAAGCATGGCATTTAGAAGACCCTTGCTGATAATATTTAATTTAATAAACGTGCTAACTGTGACATTATTAATGCCACATCCAACAAAATACAGAGATCTATACAGAGGCTTGTACCACAAGCTGATTCAGGTTATTTGACCTATTGCAAAACGGTAGTGTCCTTGTAAATATTACCTGCAATTTTAAAGGTAGATTTTAAAAAGCTTTTTTTGGGGGGGGGGTCTTGGATTCCTGCTTTTTTATAATTTCTGCATGCTAGTGCAAATATCCTCAGTATCAGACATTTTTGTGAGGAAGAACAGAGAATTTTCACAGGGAAAGCATTATCAGGTAGAGACAAATACTTCAGGTCTCCATCTCTGGCAATTTTAACACAGTCTACTAACTTGAAACCAATTGCTAGTGAGGAAAGAAAGAATATAGGGGTAATTGATGGGTAAGGGAGGCAATGGTTCTATGGTTCCATGACTTTTCCCAAATTTAACTAAATGACAAATTAAATGAAAACCCCTGCGGGGAAAAATACTTTCTTGCTTATCTTTGATAGAGTGAGCCTAAGTTGTCTCAGAACCTTTTGTTAGCAAACATACCGCTGTTGGAAGAAGGCCTTTAATTGCAAACCTCTGATTTCGAGATCTTGAATTTTTAAAAAAGTATGTGAAATATGTTTTTAAAATATAGGTACATTTTAGCAGTATTTATTCTTAAACTGTAAGTGCTCCTTCCTCTCAATATCTTCCCCACCTACACACACACACACAGACACACACACAAACACACACGCATACAAAGTTGCATTTGGTTCCTTTTATAATTACTTGTGTGAAAGAAAAAAAAACACTTTGAAATCTTAAGAAAAAAATTCAGATGCCCTTTTTTTTGGCCTTGGTTAATTCAGTTTCATCTTAAAAGTTCAAATTTAGCAGAGCACATGTTCCCCCTGATCATGCCAAGTGTGATTAAAAACTAGTTGGGAAATAAAGCCTTTATAAACAAGAGAGCCCTACGCTGCCCTGCATTGTACTATATACCATACATGCCATACCACTTGGATAGTTGAAGTGACGATACTTGGCTACAGATTGTGGGTACACATCGGGCCTACACACACTAACAGAAATACACTTCAGTTTCAGATGTGTGCATTTGAATGTATGATTCTTTAATTATGGGTACTAGAACGTACAAACACCAATATATATTCATTCATTAGATTTCTTAGAATTCTAGGAAAAAATTGCTTTTAGATTACCAGCAAGTATCTCCTCACTTATGTTTATAGTATATAGTATTTTCTATGATTACATCTAACATATGCAGTCACAGAACATCTCCCCCTTTGTAATGTAACTGAATTGTGGGTGTTTTTGGAATCAAAGCATTCTAAATCTATATGTATAAAATTTTAATTATGGTATCAGGTGCTTTTTAAGAAAAAGTTCAGTTGCCTCCTATTTTTGTAGACAAAATGAGTATTTGGATCTTTACTTCAGTATAGGCTAGCTGCAGCTAATGTTGATATTTTATGATAGTTCTTTCTGTTTAGATTTCCCATTTAGATTTCTGTTATTTTGCATGGCCTACTCTATTGGAATTTACTGAAGTCAGAGTAGTTTTTGCTACGTCATAAATGTGTAGCACAAGGCAGTTAATGCTTTGATAGTTACAGTCAGTTTATAAATTAAATGCATAAAAATTATTTTACTTATATTTTCTCCAATAACATTAGGACTTGTTACTCACATAACACCTTCTTTGAAGAACCAGAAGCTCTTTACAAAATCCAATTTTTTACATAACTTTTAATTCTGTTTGGTATTATCTATGATTTTTTCACATCTTAAGCCTTTCTTTTGCTTTCAATCTTTATTTGCTGTTTTTCAGTGACTTTGTTTTTAATAACTCTCTAACCTCACTCACCTTTGAAATGTGCTCTATTTTTTGCTCGCATTCTGTTGTATTCCTTTGAAGAAAGTCAAAGGAAGCATACTGACTTCCTCCAACAAATTTGTTCATTCCTCCTCCAATTCTGCTGTTTCCCTCAACAAACTATATACTTGTTTAACCCTTGTTGACTCCTTTGCCAACAGTTCTTTTATATCTACTACTTCTCAAATCACTTCCTTATTCTTTTTCCTGACCCCTATCCTTTATACAGTTCACCTCTAATTTCTTAATCTATTGTATTTTAGGTCCAAATTTTAATAATATTGGCCAAACTTCATTTCCATACTTTCTGAAGAAACATCAGTTACAATGTATCCAATATGTATGCTTGGGCCCACCTTTCTATTTATTGTCTTATTACCTTTCCACACATTTTTGTAACCTATCCCTTACCCTAAGTTCACTTTTCCCTCTCATTTAGTTTTTTCTATTTGTTAAAGAATAACTAAATATTTTTCTCTTCCTAAAGGTGCTATTTGTCTATTATATTGTTTTTTTTCTACTCTTCTTTATACCCAGCATTCTTGGCATACATGTGGCATACATCTTTTGTCTCCCCTCTCTTTTGATACTCAGAGAGTATCTTTCAAAGGTTCCTTTGATCCCTTTCAACACTGCTTTCTCATTTGCATTAACATTAAAATCACTCTTACTAAAATCAACAATGACCTTCACTTAGCCAAATTGAAGAGTCTTATTAAGCACTTATCCTTGCTTCTGGCTGCCATTTTCAACTCTAATTAGCACTTTGATTCTGCAACTCTATCCTCTCCTTTATCACCTCCTCAGCTTTCTTTTTATACATCTTCCTTACCTAGTCACTTTTGTTTCTCATGGATATCCCTCAGGGATTGGTGTCTCTGATTCCATCTTAAGCCTTCCCAGAAAGGTTTCATTTTAGGAAACAGAGTGCATGGAAATTCAGGTGTGGGAATGACCATCTACTACCTTCTTGGTGTGTGTGTATATGTATATATATTCATATATACATATACACACACACACATATATATGTATATATGTGTGTATGTATGTATATGTATATATACATACACATAAATACATATGTATATGTATGTGTGCATATGTGTATGTGCATCGATATACATACATATGTATGTGTGTATATATACACACATAAAACACACCTATACACACTACATGACTACTTTCATTCACTTGATTGTATTTCCCGAATGATTCAGGAATACTTAAGAGCTAGAAGGGCACATGGAGACCATCTAATGTAGCCCCTGACTTTCATAGATGACAAAACTGAAGGCTAGAGAAAAAGGGAAGTATATTTGCCAAAGGGCACATAGGCATTAAATGCCAAAAAGTTTTTGAACTCAGGTCTTTTGAGCTTCTCTCTTGGAAAGGTGAGTCTCCCCACTCCCCCTGCCCCTGCCTTTTTTAAACTTTTTTCTTTCATGCACCACTTCATACTAGCCCATGTTTTCCTGGCAAAACTTGACTCAACTTAAAATATCATGATGATTAGGATAGATTCCCTCATTTTAGTATTCCTTAGAGTTCTTAAACTGTTTGGCTTCCCGTATTTTCATCCCTAGTGTTTGACAAATGGTAAGCATTTAATAAATGCTGTTGATTCATTAGCTTTCATTCATTCATTAGTACATGTCATTTTATTGCTTGATGAAAGGCAAAGAGGTTACAACCCTCGAAAAGACTATAATATAATTGAACACATGGGCTCTTAGGCTTGCTTTCCAAGGTGGCAGAAGGTAGAGTTTTATAGTTATAGAAGCAGATGTACTATCACTCTGAAGTCTCATACTAACCAAAGGCATATTTATATGCCCTTTCTCCTCATGCCCACAAAAAATAAAGAGCAGATCTAAGAATCCACAATTCAAGATTTGCAGATCAGGAGATCCACTTCACTTGTATCATTCTGTTTTCTATATTAAAATTCCAGTTCTTGTTTGGACCCTTAAAGCTCCACAGGATTATAGTCTTTATCATAACTGGTTCTCACAGTTCTTTTTGCTCTGCAGGCATCTCTCAAAATAGCACATTAGATTATAGTATGGTGATTGTGGGGAACAAGAGGATGAGGCCAAGAAAAGCAAAAGGGAGAGTTTGGTGATTCTTTAAATTCTTCTTCACTAAGTTATTGCCTGAATTCTCTCGTTGGCTCTGTCCCTGAAACAAAACTCTTTAGGAGTTGAAATTCAAAGAATAAAGCTGAAATTAACTGCACCAGCCATTACCATTACCTTTCTATCTGTGGAAATAATCTACTCTGGTTTAGCTTTAGTATGGAGTCTTAGCATTGAATTTTAACCCCTTGATATACAATGTCCTATACTGTTTTTGTGCTTAATGTTATACCATGGAAAATTTGAAAACCATCAAATATCATCACACCTTACAAGTTTATAAGTAATTTAAATGGGAAGGTATAGTTGTTAACTTGTTGAAACGGTATGGTAAATAATCTGGCAAGTCTGCTTTGAAAATACAAAATAGAAGCCTGATAATTGATAGTATAGAGGAAAAAAACCCACCTTACTAATAATAAGGAAATCTGGGTTCTAGATTGGCTGTATTACTAATTAGCGGCCTGACATTGGACAAGTCTTTATAATTATATTTTCACTTTGATCTAACTCTGATAAGCCAGGATTGAACTAATTCAAGGGGGAACAGCATTTTTACAGCCTAAAATAGTCTTAGTTTCCCTTATTTCCTTGACTCAAAATTTTCTTCTAGGAAGGGAGAATTAAATATTTTTAAAATGAAGCATAAGTCACTTTCCCCTTAATTATCTTCTCTGTGATTTGGTTTTAAGAACGTTTCTTGCCCACTTTAAACAAAGCAACAAAATACAGATTGTACCCTGATTGTTTTAGGGACCACTCTCCCAATTCACCCTAATCTCAGTTAAGATTTTCAGTAAGTTCTTATTAGCTCTTACGGTTGTCTTCCATAGTGGCAGAGGTAGGGGATGTTGAGCTGAAGTGTGAGGCATTACCTATTAGAATTTTCTTTCCATTGTGGTTTGAGGACTTTTGACCTTCAGAGCTTCTTGTTTTAGTTAATATTTTGACTTATCAGAATCCTTTTAGACATTTCATAGGAATACATTATTTATACCAAGCGTACTATGTTATTTCAAGTCATGGTCTGCATTTACCTTGGGAAATATGGAGTCCATTTCTATTAGTTCCGTACTTGAGTGATGACCGTCACCTTTCATCTCCCCCTGTTAAGTATCAGTTTTGGATACAAGTAGAATCTCCTCTGAGATCTCCACCAGCTAACAAGGATTTTAGCTGCCACTGTTGCAAATGAAGAAGCTACATGATATATATATATATATACTTTGGTTCCTGGGGAACACTTGTTAGTAAGTATGGTGTTGTTTTATACTAAAGACTGAACAAATGAAATTATTAAGTGTTTGCGTGAGGCACAATAGAAGAACATTGGTCCTGAAGCCAGGGTGATTTGAGTTCTTCAAATACAGCCTAAGATACTCACTAGCAATGTGACCCTGGTCTAGTCATTTAATTGCTGCTTGCCTCATTTTCCTCATCTGTAAAGAGGTTATAATAATAGCACCTCACTCCCAAGGCTATTGTAAGGACAAAATAGTTATGCTAGATATTATTTGTCAAGTGTTGTTCCAAGTCCCAGGCATAAAAAACAGAAAAATTAGATAGCCTCTGCCCCCAAAGAATAGAGGGAGGCAGCACATATAGGGGAATGGTGAACAGACAGGCTATTTTGGTTTGGAAAGACACAGGGATGGTGAAAAAACATTAAGAAATTATTTATTTCTGAACTGAAGAAGACAGAACAAAAACAGCAACAGGCTAATAAGGAATTGAAACCTTGGATAAGTAAGGAGGATAGTAAGAGAGCTCCTTGCTGCCTTGGATGAGTTCAAGTCACTAGGGTCAGATAAATTATGTCCCAGGATGCAGAAAGAACTTATGTGTTTAATTCCTGACCTTGTAAATTATTTTGGAAAGAGAATGGAGGATAGGAAAGATACAGCAGACCTGTGGAAGAGCAAGTGCCTGATTTCCAAAGAAGGGAAGAGAATGGGATTTTCAAATTATAGGCCTGTGTGTTTGACTTTGCTCACTAATAGAGAGCTTGATGGAATTATTCAACACCTGGAGAAAGAACTGGTGAGCCTGTATCGCCATCATGGCTCCATTTTGAATAAATACTGCTTGACCAGCACCATTTCTTTTTTGACAGGGTTTTTACACTTATTGATAGGATGCATGCTGTACATAGAGTTTTAACTAGGTTTTAGCCAAACATTTGACAGTCTTTTGTGCTGTTTTTGTGAACAAGATGAAGAGCTAAGTGAAATAACAGTAGAGTTAGGTCAGATCCAAACTGATTAGATTGATTAGATCCAAAGAGTAACCATTAACGATTCATTGTTGGCTTGGAAGGAGATCTCCAGCAGAGTGGATCCTTTGCCCTTGTGCTGTATTACATGTTTGTCAATGATTTGGGTAAGGGCATTGATGGAATACTGATTACATTTTCAGATGACATAAAGATGAGAGGAGTAGCTAATATACTGGTCAGATTCCAAAAAGACCTTGTCACATTAGAACGTTGGGCTGAACCTAATAAGATGAAATATAATAGGGATAAAGGTCTTCTTACACTGGATTAAAAAATCAACTTCACAAGATTGGGGATACATAACTAGGCCACAATTCACCTGAAAAAGTTTGGGAAATTTTAGTAAACTTAAAATTCCATATGAGTTAATAGAGTGATTATCTTTTGCTCTTTTTGTATCCCCAGCACATAGCACAGTGCCTGGCACATAGTAGATGCTTAATAAATGTTTATTGTTTGATTGATAGATATGGTAGCTAAAAACACCAATATATTAGCTTAGTCTTAGTATTAATTATTATTAGTATAGGCTGCATCAAGAGAGGTCTGGTGTCGAGGACTAGGGATGTGATAGTCCTTGTATTCTGCCCTGGTTAGACCACATCTGAATCTTGTGTTCAGCTCTAGGTATCACATTTTAGGAAGGATATTAATTATCTGAGAGAATTCAGACAAGGACAGCCAGGATGGTGGAAAACATAGCATGAGAAGATTGGTTGAATGAATTAGAAATGTTTAGTTTGGTAAAGAGAAGACTTGTTGGGAATGTAGGATATGACAAGTCTCTTAAAATATTGAGGAATGTGAGGAAGAGGGATTTGATTTGATTTGCTTGGCTCCAGATGGCATAACTTGGAGAAATGAGTAAACATTGCACAAAGGCAAATTTAGACCCCGTGAGAAGGGGAACAAAATTTATTAAGTGCCCACTATATGCCCAACACTTTATAAATATCTAATTTGATCTTCACAACAACCCTATGACTTAGGTGTTGTTCTTCTCATACCCATTTTACAATTGAGGAAACTGAGGCAGAAAAAGTTAAGTGACCTGCCCGTGGTCACACAGCTAATAAATGTCTGAGGCTGGATTTGAACTCAGGGCTTCCTGACTCCAGGCCTGGCTCATTATTTACTGCACCATCTAGATGCCTGTTAGGTAGAACTACGAGATTCCTCCAAAAGTATAATGGACTCCCAGGGTTGGGGCAGTAAAGAGATTCCCCTTTAATTGAAGTCTTCGAGCAAAGATTGCATTTCTTAGGAACATCATACCTAGGGGTTCTTGCTCAAGTGAGGTTTAAACCAGATGGCCTTTCAGGTCCCTTGCCATTCTGAGATTCTGAGAAATAAACATATGTAGATATTTTGAATCATATCTTTTCTATGTGGAAATGATATGGCATGGAAATGTGAAGTGGCAAATTCATTAAATTTTGTAAAACTGTGTTCAACCCCTTCACCGTTGAGGAAAATATACCTGAAGAGAATAAACATTTGTACTCCTCCTCCTCTTCCTCATCTACTTGTTTCCTTCTCCTTTCTCCTTCTCTCCTTCCTTCGCCTCTTCTTTCTCTTACTTCAGTTCTTCTTCCTCCTATCCCTCCTTTTCCGTCCTCTTCCTCCTCTTTCCTCAGTTTATCATGATTAAACACAATGATTAGCAATGATTTTAGAAACCCTGCAATGATCCATGAATTCATCTGGATAGACTGAAATGGGAAGGTCATCCAGGAGTATTATGCACTTGACATCTGATTTCATTCTCAAAAGAATAAATGCCAGGATGCCTAGAATAGTCTTAATCTATGAAACAAGTATAGCATTCTAGGGGTGGAAAGTGGGCACAGCAGTGCCAGCAGTGTACTGTAGTTCCATTCTGTTAAAGAGGGATTACCTCTAAATATGTCATATGGCAAAATATCTTCCCCTCAGCATAGGCCAGATTCAGGCAGATCACTTCAGAGTCTATGGCAGATTCCCAAGTCATTCAATTTCTAAGTGGTTGCATCCTTTTAAGTCACGAGGTGAATAATATCTAGCACACTGACTCACAAAGTAATCTACATAACGGAGGAATTCTTGTATTCAAGGTACTGCAGTGGAAATATACAGACTTCTAAGTTAGCACTTTGGTTAGTTTCTCAGTCCTTGAACATTTTGAAGGTTATTTATTTGCTGCAATTATCTGCAGAAATAATGTTAGACCACATTAATTAGATGGTACCTATGTTTTGTACAATATTGATGCCATTTATTGATGGTTCTTAACAATAGTTATGGTTCACTATTAGACATCTCAAACTGGATGTTCTGTAAACACCTTAAACTTTACATGTCTGAAACGGAATTTGTTCTCTTTCCCTCCAAACTCTCACCTCTTCCTTCCTTTCCTATTACTGTTGAGGGTACCACCATTCTCCCAGGCACCTGGTCTCATAACCTAGGTATCATCCTTGACTTTTCACTCCATCTCACTGCCCATACCTAATTTATTGTCAAATCCTAATGATTTTACCTTCATAACATTGCTTGCATACACCCCCTTCCCTTTTCTGACACTGCTACCACCTTAGTGCAGGTCCTCATTCCTTCATACTTGGACTACTGAAATAGCCTGCTGACTGGTTTTCCTTCCCCCCCTTCTCTTCCCCACCCCAATCTGTCTTCCATTTAGCTGTCAAAACGATATTCCTAAAGCACAGGTCTGATCATATACCCACCACCACCCCACCACCACTCAGTAAACTCCAGTGGCTGGCTCCCTTTCACTTCTAGGATCAAATATATAAACCCCTGATGAGCATTCAAAGCCCTCATAACCTATCCTCACTCTACCTTTCCAGTCTTCTTACATGTTATAGCCCTCTGTATACTTGATCTTTGACACTGGCCTCTTTGCTGTTCCTCAAACAAGACACTCTACCTCCTGACTCTGGACATTTTTCCTCCTGTTCTCCATACCTGGAATAGTCTCCTCTCCACTTCCCTGGCTTCCCTGTGTCCCCGCCTCCCCCAAGTCCTAGCTAGAAGCCTACCTTCTAAAAGGAAGCCCTTCCAGATCCTTCTTAATTCTGGTTGCTTCCCTCTATTATTTCCAACTTATCTTGTATAGAGTTTATTTGTAGATAGCAATTTACATATTGTCTCCCCCATAAGACTGTGATCTCCTTGAGAGCAAGAGTTGTCTTTTGCCTTTTTTTGTTTGGTATACCCAATGTTTTGCACAGTGCCTGGCACATAGTAAGTGCTTAATAAATGTTTATTCACTGAATGACATGGACTAGGTGATCTTTAAGTTCCCTTCCATTTCTAGATCCAAAGAAAATACAGGTGTCCCAGTTTACATTGAGAAAAATATTTTTTAGTGAGTTCCGTATGTGGCTAGAAAAGTCTTCTTCATATATGAAAATAACTTTTTAAAATTCACAATTTTTATTTCGTGGATTAAAGGGAAGTGATTTAGAAAGGTGATGATGGCTTAGAAGAAATGACGGAATGAAAAAAATACACATAGCTAAAAAAAGGCTAAGATGAAATGGTTTAATTAAATATAGTTTAGGTTTTGATAAACTTTTAGACATTTGAAAAACAATTTAGTTTTCTGTTGAAGACAAAACATGTTGGCCCATATTTAGAAATCTATAGGTTAATGAGATTTATAGAGGCAAGAAAACCAGAATAAAAAGTTAAGCCATTGATCCTGCTTGTTTTTTTTTCCTTCACTGCAATATGTTTCATCTGTTTTGGAATAAATTATTTATTAATATTAAAGAGACTTTGAAGTCATATGACCATGGCTTATTATAGTTTACTCCTAAATTTAGAAGTGTTCCCAGATTGAAAATGGTAAAGGGAAGAGAGAACAAATGTGAAGTTGAGTTTTTTCGCTCAAGCTCTCTGTCTTTGTTTTTGGACTTTGAATACTTGTGAAAGGAGATTTCATAATCTGGATATTTTAAAAGGGACATTTTAGAGACCGAAGTAAGGTTTTGATGTAAATTTAATGAAAACATTGAGTTTTATTTGAAAAATCACAGAGTTCCTATGTAATTTATTTCTGTTGTTTTTTAAACTAACAATACCCAGGAATTCTAGATAGTAATTTTTTTTATTATTTTGGTATTTCCAGTTTCTATATTAGTCACATCTTTTATCTGTCAGCCTTTTATATACTTTATTGCTCATTAATTCACTTCAGTAGACAGTAGAAATATGAATTATAGTAGATGGAACGGAAATCTGTGAATTTATTAGATACTTTGGTTAAAAAGATGTATCAGGAAGGAAGAGAAAAATATTGCTAAAATTAAATCTTTAGCTAATCTATGGATTTCATTTATCTATGCTATTCTTGGTACCTATTACGATCGCTAATTGTCATAAAATATTCAAAAGCTATTTTAATTGAATATGGGAACATTGTAGGATATGTAAGAGATTATGGAAGAATTCATCATCGTTGTAAACTAACTAAGGCAGGAGGCTTCAAATACATTGGGATATATCAGTAGATCTTGAAGCTTTACCTGGTAGATTTTTAAGCTTGTTGCCAATTGTCACTCTTCTCTGTTTCACCCTTTTACTCTTTTCCTCTCTCAAATTTCCCAGCAGGGAGAGGTAATTAGAGCTGACTAGCTGCCCCACTGCCAGTATATTAAGAATCAAATAAGATGATGTGTGTAGAGTATTTTGCAAAACTTGAAAGTGCTAAATCAATGTTAGTTACAGCATTAAAAATTATAATATTTTCCATCTCTAATCTCTCTCTCTCTTCTTTTATTTCTCCGCCTTTGTTTATTTAGCACTTCTGGTTGCATATGGCTAATTGTTTTTGCCATTTTTATAGATATATATTTTTGGGGGGCAATGCACACAGACAACTATTATGCAACTTAGAATCTTAGAGAGTTGCCTGGGGGTGGAGAGGGCACTGAGTAGTTGTAACTTACTCAGGGTCACATAGCCAGAACCTATCAGAGGTAAGTGCTGAACCCAGGACCCTTTAACCTTGAGACCAGATTTCTCTTTATGATACCATTATGGTTTTTTTTCTGTGCTATTTCATGCTGCCATTACATTGGTAGAGGGAATTTCCCCACCAGAGAGCTCCCCTAAATTAAAAAAATTATAGGTCTGTATAAAAAACCATTTGGTTTAGACCTGATTTCACTATTGTAGAGAGTTCTCCAAGGAGGATGTTCCTTCTACCAACAGCCAAAAGGTTCAGCAACTTTATATTTTCAGAGAATTGCTTGGGAGTACTGGAAGTAGCTCAGTGGATAGAGTGCTGGGCCTGGAGTCAAGAAGATTCAAATCTGGCCTCAGACATTTAGTATCTGTGTGACCCAGGGCAAGTCACTTAATGCCTTAATCCACAGGAAAAGAAAATGGCAAACCACTCCAGTGTCTTTGCCAAGAAAACTTCATGGACAATGTTGATGTACTATGATATGTAGGGTCACAAAGAGTCAGACAGGACTGAATGATGGAACAACAATTGAGAGGGTAAGTGACTTGCCCAGGGTCATACAATGAATGTCAGAGGTGAGACACGAACCTAGATTGTTATAAATCCAAGGCTGTTTCCATACCTACTCTACTGCATTGCTGCTCTCTAGTTTCTCTGCCTCTCTGTCTAATTTCAGGGAACAACTAGGTCATAACCACTGGGGCTTTGTACCAGGGCTGAGTCATAAGGCAATGTATTTCCTTTCCCAAGCTGGTCCTCCTCCCAAGGTAAAAAGGGAGAGAGACTCTCTGATCATACCAAGCTGGTGCTAGGATAAGCAGCAGGCAAGGATGGGGTCTGTTGGAGAGATATTGCTTCTCCAAAGCAGATGGTGACCTGGAAAGAGGGACGGTGCACTTCTGGGATGAGTGGCAGGTGGGAGTGCAGTCTCTTTCTGCTAACCTTCTGCCCTCAGAGAAGGATGGGGTCTTTCAAGGGTCTTGTTCCTCTGGAGCATGGATGTGCTTTTTTATATCTCCTTCCAATGAGAAAGAAGGTCAGGATATTGCCCAAGTTGTCCAGAGATAAGTGATATGATGACCAGGGTTGGTGGGGGGAGAGGAGGAGATATACTTCCTCACACCACAGTGCAGAGAGACAGACAGGATAGCTGTAGGAGGGGAGCCTCAGGCTGAGTGGTGGCATGGGAACAGAGACTCATTGTGACCCATCTCCTTCCTCATTCCTCTGAATTTGCTCAGGTACCACAGTTCTAGTTACAGCTCTAATATTAACACTGCTATCCTTTTCATTATATTGCAAGCTCCTTAAGGGCAGGGACTAGCTATATAGAATCAATAGCACTTCTACACATGGAAATTACTCAATATAAGTTATAGGCTTTATTTGTTGAACATGTACTCCCTCTGAACCATAGCCCTTACTGTTTTTACCATTATTTGCTAGTTCTTGTGTGATACTTTTGTTATCTTTTTATAGGCATGTCACACTTACCTAACTAAAGTTTGAATTCACAGAAGGCAAGGACCATGTTTTAAAAAATTTTGTTTCTTCCATCAGTTCAATGCACGTAGAAGACATTCAGTAAATGTTGGATTTTTTTTTAAAGCACTGTGAGTTAATCCTATCTCTGGTATCTAGGACCATTGGCAAGTCACTTATCCTCTCAGGGCCTCAAGCAATTCTCTAGTTACTAACATGGAAATGTTTTACATGATTACATATGTATAACCTCAGTCAGATATTCTGTCTTAGGGAGGGGGAGGAGAGGGAAGAAGGGATAGAATTTGGAACTCAAAACTTTAAAAAAATGTTAAAAATTGTTGTTACATGTAACTGGGGAGGAATAAAATATTGTTTAAAAAGAGAAAAAAGCTATGTTACCAAGGAGTTACTGATCTGCATTGATGGATAGATTTTACACTCCAGGAATTCCTACCCTTTCCTACTCCTATGAAGTCATAGGTCTGGACCAAAATGAAACAAAACAAAAACCTTAAGTTAAGGATAAATGGATCATAAAAGTTTCAGTTTCTGGTTATCGAAAACTATTAGCTTTTATTTTTAAATATATTCAACTGATATTGCACTGAACCAGATTTTTCCTGACTATCACTCATATTATATTGCAAGTTACTTGAGAGTAGAGACTGTATTGGTTATTTAAAAATATTTGTGTCCAAGTGCCATGTACATAGTTGGTACTTGACAAATTCTGGTGAATTGAATTACATGACTATTTTGAGGTATTACTATTTGGAATCAGAAATCTGCATCTCTCAGTTGGATAAGTATGGAGCCTTCTACATTAATCTTCTATAGTGCAACATTTCATTGTGTTTTTCAGCCTAGTCTTTTAGACTGAAATAATGGGGGGAAATCTATCACAACATTTTTAAACACATACACCCAGGATGTAGACACTATAATACATAGGATTTACAGATTATATAAATAGTAGGTCGTCGTGTGCATAGTCTAAATTCTGCTTGAATCTAGGAACATAGAATAAATCCATTTCAAATCACTATCTAAATAAAAATGAACACTGGCATACCTACTTTTTAACTGTTCCACAAAGAGAACTTTTATTTGTCTTTAATCTAGCCTTTTATTTGGGAGGAGGGGTTGTCTTTAAAAGAAGTTTTAAGTGATTGACTTGTAGGTTATTATTTAAGGATGATTTAGTCCAGAAATTCTTCCTTAAATCTTAGATTGAAATAATACGAATATATATGTGGAGTCCATAAATTATTTTGAGTAATATTCACTCATGGTGCATCATCTCTTTTCTTCCAAACAGGAGGGAACCCAACTGGTGCATTGTCAGTTTGGTATGCACAGTATAATATTGTGGCTGTGAGTTCAAACCAATGCCTAAACAAAGAAGATATCAGGAAATCAATAAAATGTTTCCAACTCACACTGATAACAAATGTAAGCAAATTTTAGAAGGGTCATTGACTGAGTAGGATAGGTGTTTTATTAAGTAGCAATATGATGTCATTTTTAAAAAGATAATCATAATTTTCATTGGAAGATGTAAAATTTCTGTCTGGTAAACCCAAGGTTAGTTCATTGTAGGTAGAAAAAGCATTAGCCTGGTAGGCAGGAGACCTGGGTTCTAGTCCTGGTTTTTTTGAACTGTGTGGCCTTTACCAGTCTTTTGAGGCCTCAATGACCTCATCTCTAAAACAAATGACCTAGACTAGATGAACAGCTGATCCTTGTCAGCTGTAAAGTTCCATGATTCCTTGAGAAATTATTCAATATTTTTCTTTGATAATGTAAATACAACTCATTGTTTAATTTCAGTTAGACGCAAGCATTTATTTCATAAATTGAGGCACACCTAGATTAAAATTAAAATATTTTTAAAACAAATTAGAATAGTTTCCAATCATAGGGTAAATGTGAAACTTTCTAATATTACTAACAGCTAGCTTGTGAAATCTAAACCAGAAAATAAACCTTATAAATAAAACCAAGGATTAAAAACTAGGGGAGATGAGAAGCACCTAAAAAAGTATAAACAAAGAAAACAAAGAGCTATGAGAGTTCAAAGGAAGAAGAAAGAATTTCAAGCTGGAAGTATTAGGGAAAAATCTCATGGAAGATGTGTCACCTGAACTTCACCTTGAAGGACTGGAAAGAGTCCAATAGAGAAGGACTACACAGGGAGTACATTCCAGATGTGCAGAATGATGTGAGCAAAAACACAGAAACATTGAGAGTTGGAAGTGTTAGAGGGTTGGTGACTGGTTCAGTTTAGCAATAGTGTAGAGTCTCTGAATGGAGACAGTGAATCATAAAGTTGGATATATTGGAGTTAGATTAAAGGCCTTGAATGTAAAAAAAAATTGATGAGGGGGAGGAATAAGAGCAAACATGAAGTTTTTAGGTGGGGAGAAGGTCCTCCAAGAAAAGAAAAAGTGGCATGTTCTTAAGTGACTTGGTCATATATCTTTCAAAAGATCCCACATGATTAATGAACACATTTCCAAACAAACATAATTCATTAGACCCAAGCACCAAAAATGAAACACAGTAACAATTTATGTATGATGACATGTTCAGCCTAATGCCATGAAGGGCCCAGTTCATAGTTTCTGAGGTTGGGATAAGTCAAGCTAGCACAGAGGAACCTAGAAGACAGTAGAGATAAAAGAGAATAGTCTGAAGGTCTGAGCAATAGGATGAATAAGAGTTTGAGGGAATTTCTTTGTAGTTTTATATTGCACTAATAGCATAATTATTCTCCTTCCTTGGAATGCTCCTCACAACCCATCTCTTCCAAGAAGACATTTCTATTATTCTACCCCACCCCAGTAAGAAGTGATTGCTCTCTTCTTGAACTGCCCTTGACAATGACCTCCTTCCCCTACCCCCTCCTTGGTCATCCTTGACCACCCCTTTCCACTCCTCATTCCTTGGACATAAATGAACACTGCTTGCCTGAAATACCTTTGCTCCACAGCCATTTATTGAAATCTTTTCCATCTTTTAAGGCCCAGCTCAGGACCCACCTCCTCCTTGATGATACCCATTAGCTGGAAGTGATCTCTCCCTCATTGGAGGCTTCAGAGTACCCCATTGCTGCCTTTTTTTAAAAATCTCAAGGACTGGTTTTGCAGTAAGCAATGTGGGTTTGAGTACTTACCACCCATATGGTATTGGATATCATTCCACTTCTGGAGGCTTAGTTGCATCTGTATAAGAAGAAGACTGGGCTAGGTAATATTAAATCACCTTAATCTCAATGCTCAAAGTTCTATGATACCATGATTTGAAATCAACCAATATTTTGGATTTAGTAGCTTGTATACTTAGAGGACAGTGTGGAGTAGTAGAATTAGTGCTGAATTTGTAATCAGAGAATTTGTGTTTAAAATCTCACTGCTTGTATGACCGTGGGCAAGTCTTTAGCTTCCCTGGACCCCATGTGCTTCATTTGTAAATTTAGGGAGTTTGGACTGGACCAAAGGATCATAGATTTATATCTGGAGGTGACCACAGAAGCCATCTAGCTCAACCTCTCATTTTTAAGATGAGGAAACCAAGGCCCAGTAAAGCTAAATGACTTACCTAGGGTCCCACAAATAGTTAATATTAAAGGACAGAAAATCTCATTTTCGTTCTGCCTCTAAAACCAGTGATTCTGTTCTCAATTACTTTTCTGTGAAAGCATTCAAAGATGATTCTATTGGCTGGAAGAGCTATAAAAAGCCTAAATATGATTTCATTTCAGAAATTGCTTTCTAGATATTATTATTATCATATTCTCAGTATTACCTTTATACGTAAAAGTCAAAGTCAACTTGGAAATGTAAAACAAACTTTCAACATGCTATATGAAAAAGTGACCTGCTTGTGAGGAGGGTGTTAGATCCATAGAAATATTGAAAGTGTGTTTTGGCTGTTGAAAAAATGAATTGAGCCAAATGTATGTGATAGGATGAGAACCTTGCCATCGGTGTCTGCTCCTTCTCCATTCAAACTTGGTTCTGTATAACAAAAGTATCTCTATTCTGTGTCTTCCTACTTCTGTGAAGTGTCTTAGGTCATCTTAGAAAACTGCTTAGCTACTTCACATCAGCTCCTTTTATGTGCTGATATTTGGCATTTAGAAATATTGATTCTGAAGGGGATTGGCTGAGGGTTCAGCCAAGATTTTTCACACTAACACACCTGTAATTCCATAGTCTTTCTGTCACAGCATATGCTACTAAACCAAATAATAGAATAGCAAACCAAGCTGTGGAAAGATATGGCTAGACTGATTAGGGTTGAGAGTAGAAATGAATGGCTATAGTACTCAGCTCTATTGGTACATAAAATCATACACCTTTGTAGAAAGCAAGAGGGCATCTTTTTTAAGCTCTCTCTGTTCCCTCCAGGTTCTCACTCTAGTCTTCTACTCCCACTGTTGACTGATGGTTTGAAATTGTGTTTCTCATTGACAACGGAAGAGTTAAGAATAGTGGAGAATTCACAGAATCTCTGTAATTAGCTTCATGTTCATTAATTGATCTATAACCCGGTCTAGGTGTGTGGCTGGTTGGCACTGACTAAATGTACAACATAGATGAGTGGCAGAATTGTTCCTTTTTGTGTCTGGATGCTGGCTTCAGCATATGCTGGCCATGGTGGTTTTGGGGGCTACAACTTGAGCAAGATGTGAGTCCCATGACCTCATGCCAAGCTGTCACATTTGTGCATGGAAAGTGAAATCTCTGGGAAACTTGTGGGGGTATGCAATGTGACTCCTCTGTTGATTTTCTTTCATACTGTTGAGGGGGGAGGGTAGAATCTCCAAGTCCTGATAAACAGCTATCCTCTACAGATCACAGATGTAGTTTTGGTCTGATTGAATTGTAATGTTGACATTTTATGATTTTTATTTTCTTAAATACAAAAAGACCCAGAGGAATGTTATGGGCAAAAGGCAATGACATTTCTATTTTGAGAATGTCAGAGACATTTTCTTTTACTTTGTATTTAAAATCCTTTGTCACTTTGGGTCTTCAAGATATTAACTTGTGGTAACTTATGCATTTTGTTGGTCATATGATAGCCTAGGCATTCTCATGCTTTTATATGAAGTATTCCTCTATGCTTATTTTTGAACATTTTTTCCTATCTCAGAGATGTGGGCAGATGCAAAAAAAATGAAGTGACTCGGGAGATAGTTAACCTGGATCTTAATATCCAGTTTATAGCTGATTTACTTCCAGTCTTGAACACATGAAAACTGTGACCATTTACATAAGTGTATTTCCTTAAAGAAAATATTTATAAAAATGCTAATAAACTATTAAATGAACAAGTATTACAGTATGCAATAATTTTTACACCATTCCTACAGTGCGCAAAATTTTAATACAAACTTGGTGTATACTTGATAACAATTTACATGTTTATTTTACCATCTGGTAAATGTGTAAACGATATTTTGAGAAGCACATTTCAAATTCACTTTAACAACTTATCCTTGACAATATGTACCCTATCTTATGTATCGACTGAAAGGATCTTGGAAATTTCTGAAAGAGATGAATCCAGAGGGGAAAAAAAACCACATTCATGTCCTCGGTTGTGTGTTTAAAAATATTATCGAGATTTAAGACATAGTTTTGTACCATACTGAGGGATTGTATTGTTTGCTGGCTTTACTAGACATATTGCTAATTAGGGGAGAATAATCAGAGCAGCTTCCAAACATTATAACATGTATATCAAATCAGGTTCTTACTAACACCATAGGGTGCATAGGTAGCAATGATGAAATAAATATAGTTCTGTATGTTGTTGTATTACAGTATCACATCTTTTCCAGGGGGTTTGGTCTGCTATCTCTTGTGTCTAAATATGGGAAGATCATTATTCGATGTGTTACAATGAGCCTCAAGTGGATAGCTTTTATCATATACTTTAACAGCATTATGACACTTTGGCCTTCTGCCTTTAAAAAAAAATTCAATCTCTCTACTTATTGGTCTCACTGGAGTAACTCTCAGGGACTTTCATGAAAACAAGAAAACAGATAATAATCTTCTTTCTAGTCTTGACTTTAATTCACCCTTTCTTAGCTGGTAATAATCTAAGAACCTCTCCTTTGTACACATCTGCCTGGAACACGTCTCCACACTAATTACCATCTGGCCAATCTGTAAATGAGAAGCTTTGACAAGTAAGTCTTAAATGTTGGCTTTAACAACTTATTCTTTATTGCAAAGTCTTTGTATGTGCATTTTAAAAAAAATCAAAATTTAAGCTGCATTTTACAGATTCAGAAAGAAAAGTAAAAGATCTTATTTTTAAATATATCATCCTGATGTAAACAATCTACAGTGGTTACATTTTTACATGTTCTAAATAGAACTTTGAAGCTCTCACAATTAATTATCATCATCAAATGCTTTTTGCACTCTATGTAATCATGGTACCTTCAACATATCATGACGCATATTGCAGTAAATATTTTGTGGTATGGATCTATAATGTTATTGATGTGGGAAATTCCCAATGAAGATATTTCCTCTCCCAGTATAGGTTGAGAGCTCTTCTTCCTATTACAGTTTTAGGGTGCCATGGGGCACTGCAAAGTTGAGGGACTTGCCCAGAGTCACAGACACGATACGTGTCAGAGATGTGACTTGCTTCCAGATCTTTGTAATTCTGGGGCTGACTTTTTTGCCCATTTATCTGCCGGGCTGCCTCTCATATCACAAAACAATTATGATAACAGTGAATCAATCCGCAAGTATTTATTAAACACTTATTACGTGTTAGACACTGCTAAGTGCTGGGGAGACAAAGACAAAAGATGAAAAAATCCTGCCTTCAGGGATCTTCTGTTCTATAGGGATGGACAACTCATACAATATGTATTCATAGATACAAAGTATACTTAAAATAAATACAAGATAATTTAGGGGAGGCAGTGGCAAATGGGGGGATCAGGAAAGGTCACATATAAGAGGCGGCAATTGAGCTGAGTTTTGAAAAGACTAGGGATTCAAAGGGGCAGAATGAGGAAGGGATGCATTAGCTGCATGGGAGGAAATACAGTCTTTGCAAGGGTACAGGAAACAGGAAATAGAATGCAGTGAGTGAGGAACAGCAACAAGGCCAGTTTCTGGCTATTTACCTAAGGGAATAAATCCTCATGGGAAGCAATATGTATTGCTTTCATAGCATCTGTGAAGAGGTTGTGCTAAGTTGCAATATGTGCATGAGCAGGTGTAATCATTTTACCAGCAAACTATCTCCCATATAATCCATTTATCATGGCTATAGCAGTTGAGGGACCTTCTAGCCTTGACTGAAGAATATGTGAAGGTGAATAGTGTGAGATAAGGCTGGAAAGACAGTTTGTGAATGGCTTTAAATGTCCAACAGCAAAGTTTGTTTGATTTGATTCTATAGATAATAAGGAACCACTGGAGTTTATTGAGCAGAGTAGTGACATTATTGGACATTATAACCTAACATGACTCTTAGAAGTCTTTGAAAATATATGAATATTGGAAATGAGAGTGTTTGGAAATCTATTTTTCTAGAAGTTTTTAAAATATGCTGTAGTCTCATTTATCTACGATAGATTGTCGGTGAGCATGCCCGAAATTGAGAATATGAGTGAAACGAGTTCCTAAAATCTTTTTTTCTATGAATCATAAATCGATTACTATCAGAAGCTACTGTTATCATGCATCCAACCTATCTTTTAACCATTATCATGCTTCAAACCTGTCTCTTAAACCAGTGTCCTTCGGTTTAGCCAATGTCCTTGGGTTTAGCATAGCATTAAATGAAGCAAAAGTTTATCTCAAACACATAAAAGTAACTAACTGTAAAAAATTAGAACAACAGACTTCAGATCTGTGATTTTGTTGGTTTGGAGCTGACAGTGAGGATCAGTTCATCTACCAATGCAGAGATACACCTTCTTTGCAATTTAAAGTTCTATAGAGTTCCCTTAGATCAGGGCTTTCCAAAATGCAGCCTTGTGGGCAGTGCATAGAAATTTACGTAAATGCTTTAGTAAAGGAAGCTGAGGTACCGCATAGCTCTCACTAAAATGGCAAATCAAAATATATCGTCTATTGTTTCATTAAAAACCTAAGGTTGGACAGCCCTGCCTTAGATACTAGAAGGTTAAGTGATTTCTGCAGAGTCCATAGCCACTATGTCTCAGATGCAGAGCCTGTACTCATTTTTCATGACTCTGAAGCTTGCTCTCAATCTACTATTTCATGCTGTCTCTGAAGTTGGGAATAAAGTGATTTAATTGGTGATGGCTAAACCAAAAAGAAATGGTTGAAATTATAATGATGACTACTAGTGGTAATATTAAGATGACCATGAAGCAATAGATCATTATGTACAATGCCTCACTCTCACTACCCAGGACCCCCAGCGCAAAAGCATTATCAAGAAAAAATAGGCTGAAGAGGATGATAGCTTAGAGGCCTAAGAAATAGAGCAGATCCTTGATGAATTTTTTAGACAGTCAGGACTCAGTTCACTTGCAATTTTATATGTTAGTAAAGCAAGTTAGTAATTTTCTTGTTAATCTTTTGGTACCTGACACACATTTTGATAGAATCAGACTTTTATCTGAAACATATTCATTATTTTCTTCCATATAGAATGGTGGGATGGCATGTAGTTTCTGAATTGGCCAAACATTCCTCCCAACTGCTAGTATGCTGATAAATGTTTGACAACCGGCTCTCTGTAAAAAGAAATGTATTAAGTTTAATCTGCATTATTAGCATTTTCTCCATCACTTTCTTGTCTGAACAATAAACAGAACAATGAGTCAAGCCCTGCTTTGCCATGTTTGTGGATTTACAAGGTTTAATGCTCCCACTATAAATTTAACCATTGATTCTTGTCAGACCGTTGGAGATGGCTCCAGCATACCCCTGTTGCCAACCATTGTCCCAGACATTTCCTAACAATTGGAATTACATCTATAATTTTAAAAATATTTATCTATAATTTAAAATATGTATTTCTACTTCATTAAATTTAAATCATTTCATCAAATTGATTTTCCACATTGTTGAGAATTTCAGCAATGTTGAGCCTGCAAGTAATGCTTTTTGTAACTAACTTCCTCCATACCCTTGAAATAAAAGATGTCTCATTTTTAAATTTAGAAAAAATATTCCCTCCAGCACAGCAGTTGTAGCTGTTCAATGGTCTTCAGTTTAAACTGGAATCACCTGGGAGATAATTAAGAAACAAGAGGTAAGTGGGGCAAACCAGCCTATGATGTGTTATCATATGCAATTAGACCTATTGAAATGAGTTTTATTTAAAAAATACTTTAAACAAATGCAGAATGGACCAAAATCTTTTTGTAAAAAATATGAAATTTTTCAATCATTGTCTATTTAAGTCAGAGAGTTTGTGTTCTGAATTTCATAGTCTTAGTCCAAATTGGAAAGCCTTCACATTATTTAACATAATTACATGAGGTTATGGTCTTGTTAATTCCAAGCTGTAAATCTCCTTTTCTATTTGCTTAAAAATAAGCTAAAGTATTTCCAGAAAAAAAATGTGACAGAAATAGTACAGGCAAAAATATGCCTGAAAAATTTGGAGTGGACTCAAAGAAGAGTTTGCCTTTCTGACTCATTTACAAATAAAAGTCAGATGTCTTTTTTGACTTTCACAGTTTCTTTTTAGAGTAATAATTGACTATATACTATTTGCAAGGTATGGAACATTTTCCTTCACAATAAAAACAAATCCTACTCATTTTGTATAGCATTTTATTTTATAGATGGGGTTTTTAGTTGATAGCTTAAATATGCATAAAAGAAAATTTTAAAGAGGATTAAACGCAATAATATACACTAGGGTAATCCATTTCAAAAGACTTGATTACAGAGGCTATAGAAATATTTGCCCTTTTTTTAGGAAGAAAAGAACTAGGAATTAGAGTTATAACTCATTCTATGAGGTGCTTCTTACTGTGGAGTAAGAGAGAAAATGTGTGAGCTTAAATGAGCTATGAGAATTTTTGAGATATAGAGAAGACAGAAAGGAGGTGAGGAGAAACCTTTATCTTGTTAGAACTGTCTGAATTGCTATTTTATGAAGAATTATTATCAAGATAATTTTATGAGTCATAAAGGAACTTTTACGAATGGGACTGGAAAGAAACTATAAAGAGTGAAAGCTTGAGGAAAGTTGAAAAGATTTGCTTTCCTGTCATGGCTGGAGACAAGCAAGAGAAAACAGAAGATAGAGCTATCGTCTTTCTTTACAAAAGAAGATTTTTATTGCAACTATATTTTGCAAAAAGGATTCTTTGGAAGAGACTATTCATTATCCTGAATTAACTAAATGATATGTGACAATGCTTTCAGGAGTGAGAGCAATTACAGTGAGGCTTTGAAAAGACTCCGGTTGTGATCATTTTTACAGATAAATATTGTAAAAACATATATTATTGTTTTATTATTCACTTCATTGTTCATACATTATCTTAAGTAATTTTAATTATTGTATCCTAGGAGATTAAAGAGCTTAATATATCCAGAGATATTGAATAACTGCTGTTGAGAAAAGGAATTCCTTCAGCCTATTAAATAAATAATATTTGATGAACTGGAGTGGGTGCTTTGAGTTCTGTTGTTTAATTGAAATATATGTTGATATTTTGTTAATTAATAAGGAAATATATGAATATGACCCTAGACCTTGAGATGATAAAATTAAATATGGGAATGAATTAAGTAAAACAGTGAAGAATGACCTAGACATGAGATAATGATTCTTATAATCCTTATTATAGTATTATATCTTTATGTCTATATTTATTACATCTATTATTATAATATAATAATCCTTATAATCCTATCACATGTGAGAGGTTGCCCTTCCACATAACCCTGTTTTACTAGTAACATCTCTCAGAATATAAATTCCATAAGAACAGTCAGTGTCTGTAACTTTTTATCTTTGTATCTCCCTAAGTGCCTACCAGAGTGCATTGTACACAGTAAGCGTTTAATAAATGTTTATTGAATGAACAAATTCATTATTTATAATAGTGTATTTCATATTATGAAATGAGGAAGCTCATGGAGAGTCTATGTGAAGATTAAGATCTATTAATTAAACTTAATTTAATTGAACATTTATTAAGTATCTAGAACGCACAGGATGCTGTGAAAGGTGCTAGAAAAAGAAAGACAAAAACAAAATGGTCCCTGCTTTTTTACATTCTATTATCTTTGTTCAAAATAAACCATAGTAAATATGATAAGACCTCAGATTACACCTATAACATAATCTCTAAAGGTAGTCTTTTTCTCTAAAAATAGCCATATTGGTGTTGGTAAGTTACACATTGTGGGCTTTGTCTTTGGCTACCCTAGTTTCCATATTTTACCGTTCCCACCCTGATGAAATCACATTGCAAAAATGATTGCCTAATGGGCCTGCCCTTTAAAGTGGTGTAGGTACGACATGTAGGTTTTCTGGGTTTTGTGGGTTGGTAATCTATAGCAACCTATGAATGCCAGTCAACTTTAAATATGGAAAGTTGAATAGAACTAAGCATCCACCAAGGGACAGGACTGTCTATTTCTACATCATCCTTATTCTAAGTAACTTTCTGGACACTGGCAAAGTAGAAGAAGATAATCTTTGTACCTTTCCTTCAGTAATCTCACTATTACCTACCTTCCACAAGAATCTTATCCTTTTTCTATTTTCCATAGGTCTCTTAAATTTATTTAAATAATTTAAATATTGGAAAACAGTGCTGGCTTTGACAGCTTATTCCATTCTTCAAGAATCTTCATCTCAAAGCAAGCAAATTCTGAGATAGTTCAGTAACCAATAGCTAGCTCTTGATTAACATCCGGCCACAAGCCTTGCATGTATTAATCGATTCTTTTAAAGATCTTACACTAAAATGAGCCATAGTGGATCAAATACTTTTAATTAACTCAAATGAAAGAGGTATCCAGCACCTACCTGTGGGTCTGGAGATTGTTTTGCTGTTTGTTTGAACTAAGCCTGTTCAGGCTATTTTATAAAACTTGTTCAAACTAGTTCTTAAGGATTTGAGTACATAAGAGAAAGTCCTCAGAATCATTAAAAATGCAATGCACTAGATTTTTAAAAAATTTTAGAATAGGTAATATCTTAATTGAAGAAAATAGCCTGGAGGGCCATCATTCTGGGTTCTAGAAATAATTTAATTTTATTGAGCCTCTAAGCTTTCTCTGACTGCTTAATGGCAACAAGGATGTTTGTCATCACATATACATTGATCAAATTTGGAAGAGGCAAATGTTGCTGTAAATGATTTTAAAGGGGGTAAAAATTAATGGAGTAGTTAATTTTTGTTGAGATCTTTAGAGTGATGGTATGTATGGTATGTAGATACGGTTAAAAACACAACTTTTTTGGAAGGAGGAAGGATTGGCCCTCTTCATGTGGCATTTTCTAACACTGAAGCAAATTAGTAACTTGTCCATAACTTAGACTTTCAGGGAGTTTCCTGAGGGTACTAAGAAGTTCAATGACTTGCTCATTGTCACAGAGTTAGTATGTGTCAGAATTTACTCTGTCTCTGAAACAGTTATAATTCCTTTCTTGTGTCAAAAAAGAGAGTTAGTGGCTTTGGAAATTGGCATTGGATTGGGGAACCAGTTATGTCAAGTCTTAGTGAGTTAGCGTAGGACTTCTGTTGAATGAGCTGTGCTATTTTATGTAAGTTGGCAAAAATAAGCGCCCTCGTAAGAGTGCTAATGGACATTCAGTCAAGTTGACAGGGAGATTAAAATATTCTTTCCGTTGCCAAAGCTAAACCTTCCAACTGCACTAGGAAACTACTCCCCTTTCTCTTCCTCTGTCTCCCCAATTAACCGAAATTTGAGTTCTAAAACATTTTAAGTAAGAAAAAAAGTACTGAATGATAGAAGAGGTGAATTTTTAGCTTTTGTTGACTTGGGATCCTGCTCTGTCCAAAGACTACAAAGGGAAGCTGAAGTGGTTGTTTTCATTTTTGTTCCCCTTAGTCCCTGTCACCAAACCACCACATAATTTGAAGCCTTTGCCAGTGTTGGCTCAAGAGAGGCCAATCAAGACACTAATAGATGCATTTTCCCCATGAATACATCCTTGGATCACACATAGAACTCCTATTAACAGCAATGAGAGTTAAACTTGTAAATCCCTTATGCATCGGTGGGAGAACAGACCTTTTAGTTACTTAGCCATCTTCCAGTTATTTGGCACTTTCCCCATCCCCTGTGAGTTCTCAAACATTTTCATTAAAGGCTTTTCTATTTTCCATTCTACTTCATTCAGTTTGGGTTGTAATTCACTTTGGCCTGATGCCTTGGCAGCAATGAATGATTCTAATTGCCTCACTATCTATCTAGTCTGGCCTAATCCTAAAGCCTTTCAACTTTTTATTCAGGTTTCCAGCAATCAACCTCATGGGTCACAAACTTCCCACTCAGATGCCTTCCATCGTATCTTAGCTGATTGCTTCTGTCTGGAAGAAACTCTGAGAGGCTCATTGCAAGTCGTTCTTTTCTGATACTTCACCTGATTACCTTTTAAAATCTAAAGCAGAGTTACAAAAACTTCAAGATGCAAGGCTGACTTTTGTTCCAATTTGAATTGGAAGACTAGGCATCTCAATCTTCTTTATTTATCTGGATCTTCTGTGTTTTGAAGGGAGAGCTAAATTTTCCACTGCCCACTTTCAACTGCCCATATGAACTTTTTTGCCCCTTATTTTCATATAAACGTTTTCCCCCTTATTCCTGAATGCTCAGCTGAAAATCATGTTGATTGGTATCTGTGGACAAACATCCTTCATTGAACCTAGGAAGTTGTTGACCATGTGATTTTCTGGAAAGGGTAAGGTGGTAGGTAATTCCATAACAAATATCCCAATAAAGTTAAAATAGTGGTTTTCTATTTTGACTTAGTAATGATTCTTGTAGTCGTGTGTGTGTGTTAAAGTGAAAACTATTTACCTGTAGAGATATATTTTTGTCTGTGGAAATTTTTGTCCTATAATCAGGAATCTGAAAAAAATATTTAATCAATTATGATTATGTTTATGCCATCAAGAAATAATTTATTTTTGTTCTGGGCCTCTCTTCCTGGGCACTGTTCCTGTCAAAGCCAGCCCTATGGACTGCTGTCAGTCAGAGATGTAGGGCAAAAATCTGAGGGAGTTTACAATGGAAAGCTGGCACAAGAGTGGGCCAGACATGGGGAAGTATTAGGGAATTTGCAGTGAAAACAAGCGTGGGGACTAGAGCCAGGTAAGCAGTCCAGAATTTAGATGCAGGCATATAGCATACATCAGAGAAAGGCAATGGACCAAACCCCTAGCATATGGTTCAGGATTGTGAGCACACATATGGTCAAAGGTCTAGGTGAAGCAATTAAGATACAGGTTATCTACAGAAAAAAAGACATGCCAAGCAAAGCAGGATGTATGTGTATGTGGGGTGGAGGAGGGGGCCACTGAAAGGAGAGCAGCAAAGAGAAATTGGTAGGAAGGCAGACTTCTAACCCAACTAGAGAAACTTTTTAAAAAACTACTTCTTAGCAGGGCAGAGAACAATTCCTGTATGTAGCAAGCCTAGGAGCTTTTGATAAATGGATCTGGGGCTGGCATGGGTATTGTATGGGTGGAGATAAAACCAAATTGAGACTTTAGTTGTTTACAATCTGAGTATCATGATAATGAAAAGAGTTAACACAGCAGAGAACTTTATTAATAACAGTTTGCTGTCCAGAACAGGGGAGGTAATAATCACACACATACATACACAAAACAAAACAATCAATGAAAGAGTTGTGGAACGTAGCCTGGAAAAGATACCTTTCAACCCAGATTTTATGATTTGATGAGGAAAAAGGGATAGACTCGGAGTAGGAGGGGAACTCAGGGAACAGGTCTTCATCAATAATAGAGTAGAAAATGTCCAAAGGGCTATAAAAATGTGCAACTCCTTGACCCTGCAATACCACTTCTAGGGCTGTATCCCAAAGGGATCATAAAAATGTGAAAAGGACCCAGATGTACAAAAATATTTATAGCAGCTCTTTTTTGTGGTCACCAAGAACTGGAAATTGAGGGGATGCCCATCAATTGGGGAATGACTGAACAAGTTGTGGTATATGAATATAATGGAATACTATTGTGTTATAAGAAATGTTGAACATGTGGACTTCAGAAAAACCTGGAAAGACTTAGATGAACTGATGCTGAGCAAAGTGATCAGAACCAGTAGAACATTGCACACAGAAACAGCCACAGTGTGCAATGACTGATTTTGATAGACTTAGCAGGCTTCTCAGCAATGCAAGGACCTGAAACAATTCCAAAAGACTCATGATGGAAAATGCCATCCACATCCAGAAAAAAGAAATAATGGAGTCTAAATGCAGATCGAAGCAGAATGTTTTCTTTTTGTTTTGTTGTTTTATGTTTTTCTTTCTCGTGGTTACCCCCATTCATTCTAGTTCTTCTACACAACATGACTGATATGAAAATACGTTTAATAGGAATATATATATATATATATATATATATATATATATATATATATATATATATATGTAAAGCCTATATTGGTTTGCATGCCGCCGTCTTGGGGAATGGGAGGAGAGGGACGGGGAGAAAATTTAAAATTTATGGAAGTGAATGTTGAAAGCTAAAAATAAATAAATTAAATTATTAAAAAATAGAGTAAAGAATCTCTAGTGCCAGGGAGACAGCAGGATCATTAGAGGTCTGACAGTTGGGGGTGTGGCCAAACTGTCAAAAGGGGAGAATGGAAAATGAGTAAGTAATGAAGTAATATAAGATATGAAAGTACTGAAAAGACATTCCTATTTTACATTTTCAGATTAGCCTCAAAATCCTTAGATGGTATATTATATTAGAGCCTTTTCTTTCTTTACTGATGGGGAGGAATATGAGGAAACACCATAGGAACATGAGACCGACATAATTAATAATATCTATCATTTATACATTGCTTTAAGGTGTGCAAAATATTTTACAAAACAATTTAAAAATATAATCACCCAGCTAGTAAATGTCTGAGGCAAGATTTGACCTCAGGTTTTCCCGACTCTAGGGCCAGTGGCTCTATCCATTTTGCTGCCTCTAGGTGTAGAAAGGGAGGGAAATTTAAGGGAAGAGTGAAGATAATATTGGCCTGTAACTGTAACATTACCAGTCACCTTTCTCCATCATAGATACTGTTCTGAGTCAGCAGTTTAGGAATTAGAAGGAGATTACTACTTCTGAAATGGTGTTTTAGTTTTTCTGTTAGTTGAATGCTTTTCATAGCCTGTGGCTTTTGGAGAATGTCCCATTGAACCACTGAGATAGTGTAAGCCTCCTTAAATTTTGCTCCCATGTGTAGTTTCAGCCTAAAGTGTCACAGTCATATTCTACCTTTAAAGTAGTAAATAACAATAATTCATTAGTTCAACATGGAACTGAAGATCACATTACAGCACTGACCAAGTCTCGACCTCTGAGTGTCATGGTGAAAAAAGACCTAGGACTTAAAACCACATTTCCTGAAGGAGCATTGAATTTGGACTAGATTTTCAACATGGGTTGAAATCCTAAACTCTGTTACTTCCCTCTGCAACCACAAGAAGTCACTTAACCTTTCTAAGTTTCAGTTCCCCTCCTCTCCCCTCCCCCACCCCACAACGTGAATATTTGTATGATCTATCACAGGGCTATTTTCAAGAAAGGTCTTTGTAGGGTGTGATATACTATGATCAAGGCATGCACTTTTCCTCTTTGGACCTCATGGACATATGTGTACTTTGTTTTGCACCTATGTGATTCACTTATCACATGTTAAATATGTATTATCGTTTTCTGTGAATGTGTTTTATCCCTTCTTTTGACAGGAAGCTCCACGAGAGCATGTGTCTTATCATGGTTCTCTAAACACAATAGGCTCTTATTAAAGGTTTGTTGAACTGATTGTCAGGAGGGAAGCCCTCCTGACATTTGAAATTTATAGGGCTGCTCACCACTATACTTACTGGCTCCAGCCTGCTATTGTTTTTTATTTATTTGTTTTTCCTTTTTTTTAGTTCTTGTGTCTGCTTTGTATAATTTTTTTGTCTGCTTCCCTGTTATCAGACTTTCTAATATTTTCTTGCTCTTGTTCAAGGGCCTATTAGTAAGCAGCAACTCTCTGCTTCTTAGAATTGCATGTTAAATTAGAGTATACAGGCTTTTAGTTAGGAGCTGAAGAACCCTCATATGAAAAAGAACACAAACTGAGCTTTAGTGCTTCAACTTTGAGACATTTTTTTTTTACTTTTCCAAGGCTTTATTTTCCTCTGGCTGCCTTCGTAATTTTCTGCTCTATTTGGGATAGATGAGGTTAAATCAATAAAATCAGTTAGATCAGTAAATTCTTGGTAAGTGAGATGTTACAATAAAGTGAAAAATTTTTATGGTGTTTTAGTTGATTAAGCTTAAAATTCTTCCATATTTAATCATTTTAACACATTATTTTCTTATATTTGACCTAATCTTTCTCAAAAGCCAGTGAAGAGATTTATTATATGACCTGTTCCAACTTATTTTAAAGAATGTGGAATCTTCTGTTTTTTTTTCCTGTCTTCATTTTATCATGTAATCTACAGAGTTTTGAATATTTCAATAATGTGTAATGAGAAGCTGAGAAAAATAAATATGTTTATGCCTTTAAAACAGGGACATTACAGAACATCCTCTCTTTGATTATGTAAGATTCAGTATGAGATCTAATTTCAAAGGGTAATTCACACTTACCTTAGTCAGCATGGTAAGAATATCCCAGAGCACACCCAGTCCTGTTTCTGCACCTGAGCCTTGCTTGTGTGAAATTACACAGTGGTCCAGAAAGGAAAACAGTCATTCCTTTCTGCCACTCCTGCACAACTTTCCTTTGGACAAAATTTACTCCACTGATTATAGCTATTGGAAACTGAAGAGTTTTGTTAAAAATTAAACCTAATTTAGTGGTAGGATAGAAAACAACAAGGAAAAGGCAGGAGGTGAGAAGAGGGTGATATTCAATCTCAATACAGAGATTGGCATGTATCCTGGAGCTCTCAGTGATTTGACTGAATATTGGTCCAATCTACAGGTGTTTATTTAAAGTGACTACTATGTGCCAGCCACTGTACTAAGCTCTGTTAAGAAGGGCAAGAAATAATCTTTGTCCTAAAGAAGCTCACACTTTTATGGAAGAACTTAGTTGTGAACAACTTCTTAGTCATAAAGGAGAAACTGTCTTTTTTCTAAGATGCCAGGAACGGCATCTCAAAATTGTTCTTGACTCCTTGTCCTAAAAATTTAACCTGTGGAAGTGAGTTTTGATGGTAGTACAACCTGCCAGTCCATGTAGGAATCACTATTATGATGTTCCTGACACTTTTCCCTGAATACTTGTGGTGAGTGGGACCTGTTGCTGTTTTCAGTTGTGTTTGACCCTTTTTGACCCAATTTGGGGTTTTCTTGGCAGAGATACTGGAGTAGTTTGCCATCTTCTTTTCCAGCTCATTTTACGATGAAGAAACTGAGGCAATAGGGTTAAGTGACTTACCCAGGGTCACACAGCTAGTAAGTATCTGAGGCCAGATTTGAACTCAGGAAGTCCTGACCTCAGGCCCAGCACCCTATCCCCTGCACCACCTAGCTGCCCTAGGTTCTAATAGGACCTACCCTTTCATAAGTCAGCATGTTACATCTTTGGATCATTCTTATTGTTAGAAAGTTCTTTTTCCTATTAAACCAAAACCTGCCTCCTTCTAATTTCAATTCAAAAAATATTTACTAAGTGTCTCCTTTGTGCCAGATGCTATTCTAGGCTCTGGGTATGCAAATAAAAAAAGTAGTCTCTGCCCTTAAGGAGCTTATTAGTTATTCCCTCTAGAGCTATGCCAAATAAGGCTAAAGTGTCTTCCTCATGACAACCTGTTCAAACTTGAAGACAGTTGTCATTGTGAGAACCCAAAATTGCTACTGTTATGGCAGGTTTAGTGGAGTTCTCTACCAAGACTGTTAATGAGACTGTTCCCCCAATTTTCAAGCAGAACTAGTGTAGGGAACCTTGGGTTGTTTTAACAGTGGTGATATTGTTTAACATTGGTGATGGTTTAACATTGGTGATAGCACATTGTGGTAGATGGAACCCTAATAAATTCCATATACAGATTTCTATTTAAAAAACAGCAACATATGTTTATCAAACACAAGACTAAAATGCACACTGATTACTTTGGGAAAATTAAGCTAAAAACAAATATGCCAATCTACAAAATATCCTTTTCTCCGTGGGGAATTTTGCAGTAATGCAAAATTTAAAGCATTCAGTCATCTAAGCATTACTATAGAAAGAAATGAAATTGTTATTAAACCCTCCAAAGTTCTGATCAATTGATCACTTGAGAGTTAGACTTTAAGCCCAAGGTAAAGCTCTGGCCAGATATAGAGAGGTCTACAGTAAAATTAATCAGTAACTCAGTTTGCAGCAGGCACTTTCATAGATGCTGGAATGAGGTGAGTCAAGGGGATTTAAGTTAAGGTAATACAATTTCCCTACCTTCATGGATTTATTTATCAACCCACAAATACCTGTTTATGGCCAAGCATAAAAAGAGAGAGCGTATTTTCTCATCCCTAAACAACTATGTCGAGAGAAAGGGGCAGAAATCATCCCTGTTTTACAGTTTTTATTCCATCTTCGTGCTGCTATCTACTTCGAACTTGGTAGACATCTTTGAATTCTTTGGGGACCAAGTGATCCCTCTTCTACCCTTGATAGCTTCTGGGTGAGAGTATTTGGGTCACCAAAAGACCTTACCCTCCAAACCTTTCATGCTATCCCAACAAGCTTCATACTCAAACTTGCAGTGTCATAACAGGGAAACTTGGAAAAAAAGGATGAACGAAAAACATTACACCCTTTTCCCTCATTTCTTAACCTTTCTTTTCTATAGTTTGAGAAGTGGGGCCAGGTTTAATTTATTTCTTTTAAGTGCTAAATACCTTTCTTTAACTTATGCCTTTTGTTATGCTGAGGTTGGGGGGTAATGGAGAAGGTGAAAATCCTTACAGTTTATGCCAGGCTTGGACTTCATTAACCTTTTTTTGGGGTGTGCTTATGGTAACCATATTTTCCCAAATCAGGACATGTGGTCTGCCAAAGGATATTTATTTTTGCAAAACCTTATTAAAATACACTTTCTTTTCTTGAAGTCAGAACTGTTCTGGAAAATCCAAGACATATGGTCATTGTACATATACCACACTAGACTCCTCAAGGGACAAGGGCAGCTGAGATTAGAAAAAAGCCTGTCCTGTTATTAACAGAGAGTTATTTCTCCAATTCAATCACACCTCTATTCTAAGACCTTTTTACTCTGGGTGAATCTGCCCACCATGGGGTATTCCACTAAGCAGCTGGGATGTAATAAGGTATTAACTAGTTCAATCATGGCCACACTAGATAGCTAACCATTTTGGAATTTCTGTAAATTGCCTATTGACCTTCCTACCGCTAACTTCTCTGCTCTCTAGATTGTTAAAATAATGTTGGTGAAATCACTTTTTTTTTAATCATGAATCGCATCACCACTTCATTCTAAAATTCAGAATACTTAGAGTTGATTTAAAGGTCCTCCTTCATGTCATATTTTGCCTTTTGCTTCCTTCTTTTGGGAAACCTTTATTTCAATCCTGTTTATTATCTATGCCTTTTTTGTGTGTTATTATTCAGGAATAATGGAATAAAAATAATATCTACCATTTCCTTAGCTTCTGGCACTCCTTGTGTGGAAACTTTCTACTAACTCTCTCAGAAGCTGTGATTTTTTCCTAGGTCACAAAAGAAGTTTCAGAGGTCCTAGGTCTTCCAGATTCTAATTCCAGCAATCTATCAACTATACCCTAATGCCTCTTTAATCCCTGTTATTTAAAAAAAACCATCCAATCTGTATGTACACAATAGCTTTCACTTTTCTTTCAAAACTCTCACTAAATTTTTAAAAGTTTAGTGATAGTGAACTATATTGTCACTTCCCTAAGTAACAGTAAAAAAAACCACAACAATCACAAAACAAAACCCCAAACTTCTGTGATTCTTTTTGGAAGTATACAATAATATTTTTTTCATTTATGTAGCCGTTTCCTGCCAAAGAGTACCACACACTTCAAGTTCTCTTCTTTTCTTTGATTTAAGCATATCTTGATTCTATTTGTTATTTCTTCACAAACTCGATCTTAGCTATTCCTTTATTTCCATTATCACTGCCATCTCACCCCAACTCAGACCCTTATTACCTCATTCCTTGGGTATTGCTGTAGCCTCTTCACTTGGCTTTCCACATGATTCTTACTCCAATCCAACTCATACTATATGCTGGAATAAAATTAATCTTTCTAAGAAACAGCTTTGTCTATATCATATCGTATTGTAGCCACCTTTGACAGTTCACGATTGTTAATCAATCAAACTTAAAAGTGTTTACTATCTACCATGCTTGGCCCTGGTGGTACAAAGACAGAAATGAAACAGCCCCTACCCTCAAGGAGTATCATTTATGTATAAAGTATATAGGAAACACATGGTGAATAAGTACAAAGTTATATTTTAGGGAGGCATAGCAACTGAGGAATTAGGAAGGATTTCATGTAGGAAATGGTGTCTGAGCTGAGCTTTGAAGGAAACTAGGAATTCTAAGAGATGCCGATGAGGAGTCCATTATAATCATGTACAAAGGTACTCAGGTATGAGACCAAGTTTTATGTGTGCAAACAGCCTGAAGGTCTGTTTGGTCAGACTGTAGAAGGTAGGAAGGGGAAAAGCATACAAGAAGACCACAGAGGTAGGATAGAGCCAGGTTGTGAAGGACTTTAAATGTCAGACAAAGGCATTTGCATTTGAACCAACACGAAATTTCTTAATATAGTCAAGATGCAAGATTCTTAACATAGTTAAGATCCTTTAGAATCTGTCCCCTTTCCAATCTTATTTTAAATTACTATATAATATTATATTTATTTATATATAATATATTTGTATATATTAATATTTATATTTTATATTACTCCTTTACATGAACTACATGCTCTTACAAAACTAATCTATTCTTTGCCTTTGTTTCCCTGAAGTTTCCTAGCCTTTATTCCACTTCAAAAGTCTTCCCATCTTGCAAATCCTATCTCTAATGTCACCTGCTCCTTGATATATCTTTACTGCTCACATGACCCAGAAATCATCTTATACACCTTTGAACTCCTTAACACTTTGTTTATACCATTTATGTGGCATTATGCCATACTGCATCCTAGGTGGTGCAGTAGATAGAGCACCAGGCCTAGAGTCAGGAAGACTTGAGTTCAAATCCAGCCTCAGACACTTACTAGCTGTGTGACTCAAGCCATGTTACTTCACCTCTGTCTGCCTTGGTTTCTTCATCTGTAAAATGGTGATACTAGCAGTACCTCCCTCAGAGGGTTGTTCTGAATATGAAATGAGATAATAATTGTGAAGTGCTTAGCACAGTGCCTGGCACATAGCAGGCACTATATAAATGTTAGCTATTATTATGATGAATTATTATTAATTCAGTAAATGCCTTTGGGGTTAATTGTGTATTCCCTCTTACTAGAGGCTTCATGAGCTAGTGAGGAATCACAGAGTACTTTGACCCTGAGACAGTCATCCCTTGGGGATCCAAAACTGCATGTGTGAGTTGGAGGGCTTCCTGAAACAGGCATTGATTGCCCTGTATCATCCTTAGAGGTGTATTTGCCGCCTCTCTCCCAGTAGAGTGGAAGTGACTTTGAAAGATCATTGAATCTGGATTCAGGAAACCCCAGTTCAAATGCTTACTCTGTGGCTATTGGAGGGGACTTCAGAAAGATAATTTATTTTTAAAAAAATTCTTGAAAAGCATTTAATGAAGCTACATCATCACTATTTCCACAGGTACAACTTTTAGCCTACTTTTACTTTTTTAAAATAATATTTTATTTCCCCCCCATTACATATGTAAACAATTTTAAACTTTTTTTTAAAAAAAGCTTTGAGTTCCAGATCCTGTCATTCCCTCTTTTCCTTCCTCTCATTCTGAGATAGTAAGTCATCTGATAATAGGTTATATATGTGCAATCATATAAAACATTTCTACTTTAGTCATTTAAGACAATTCATTTTTTGTGGGCCTTATCTTAATCTTTACAGTGAGGGGGTTGGACCAGATGATCACAGAGGCCCTTTCCATCTCTAACATTCTGTGATTCTTGAAGACCAGAGACATGTGTTTTGTATCTTTGTCCCTCTTCTCAGCCTCCATCTCTACCTTCTACCTCTTTCCTTCAGTGTCTACCACAATGCCTTATAAGTAGAAATAATGATCATTTTCACATTTATAATGGAGTTTATAAAGTGTTTTTTATCTGTATTCCCTTGGATTAGAACAGCTGATTTTCACAACCTAGTGTATCCAGCTGAAGTGCTGAATGAACTGGGTGGTAATGGTAGGGAAGGGAACAAGCATTTGTTAACTGCCTGCTATTTGCCAGGCACTATGATAAGCACTTTACAAATATCATCTCATTTGATCTGAAGGATTTCCTCTCATTTGAGTGAATGAATCTAGGACTAGCCATTATGATCCCCATTCTCTACATGAAGAAATGAAGGCCTTTGCCTCCTAAAGGTGACACATTCCCTTTCTTCTCATCTCATTGCTCTTTTTACTAGATTGTATCGTAGAACCACTTAGAAATTGTCTGTGCCATAATCAGCTATGTAATCTTCTCTGGATAGGAACTCTATGTAAGTACATTGTGGCTATACAACATTTGGACTATATCGCAGTCCTGGACTGTATTAGTGCCTCACATGACAGTAAGTAGGACATGTAATTTTTCAATTACTCTCAATGATTGACTATTGTCAGTCACAGACACCCTCTGGCCCAGGCTCCCTGTGTTTGAGTTTGTGTTCTAGGGTAAGGGTGCAGTCTGTTGTTCTATGGCTGAGTTTTTTCTCTCTGCTCGGCTAATTGGCCAGTATGGGAATTGAACCCATACCCTTGGCTTCATTAATGCCATGTTAACCCAACTGAGTTAGCTGGCCAAGATATATGGATCTGAGGAAATGTCATAGTAGGAAAGGCTAAAAATGCGACAGAGCTAGTAAAAAAGAGAAATGGTGAACTTGAGGACATGAGAATGTAATCTTTGTGTCCAGTATGTTTCAGAGTCAAAGAGCAATGTATTCATAATTATCTGCCTTATTTTGAAGACCAGTGCACAGTTCATCAGTGCCTTCCCACTGATAGTATGAGAAAGAAAGGTTCTAACAGCTAGCTGGCTGGAGGAAAAGGCCACACCCTCTGGATGAGAAAAATTGCCAAAAATGATGGTCTGTGAGATAAAACGATCATTTCCTTCTTGAAAATTGTGTAGTTCGGGTAGATAGTGTAGGAGGTGTAAGGGTTACAGAGAGAATTAGGTGTAAGAATAACAAGGTAGAGTGGGAGGATAGTGTTTAGGGCAGATGGTAATGCAAAGTATCATGGCTGTATTGTAAAGAGTATTTTAAAGCTGGTTAAAAAGATCATTTTAAAACTGAAGAAAATGGCTGAAAGTTTTTATTTTAAAATAATTTCTGTACAGGAAAGACTACATTTGTTATTTTAAAAATAAGGAATAGTGACATATTTCCAAAACAAAATACATTTTTTGACCCTGTTAACAAAATGCATGGGTGATGAGAAAGCCTATAGGGATTGGAACTAAGAATTTGTGGCTATTCTGGGTAAATCAGTGTAATTAGTAATTAATGCCTGCACCTGGTTCTACCTTTTTTCTAGTAAATATTTTTTTGGGACAGCAGTGACTTAAAAAAATAAGTAAAGCAGAATGGTGAACAGGATGAGGGGAATGCAGAAAAATAGTTTTTCTTGCTCAAAAGGATAATGATTTCATGGGCCATTTTTCCTTAGGCCATAGCCATAGTGCCTATAGCAGCTGTATTTATATGTCAAGGTAAGACTTACATATACTTAATAATAATAATAATAAGATTCATAGAGTGTTCTAAGATTTGCAGACTGCTTTACATATTTTGTGTCATTTGATCCTCACTACAATTTGTGAGATAGATGCTATTATGATATTTTCAATTTTACAGATCAGGAAACCGAGGCTTAGAAAAGTTAGATGACTTGCCCAGGTTCACATAGCTAGGAAGTGTTTTAGGCAGGATTTGAACTCAGACCTTCCTGAGTCCAAGTCCAGAGCTCTGTTCAAGTATGGGCTACAGATTGAGAGGCAGTATATTGTAAAGGTATTGCACTTGGAATCAGAAGACCACGTTTAAGTCTCAGACTCACCACTTAACAGCCTCAGTTTCCTAACATAGATATATATATGTACAAGTACACATATAGATAAATATGTAGATTTCATATTATATATATATATATAATATGCATTATATGTATAATAATACTTGGATTATCTTATAAGTGGTAAGGATCAAATGAGATAATATATAATTATAATTAATAATAATTACCATTTAAGTGGCTTTTACTAATGTGTCAGACACTGTACTAAGCACTTTACAATTATCATCTCATTCAATTCTCACAACAACCCTGCTGTGATATCATTGTCTCCATTTTATAGTTGAGGAAACTGAGGAAACAGATCCAAGTGACTTGTCCAGGGTCACACAGTATCTGAGGCCAGATTTGAACTCAAGCCTTCTTTGACTCAGGGCTCTATCTATTGTACCACAAATTAATTGGTTACCCTGAGATAACTTACTTGTCTAAAAATAGCATCCCCACTGGTCTGAAGAATTATCGAAATTTCACATTAGATATTTATTCTTTTGGTTTAGGGCATTTGTACTCTCCTAGAGTCCTTTGATAAAATGCAGATAACCCTAGGAGAGGAATAATGCATCAAGTCATTAGCACATGAAATAGTTCATGGAATCGTAGATCCAGAATGGACTTCAGAGCCCAATGCTCTCATTTTACAGATGAGAGAATGGAGCCCAATGACCTACTCAAGGTTATATAGGTAGTAAATTGCAGAGTGGGGACTTGAATACAGATTGTTGGGTTTCAAATCTCGTCACAATTCATCAGATGTTTTCCTTTATGGCATCTGAAAGTCACATGCTGAGGAAATGGGAATTTTGGTGGGGAGAGAGAACAGATAATTCTGGAACATGTTACACTGCTCAGGAGGGCAGAACTGGATGGATTGTTTCAGTGGGAGATTTCTAACTAGTTGGGGTTCGATAGGTGGGATACCAAGGGCAGCTAGGTGGTGCAGTGGATGGAGTGCCAGGCCTGGAGTCAGGAAGACTCATCCTCCTGAGTTCAGATCTGGCTTCAGAGAAGTATTAGCTGGGCAAGTCACTTAACCCTATTTGCTTCACTTTCCTCATCTGTAAGATGAGCTGGAGAAGGAAATGGCAAAGCACTCAAGTATTTTTGCCAAGAAAACCCCAAATGGGGCCATGAAAAGTTGGGCAAGACTGAAAACAACTGAATAATAACAACAACAACAAGGTAGGGTACCCAGGCCTTGATTGGATTAGAGGGGGAAAAAAAGTAAAAAAGGAGGAACTCTGAAAGCAAACTTCTTTTTTATAGATGTGACCTAAAAATTTGCAGTTTACCATAGCTGGTGCTACATAAATGTTGTCGATGTCATGCTGCTTTTAAAAAACAAATAGGCTTAAGGAAGTTTGGGATTAAAAAAAGCCTCATTTGGGGCTTTTTTATGTCATTTGCAAGTTTGATTAGCAATAGGATTACTTGGTGTGTACTAATGTTCATTTGTGTTGTTTAGCTTATTTATGTAGTGCCTACCACTGTTGTACTTTGACAAGTATAGTGTTTTAGCTTCCTTCCACACTCCACACTCAGAGCTGTTATTGATTTAAAAGGGAGATCCCGACACAGAGGGGAGATTTTCAGTTTGGAGGTGTTGAGCCAGAAATTACTTGGGTTGAAAAAATATAGATGTCATTTTGTTTACTTGAACATGGCCCAAATTTTGTGCATTACATAAAAATAAGCATATCTAGAATAAGAAGAGGGTACTCACTGTAACATCTGTGTACTAATTATTATTAGCACTGCTAATCCAAAGAGCTTAATCATTGACATGATACCTGTATCATCACCTGATGCAAGCATTTGTAAGTAAAAGGTCTTCAATATTTTTAGTATAATTAAAAAATGAGCCCAGTGTATATACCCATTTCCAAAGCTAGCCCATTAGTCCAAAGCTAGACCATTTATAAATGTGAATATGAAAAAAGTGCTATTATGTGTTTAATTTTCCGTCCTCCCTTCATATAAAACGAAAATAGACACTCATAAATAGTAGTTGTTATGAAAACAAAAATCTTGCTGGCTGCACCATCATAATTACAGGGGAACATAGGAAGATTTTTTTCAGGCAAACAACTTTTAAAGACAGGAGATCAGCTTTTGTTAAAAACAGAAACTTACTGCCAGCTTACAGTATCTGGCAACGGAAGGCTTAATAGACAAAACGAAGTAGGCTCAGGTGAGATTTGTGGTGGCAGATTGCAGACAACTTAAGAATTACCATAATGGGTCGGCCCCACGGTTCAACTTGCCCAATCTTCTATCTCTAACGGTGGAACTAAGTTGTGAGAAGAAATCGTTTTCTCCTTCCCAATGTCAATATTAAAAGGTGTTATCACACTTGGGGAGGCAAGGCAGTTGAGCTGTGGGGGCAGGAAGGCAGCAGCTGTCCTAATGAGGGCACTAGTCTCTCTCCTACTGTGAGCTTGCCTGCAGGCAGCACATAAAAGCAGGGAAAGCCAGAACCTGTGGGCTGTGTTCCCAGGCTGGCCCACTCCACTGTGGTTGAAAAAGCTGATTATCCTTTGGGAGAAAGAGAGAAAGAACTAAGTGAGATATCTGCATGGCAGAACAGTGTGACTCCAGGGGTTCTGATGTTCCTAGGTAGTTTTTCCTTTGTTCTTCTATGTTGTATGTCCCTGGGGGAAGTCTTGTGTGCCAGGCCTTACTGTGAGCTGCTTGTGGTCTTAAACATAGAAAACAATGAAGGATTTGGGCAATAACAACTTTGAGTTGTTGACAAGGTTAGCAAGAATTGTTATCTTAACAACAGTTTCTGAGATCTTCCCTAAGCTCAGGGGTGTGCTTGTGCCAAAGGTCATGGAATTCAAGCAGTAACACCAGCACGTCATGGAGAATTCCTTCCACACTCTTAAGGGTTATGTCATGGGTTAGCCCTGATGGAGGTGAGACATATGAAAGGTGATTAGAAAAAAGGAATGGTTTGCTTGGTTTGTACTGCTATGGGAGAGCCCCATAAAGGTGGCCAGTTACCATTGCCTAATGGCCACCATTTTGTCCTCAGCCATTTTTCTTTCCTTTTTAAAAAAATGGTTGCCTTTTTAAAACATCCCATTCTTTAATACGTGTGGGTATTGATATATATATATATATATATATATATATATATATATATATATATATATATATATATATATATATCTGTATCAGTCTGTTTGTCTATCTCCTCCTCAGTGACTCTTCCATTATAACAAAGATTTTTTTATAAGTTCCTCAATATTATTGAATACATTGACCATATCTGACAGTACATATAATATTAAAAGCCTACTTCTGTAGTTGAAGAGAGTGGGGTGCATTTTCTCATCTATTCTTCAGGGACAGCTTTAGCCATTATAATTATGAACTGGATTTTTTTGTTTTGTTTTTGTTCCTTCTGTTTACATCATTGTAGTAATGGTTTGTTTTGTTTTTTTTCTGGTTCTGCTTAGTTTGTGCTGCATCAGTTTATACAAGTCTTCCTATGCTTCTCTAAATTCTTCATATTAATTACTTCTTATGGCTTAGTTGTTATAATAGCTAACATTTATATGGTGCTTGTTATATACCAGGCATTGTACTAAGTACCTTATAATTATTATCTCATTTGATCCTCACAACAACCCTGTGAGGTAGATGCAGTTATTATGCCCATTTTACAGATGAGGAAAGAGAGGCAAACAGGTTAAGTGACTTACCCAGGGTCACATAGCTAGTAAATGACTGAGTCTGGATTTGAATTAATGTCTTCCTGACTCCAAGTGCAGCACTCTATCCACTAAGCCACCACCTAGCTGCTTCAGTATTGCATTATATTTGTATAAAACAAATTAATCAATGGCCACATTCGTAATTTTATAATTTAATGGATTTGATCTGGAAAGAACATTAGAGGTCATCTAGTTCAATGCCCTTCATTTTGTAAATGATGAAACTGAAGGTCAAATAAGTTCTGTGACTTGACTAAAGTCACATAGGGGTGCAGAGCCCAGACTTAAACTGAGGTCCGGATGATATTTTCTACCACACCATGATGTTTCTCTGATAAAAAGATGTATCAGAGGCAGGGTATCTATATTTCTAGTTTATTTCACTATCACAAAATGTGCTACTGTAATTATATTGGTGTGTATAGGACCTTTCTTTTTGTCATTGATCTTCTTGGGGTATGTGCCTAGCAATGCGATCATTGGGTCAAAGGGTACAGATATTTTACGTTCATCACTCCACCCCTTTTTGTGTGTGGCATAATTCCAAAGTGCTTTTGAGAATAGGTGAACCAGTTGCAGGTCTGTACTCAGTGTACTAACGTACCTCTCATTTCACAATGACTTCAACATTGACTATTTTCATCTTTTCTCATCTTTGCCAATTTTTTTATTGTGAGGAAAAAACAGTTTTAATTTGAATTTCTCATTATTATAAGCAATTTGGAGATATGTTTAATCATTTTAAATGCTTCCTTTGAAAATTGTTTGTTCATGTCCCTTGACTAATAATGTATTGAGGAAAGATTCATGATTATGTATTTGTGTTAATTCCCTTTATATTTTGGATACAAGACTCTTATTCTTTTTGTTTCAAAGGTAATGGACTCAGACACTGACTTTCTTAGCTTGTTATGATTTTGTACTTATGACCCAGTCATGGTCTTTTTCAAGAAACCTAGGACATTTGTCATTGTTAGGATGGGCAGGTCCTCCCTAGAATGGGCATTTCATTTGATGAAGGATGGATGCCCCCTGATAGGAAGATACCAGAAGTATAAAGTGAAGTTTATGATCATAATGTGGTATCCTCATTAAAAGTGGTACGTGATTATCACTATTCTAGAATTCCACCAATGATAAGTATTTGATAATGAATTCTGCCAGGTGAGAACCATCTTATACTTAGAGGAGGTAATATTGAAAGTAGTATTTAGAACAGGTTTGAATGAAAGCTTAAAGGTCTGCTGAGCAAGGCAACCTCTATCTGGGAATTATCTGAGAGCATTAATTAATTAATGTCAATATAGTTGAATGCTTAAAAGGAGTGAATTTAGGATAGGGAATGGAGTTCCTAGGGTAACACAAGACCTCTGACTATTCATCTAGGATCAGCCAGAATTTGTATCACCTCATAAGACCAAGTTCCTGCCTCATATTTTACTGAAAAAATTGACACCATTCTCTGAGAGTTTTCTTGTTCCCTCCTCTTCATCTTCCATCACTTATGTACCTTCTGCCACTATTTCCTCATTACCCCTGTCTCACATGAAGAGCCCTTCCTTCTCCTTGCCAAGATGAACCCATCTACATACATGTGTGATCCCATTCCATCTTTTTTTCTTCAGCAGATTTCCCCCTCTTTCATTCCCAGTCTCTTAGATATCTTTAGTCTCTTCCTGTCTCCTGGCTGCTTCCCTATTCCTGTGTCTCCTTCATCCTCAAAAAAAATCTCCCACTTGATCATCTGTTCGTGCTAGCTATCATTCTATATCTCTCCTCCCTTTTGTGGCCAAACTTCTTGAGAAGTCTGTCTGCAGTAGATGGCTTTCACATCTTGCCTCTCACCCTCTTCTTAACGCTGTGTAGTTTGGCTTCTGACCTTATCATTCAACTGAAACTGCTCTCTCCAAAATTACCAATGATATCTTAATTGCGCAATTCATCGTCTTTGTCTCAATCCCTCATCCTTCTTGACTGTTCGTTGATGTTGTTGATCACCCACTTCTTGATACTTTCTTCTCTCTAGGTTTTTATGACATTGTTCTCTCCTAGTTCTCTTTTCTGACTACTCCATAGTTTCCTTTTTCTAGATCTTCGCTAGGTCATGCCCACTAACTGTGGGTGTCCTATGGGACTCCTGTCTGAATCATCTCTTTTCCCTCTATAGTCTTTTACTTGGTGATCTCATCAGCTCTCATAGATTCAATTATTTTGATGCTAATGGTTTTCAAATCTAAGTATCTAGCACAAAGTCTCTACTGATCTCCAGTCTTACATCTCCAACTACCTATTGAATATCTAGAATGTCCTATAGACATCTAAACTCAACATGTCCAAACCCGAAATCATTTTTTTCCTCTCAAACCATTGCACTTCCCCATTACTGTTTAGGGCACCACCATCCTCTCAATCACTCAGGCTTACAATTTAGGTGTCATCCTCAACTCCTCACTCTCTTTTCCCTCCTCCCCATCTACAATCTGTTGCTAGACTTATCGATTTTACCTTTGTAACATCTTTCAAATGCGCCCCCTTCTCTCCTCTAACATTATCACCATCCTGGTGCAGGCCCCTGTCACCTCATGTGTGGACTATTGCAACATCCTGCTGGTTGGTCCACTTTCCTCAAGTTTTCTGCACTCTAATCCATCTTCTATTCAGTTGTCAAAGTGATCTTCCTAAAGAGCAAGTCTGACCATGTTACCCCTCCTTCCCAGTCATTAAATACCACTGACTCTCTATCACCTTCAGGATCGTAAAATCTTCTAATTGTCTTTCAAAGTTCTTCATAATCTGTCTTTCCTCCTCACCTTTCCAGTTTTCTCATACCTTAATCCCTCCACATATTCTGTGATCTAGAGACACTAGCCTTCTTGCTTTTACTTCAACAAGACATTCCATCTTTCAACTTTGGGCATTTTCACTGGCTAAACTCTGTGTCCGGAATGCTCTCCCTCCTGGCTTCCCTGTCCTTCAAGTCCCAACTAAAAATCTTTCCAGGAAGCCATTCTAGATTCCTCTTAATTCTAGTCCCTCTCCTCTGATGATTATTTCCAATTTATCTTTTGTATGTTGTATTCATACATAGTCATTTGCATCTTGTCTCCCCATTAAAACTGTAAGTTATTTAAGAGCAGGAGCTGCTTTTTTGTTTTGTTTTGTTTTCACCTTTCTTTGTATCACCAGTGTTTAGCACAGTGCCTGGAATGTAGTAGATGCTTAATAAATGTTTATCAACTGACAAGGGGCATCAGTGCTAGATAAGGAACATCTGTGTCACAGGATAACGGATTGCTATGTATTTGGACCACTCTCTGTTCCTGGATACTCTCTCTTCTCTCAGTTCTTCTCCGATAGGTTTGAATGCTGGCTCATCATCCATATCATAGCCTCTAATGGTGGATATGCAAGTCTCTGCTCTGGAGACTGTCTTTTCATGTCTCACTTCATTCTTTATCAGTGACTTCATCAACTCTCATGGTTTGGTTATCATCTGATGATCTCAGTTATATAAATTCAGACTTAGTCTCTCCCCTGGGCATCACCTGCTGCCTGTGGGCATTTCAGATTGTACGGATGCCTTGCAGGAATCAAAAGGTCCAAAACAGAACTGATTATCTTTTCCTCACAAACCCATCTATCTTCCAAACTTTCCATTTTTGGTTGAGGGGGCTACCAGGAGGCAGCTAGGGGGTACACTGGATTGAAAGCTGGGCCTGGAGTTCAAATCTGGCCTCAGATACTAACTGTGTGATCTTGGGCAAGTAACAACTCTGCTTGCCTCAGTTTCCTCAATTGTAAAGTGGAGTTAGTAATAGTACCTACCTCCCTACAACCAGGGTTGTGAGGATCAGATGAAATAATAGCAAAAAGCATAGGCACATGACCAGGCATGTTGTTGGTACTAAATAAACACTTATTACATCTCCATTTCCCCAGGTTTATATCCTTGATGTAGCTATCAACTTCTTACTTTCACTCAGCTCTCATACCCAATCAGTTGCTCAATCTTGATGTTTCTACTTCCACAGCATTCATCTCTTCTCCACTCATACAGACATCATATTAGTTCAGGCCCTAAATATCTTTTGGGGCAACTAGGTGGCGCAGGGGACAGAGTGATGGGCCCGAAGTCAGGAAGACCTGAGTTCAAATTTTCCCTCAGACACTTACTAGCTGTGACCCTGGGCAAGTCACTTAACCCTGTTTGCCTCATTTTCCTCATCTGTAAAGTGAACTGGAGAAGGAAATGAAAAACCACTCCAGTATCTTTGCTGAGAACACCCTAAATGGGGTCACAAAGAGTCAGACATGACTGAACAACAGCAACAGCAACAATTAGCTTTTGCCTGAAGTTTTGTAATAGCCTCCTAATTGATCTCCCAGTCTCAAGATTCTCCCTGTCTCAATCCATCCTCATCACAGCTACCAAAATGATTTTCCTAAGGTGCAGGTCTGACCACATCACTCCCTGTTCAATAAACTCAAGTGGATCATTATAGTACATCTAAAATCAAATATAAATTCCTCTGTTGGGCATTTAAAGCCCTTCACGATCTGGCCCCAACCTAATCTTCCAGTCTTAGTATTCATGTAACACATGCTCTGATGTGACTATCCCAAGTCCCACTTACACTGATGAGTCACATTTTCAGAACATAGCTACATTTTCCCGTCAGGGTTCTAAGGATATCTCTTAGGGGATAGAGAATCATCTTTTTAGTGTTAAAGCTCACAGCCCTATTGTGTGTTTCCTCTCCCGCTCCAAAATTATCAGTGGATATCATTTAGTCAGACTTAAGTACCTTTTGGAAACGAGTATTTGCTAAGGTATTATAGAAAGGGCAGTTTATTCAAATTCTTTCCCTCAAAAAACAAACAAGCAAACAAAACTCTGTGACATCCTCTCATGGTTGCATACAGAGTTGCGGGGCATGTGAAGTAGGCTCAAGTTTGGAGAGCTTAAGCAGCAAAGGGGTAACCAATAGCTTCTGGTTGCGGAAAGTCATTTCCTCTTCTTCATGCCCCCTTTAGGCATGGTGTAGCTTCTTTGCTGCACTACTTGTGGATCATGGCTCCCAATGTAGACACTGCTGTCAACTCGTCCGTGATGCCTGGATATGGATAAAGTAGGGCAGGGAAAGGAGGAGACTTAGGCTGAGGCTTCTCTTTCCCCTCCTCTCCAAGTAGTTCCTTTTTCAAGGATTTTACTGGAATGTGGCATACTCCAATTTTTGAAATAATCTTGGTTCTAAACTGGCTTGATATAGAAAAACTGAGAGTGTGACCAAGTTTCCTCAGACAGTCTGAACAGGATTACTGTGCAATATCACTCTAATTCAAAGACTTTTTTTTTACTTAGACTAAAGACTATGATTGTTTAGACTAAAATCTATAATTGAGACTGATTGATATTTGTTCTTACCTCATTAAGGTGTCTGGACATATTATCACTTACTTTAAGAAGGTTTTAGTGACTTAATTGATTTGCTATCCATTCTCCTTCCCACTAGCCAAACTGGTCATCTTAGTGTTCCTAATATATAGTACTCCATTTCTTATTTCTGTGCTTTTTCACTGACTGTCCTTCATGCCTGGAATGCTCTCCCTCCTTCCTTCCATTTGTTGTCTCTAATCTCTAGTGTCCTTTAAGGCTCAATTCAAGAACCACCTTGTACATAAAGCCTCCCCTCATCTTTCTGGTTCCTACTGTCTTCTCTCAAATGATCTTTTATCTAGTTTGTGTATACTTATAGAAATACATGTCTCCATCATTTAGACTGTAAGCTCTTTCCAGGCATGGTCTGTTTTGCTTGGATTTTGTGTTCCCACTGCCTAGCACATTGGCATACAATAGGTGTTTAATAAATGCTTGATACTTGATTGATTTTCATAGGCTTCAAGCTCAGTATAAGTTAACAGTATGATATGGCAGTCAAGAGAACTGATACAATATTAGACATATGGAGGTTATAGTCTCACTGTACTTTGTCCTAGTTAGACCTCATCTGGAGTATTGTGTCTCAGACCCCGTTCTCTGTCCCCTGTTGACCACTCCCTTATTCCCATCCTCTTCAAACTATCCTCCCCTCCCCACCAAGCCCCATCCTAAAGTTACCCACACCTTCCGCTGTGCTCTCTGGAATGCCTACTCCATAGGTAACAAACTTGGCTTCATCTTAAAATTTTTCATTTCTCAGTTCTTCCATCTTCTTGCACTCACTAAACCTGGCTTTCCCCTGATGACACAGCTTTCCCAGCCACCTTTTTCAACACTGGTTGCACTTCCACTCATAACTCAGAGAGTCATAGAGTCATAGAGTACTCTTTTGGTTCCCATGACCACTTCCAGATTCTCCCTCTGCCACTATCATTCAGTAATATCTCCTCCTTTTACAGTCATTCAATCTGTATATATCATCTAATCAAGTTTCTGGTAGCTGTTATCTACTGACCACTCTCCTTTCTTCCTTACTGAATTCAGTGCCTGGCTCACAGTCTTTCCCTCCTCTCCAAATCCTGGCATCATACTAGAGTATTACAGCATACATACTGATACCTCTCTCAAACATCCTCATTTCCAAGTTCCCTAACTTAATCATTTGTCATGATCTTCTTTTTTTTTTTTGAAATGGTGTTTTATTTTTTCCAATTACACGTAAAGACAATTTTTGACATTTGTTTTTTAAAATAAGATTTTGAGTTCCCAATTTTTCTATCTCCCTCTTCTTCTTAAGACAGGTAAGCAGTTTGATATAGGCTATGCATGTGCAATCATGCAAAATATATTTCCGTATTAGTCATGTTGTAAAAGAAGAAACAGAAAAAATAAAAAAAACTATGAAAAAATAAAGTCAAGATAGCATGCTTTGATCTGCCTTCAGACTCCACAGTTCTTTCTCTGTATGTGGATAGCATTTTCCGTCATGAGTCTTTTGGAATTGTCTTGGATCATTGCATTGCTGAGCAGATCTAAGTCTGTCGTAATTGATCACTGTACAACGTGGCTGTTCCTGTGTGCAGTGTTCCCCTGGTTTTGCTCACTTCACTCAGTACTATGCTGTACTCATCCGCTACACCTCAGTTATATGCAGAGATGGTCATACCATTGATCTTGTCACTACCCATACTATTACACTTTCATATTCATTTACTTGGAAGTTGGGGAATTTCATTTTGCTTCTTTCTTTGTCTGGTAACCTCTAACCCTATTCTTCATCCTTCCTGTGACCTCCAGTCCCATCACCCCTCAGTTCTTTCTATGAACTTCCTAGACTTTCTTTCCTTCCCCATGGTGACCCCTTGGTGAACCAGTTCCACTCTACACTGTCCTTTTCTCTCAAATCCCTTGCCTCCTTATTAACTCTGATCTTGTCCTGCCACGCCTCTGCCTTGTTTTAATTCAATATCTGCTGCTTTTGCTCCTACTTCTGTGCCTGTTGAACAAGGTTGGAGAAAGTCATGAAAACACAATGACTGGATCCACAAATTTACTTTACATAACTTCAACTTAGACTTCACACCTCCCTTAATCGATTTATTCATCACTATGGTTTTTCCAAACTACAAAAAAATGGGACGGGGGTCACTAAACCATATATAAGTATCCCTGTGGGTAGCATATTGACCTAGGAAACTGCATATAAACATTATCTGCCCAAGAGGTCTGTGTTTGACACTTGTGTCTTAGTCTCCCTTTTAAGTTTTCCAACCTAACTTCCCATCTTATTTCGTATTATTCTGCTTTAGGCACTCTATATTTCAGTCAAACTGTTCCCTAAACTCAACATTTCATGTCCTACCTTTGTACCGTCTCTTTCCCCTTTTTTTCAAGAGCATAATTTTCCTTAAGGATCAGCTCATGCTACCTCCTCCTTGGAGCCTTCCCTTTCCCTGTTCTATGACTGAAAGTGTTATTTCTTTCTTTAAAAAAATTCCCAGAACACTTTGCCTACATTGCTTCTTTGCTCTCATCACTTTCTTACCTTTTATTATATGTATGAATGTACCTATCATTCAGCCCCCAACTTCTCTCACTGTCCATGCCCACCCCTGAATTTAACCACTTTTAGGGTACGCAAGGTCTGTTTTGTTTTTGTCCACCTATTCGTAGTAGTTTCTTAACAAATGTTTGTTGCGTTGAATTTAAATGAATTAATGGAAAAAGATATTTACAAGTAAGGTCAGGTATGGTAAGGTGAGCCTCCTAGCAAGAAGATTTAGGTGCAGACCCCAGACTGTCCAGATGGAATGAAAATGGATGGTGTTCAAATGACTAATAAGAGCACAAGGCAATGGCATGCCCTCTCAAAATCCAACATAATGAAGGACTTCCCAAACCTTCAGAATAGTCACTCGAATGTTGATTAGAAAAGGACTGACTTACTTGATGGATATTAAATGAAGTCATGGATTCTGGAAAAATAATACTCCTTTTCACTGGAAGTACATATGACTTGTAAGCATAGCACTTCAAAGAAAGTCCTAGTTGAAAGGAAGATGGATGAAAGATTTTCAGTGACTGCTAGACATGGGCTAGGCAGCTGAGTCAGGGACCCTCTTCTTTTTCATTTGGCACATTCCCAATAAGCAGAGATTATTGTCTTCTAGCTTACCTAGTTTTGCAGTGATGCTGTGTGCTATTCAGTAACTACATGGCCAAGGCTATTTAAAATACTACATCATGACAAAGAAGATGATATTAGTTCTCTTTCCCCCTCCTGTAAGTCTAATGTGCATTTCCTTGCTCCTTTTCACCCAAGACTAATTTAGACATTCCTACTGTCTCTGAGATACTGTCTAATTTAAGTACCATATTTCAAATCATAGTCCTGTTGCAGCTTTCATTTCAATTGAACTTTAATACACTGAGATGCATTTTTTGGCAAATGGTATCATACAAATAGGAAGTGATAGTAACAATAACTTTACTCCTGATTTTTTTCAAGTTATCTTTGTTCTGAACTTTAACACCAAGTAAAATGGACATTTCCACATACGTAGTGTAACGGAGGAAGAGGACTGTATGTGAAACAGATTTCTATTATACAGAACTCATTTTTCTTTTTAAGTATGTAGTAAGTTGAACCTGTAGCTTTCAAAACTATACTGTTTGTCTGTACTTTTTGTTCTTCTTTTCTCTTCGTCTCCTGGTTTTTCAATGCAAAGTTCAGTTCATTAATGGCATTTACAGCTGGTTAAACTTTGAAAAAATTCTATACTTTTTAAAGTAAATTCTCTGAAAACTAAAATCTACTCCTCATGATAGGGAAGATGGTTTCTAGAAGAAAATGAGGTAGGAGGGTGTTTGTGGTTAGTGGCCAAGTGGTCAGGCGAGAGAGTAAAAACAATTGTGGTAAGGATTTAGAGGGGCTTTGGAATGAGGCCAGATGGAGGACAATGAGATTCAAGAACAGGTAGGACTGCATGCTAGAAGGAAGCATGTGCCCATATGTTGGCACCCTGAGGCAAATTGCCAGTCACCCCACCCTAGTTAAAGTTCTATATGTTATCATTATGGAAAAACATAGCTATATAGTTAATTGCACAATATACAGTAGTTGATTATAATAGAAGGTATCTCTGCCATTGCCATTTAAAAAGGCATTAATAGCTCAAATAATCAATCACTGAGTTGATGTATGGTTTCCACAGTTTTTCTGACTCCAGAGAAATGTAAACAATGTTCTATCCATCATATATCAGTAAAATTAAGCCTTGATGGTCTTATTTTTTTGTCATTAAAAACAATCCAGATTTAATTATGGCTTTCTTTCATTTTCTAATTGTGTCAGTATCCTGCAGAATATTAGATCAACTAAAATATGCGATGTCTATGCTAGACACAAGGTAGATAGGGTGCTAAACTTGAGGTTAGACTCGTAACTTGGTTGCTTTCTCAGTCAGCTAAACTTAGGGTTGGCTCTAGGCAAAATTGTGAAACAGGAAATGTTTATTTTTGGTGTTGCATCACTCCTTTTTTGCTTGTTTCTTTTCAGTGCCCTCTTGTTTCTCCAAGGTTGTTCAGGGCTCCTCACTTCAGAGTCCCACAAGTCTCTGGCAGACTCCACGCCCCCACTCATTCCCCTGTCCCAACTACATGCTTGTTGTCCTATATTTGATAGTGGGTGGTATAATCTTTGTTTCAAAGTTTAGTAATCCTTACCATCAGAAATCTTTTTATATTTTACCTTATACTTTCTAAAATTCAATATTACTCTGTTTTCCATTCCAAATCTTCTCCCTCCTATCCTCCCTTCACATATCTATTGAGAAGGCAATAAAAACACAACTCATTACAAATATGTATAATTTTACCTTAATTCTTCATATGACAGCTTAAGGCCACTTCTTCTAGGTTAATTTTCAATGAAAATGAAGAAAGCGATCACCAATATGGAAAACCTTTATTGACCTTAAGGCTGCTATTAAATTACTACTAGGCTTTTACCCAAAAGCAAGACAATGCCTATTTTCTACAGACAATTAAAATACCTTTCATAAAACTAGATTATTATCCCCTCATGATTCTTGGCTAAGCTTTTCTTTCTCTCTTCTGTTTTGTGCCATGCTGAATGCCAGCTGGCTTTGTGCCCCTCATCTCAGAGGTGGCTACATTGTACTACTGGTGTGAAGCTCTTTAGGATTCAGGCTGAATGTGTGTATAGTCCTAGAGGATAAGTCCCACAAAGTTGGAATATGGCGGAAATGCTTATCATTAGGGAGGCAGAGTGGTACAGTGGGAAGAGTGCTGAATTTGAAGTCAGAGGGCTAAGGTTCAAATCTTACCCTCTCACTGATTCCCTGAGTGGCCGTGGGCCTCAATTTTCTCATCTGTAAAATGATGGTAGTAGACCAGATGCTTTCTAAAGTTCCTTCTATATCTAAGAACACTGCCTAATACTTTAAATGAAAAATCCTTTGTAAAACATTTAACCTCACATCTAATATATCACAAGGCCTTTGTCGTTTACCAGTTTCTCTAGAAACAGATTCTTTTACAGATGGGATTGAAAGATTTTACTGAAATTTTATCAGAGCTATACTGTGACAATAAGAGTGAATGGAAGGGATACTTGTGATGATTGAAAAGATATTAGCACTCTAAAGGTAATATTGAAGTTTGCTCTCTGGGCCAGGACCCTAACTTTCTCAAGGAACAGGTCGTTTGCAACTAACATGTGACTATATTTTGAAGAGTAACTTTTTCTTGTGCATTTCCCAAAGCCTAACATCAGAGAGTTTCTATAACAAATTCAAATAAAATTGCCCCGGGCTAGGAGGATTCAGTGACTTGGTGGTGTGACCTCCTTGGCACTTTTGCCTCCTCCAAATCACTGAATAATTCTATCTAGACTTATTTTAGCTAATAACCTGAGGTATATTTAAAATCTAAATTAGCTTAAAACAAAAATCATTGATGGGGAAGGGGAAGCTGGATGATGATGAGTCATGTGCATCACAAAGAAAGTTTTTTAGTGGAGATTAACGTTCAGTCAAATGTTTCCAAAATGATCACTGCTCTTCACACATTTCTTGTTGTATGCTCTAGCTCTAGCCTCAGACCTCCCATGCAGACAGCACATATGTTCAATGGGGCTGTGCTGTTAAAGTTAATGTCTAATGATCTGTGTACTATTAGACAGCAAGAGCCGAATTAAGCACAGGATAGGATGTGAGTGAAGCAGGACATAATGCTTTTACTTTTTTTAAAGGCCACTTGACTTATACTCCTATACCCCTATTTTTTCCCAGGGAGTTGATTTTACAGCCACTTTCCCCAATATCCACCAGATATCAGGTATTCTATTTTGCCTAAACTTAAGAAAATAAAAGTTCTAATATAGTGCAGTGACCATAACTGAATAGTAATTACACCCAGCTGAACAAGTTCCCTAAAAATGCCTTTTCCTTTCTAGCAATTTCTATTGGAGGAATTATGAACATTTCACATTTCTAGAGAGAGACGTAAAGAATTCAATTAAACATTTATTAAGTCCCAACTCTACAGAGAACTGTGCTAATTGCTGGAGATATAAAGTTAGGGAGACAAATGGGGTTTCTCACAGGGTAAAATCTTGCACTAAAGCAAATAGCTTCTTCTTCTGCTGACAAAAATATATAATAAAAGCATAATGTTGTGGACTAGAGATCAATGATCTTCCCTCCTTGCCTTACCTTTTGTTCTGGCTCAATCCAGAGAGGACATTGGGAATTTCTAGCCCTAAATCATATAGCTGTATGAGATAGAGGACTATAATCTCCATCCTAAATATAGGGATTAAAGGGGAAAAACTTATTAGCCTGAGGGCACTTTGCCAGACTTTGTTGTTTTGTTGTTGTTGAGTATGGTGGTTAAGATCAAAGAGCTGTTTGCCTGACTCTATTAGGGAGAAATTTTCTTGCCATTGCATGTGCCCTTGGCAGATTGAAGCCAAAATTGCCTGCACGTGATCCTGAAGAGATGAAGCCTAAAAGCTTGCACCAGGGAGCAATATCCTGCAGAGAGCACTGTGCTCAGTAGGCAACAGGAGTCACCATAGGACCATTGGAGACCAGTAGAACAACAGGTCCAGTGAAGATGCTACACTTATCAGGGAGCAGGTTCATGGAGAGCATCATGAGATGGCTTCAGAAGATATGGGTAGTCCCACTGGTCCTGCACTGTTGAAGGTAGGTGGCAATGTCAGAGACCCAAGTTGCCCTCCTAAGATTGTACCCCATGCATTCCTTATGTATTTGACCTTCTACACATGTACTGTGATGCTCCATATTCCCTATATTTGTGTCTTTCATGTGTGATCCCAGTGTGGGTCCACTGATGGTGTATATATTTGTCAGTGTATCCCTCAGATTTATAAGGTATGGGGAATATTATATTGCTACTTATCTTACTCTGCTATTTCATTACATGTCTTATCCTTGAACTGTTTGTCTTTCAACCTAAGAGAAAAAGTGCAAATAATGGTGAGGAATTAGGAGCTATGGTTCCTGGTAAATGTGACCTCATAGAGTACCATGAATTTGGGGTAGCTATTCTGGGGCACACACTTTGGAGGAGTTGCCTTATGTACTAAACAAAGATTAGATAAGACAATGTAAGTTATAAAGTTTGGAATCTAGTTGGAGAACATGGTGATACACAAATAACTGTAATACAAAATAATTAATTGTTAAATATATAACAAGGATTCCAACAAAAGTACTGTATGAGTTCCAGAGGCAAAGGATCATTACCAACTGGAAGTGGAGAATCTGAGATATCTCCATGGATGTAGTGTCATTTGAGCTGAATGCTAAAGGAAGGGTTGAATCAATAGATTGAGATAGAGAACTTCTGAGACATAGGGAACAGTATGAATGAGGACATGAGGGAGAAGAAATGCAGGCATGGCTTAGTAATCTGGTTTGAGTGGGAAGTGGGCTATGTGAAGAGTAATAGTATGACATAAACCTAGAAATATGGGGGTTCTACAAAATTCTGGATGGTTCTAAAATGTCAGGCAACGGAGTTTGGATTTGATTTGATAGGCAACAGGAACCACTGAAGGTTATTTAGCAGTGGATTGGTGTGATTAAATCTTAAGTGGAATGAAAAAGTAGGGAGAGAGTAGAGGTGTAAAATGATGTTAGGACATCATTGCAATCATCTAGGCAGATGGTAATAAGTTCCTGTATTAGGATCATAGTGGTTGTGGGAATAAAGAGGAGGGGAAGAAAACAAAATATTTTTTTCCAGAATCGTAATCAACAGAACCATTGATGACTGATTGGATGGGAGAGCTCAGAGGAGGGACTGAAAGGGAGGGGGGGAAGTGAAAGATACCACCCCAGTTGTAAACATGGAAGACTGGGTGAATTATGGTTTCATTGTTGTCATAGAAACAGTGTTTCTATAGAATTGTGTCATAGAAACAGTGAAGTCAGAAGCAAGAGCATATTTTGGATATCTTGGGGGAAATTTAAGGTCAGTCATTTGTCTTTGGGGAAAAATTATAAGCTCAAACAACTAGGTGACACAGTGGATAGATCTCTGAGTCTGGAGTCAGGAAGACCTGAATGCAAATGTGGCCTCATATACTCCTTAGCTGTGTGACCCTGGGCAAATTATTTAAACACTGTTTGCTTCAATTTCCTTATCTGTAAAGTGGGCATAATAATTAGACCTACCTCCTAGGAGTGTTGTGAGGATCAGATGATAATGATAAAGTGCTTTAGCACAGTTCCTGGTATATAGCAAATGTTAATATAAATGCTGGCTATTAGTTATTATCATATGTTGAGTTAGAAATTCGCAAAGCGAATTCTTGTGTCTTGTAGGGATTTGGAGATACAGGTTAGGAGCTTGGGAAAGAAGTAGGAACTGGAGATAAAGATTTAGGAATCATCCACATAGAGGCAATAATTGAAACCTTGAAAGTAAATAAAATTGCCAAGGGAGAGAACATAGAGAGAAACAAGTCAAAGACACATTGTTGGGAATACCGACCTTAAGGGGTTAGAATGACAAATAAGGGCCAGTGAAAGAATAGGGGAACATAGTAACAATATTAGAAGAACTAATGAATATGGTGTCTTAGAAACAAGAAGAGAAAGTATCCAGAAGGAAAAGATGATCATTAGTGTAAAATGTTACATAGAAGTCAAAGAGAATTAAGACTGAGTAAAGGCTACTGTATTTGGCAATAAGAAGGTCACTGGTTACTTTAGAGGGATAATACATAAGGTCCCATACATTTCTGAACCTGTATAAGAAAGGTTGTATAGAGTGGTTTTAGTAGGGTTCTGGGAACAGAAATTACATTATAAGGAGTTGAAGAGTAAGTTTTTAGAGAGCATCACCTTGGAGTCAGGAAGAGCTGAGTTAAAATCCTATCTCAGATACTTACTTACTAGATATGTGACCCTGTGGGTGAGTCACTTAACCTTTCTGCAGCTGATGGTGCTTTTTCCAAATTATTTCATATTTACTTTTTTCCAAAGTACTTTTGCCAAGTACTTTTTGCAAGTACTTTTCCAAAGTACTTTTTCCAAATTACTTTGTATTTGCTTATCTGAGTTCATATTACATTGCCCAGTAGAATATAAATTCTTTTAAGTCAAGAATTGATTTAATTTTCATCTTTATATTCATAGTACCTAATATGGCACCTTGAACTAAGTAGGTGCTTGATAAATATTTGTTGAATGACTAAATGAATGAATGAACTAAAATAGGGACAGAGAGATTGAAGATGATTAAAAAGCTTACAGGATCTACTGGTGAGTGAACCAAACCCAGTCAATTCTTCCTTTGTAATGTCTTGTGCATCTGTCTTTTCTATTCCATTCCCATTCTTAGTGCCCCAGAATAGAGAAAGAGTTTAGAGGATTTAGAAATCACTTATTCAGAATTCTTCATTTTGTAGATGAACAAGTTGAGGCCCAAGAAAGTATATTAATTGCCTAAAATTATATGACCGTTCATTAGTGGCCAAGGTGGAATTAGAACCCCAAAATTCTATGTTAGTACAACATAGGTATCCCCAGTGTGGGAAAGGTATATGTAGGGTAAGAAAGAAAGGAGGCATGTCCACCATGCTGGGAAGTACTTACAACTTGTAGATGATACCATTAACCAGTGTACAGTAGTAAACAATGGTACTTTTTCTCCTATATGTTCTGCTGGTAAGGTTCCCATTCATAGAGGATAGCTTTGTGGGAGAGCATATCCTATGTATTTCCCTGGGCATCTTTTAAGTGTCTGTGTTTGCATCAACAAGGGTAATATAAGGAAATTAGTGTAACCACAGAAGGTCCATACACTTCAGTTGAATCAATCAATAGAATGTAATCACAAAATGTAAGCTAGATGTTAAGAATTTTTCCTACAATTCAACCACAACGTATGATTAAGTTCTTGATTAGTAAGCCTTAGAAGGTTTTGGTCATTGGATGAAGGCACTCAATGTTCACATCAAGGGGGACAAGATAGCCACCTGGACCAGTGAGGCTGATAACCTGATAGCTGTCACTTTTATTGGATATGTCTACAATGAGAGGCTAGGGCTCTCACCAAAGGTGGTTATTGTCTACCAGGCCCACACAGAAGCACATATACCAAGTCTACCCTACCTCCAACCCTAATTTCACCTGAAAATAAAAATAAAAAATAAAAATTCACCTGAAAAACAAAAAAAAAAACCAAGGAAACATTTTGTAACCGTCTAAAAGAATCAGACACCACTAGACAGTCGGTCAAGCAGTGAGCAGGTCCAGATATGGAAAACTTCGAGTTCAGGAGTTGAAAATTCTAGAGTTGGAGTCAGAGTCTAGAGACAGAAAGACTCCTGGGAAAGAAGTTTCTCTGTAGAGCTTCCCCACCCCCTCTTTCCCAGTGCCTGTCAGAGATACTGGACCAATAGCAGTGTCATCCATCTGGGATCAGAGATATTGGATCAGAAAGAGACAGTACATACAGCCCATGACAGAGTGACACATTGAAAGCAAATGGACTTGGAAAGATAGTCACTCAAGGAGAGAGGCAGCTTTAAGCAGCATCACCTCTTGCATCAAATAAAATTGCTGATTATGGTCTGAAGAAAGTTTTTCTAGGTTATAAGGTGGAAGGAGTTGTGTGTTAAATATAAGTGTGAGTCTACTTTCCCATTGGCCTATGTGTGTTTGTAGGAGACTCTGTGCCAGAATTTTTGGGGGGATTTTTTTTTTACCAACAGTTCTTACTATACCACTTAGTAAATTCCTTTGCCAAAAGCTAATTAAGTATACTGGCTGATTTTTAACGGAAAGCACACTGGTGGGGGCTTTTTGGTGACAGTAGTAGAAATCTAGCTCCCCAGAGTTACCCATATTAGTCCACTGTTCTCTGGGAACCCCAACTTTTCAGTGCAAGTGGGGTGCATCATCATCATCATCATCATCAATAACACATATATCACTTTAAGGTTTTAAAAGAACTTTAAAATATTAACCTCACAACAATACTATGTTACACATGAGGAAATTAAAGCTGAGAGATAAAGTGGCTTATCCACAGTCACCAAACTTGTGTTTAAGCACCTTCTCCCAAGTAGCATTATTTTTTTCTTCCTCCACACATTTGCTCATATCACTTTTCATCTCTGTAAGGGTCTACCATGAGATTGTCTCTCCAAGTAAAAAAAAAACTGAACCATTCCTTCAGAACTTATATTTTAGTGTTCTATCATTGATATGAAACCTTTCCTCAGATTATACAATTTAGAGATAAAAGAGATCTTATAGTTCTCCTAGTACAATCCCTTAATGTCATAGCTATTTTTTGTTTTGTTTTTAACAGATGAAATCACTAAGACCCAGAAAGGTTAAGTGATCTACCCAAGATTATACTGCTAGTTCCTGAGCACAATAAAGTGTTCTTTTGTTCCTCTCATCTCTCTAGTATGTATTCTCTGTACCATTCATTGCACCTTCATAATTTACTGCCTTTTGATGCAAGTGTTCATGTGTGTATAGTTTATATTTCCAACTAGATTGTAAGCTCCTTGGAGGTAAATGCTGTGTTTTATTCCTATTTTTGTCTCTGCTTCTCTGTTTCTCTCTTTGTCACTGTCTCTGTGTCTCAGTTTTTGTCTTTCTCTCACTCTCTAGTGCTCTGCATATAATAGGTACTTGTGATAAATATCTGCTGATTGATTGATTGAAGACTGAAATTGAGCAGAATAATACATCTCTCACTGAAATGGGAGTTACTCCAAAGAGGAACAGATTATTTTAAGTACAAGTCACCATCAACAGACTAAATTCATACTACAACCTATATATATCTTCTGAAATTTAAGAAGAGAGAAACAAATTTTGGATATATTGTATGCCATAATAGCTCAACTACATGAGAAGATTATACTGTAATATTGTGTTCTCTTTAATGCAGAGAAAACAAAAATTGCTATGGCATGACCCATAGTGAGAATGAAAATAATTTCTTTTGGCAACTCTTTATATCTTTTGAATTATTGAATGAGTTTTGTTGAATACTGGGACATTCTGGAACTGATTTCCAAGTCACTGAGTGACTAGGAAATTATGCTGTTCTGCCACTAACCTAAACCTTCATAAACAGAGTGGGCTTTCCCCTTGTCCCCTTCCACCTTCAGACCCCAAAAAGACCTCACTGGAATTCACAACTTGTTCAGCAACAGCTCAACTTTAAACAATGAAAGCTCTATATCTGATCACAAGCAGTTGATCCCCAGACATGTTTATTGATGGCACCATCAAGGAAAACAGCAGACTGACATACAATACAAAGAAACTTGGCAGACTTTAGAGTGGCAATTCAGTTTTGGCATTTATATCGGTAAAAACAGATTACACGGCTTAGTGTAGCTCAAACCTTATTTAATCTTGCAAAATGTCTGATTTGATCAGTTGGTTTTGCACTGAGAGCAACACCTCTGTTTCCAGGAACCCCCTTTTATGGTTTACACTGGTTTAGTGCCTACTCTTTGTTTTAGAGTGCATGTATTTCACTATTGATTTAATTTATTTCTTCCCATTGACCCTCTTCAAGAGGGTCTGTGGATGGAATCAACAAATAGTGTATATAGAATAAAAAAAAAAACAACCCACAACACCCTGTAGGAACACTGACGCTTAGCGGCTAGGGATCTTCATTACAGTTGCTATTACATATTAATATCTACCAACACATTCCATGGTAATAAAGTAAATGATACACAAATTTTAAGTCCACTTGGCAAAGTGATATATAGTATTTGAAGTGTTGTGGGTTCTGCAGCAGCTGTCATTTCCACACCAATCCATTTCATTACATAGTAAACAGGTGGCTCACACATATTGTTTTTACTACATAAGATTTTTAATTTTTCTCAGTCCCACTGAAATAAGTAGTGCATTTTTTGCTGTTGATTTTCATCCGACACTTTGTGACCAGAAGAATATACCATGATGTGTTGAAGAGAGAGCAAATGCAAAGTGTGTGATGCTCTCTTCCTTCTCCACTGTTGCTTATGAATCCTTAAATATGAACAAGTCATACTGGCTACTCAGGTAATTATACTTATATTACACGAGACCAAGAAAACTGACACAAGATTGCTGAGTCCTTAATTAACCCCATTGCTGTTAGCTATTACATATGGTGTTCAAGGCATTTAGTTATGAAGTTCTTTAGAAAAAGTTCCACAGTCTATTCTTTCAGTCTTTGCTTCCTTTGAGATTCTATGTATTTATAAGTTTAACACAACTTTAAGGTTAGAGAATAAATAACTCTTACTTAATTTCCTCATAAAATGGAAACCACGATACGTCTCTAAGGTAGTATCTATATGATTCTCTGCTTTGGTTGTAACCATTGAAAAGAAATATATAATATTATCTTCTTTCTTTGTAAGTATGTCTATGTGTCAACGTATGTATATGTATGCATATATGGAGGAGAAAGACCAATACACAGAGACCTATGTAACTAGCAGATGTAAAGTTTTTAGAATTAGATCCTAGATTTTATTGGTATAGCGTATTCCTAGTGAGGAAACTCTCTTTACCAATGCAGATTGACACTTTCTCTACAACTTATAGTTCCCTGGAGCATTAAGATTTTTAAATGGCTTGCTCAGAATTACACAACTAGAATATGCCAGAGACAAGACTTGGACTCAGGTCTTCTAACTTCAAGGTGAGGTCAGTTCTCTAACCACCACACCAAGCAATCTCAGGTAAAAAAATTGAGAGTAGCATTATGGGAACCATATATCAACCATATGAATTATTTTGTATATATTTTTAAGTACTTAAACATAACTACAACAAAATATTTGATAAGAATTGAAGGCAGTGGTACAGCAGGCTTTTTCAAATGTTGTGTAGCTCACATTAAACAAACTTAACATATGAACTCAACATTTGTAAATCCAGATTTATAAAACTAGTACATTAGGGTGTGATTATTAGCTTTACAAAAGGATTTACCAAAAAAGTCCAGCTGCCTGGTTGTGTGCAAATAAAACCACATGTTCAGTATATTCTTCAAAAACAATTCTATTGTTCAAGTTGAGGCACATCTATAGTAAGTTTCTCCCCTTAATTGTGGATAGGAACAAAAGGACAGGGAAGGGAAGAAATGGAACAACTGGGAGATAGTATGGGGAGTGGGAGGAGAAAAGGTGAGAATCCCTCCCATTCTTCAAGTGGGAAGAGTAACTCTGGGCATGACTGTTCTTGTGAGTGTTACCTTAGTAGGGGGTTACAGGATGGGGATGGTTTTACTGGCTATCCAGGCTTCTGATATTTCAGTTGTACTAGAGTAAACTTTGCAAAGACAAATACCTTATTTTAATTTTGCGTATCCATAGCACCTAGCACAGTACTCTGTATGCAGTGGGAGTCATTAATTAATATTAGTAAGTGATTTGCTTAAAAAAATCGTACTGCTTCCATCCTTCTAATGTAGATTCTTAGGGCAACCACTCTGTATGTGGGCCATTCTGTATCATCAAGCAGAGATTTCTCACCTGGGCTCCATGAACATTAAAAAAAATACTTTGGTAATTTTCATCACAGTTGGCTTCCTTTATGAACCTATGTGTTTTATTTTATGCTTTTAACAACATTATTCTGATAAGGGGATCCATAATCTTTACCAGACTGCCATGACACAAAATGGTTACAGAACCTTTGCTCTACAGGTAGAAAGGGGAGAAAACTATTTATTTGAAGCTCAGAAGCATCATAGATTTAGAGCTGGAGGGGACCTGAGTAGTCTTCTTGTCTAACATACTAATTTTACAGGAGAAGAAACAAGTAATTAATGCCTGATCAGATAGCTAATACAGGATGGAGAGCAAGGACTCAAACCTAAGCCCTTGGAAGTTCATATGACCCTAGCCTCTGATCCTTGAGATAGATAACCACGTCAATTCTGTATTAGTGTAACATCTTGTCTAACCCTTGTGTTAACAAGGTTATTTTAGCTTGTAGAATGAAAAAAATTCAACTTTTTAAAGAAAATTATGTACGATGCCCTTCAGTATTTTGTACTTCTTGCTGTGAGTAAGACTTGCCACCCCACGTCCTTTTATCCATTCCCCTCCTACCTTTCCCTATATGATCTTTTGTGGGTGGGATGGGGGAGAGAGATGCTCACTTAAACATCTAAAGTTACCAGATAGAAATGTCTAAATGTAACAGATGCACAAATGCAGTTTGGGATGAAGGTATCATTTCAAATCTGTTCTCGCAGCCCTCACAATTCCATTTTCACTAGTTTGTGTGTGTGTGTGTGTGTGTGTGTGTGTGTGTGTGTGTGTGTGTGTGTTTTAAAATACAGTAGGGCTAATCCTAATCCTATCTTAACCATCACTTGCATACCTTACAACTAGTTTAGCCTGCTTATCAACAAAGGCTTTTCATAGAGATCTAGTAGAACTGCACACTGCTTATGCAAATGATCTCCAAGGAGCAAACATGCATGATCAGAGCCCAGAATGTCAAAATGGGTACAAATATTCTTTACCATGCAGTTATATTAATTTTACCACCTTTTTTATTCATCTAAATTTACCTATGGGTTATCTTTGTGCCATTAGGTATAGTTTGCTATTATTTGTGAAAATAAAAAGAAACACACCATCACCTATAATAATGACATATATTAAAACACTATGGTATCACTTAACGTATTGTTACATTTCAGAAATGTCCATATACAATAACACTTTATTTTTATGCTGTCTAAATCTTTTATTTAAAGACATCTGGTACATTTGGCTCAGCGGACAAAATATGACAGTGCTGAAAAATAGTATTAGCAATTCTTATGACTTTTCTCTACATATTTTAAGATGTGTGTATGTTAGGCATTTCATGGTATGGTGGATAGAGCAGTGGACCAGAATTAGAGTCACTGACAGTCTTGTGACCTTGGAAAAATCATTATTCACTCAGTGCCTAGATTTAGAAGGACAGATTCTCATCTGCTACCACTGCAGTTTTGTGGTTATATAAAAGAAAAATATGCCACCAAGTATTTGTAAAATGGGGATAAGGAAAGTTTCTACTAGATTTTAACAGCATTTTTTGAGTGTTTATAATACGTATTTTTATTGTTAATGTTATCACACTTAAGTGTATTTCTCAAATTAATTTCCCATAACACTTCCCGTGTTTATGTCTGGGGAGGCAATATGATGTAATAGAGAGAGCAATGATTGTGAATTCAGAAGTTTAGGGGCCCTGATTTTGGCTCTGATATTTCATGCCAATGTGAACTTTAACAGTTTACTTTACTGTTCTAGGCCTTGATTATTTCTTTATCCATAAAATGAGGGGATTAGAATAAATGAACTTTATGAACTTGAGCAGATTACTTCCTGTTAGGGGCCTCAATTTCCTAAATTATAAAAAGGGGGAGGACCAAATGTCCTTTTAAGGTCCTTTTCAGATTCAGTGAGATAGAGTTAACTTTTTTTTTGTTTGATTTTATACGTGAATTACAAGTGAAACTCTAACATATCATATACTTTAACTCCTTTTAGGCCTTAAAAACTGAGTTATATTCAAAACTCATTTAGAAAAAATATTGTACAGGACTTCTAAAATATTTTGCTAATTTGTTACTCTTTGCTGTCTGGTAATTTAGGACTATTACTGCCATAAGTGCTGGCCTTGAAAGTGATGCTTCCACAAAGTATGCTACTGTATTAGGGACATGCAAGAGAATATACTTCTGGAAACATCACATGCAGCCTGGTGTTTCAGCTGGTGTGTGCTGTCCTCTGCTGGATGGAATCTGCCATCCTGGTTCAAATGTGTGTGTGACACCTGGCTGTCCAGAACCTGCTGCACTTTTAAGATGCTTTATGTCATAGAATCCTAGAGCAGTGAGTAGATTAAAAGTACAAAAATCTGGACTCATAAGCCATTTTTCTATTGTTGCAATGGTATTCCTAGATAATCACCGGTTTCTCTCAACTATTAAAAAACGAAAAGAAAAAGAAAAAAGACTCAATGGCAATTTATATTGAGATTAATTTATTTGAAATAATTAAGCCATAGTATAATTATGAGAAGCAGCAAGTCCCACTTCTGATACATACTGGCTGTATGACCCTGGACAGGTCTCAGTGCCCAAAGTAGTCTCTAAAATTGTAGGTTGATGAGAAAGTATCAGCTTTCTACATGTGTGAAATCACAGGTCTGGTTTAAAATATAATGTATACAATGTATATATGAATGTATACATGTATATGTGTCACATATATACATATTTGTGTATACATGTATTTGTGTCACACATGTGTATACACACATGTTCACATACATATAGATACATATATATGTAGGACTTTGACAATATAAAGGGTAATATAAGTTTGGTTTTTCTGTGGTATGCTTCAAGGATAAAAGATTTCATTAGTGTGCACCAATGAATAAGCCTTGCTTGCTTTAGTTCAATGGGTTTTGGTCATTGCTATGACCAAAACAAAACAAAACAAATCCAAAAAGACATTACCTGGCAGCCAAACTTATTCTGGTGAACCTTTCCAAACTTACTCGTTCCAGCCTTGTGGTCTATTACCATGCCTTTCCAGCTTGGATGGCTCTGCCAGAGCTTCAGTCTCTCAGCCTCTGCAAACCCCAGATGAACTCCGATGAGACATGAGAATAAGGCATCCGTCAGTCAAGTCAATCAGTCCGCAGAGTTTCCATGTGCTCTCCTACATGTGCCATTTCTCCCTATTAGAATGTAGGTTCTTAGAGGATAAGGACTGTCTTTCTTTTGTAGTTTTACCTGTAGCACTTAACACAGGGCCTGGTCCATAGGGAGCATTTAGTAAATGCTTTCTCATTTCATTTCGCTGGTTTCTTATATGAAGGCAAAAAAACAAGATCTAGTAAAGCAGGCCACCGGAGAGTCATGTGACCACTGTGCTAGACCAGACTGTTGCTCTTGATCTAGATGTAGTTTTCTTACAAATTATATTTAATAAAAACTTTGTAATACTGAGCAGAGATGTAGAGGAAAAGAATTATTAACATATGCCTAGTGTCTTATGAATTTTTGATATATTATTCTTAATATATAGAATCACAAGATTAGAGCTACATGGGACGTCAGAGGCCATCAGGAATGACCTCATTTTCATATGGGGAAACTGAGGCCCAGAAAGGTTAAGTGACTTGCCCAAAGTCACACAGGTAATATCAGAGGTGGGATTTTAACCCAATACTTTTGACTCCAGAGGCAGTGTGTTTTTTTTCTTTTCCTGAAACACTATGTTGCTTCCTACCAATAATATTTTGTTATGTTGTATATATTTATAAAAGTCACACTGTCAGTACTTTTTAGTCAAAATTTTTATTTTTATGTCCTTTTCAGGATTTAGAACTTGAATAGCCTTTAGAGGTCATCTATCTCAACCCTCTCATTTTACAGATTGAGGAAATTGAAGTCACATTAGTTACCTAAGGTCTTACTTCTAGTAAACGGGATTAGAATCCAGGTTCTTTGATTTTTCAAATGCTGGGCTCTTTCTACCATGCTATGTTGCCTCTCAAGTTTGAATTCCTCCATGTTTTTAGACTTGGGGAAATAAATTTCAGTTTCTAAGGTCTTCGATTTCTTTTAAACACACAGGTGGAGCTGAGGTCTCTTTGATATGGATTCCCCTTTCAGTAATGCAGATCAAAGCCCATCCATGCCTGTCCATTCTGGCTGAATCTCACACCTGTCCTTCCATAACTTCACTATTAGGGATCCACCCAAAGTATGAAGAGCTATACTTGATTTCTCTTTCATATGAGGATACCAATTGTGTACACAGGCATTCCATTATTCTAGCCCATCTTCTTTTTCATGCATATATTTCTTTGATGTCATCCTTTACACCACTTCTTAATTCCTTTTTTGTAATGTGTTGTTGCAGTCTGCTCATATCTAACATATGCTTCTCCATTCCCCTTTGGATAGTCCTCAATTTTGATTCTTTCGAGACTCAGTATTTTATGATTTATAACCATAAATGCAGTAGAGGGAATACCACATTTGGAATCAGAGGACATGAGTGCCATTTTCTACTTGTGTGAATTCAGGCAAGTCACTTACCCTCTTTGGGACTCAGTTTCCTTATCTGTAAAGCTAGGAGTTGAACTAGATGATCTCTAAGTTCTCTTTCACCTCTAAACACAAGGTGCTATAGAATTATCTATTATTTTATTTATGGGTCTTAAAAAGTGTAAATAAGAGATTTTGGAAAAGGAGGAAGATTTGATGTACTTTGCAATATCCACATTCTTTTTATACTTGTAGAATACAGCATCAGTAGGTACAACTCTGAATATTTAATAAATAGAAGCAAAGGATCACTATTCTGCTTCTAAATGAATGTTTTTCAGCTCATATAATTCTCTCAAGGACAAAAAATGTTGTGCTAATTATCTTAATACGTGTGTATATTTTTCCCCTGACCTATTGGCTAGCCAGATATTCATCTTTATATATTTCAGTGTTATACTTTCATTTTCTTATTTAATTATTTTTTTCTGGTTAGACACTATGACTTCTACTTTCTTACTACTTTCTCAACCTTATCTTCCCCTGCCTCCTGTTTTTTGCCCAACTTCTTTTGCCATCTCATCTTTCAGTAGCAATTATTTGAATCCCTCTCTTGTTCCCACAACAAAAAAGCAAAGTTGGCATGGATCTTTTATGGGATGAAAGGACATGCCTGTGCATTCATCTCATGTTCTTCAAATGAATTAGGACTTTGTGACCTAACTCACTGGTATAATTGTAGCACCAGCAGATAAGTGTGTTTCCTCAACTGTATCCCTATCACCATAATTTTAAGAAACATTTTTTGTGTCCATTTCTTACAGTTGAGTTAGTCTTTTCAGTGCTGATTATCCCATTCCATTCTGCTTTCAGTAAGTTAATTGATATTTGAATACATGGCACAGTCCATGATGCCATAGGCAGAGAAAGGACTTAAGGGTCTTTGGCACCCTGACACACATTCTCCACTTTGCCCTGACCAGAGTTCTATTAGGCATCCGAATAAACACTGAGAAGCCTGTTTTGCCTGTGAGCCTCAGGCAAAGTGTAATAGGATGTAATCAGAGACCTTGTGAATCACCAAGTACCTTGAAAAACCTTGAGAACTTATTTGGAGCTGTGAAAATATCAAGGCATTCAATACTGTGTTCTGTTCAGGAGAATGAAGCCATGAGATTGAGCTGTTTGGTTAAATGTAATTATATCATCTGAACACTGAGTGGCACTAAAACCCAGGTCACAGATAAAACGCTTAGGATGCTGATTTCTAGGCCTAAAAATCTTAAATCAGCTTCTTAGGTTTAACATTTCATTGACGGGTAGATAAATGATAAATGTCATATTTTGGGGCATGATGTCATTTGACAAAATTGTATTGTTCTATGGACCAATTAATTTGGGGAATTAGAAGTTATTCACCCATGGATGTTCGATTTGTTGTCAGTCAACATTTGTTAAGTACCTACCATAGACACTGTATTAAACACTGAAGATATAAAGATATATGAAGATATAAACAAAAACCAGTCCCTGATCTTTAGGAGGGAGTCTGATGAGGGAGACAACATGCAAGCAACTATATTTGTATATATATAGACAGGATGCATTGGGGATCAGCTCAGAGGGGAAGCACTAAGATTACGCAGGACTAGGAAAAGCTTTTACAAAAGGTGAGACTAGCTAAAATATGAAAGAATTGAATTGTCATTGGTGTAGTAGAAATCACTGAATTCAGTGTCAGGAGAGCTGGGCTTGAATCTTGGCTTTGCTGCTTACTATCTATTTGACCTTGATCTTAACACCTCTGTAGCCCTCGGTTTCCTTATCTTTGAGATAAATAGGATTGAACTAAATGGTCTCCATAGTTCCCTCCAGTTCTAAATAACATGGTATCTAGAAATGCTTTTACTTCCTGGGATATTTATTTTATTTTATTTTTGTAAGTTGTTGTACTTGTCTGCATTTCAGGAAGAATTGGCAATTAAGAAGAAAGTTGTTTTGCCACCATCCAAGAGCCTTTTAGTTTTTGAGGAAGTGATTAGTAATTTTATTCCTTGCCCTTGAGTATTTTCCTGTTTTTCAAGATTCTTCATTTAAAAAAAAGACAGTTATAGGCACAGAGCTGTATGTACTTTTTAAAGTTTCAGTAGCATTTCCCAGAACTGAATCATCTTTGAATCTAGGTACTTGTACCTAGAGACTGTACTCAATAAATGATGACATGGAATCTACTTGTTCGCAGAATAATATTTATCCTTCTGGAAGGTCTTTCCAATTTGTAGGAAATCATAGTGTTTATTTTAGGAAGGAGTAGGATAAGCATTCTTTTAGGTGCTTACATGAACTGAACTCATCTTTTGAGAATTTCTCTTCTCTGACACGGATTTTTTGTATTATCCATTCTCTATACTATTTAATTTTAATTCAATTCAGTAGAATTTATTGAATTATTAGAGGAACAGTGTAGAGCAGTGGCTGGAACACTACCCTTACAGGAAGACCTGGGTTCAAGTCCTACACCTGATAACATACTGACTATGTGACCCTGGGCATGCCACTTAACCTCTTATTGATTCCAAGTAACTGTAGGGCAGGTGTCAATATGTATTGGTAAAGGGCTTTCTCACCAGTGAGCTCCCTTTTATACTTATATACCAACTCCCTATGCTGATCACAGGTCTGGCAAAAACAAAACAAAACAATGAACAAACAAAAAAACCCAGCACCTTATTGACCTGATCCCCCTGGTTTTTTTTTTGGAGGCAATTAAAGTTAAATGACTTGCCCAGGGTCATAAGATAATAAGTGACTGAGGCTGAATTTGAACTCATCTTGACTCCAAGGTCACTATACCACCTAGCTGATCCCCGTTTTTTAAAATAAACTTCAATGAACAAAGTAATTTTGAATCCAGCTGGGCTCTGGGGATAATATTGTTGAGTCAAAGAGTTGACAGTTTACAGTGTTGGTGAGATGGATGCAAACAAATTAATGCAAGTTTGAAAATGGCCAGGTTGATAGAGAAGATCAAAGAGAGCTGTCTGTGAGATTCAAGGAGGAAAGACTCATTTCTTGTTGGGAGGAATTTGGAAGGCTTTAGGCATGAGGAAGCTTCTGTGTAACAGTCATTGAATAAGGGAAAGGATGTCATTTGAAGGAGGTTGGAAAAGTCCACTGGAGGCAGAGACTCACAGAGCGCAAAAGTTCAAAGGTAGGAGTGGGGGAGAGATGAGACGGGGAAACGTCGAGGAGTGGAATTTGGCAAGAGCACAGAACATATAAAGGTCTGTGCTTGAAATGAAGCTGTGAAGGTAAACTGGGCTCAGATCACGGAGAGCCTTGGTTGCCAGACTAATAATGAATGCCCTCTCTATTCAGCAGGCAATGTAGAGACATTTGAAGTGCTTGATTAGGGGAAAGATGTGATTCAGGCCTTTGCATTAGAAAGATAGTTTTTGCCAGCAATATGATGATCGCAGAGGAGAGAAACTGGAGGCAGAGACCAGTTAGGAGGTTATTGCAATAGTCTAAGCAAGAGGTAAGAAGAGCTTCAACAAAGATGATATAGTAAAAGTAGAAAAGAAAAGATGCGTGTAAGAGTTATTTCTGAAGTAAAATAGAAAGGACTTGGCAGCTGATTAAGCATGGACAGTGAGGAAAAAGGAAGAGTCAAGAACGACACTGGTTTTGAGCCTGAGTGACTGTAAAAGTTGTGAGCTCACCAACAGAAACAGACATTAGTTCTTGATCTTGTAGTAAGATTTGCATAAGTTATGTAGGTTCTCCTGATATGCCTGTCTTTTTGATCCCTGATTTTATACTATAGAGGATATGCAGTAGCATGTAACTATTGCCATTTAGTAGAGAAATTATTAGTATTAACAGAATTAATCTCATATTTGCATCATTCTTCGTGTGATTTTAAAAATGCTTTATGATATATACATTGAGCTTCTATAGTGTTAACTAGCCATATTTCTCATGATGTACAACAGATGTATCTGTTTTTAAGACGGAAGGTATGCTAAAGAGAGAAGTCTAGGAGTCAACTTTTGCACCTGGTAACCTGCCATCCCTACTTACTATATTAGGCCATTTTTTTCACACCATACTAAGATGATGATCAGAACAACCTGGAAATTTTACTTCTCATTTTCCTGGAGGATGTTTTTTAACATTTCAATTTTATTTGTCTTGGACAGACACTGAAAATGGGCAATGAGTTGGGTCCAGAATTGAACAGAAGGAAGAGAACAGGCTGTATTGCCTTTGGGATACTTTCAAGTTCTTTTTTCCTGACCCCAAACTTCTTCCTGGGAAAAGGAGCCATCTTTTTAATACTCATATTCTTCCAAAGTTGTTGTAAGGCTGTGAGACATGGAACACTTCAGTCTCTGAAGAACTAAAAATGATTATCACCCAGAGAGCAGTGAAATGGTTATTGGTGGGTGCTGCAACATGTTAAACAGGGAATTGTAAAGGAGGAGAGTAAAGAGTGTCATCAAAGAAGTATGTGAATGAAAAAGAGAATGGCCTGGTCACATGAAGAGTGTGAGAGGTAAGCCACAGGTAGTCCAGGTGCTCCATTGGCATCTTTATGATATCCAAAGAAAGCAAGGAAGGCTTTATATTAGGCAGATCCCATGTGGGACCCAAATTTATGGGAGGATATGAACCAGAGTCTTATAGGATGGGAAGGAATGGACAGGTCACAGTCTGCATCATTAGAAGAAGTACCACAGGGATAGATAATAGACCCAATGAGATTATTTTATTTATAGAATTTTATTTTTAAATTTTGTTGGTATCTATGGCTGAAACCTTGCCTTTAAGGTGGTATGGGAGAGCGCGTGTGTACAAACATACATACACATATTCTCATATACTAATGAGTCTCCTAAATGACTAATATCTGGCCGTCATTTATCAGATGAAACTTGTAGAACATCTTAGAATTCACCCAGTCATCACCTATGGAAAAACTAGGCAAAGCATTAAGAATTTTAAAATAACTCATCATCAATAAAAAAGATGAATTTTTCTTCTTAAAAATGACATCTCTTTGATATTACAAGTTGCATGATGCAGACTGTGTGACAGCTCTGTATGGACTGAGGCTGCTAGATCCATGAGGATATCTTATTTTAGGTAACACGTCAATAGAATTTACATTCCTAATGGAACTAAAGTTGAAGAAAAAAATGGGATTTCTGTTGATAGGTTGATAGGTTGATAAAAGATTCAATTTAAAAATAAGGTGTAGAGCATTGTAATAAATTAGGAAGCAAAGAAGTCATTGCCAGTGGCATGTCCTTTTAGCTGATTCCACATTTGTAGAAAGCTATGCATTTAGAGGGTGAAGGGGAAATATTAGTCATTGCTGATTCCGAATTATTCCCACTGCTGTTTGACTTTGTCTTTTAATGTAACCAATTTACTAGACTATTAGTGTGGTGACACCTCTGTCTCTATATTTAACATGTTTCCTGATATCAATATTCAGCAGATCGTTGAACAAAATGAATGCTGTAGTAAAAGTGTCATGGAATCTTCAGTTTTGACATGTATGAGAGGCACATTATTTGAGTATTCTTCGGAGTCATGAAAGATTTTCTGCTTAAGGTTCAAGTACAATAAGGATTTTCTTTTTATTGTGAAATTCTCCAGATGCTCCTATTTACATAGAGCCCCAGAATTCATAGTGATGTGAAAGAGATTGTTCTAATGAAGCACAATGGAAAACCAAAGTGGATGAAAAATTAATATTGTCCAAATCATATATGAAGCTGGACAGCTTGTCAGTTTATTCTATCATATGTGTATAATAATAACTATTAATAATAGTTAGCATTTACATAGCACTTAAGGTTTACAGAGTAGTTTACAAATATTGCCTCATTTAATCCTCATAACAACCCTGGGAAGTATCTTGGACAAATGCTCCAAATGAATAATTAACACAGCCTATAATTGAACAATTAATTGTACAAGGAGATGGGACTGTATTGCATTAGGGAAACTGTCCAGCACTTTCAATGATCCCAAGCTATATATATGCCATTGCAAAAATCAGTCTTTTAATACTAATATCATTCCAATTACTTAATAAATGTATGTTATATTGAATTGGGCCAGGTATCTTGTGAAAAGAGAGTTAAACAAAATAAATGGACAAGTCCAGTAGTATGCTGATACCTTCAGTTTTCAGAAAGAAAAAAGGAAGAAGTCTTTTGGCATGGTGGATCAATCTTTGGGCAGAATTTATGATAAAACATGGACAAGAGTCTCCCTGGAGGAGAAGATAAGAAGGAGTCATATTGGAGGGTAGTTAACATATTTAAAAAATTGTGGATTATTCCAAGTATTAGTGTTGTATTTAGTAAGATACAGGGAGTAAAGTGAAATATACATCTCTGTATACCAGAGTGCCTAGTTTAGTGTCCTGCACATAGCTGACACTTGATATATAGTAGTTGTTAGTGGTGATGATAATGTATTAATGATTATGATGATGAAAGATAGTTTAGAACTTGAACTAAATGCTTTCTCCATGAGCCCTATAAGGTAGATAATTAAATATTGTGATGTTAATTGAATTTCGTATTTTGTTATAAACTTTACAAATATGACCTTTCCATATATAAAGGTGACAAGAAAAGCATTGCATATGAAATGATGAATCTCTATTACATACAACTTGGGTTTTTTGTCTTTTAAAGTTTTGCACAGGCTCTGGGCTTATTCTGCTAACTTGCACTAGACTACCAGGTTGGGTACCCAGACAGCAATTGAGTACTGACCTTTCAGGATTCTAGGGGTAACCGAGGGGCTTGGAGGTTTTTACTGTAACTCATGAGCCCCCATGTGGCGTATTCCTTCCAAATATCATGTAACCAGTTAGTATCTTTCTAACACCAATTAACTAATTAAAAACAAATAGCTCTTACAAAGGAATCATTCTTTTTCCTGGTATAGCTATGGTATAGCAAAGTAATGAAGTACAATGACATCCTCTTAATACGAGAGGTGCACTTTCCTTCTGTATACTCCTTTGGACCCTGGGGAGACTGAACTCAAACTTAAAATGATTTGTACACAACATATTCTTCCCAAATTTGTAGCCCTTGGACTACTTTTATCTCCTTGCAGAGTCCCCACCAAGCTTACGTCTGGGTACAGACTTGTCCGTAGACAACTTGCTCCCTTGCTCAGCTCCTCAAATGATCTGGGTCAGGCAAATTGTTTCTCTGACACAGCTCATGGCCAGACTCAGCTGCTCCAAACTGTTATTTATTCCAGTTCCTGGACCTCTGATGACTCCTCTGACCTTTTGAAGCTCACCAGGGCATAAATTGTTCTGTTTTCTCTGCAGATGTTCTTTCTAAGATTAAGAAAAAACAAACACAAGAGAGATAAGAAATAGATCATATTATTCTCAGGCATGCAGTGATCAGTTTGGTGGCAAGGTATTGCCTTGGCTTAATATCTGAGGAGAGAATGAGAAATCCTCCACTTAAATTTTTCATATATACTCCCAATTCCAACTTAGTAGCCAATTAAAAGACTTTTTGTGACCATGCAAAGAGTCAGCAGAAGTAGCCAGCAGATACCTGTCCCTGCTCTGAAGCAGAGGAAAGAACCTCGTGTCCCACCTTCACCTCCATTAAGCATGCCTGGAAAAAGTCTCATTAAAGTTCTTTGTGTTGGCTGGGCAGCAGGCAAAGAATATAATGCATGCTCTGTATCATGTACCAGGAAAGACAAATCCATGCATGTTCTGAATAGTAGGCCCTCATTGTTCAGTTTTCTATTATACATTAAATTTCACATTGTAGCAACAACAGTGCCCTGCTTATCTGTCTTTTTCTGAAATTGCTTCTGTTCTCTTCTAAGTATTTTTAAAATGTTTTACTGATGCTCCTTTCTTTTCTTTTCTTTTTTTGGCATCACTATTTTTTGTTCAGTCATTTTTCAGTCATACCCGACTCTTTGTGACCCCCTTTGGGGTTTTCCTAGCAAAGATACTGAAGTGGTTTGCCATTTCCTTCTGCAGCTCACTTTATAGATGAGGAAACTGAGGCAAACAAGGTTAAGTGACTTGCCCAGGGTCACACTCTGGCAAGGGAGCTACCTGCATCGCTAATATTGTCCTTCAACTCCTCCCCCCATATAAAAGTTTTCCCTTGTAACAAGTATAGTCCATCAAAACATGTAACCACCTTTTTGTGTCTGAAAATGAATGTTTCATTTTGTACCTCTCTGCCAAGAAATCTGAACCATCAGTCATCATCAGCAACCTTCTGAAGTTATGATTGGAAATTGTGTTGTCTTTAAGTCTTTAAAAGTTGTAGTCATTGTATAAATTGTTATACCAGTTCTATTTACTTCAGTATACTTAAGTTATATAAATCTTCTTAGGTTCTTATGAATGCATTCCTTTTATAATTTCTTACTGTATAATAATAATATATTACATTCATATGAAATCATTTGATTATTAGTCCTCCAATTTATTGCCACCCACTTGGTTTCCAGTTCTTTACTACAACCCAAAAATGTTCATATGGGGTCTTTCCCTCTGTCATTGATTACTACTGTGCTTAGTAGTAGAATAGTAGTATTAGCAGTGGTGGTAGTAGTAGTAGTAGTACTTGTAGTAGTAGTACTTGTAGTAGTAGTACTTGTAGTAGTAGTACTTGTAGTAGTAGTAGTAGTAGTAGTAGTAGTAGTAGTAGTAGTAGTAGTAACTGGGTAAAAGGGAATGTACAATTTAGTGACTATTGACTTCCTTCAAGACTCAGCTTAAATCTTATGCTCTGCAGCAGACCTTTCTCACCTCTCCCATTCAATTGCTCCCCTCCCTCTGAGATTATCTCCAGTTTGCCCTGTAAATATCTTAGGTGTAAATGTTTGTTTTTATGTTGTCTACTCTATTAGAATGTGAGATCTTTAAGAGTAGGGACTATTTTTTACTTTTCTTTGCATTTCTAGCATCTCACATAGTGCCCACACATAGTAAGCACATGACAAATGCTTGTTGACTTGGCTTGACTTTTGGGGTATAGTTCCAAATTACTTTCTAAATGGTTGAACCACTTTACAACTCCACTTACAGTACAGTGAAAATCTGAGGGATGTATGATGTAGAAGCTCAGAATTCTTTTCATTTGAATAAATCTTATTATTAGTGATTTAGAGCAGTATCGCATATGGTTGTTGATAGCTTACTTTTATTATTTTGAGAACTGCCTCTTCATGTTCTTTGACTATCTATTGGAGATTGGTGTTTGTTATTTGTATGTAGTATTTGCATTAATTCCCTATATATCTTGAATGTTAGACATTGATCAGAGAAATTTGCCTGAAAGATATTCCCCAGTTAAATTTTCCCTTTTAATTCTAATTGTATTTATTTTGCTTATGAAAAATCCTTTCAATTTTATGTAATCAAAATTGTTGATCTTATTTTTTCATGATCATTTCTGCCCCATGCCTGAGAAGGAACTTTCCCCTCATACATTGTTGTGAAAGGTGTCTCTTGTTCTTTAATTTGTTTTTCATATGACCTTTTATTATATATCTAGGTCCCATATCCATTTGGAGCTCATTGTGGCATATGATATAAGAAGCTGGTCTAAACCGAATCTCTACCAAACTGTTTTCTCGCTGTCCAGGAAGTTTTTGTTGAATAGTGAAACTTTATCCCAGAAATTGGTGTACTTGTGCTTCTTGAACACTATGCTGTTATGTTTGTGTCCATAATTCTTTCCACTGGTCAACTTTTCTACTTTTTAACCAGCATCAAATTACTTATTATGTTCATTTTTTTGTTTTAATTTAATTTAATATATTTAGTTTTCAGCATTGATTTTCACAACAGTTTGAATTACAAATTTTCTCCCCATTTCTACCCTCCTGCCCACTCCAAGATGGCATATACTCTGGTTGCACCATTCCCCAGTCAACCCTCCCATCTGTCACCCCACTCCTCTCCCATCCCCCTTCTCTTCTTCTCTTGTAGGGCAAGATAAATTTCTATGCCCCATTTCCTGTGTATCATATTTCCTGGTTGCATGCAAAAACTTTTTTCTTTGTTGTTGTTTTTGAACGTCTGTTTTTAAAACTTTGAGTTCCAAATTCTCTCCCCTCTTCCTTCCCCACCCACCCTCCCTAAGAAGGCAAGCAATTCAAAATAGGCCACATGTGTATCATTATGTAAAACCCTTCCACTATACTCATGTTGTGAAAGATTAACTATGTTTTGCTCCTTCCTAACCTATCCCCCTTTATTGAATTTTCTCCCTTGACCCTGTTCCTTTTTGAAAGTGTTCGTTTTTGATTACCTCCTCCCCTCATCTGCCCTCCCTTCTATCATCCCCCCTTTTTTATCTTCTTCCTCCTTCTTTCCTGTGGGGTAAGATACCCAATTGAGTGTGTATGGTATTCCCTCCTCAGGTCAAATCCGATGAGAGCAAGATTTACTCATTCCTCCTCACCTGCCCCCTCTTCTCTTCCTAGAAAATTGCTTTTTCTTGCCACTTTTATGCGAGATAATTCATCCCATGCTATCTCTCCCTTTCCCCCTCTCTCAATATATTCCTCTCTTATCCCTTAATTTGATTTTATTTTTTTAGATATCATCCCTTCATATTCAACTCACCCTGTGCCCTCTGTGTGTGTGTGTGTGTGTATACATACATATACATACACCCATATATATACACACACCTACATATACATACATAGACACACACATATGTATATATGTATACATATATATATATATGCATATTCCTTTCAGCTACCATGATATTAAGGTCTCATGAATCATACAGATCATCTTTCCATGTAGGAATGCAAACAAAACAGTTCAACTTTAGTAAGTCCGTTATGATTTCTCTTTCTTATTTACCTTTTTATGCTTCTCTTGATTCTTGTGTTTGAAAGTCACATTTTCTATTCAGCTCTGGTCTTTTCACTGAGAAAGCTTAAAAGTCCTCTATTTTATTGAAAGTCCATATTTTGCCTTGGAGCATGATACTCAGTTTTGCTGGGTAGGTGATTCTTGGTTTTAATCCTAGCTCCATTGACCTCTGGAATATTGTATTCCAAGCCCTTCGGTCCCTTAATGTGGAAGCTGCCAGATCCTGTGTTATCCTGATTGTTTTTTCACAATACTCAAATTGTTTCTTTCTGGCTGCTTGCAGTATTTTCTCCTTGATCTGGGAGCTCTGGAATTTGGTGACAATCTTCCTAGGAGGATCTATTTGAGGAGGCAATCAGTGGATTCTTTCTTTTTTTTATTTTTTATTTTTTTAATTTAAATTTATTTATTTAACATATTTGGTTTTCAGCATTGATTTTCACAACAATTTGAATTACAAATTTTCTCCCCATTTCTACCCTCCCCCCACTCCAAGATGGCTTATATTCTGGTTGCCCTGTTCCCCAGTCAGCCCACCCCTCTATCACCCCCTTCCCCTCTCATCCCCTTTTCCCTTCCTTTCTTGTAGGGCAAGATAAATTTCTACGCCCCATTGCCTGTGTATCTTATTTTTTAGTTGCATGCAATAACTTTTTTTTTTGAACATCTGATTTTAAAACTTTGAGTTCCAAATTCTCTCCCCTCTTCCCTTCCCACCCACCCTCCCTAAGAAGTCGAGCAATTCAACCTAGGCCACACATGTATCATTATGTATAACCCTTCCACAATACTTATGTTGTGAAAGGCTAACTACATTTTGCTCCTTTTCAACCCATCCTGCTTTATTGAATTTTCTCCCTTGACCCTGTCCCCTTTCCAAAGTGTTTGTTTTGATTACCTCCACCCCCATCTGCCCTCCCCTCCATCATCCCCCCCCTTTTATTTTTTTTTTATCTTCCTCCCTCTTCTTTCCTGTGGGGTAAGATACCCAACTGAGTATGTATGGTATTCCCTCTCAGGCCAATTCTGATGTGAGCAAGGTTCACTTATTCCCCCCTCACCTGCCCTCTCCCCTCCTCCCACAGAACTGCTTCCTCTTGCCACCTTTATGCGAGATAATCCACCCCATTCTATCTCTCCCTATCTCCCTCTCTCAGTATGTTGCTCTCTCATCCCTTAATTTCATTTTATTTCTTTTAGATATCTTCCCTTCATCTTCAACTCACCCTGTGTCTGCTCTCTCTCTTTTACATATATATATATATACACATATATATATACACATACATATACATATAGATATATACATACATACACATTCACTTATATATATACATAAACATATACATATATATATGCATATTCCCTTCAACTACCCTAATACTGAGGTCTCATGAATCATACACATCATCTTTCCATGTAGGAATGTAAACAAAACAGTTCACCTTTAGTAAGTCCCTTGCAATTTCCATTTCTTGATTACCTTTTCATGCTTCTATTGATTCTTGTGTTTGAAAGTCAAATTTTCTATTCAGTTCTGGTCTTTTCACTGAGAAAGCTTGAAAGTCCTCTATTTTATTGAAAATCCATATTTTGCCTTGGAACATGATACTCAGTTTTGCTGGGTAGGTGATTCTAGGTTTTAATCCTAGCTCCATTGACCTTCGGAATATCACATTCCAAGCCCTTCGATCTCTTAATGTAGAAGCTGCCAGATCTTGGGTTATTCTGATTGGGTTTCCACAATACTCAAATTGTTTCTTTCTGGCTGCTTGCAATATTTTCTCCTTGATCTGGGAGCTCTGGAATTTGGCAACAATATTCCTAGGAGATTTCTTTTTGGGATCTATTTGAGGAGGCGATTGATGAATTCTTTCAATTTCTATTTTGCCCTGTGGCTCTAGAATATCAGGGGAGTTCTCCTTGATAATTTCTTGAAAGATGGTATCTAGGCTCTTTTTTTGATCATGGCTTTCAGGTAGTCCAGTAATTTTTAAATTATCTCTCCTGGATCTATTTTCTAGGTCACTGGTTTTTCCAAGGAGATATTTCACATTGTCTTCCATTTTTTCATTCCTTTGGTTCTGTTTTATAATATCTTGATTTCTCAACAAGTCACTAGCTTCCACTTGCTCCAATCTAATTTTTAAAGTAGTATTTTCTTCAGTGGTCTTTTGGACCTCCTTTTCCATTTGGCTAATTCTGCCTTTCAAGGCATTCTTCTCCTCATTGGCTTTTTGGAGCTCTTTTGCCATTTGAGTTAGTCGATTTTTTAAGGTGTTGTTTTCTTCAGCGTATTTTTCAGTATTTTTTTGGGTCTCCTTTAGCAAGTCATTGACTTGTTTTTCATGGTTTTCTCGCATCCTTCTCATTTCTCTTCCCAATTTTTCCTCTACTTCTCTAACTTGCTTTTCCAACTCCTTTTTGAGTTCTTCTATGGCCTGGGGCCAGTTCATGATTTTCTTGGAGGCTTTTGTTGTAGGCTCTATGACTTTGTTGTCTTCTTTAGGCTGTATGTTTTGGTCTTCTTTGTCACCAAAGAAAGAATCCAAAGTCTGAGACTGAATCTGGGCGCATTTTCGCTGCCTGGCCATATTCCCAACCAACTAAGTTGACCCTTGAGTTTTTCAGTGAGGTATGACTGCTTGTAGACTAACGAGTTCTATGTTCCACGTTTGGGGGGGAGGTGCCAGCTCTGTCAGACCCGCACTGCTCCTTCCCCAACAACCCCCAACCCGAACTGGGCTTAGATCTTCAGCAGGCTGTGCACCCCTGCTCTGATCCACCACTTAATTTCTCCCACCAGGTGGGCCTGGAGCCAGAAGTAACAACAGCTGTAGCTGCCCCACCTCCGCTGCCCCCGGGGTTGGAAGCCGAACCGCGAACTCCTTCCACTCCCGCAGCTTTTCCCACTAACCTTCTCCGCAGTCTTTGGTGTTTGTGGGTCGAGGGGTCCGGTAACTGCCGCAGCTCACTGATTCAGGGCACTAGGGCCCCCTCCGCCCGGCTTCTGGTCTGGATGGTCCACGCTGCTCAGGCTGGGCTCTGCTCCACTCCGTTCCCAGCTCCTAGCTCCCAGCTCCCAGCTCCCAGCTCCGTGTGGAATAGACCTCACCCAGAGACCATTCAGGCTGTCCTGGGCTGGAGCCCTGCTTCCCTCTCCTGTTCTGTTGGTTCTGCCGTTCTAGAATTGGTTCAGAGCCATTTTTTATAGGTTTTTGGAGGGACTCGGTAACGGAGCTCACTCTAATCCCTGCTTACCAGCCGCCATCTTCCAGTGGATTCTTTCAATTTCTATTTTGCCCTCTGGCTCTAGAATATCAGGGCAGTTCTCCTTGATAATTTCTTGAAAGATGATATCTAGGCTCTCTTTTTGATCATGGCTTTCAGGTAGTCCAATAATTTTTAAATTATCTCTCCTGGATCTATTTTCTAGGTCAGTGGTTTTTCCAATGAGATATTTGACATTGTCTTCCACTTTTTCATTCCTTTGGTTCTGTTTTATAATATCTTGATTTCTCAGCAAGTCACTAGCTTCCACTTGTTCCAATCTAATTTTTAGGGTAGTATTTTCTTCAGTGGTCTTTTGGACCTCCTTTTCCATTTGGCTAATTCTGCCTTTCAAGGCATTCTTCTCCTCATTGGCTTTTTGGAGCTCTTTCACCATTTGAGTTAGTCTATTTTTTAAAGTGTTGTTTTCTTCAGCGTATTTTTTTCAGTATTTCTTTGGGTCTCCTTTAGCAAGTCATTGACTGCTTTTTCATGGTTTTCTCACATCCTTCTCATTTCTGGTCCCAATTTTTCCTCTACTTCTCTAACTTGCTTTTCCAAATCCTTTTTGAGCTCTTCCATGGCCTGAGACCAGTTCTTGTTTTTCTTGGAGGCTTTTGTTGTAGGCTCTTTGACTTTGTTGTCTTCTTTGTCACCAAGAAAGATTCCAAAGTCTGAGACTGAATCTGAGTGCATTTTTGCTGCCTGGCCATGTTCCCAGCCAACTTACTTGACCCTTGAGTTTTTCGTCAGGGTATGACTGCTTGTAGAGCAAAGAGAACTTTGTTCCAAGCTTGAGGGGATGCGTTGTTGATTTCAGAGCTATTTCTATACAGTCAGCTCTGCCACACCAGCACTCCTCCTTCCTCAAGAACCACCAACCCGGACCTGACGCAAATCTTCAGCAGGCTCTGCACTCTTGCTCTGATCTGCCACTTAATTCCTCCCACCATGTGGGCCTGGGGTCGGAAGTAACTGCAGCTGTAGTTCTGTAGCTGCACCTCCCCCGCTCCCCCTGGGGCAGTGGCCGAACTATGAACTCTGTCCCCTGCAGCTTTTCCTGCTAACCTTCTCTGTTGTCTTTGGTGTTTGTGGGTTAAGAAGTCTGGTAACTGCCACAGCTCACTGATTCAGGGCGCTAGGGCCTGTTCCAGCCTGCTGCTGGTCTGGTTCGTCCTGCCGCCGCCCACGCTGAGCTCCACTCCCCTCTGCTTCGTGTGTGATGGACCTCATCCAGCGACCATCCAGGCTGTCTCGGGCTAGATCCCTGCTTCCCTCTGCTATTGTGTGGATTCTGCAGTTCTAGAATTTTTTCAGAGCCATTTTTTATAGTTTTTTGGAGGGACCTGACAGGGAGCTCAGGTAAGTCTCTGCTTTTCAGCTGCCATCTTGGCTCCGCCCCCAGAAGTCCTCAGAACAAAGAAGACCTTATTTATATTCATTTTGCAATTTTGGGAATAGAGAAATAAAGTGATTAGCCTAGGGTCATATGCTAGTAAGTCACCTGGCCTATATGACTTATATACTTTGATAATGACAGGACTTGGGGATGTGATTGCTAAACCATTGTCATTGGCCTTTGAGGAATTGTAGAGAACTGGAGAGCTGCCAAAGGACTTGATTCAGGCAAATATACTAATTTTGAAAAAGAGTCAGAAGGTGAATTCTTCAAACTATAGGTCAGTGAGCTGGATATCATCTCCTAAAAAAATTCTAAAATGCTTTTTCAAATGGGTGGTTTCTAAGCATGTAGAAAGGAAACTAATAATTAGCAAGAAGTAGAATGGTTTCTTTAGGAACAAACTATGCTTGACTAAACTAATTAAAAAAATAAGATTGCTATACTGATGGCTCAGGGGAATAGTAGCTAGGCACAGTACATTCATAGAATGTTCAAAGCCCAGAAGGCTAATGAGGCTAAAAGCTGGTTTGACAAATTGCTGAGTTTTGCAATAATCCAATGTTTGAACATAGAGTTATGGAATTTTAGAGTTGGAAGCCACCTTTGACATCATCTAGTCCAGTGCCTCATTGTGTAGATGGAGAATCTAAGGCCCAGAGAGCTAGAGTAACTCGTCCAAGGTCATAGCTCCTCAGAATGTCAGAACTAGAATCCAGGCATCCTCTTCCCCAGTCCAGGTTCTTTTTTCTCCACCAATTTTTGTCTTCCTGCTCTTCTGTTTCAAGTTAGAAACTATTGTTTGGTTTTCAGGGCAAAAAACTAGCCCCAGAATATTACAAAATGGCCCTAAGGGAGTACTCAAATGGGCCCAAGGCCAGATGGTAAGTTCCAAGTGTAGAATAAGTTGCTTATTATCATCAACATTAGTTGTTATTTATTAATTTAAAAAACCCTAAACATTTCATTGGTTAAATGGAGTGATCTTTTGTCAGTGTATTTGAGAGTTGTTGATGACAAGTCTGTGCTTAAAAATGTCACATCTGTGGTTCCTGTAGAAGAGTGAAGAAAGGAGCATGCCACTGAAAAATGACAGAAAAGTTAAAAAAAACCTCCCTAATTAGCTAATGAGCCAGCCTTATAAAAAGGCAAGGAGGGCCAAGTGCATTAACATCTAAAGTGAGTCAGTAGAGCTGCAACTAGTAATTTTGGTTCTGGGTCATGAAAACATGAAATGCATCCCAAGCAAGCAGCAAGAATGGTGTCCTTAAATAGACTTTGTGATCATGATATGAGAATGATAGAGGAAGTAATGAAAAGAAATTCAGTTGAATGGGATGGGCAGATTAATTACCACAGAAGCTTCTATGCTGTTGAAGGAATGCATGTGTTGCATTACGGTGTCCCTGGAGCAAAGCTTTGATTGCTTCACCCTAGTGAAGGCTCTGTGAACAAGTTTATTTGCTGCCAGTACATGATTTCCTAAGGGCAGGGTTTTCCACTGTACTCAGAATGGGGAGACAGATATACCTGATGCTGGCCCAATAGGCACATGACCGCTCAACTTATTTCTGTCATTAAAAAAAGCAAACAAACAAAACCAAAACCCAAAACATATGTCCTCCTTTATCTAGTTCAGTCCATGGTATGGATTTTGGTAAGTGAGACCATGAGAGAGGTATACTTTTTAGCCTTTCTACCTGTAGACAAACAGTGTTGGGAACACAAGGCTAAAACTCCTACAAGTTTTCAGTTCTTTGATAAAATATTTTAATGAATCAATCTATCTTTGCCACCGATTTTCATTAGTTAAAATAAGTAATAATGGAAGTGCTATGTTATTCCAGATATTCCCCTTCTTCCTTAAGCCAACCCTACCTGCAGCCTAGAAGGGACTCTTCCCTTTCTGGCACTTTATATTCTTCTTAGGGACTAACATTCTAATTTCTATCTCTTTTTCTGTGATCATTTCAAACCTCTTCTACTTTGCTAAAAGATTTTTGAGGGTGTAGTCTGAGTATTATTTTATGACTTTATCTCTCCCAATGCTCAGTTCAAGTATAATGAGTAGAGTTGGCACCTAATAATTCATTGATGAATGTATGACTGAGGGACTGGTGGCTAACAAACACACAAATGAACTAGGCTTAATTTTTGAACTACCGTCACCAGAATTAAAACATAAAAGTCAGCCATAACATGATCCATATGTAAGAATAAATTTGCTGCATAACACTGGTAAGGTAGCATTCTTAAAGCAGTATTAGATAAGGTATTACTATTATTATTACTAATAGTAATAATAGCATAAGAACATTTAAAGTCTAAATTTAAATGGAAATCCTTAGGATTCTATTTAAGCTTCAGTGTATGGGTGTTAAAAACACATAGAAGATGGTGACTGGAAAGCAGGGACTAGCGTGAGCTCCCCACCAAGTCCCTCCAAAAACCTATAAAATTGGCTCTGAACCAATTCTAGAACTGCAGAACCCACAAAACAGCAGAGGGAAGCAGGGCTCCAGCCCAGGACAGCCTGGACAGTGTCTGGGTGAGGTCTATCCTGCACAGAGCTGGGAGCAGAGCGGAGCGGAGCAGAGCCCAGCGTGAGCGGCGCGGAGCAACCAGACCAGGAGCGGGGTGGAGTGTGCCCTAGTGCCCTGAATCAGTGAGCTGCAGCAGTTACCAGACTTCTCAACCCACAAACACCAAAGACAACAGAGAAGGTTAGTGGGAAAAGCTGCGGGAGTGGAAGGAGTTCGCAGTTCAGCTACCTCCCCGGGGGCAGCAGAGGTGGGGCAGCTACAGAAGTACAGCTGCAGTTGCTTCTGGCCCCAGGCCCACCTGGTGGGAGGAATTAAGTGGCGGATCAGAGCAAGAGTGCACAGCCTGCTGAAGATCTTAGTCCAGTCCGGGTTGGGGGTTCTTGGGGAAGGAGGAGTGCTGGTGTGGCAGAGCTGGCGCATCCCCCCAAGCATGGAACATAGTTCTCTTAACTCCACAAGCAGTCATACCCTGCTGAAAAACTCAAAGGTCAAGTTAGTTGGCTGGGAATATGGCCAGGCAGCGAAAACGCACTCAGATTCAGTCTCAGACTTTGGATTCTTTCTTTGGTGACAAAGAAGACCAAAACATACAGACAGAAGAAGTTAACAAAGTCAAAGAGCCTACAACAAAAGCCTCCAAGAAAATCATGAACTGGTCTCAGGCCATGGAAGAGCTCAAAAAGGAGTTGGAAAAGCAAGTTAGAGAAGTAGAGGAAAAATTGGGAAGAGAAATGAGAAGGATGTGAGAAAACCATGAAAAACAAGTCAATGACTTGCTAAAGGAGACCCAAAAAAATACTGAAAAATATACTGAAGAAAACAACACCTTAAAAAATCGACTAACTCAAATGGCAAAAGAGCTCCAAAAAGCCAATGAGGAGAAGAATGCCTTGAAAGGCAGAATTAGCCAAATGGAAAAGGAGGTCCAAAAGACCACTGAAGAAAATACTACTTTAAAAATTAGATTGGAGCAAGTGGAAGCTAGTGACTTGTTGAGAAATCAAGATATTATAAAACAGAACCAAAGGAATGAAAAATGGAAGACAATATGAAATATCTCCTTGGAAAAACCACTGACCTAGAAAATAGATCCAGGAGAGATGATTTAAAAATTATTGGACTACCTGAAAGCCATGATCAAAAAGAGAGCCTAGATATCATCTTTCAAGAAATTATCAAGGAGAACTGCCCTAATATTCTAGAGCCAGAGGGCAAAATAGAAATTGAAAGAATCCAGCTATCGACTCATCAAATAGATCCCAAAAAGAAATCTCCTAGGAATATTGTCACCAAATTCCAGAGCTCCCAGATCAAGGAGAAAATATTGCAAGCAGCCAGAAAGAAACAATTTGACTATTGTGGAAACACAATCAGAATAATCCAAGATCTGGCAGCTTCTACATTAAGAGATCGAAGGGCTTGGAATACGATATTCCGGAGGTCAGTGGAGCTAGGATTAAAACGAAGAATCACCTACCCAGCAAAACTGAGTATCATGCTCCAAGGAAAAATATGGATTTTCAATAAAATAGAGGACTTTCAAGCTTTCTCAGTGAAAAGACCAGAGCTGAATAGAAAATTTGACTTTCAAACACAAGAATCAAGAGAAGCATGAAAAGGTAATCAAGAAATGGAAATTGCAAGGGACTTACTAAAGGTGAACTGTTTTGTTTACATTCCTACATGGAAAGATGATGTGTATGATTCAGTATTAGGGTAGCTGAAGGGAATATGCATATATATATATATATATATATATATATATATATGTTTATGTGTATATATATATATGTGAATGTGTATGTATGTATATATGTATGTGTGTGTGTATATATATATATATACATATATATATATATGTATATATATATATATATATATATATATAGAGAGAGAGAGAGAGAGAGAGAGAGAGAGAGAGTGGTCACAGGGTGAGTTGAAGATGAAGGGAAGATATCTAAAAGAAATAAAATCAAATTAAGCTATGAGAGAGGAATATATTTAGAGAGGGAGATAGGGAGAGATAGAATGGGGTGGACTATTTCACATAAAGGTGTCAAGAGGAAGCAGTTCTGTGGGAGTAGGGGAGAGGGCAGGTGAGGGGGGAATGAGTGAATCTTGCTCTCATCAGATTTGGCCTGAGGAGAGAATACCATACATCCTCAATTGGGTATCTTACCCCACAGGAAAGAAGAGGGAAGAAGATAAAAAAAAGGGGGGATGATGGAGGGGAAGACAGATTGGGGTAGAGGTAATCAAAAACAAACACTTTCGAAAGGGGACAGGGTCAAGGGAGAAAATTCAATAAAGGGGGATGTGTTGGGAAGGGGCAAAATATAGTTAGTCTTTAACAACATGAGTATTGTGGAAGGGTTATACATAATGATACACATGTGGCCTATGTTGAATTGCTTGACTTCTTAGGGAGGGTGGGTGGGAAGGGAAGAGGGGAGAGAATTTGGAACTCAAAGTTTTAAAAACAGATGTTCAAAAAACAAACAAAAAAGAGTTCTTGCATGCAACTGGAAAATAAGATACACAGGCAATGGGGCGTAGAAATTTATCTTGCCCTACAAGAAAGGAAGGCAAAAGGGGATGGGAGGGGAGTGGGGTGATAGAAGGGAGGGCTGACTGGGGAAAAGGGCAACCAGAATATACGCCTTCTTGGAGTGAGGGGGATGGTAGAAATGGAGAGAAAATTTGTAATTCAAACTCTTGTAAAAATCAATGCTGAAAACTAAATATATTAAATAAATAAATTAAAAAAAACACATAGATAGATCAGCCTTAGAATAAGAATCACTTTATACAGAAAAGAATTTTCTCTTCTTTTTTTGATTGAATTTATCCATTAACATTTTAACAAAAAATTTACTGCTGCTGAGTTTGGACAAGTTATTCCAATTTGATGATATCCCTGAGGAGACTTTGGTGGATGGAATGCCTGGTCTGGAGTCAGGAAGACTCATTTTCATGAATTCAAATCTGTCCTCAGATACTTACTGGCTATATGGCCCTGGGCAAGTCACTTAGCTCTGTTTACCTCGGTTCCCTTGTCTGTAAAATGAGCTGGAGAAGGAAATGGCAGACTACTCTAATGTCTCTTTCAAGAAAATCCCAAATGAGGTGATGAGGAATTGGACATGACTGAAAAACAACTGAACTGAACTGAACTTATTTGAAATGAAGGAGGGAAAGAAAAAAACTGCTTCATTGACTCTCCTGTACCCTCACCACCTTAAAGATAATAGCAAAAATGCCCTATTTATTCTTTCTCAACTTAATCTTCCATGTGTTTTCAGATTTTGTCACTTTTATTATTTATTATTAGTGACCACACTAACAACAACAACAACAAACTGTGACATAAGCTTTCATGTGGCACGAAGGACTCAAACCTCTCGCAATCCTAGAATATGTGGAAACTTTACAGTGTAACATCATTCAAAATGTTGTCAACAACTCACCTTACAAATATAATTCAGAAAACTCAAGGAAGAAAAATTATTTACAAATTGTTGAAAACAAATAGACCCCTAGCCTCATGTAAAACATCAACACCTAGCAATGAGCAGTATCTCCAAAGACTTATAGCGCTCCAGCTCCTTAGTCTATGAGAGCTAGGGTTCCTAGCAGGTGTTGCCTTTTGTAATTCCCCAGTACATGATGCATCCTATGGCTTTCCACAGTTCCCTGCAGGTTGTACCCATAACTCCTGTAGTTTCCTGTGATTCTTGTGCCAGCAGTATCAGCTGTCCCCCCTTCTGCCGTTCTTTAGTCCAGTAATTCATCTACCTCACTCTGCCTACAGTTCTTCACAGTTCCCAGCAGGTGGCTCACAAAGCCTTTTTATAGAGTAAAAACCTCTTTTCTGTTGTGGCCTACAGAAAAGTGTATTTCTGAAATGCCTGTGTTAGCCATTGAGTCAGACAAAATTGTCACCTCTCTAAAGCCCCTCCCTTGTGCTTTAGCTTACACAGACCTCTAGTCTCATGCATAAACTCCCAATTCTTAATCTTCAAATACTGACACTGGATTGCATGAAGGTGAATCTGATGCCTTCTCCTTAGCATTTAGGCCTATTTCCTGCCCTTGTTAGCACATCCCTCAGATCTAGGAACTCTAAAAACAATTTCTCCAATGGTCTATTGAGCTCCTTAACGCCATTGAGGGCTAGTTGAGTGAAATTATTCTAATTACCTGGAGCTGCTTCCTATTGATATCTTTGATGGTAGGACTCAACTACCATTTTGCTTTACCATACAAAAGAGTGGAGGGTTATAGTATGGGGTTAAAGTCAGTTTGATAGTTCTACGCATAATTGTAACTAGTGTTATTTTAAAATTTTTACTAAAGTCTTTCTTTGATGCATCATTTGGGCATCAATGCTGGAAAGTTAATTGATGGAGGACTTTTCAGAAACTGACAAGATTTGCTGATGTTTTCTTCAGTCTGTATTACTCAGATTTGAGACTTGCCATATTCATATTCTTTGTATTTGTCATTTCTTATGGCATAGATTTAGAGCTTGAAGGGTCCTCTAATCCAACCCATTAATTTTAGAGATGAAGAAATTGATGCCAGCAAGGAGAGTAAGGATGGAAATTCATATCCTATGATGCCAAATCCAGCACTCTTTCTCTTCACTCTCTGCTCTTCTGCCATTTTCTCACCAACCACCTTGTGGCCACAGGCACCCTTATTTCCCTGCCATCTCCTCTAGTTCTGGAACCATGAACCAAGATCAATTCTGCCATTGTTCCTGGATTGGGGGAGGGGAGGGGAAATGATATCAATCTACTGCCCTAAATCCCTACTCTTTCAGTAACTTTCAAAGTGCCCATCCCTAGCCTCCATTCTTCTTTGTCTGTTGTCTCCCTCATTAGAATATAAACTCTTGGAGGGCAGGGACAATCTTTATTTTTCTATTTCTTTGCCCAGAGTTTAACAACATGGTGCTTGGCACATTATAAACACTTAATAAAGGTTCTTCCTTCCTTCTGTTATCTTCTTTCTAGCTGAATATCTATGCTCAAAGAGCATTATTTAATATACTGAGGTCGGCTTGCAAATGGAAAACATTGAACAGAATTAAACAGGAGTAGTTACATTTGGGAAACTACACAGTACTTTGATTCCAAAGCCACTCCCACAACGTGAAAACCCATCTCTTTAACTTTAGTGTTCACTTTGTGATGTGCTACATGGTTAGAACATGCCTCTTTTCAAAGAATCAGAGTTGCAAGGGATCCAAAGAACGATGGAAAGATGTACAATTGGTGTAGGTAGACTTCACCATGTTTTCAGTGATGGCTTATATATAAGAAGAGTTTATATATAAGAAGATTAAGAAAAGTCAGCTGGTCATGTAGACAGAACTAGTAAACAGGTATAGAGAGCACGAGTGTGCTCTGGTACAAACAAAAAGGAAAAACATCTAGATGAAAATCTCAGTACATTGAACTCCAGGCTTTTTTGTAGAATATGGAAAAGAAATTTCGCTGGATTAAAAGGTATGAATGGGTTGTGATTACATCAGTGAAAGGAACGCCAATGTTGATGAGATCATAAATCTATAGAAATATTGAATCACCTTGGAGAGAGTTCTTAAGAAATGTTCTGTGGGTTTGGCTAACATGACAAAACAGGAAAATGATAAATGTTGGAGAAGTGGGAAAATTGGAACACTAATGCATTGTTGGTGGAGTTGTGAACTTATCCAGCCATTCTGGAGAGCAGTTTGGAACTATTTGATTCTGGTCTTTTTATCAGGAAAACTTGAAAGTTCTTTTTATCATTTAATGTCTATTTTCTCCTGATAGATTATACTCAGTTTTGCTGGATAAGTGATTTTTGGTTGCAATCCTAGATCCTTTGCTCTGTGGAGTATCCAAGCTCTCTGATCTTTTAATAAAGAGGCTGTTCAGTCTTGTGTTATCCTGACTGTGGTTCCATGATGTATGAGTTGTTTCTTTCTGACTTTCCTTCAATATTTTCCCCTTGACCTGGAGGTTCTGGGATTTACCTATAATATTTCTGGGAGTTTTCATTTTGAGATGTCTTTTAGGAGGTGATTGGCAGTTTCTTTCAATTTCTGTTTTACCCTTTGGTTCTAGGATATCAGAGCAGTTTTCTTTGATAATTTCTTGAAGTATGATGTTTAGGCTCTTTTTTTGATTATGTTTTAGACAGTCCAATAATTTTTAAATTATCTCTTCAGGATCTGTTTTCCAGGTCAGTTGTTTTTCCATGAACTATTTCACATTTTCTTCTATTTTTTCATTCTTTTGATTTTGTTTTATTGTTTCTTGATATTTCATAAAGTCATTAGCTTCTACTTCCCAATTCTAATTTTTAAGGAATCATTTTCTTTAGTGAGTTTTTGTACCTCCTCTATTTGGCTAATTCTACTCTTTAAGGAGTTCTTTAGTGAATTTTTGTAAATATTTTTTTCCATTTGTTCATTTCTGCTTTTGAAGGAGTTCTTCTCTTTGAATTTTTATGCCTCTTTTGCCATTTGGCCTATTCTGTTTTTTAAGATGTTGTTTCCTTCAGTATTTTTTTGTGTGTGTGCCTCCTTTACCAAGATGTTGACTTCTTTTTTCATGATTTTCTTTTATCCCATTTTTCTCCCCAATTTTTTCTCTACCTCCCTTCTTTGATTTTAAAAATCCTTTTTTGAGCTCTTCCAGGAATTTTTTTTTGATACTGAGACCAGTTCACATTTTTTTCAAGGCTTTAGATGTAGTGGTTTTGACTTGTCTTCTTCTGACTTTGTGTTTTGACCTTCTGTGTTACCACAGTAACTTTCTATTGTCGGGTTTTTTTTGTTGTTTGCTCATGTTTTCCAGCCTATTTCTTGACTTTTAACTTTATGTTAAAGTTGGGCTCTGCTGCTGGCACTGTCTGAAGCTTCAGGGGTTTTTTTGTACTACTGTTTTCAGATCTAGTTCTTTAGGTGTGTAAGTTTTCAGTTCTTCCTAGGTCAGTTCTTCTAAGTGGAGTTGTGACCACCACTCTCCTGGCTTGTGCCTGTGTGATCTGTGAGTGATGAGAAGCATTCTTTTTCACCCTCACCCCCCTTTGGCCACACACTTTAGTGTGTTAGTGCTCCTTCTTGCCCTGAGACTGCTATTCTGAACTGCATATGGACAATGCAACAGATTGCTGAACCCAAAGCCAGCAAAGGGGACCCCCTGTAATATCCTTCTGAGAAATTGACCCCTCTACTGTTTGTGGACTGAGAGCTCTGGAAGCTGCTGCCACTAATTCAGTCACCCCCAAGGCTTGCTGCTGGCTTGCCAGGGTAAGACATTGTGCTTCACTCTCACCCTAGTGAGACAGATTTTTCCTGCTGACCTCCAAATTGTCTTGGGCTGAAAGATTGTTTCACCCCATCCTTTCCTTGGTTCTGCCACTCCAAAATTTGTTTTGAGGTGTTATTTTAAAGTTGCTTAGAGAGGAATTTGGAGGAGCTCAGGCATAAGATGAGACAATCATACCCCGATTTGTATCCTTTGTTTATTTCTGAGTTGAAAATTTAACAATTGCCTCTTAGGAGATGTATGTTGGCTCTAGCCACCCTTCCTCACCACCCTTGAGCTCAAAACATCACTGGATAGCATGGCATAGTGGAAAGAAGACTGAATTTGTAATCAAAGGACTTGTTTTAAATCTTGGCTCTACTGCTTAATACCCATGTGACACTGGGTAAAGTGATCTATCTGGGTTTCAGTTTCATCTTTACAATAAAGGGTTTGAATTAGATGCCATCTAAGGTCCCTTTAAGCTATAAATTGATTATTCTATGAATAGAAGGGCCCAGATCTTTACTTCAAGCACATTCAGACAGTCTATAACTATTTCTTGTTCACTTCCCACACAGTGAAGTAAAGGACTTTTGATTGGCTTCTGAGCCAAAACTGAGTGTGCATGCAAAAGGCATTATATGATACTACCTAGTGGCTTCGCAGAGTAGAAATTTGCTTATTCTGCTTTGTGATGTGTAGGATAGGAACTACAGCAAGTTACATCTTTCAACTTGAATGATAATATTATAGATAAGGGAGAAGAACCCACTGTGATAATTATTCAGAGAGAAAATTCACCAAAATCTGCAATACTGTTAAGGGCATTCATTTTCTTTTCTTATACCCATGCTGAATTACAATGAAAATTTGCATTTTTTTCTGTCAGAAAACGTGTCTTATGTCAAAGTATGTGCATACCCATTATTATGTGTGTTCAACATTTTTTTTAATGAAAGTCATGTTCTATTTCCCAATTAACTTGTCTTTAACAAAATAGGCTTTTAATTATATTATAGCAGTTCTATACAATTAGACTGTCTTAAATTGATGTCCAGATCATATTTAGAACATTTAGCCATAGTAGAAATAAGCATGGATTTTAAAAAGTGGGTCCTTTGTAGTCACTATTTAAAAATGGTATTATTCTGGGTATTCTGAAGAATTAGGTTATTTCTACACATCTGGAAAGTTGTTAGAAAAGAGGAAAAGCTATTAATCTTGATCACAAGGGAGGAACTTTATTATTTGCATAAAAATTAAGTCTGCCTGACTTCAAAAATGTTATCAACAGCCCATGACTAATGCCTTAATATTTATTGCTGCCAAGTGTGCTATGACTAGCTTTGACAAATTGCTATTCTTTACTTGACCTCACCACTAACCAATATATAATCAGTGTGCATCTTCATTTTTTTCTGATGGCTTTGTCAGAGTAAGACTTGCTTGCTCTAAGATGGACCTTCAAAGTACTTATGAAAAGACCCTCTAGTGATATCCCTGACATCTATTTTTCAGTGATAGAGATTCAGGCAGGTTAGATCATGGTATATAGTAGGCATTCAATAAATTATTAATTTATGTATAGAGAGAGACAGAGTGAATGATGACTATCTCTTGAGTCCAAAGAAATTCTACTAGGCATGTATTTAGCCTTGCCTGACCTATGTATGAATGGGATACTGAAAGTCAGCTGAGGGTCTTTGCTTACTCTTCTTTGGAATAGGCAGCCCCATATTTCTATTTCAGTATAAAGCCCTCTAGCCCCACTGACATTTGGGGGACGTGCAATACTGGTTAGTTGCTTGAATGGAGCCAGGTGCCTAAGTGTAGCTCCATCTTCTCAATAGAGCCGAAATGAGTCCTTAGGATGGTGGTGAGTTAGGACTACACATGCCATTTAGTACTCTCTTTGTATTAGTGAGTATGTCCATAGGTTTTTAGTTAGGTCAACTTAATATGAAGCTTTGTCTCCTTTCTAGAAATTCCTATGTCTTTCTGAAATAGAGGATGGAGAAAGGGCTGAGTTGGGGATTCTTCATTCAATATTCTGCATTAGTCTACCTTTTTCTCCCACTATATTTGTAATAGGGTATAAGAAGCACATGGGTATATCCAAATGTGTGTATAACTTTCTTTATGTGTAATTCTTCACACTTAAAACTTATACTTTAAAAGGGATCCTTTGACTTTGTTATTTATTATCCACCAAGTCCACCTTTCTTACAAATCTGGTTCGTGAATTATTCTATAAGATAGCTGGACAAAGAGGACTCAGAACTAAGGATATGTATGTCTTGGTTCACCTATTTCTGGAAGTTCTTGATGATACAGAGTAGAGGAGCCCAGGTCTCTACTTCAGAGCACTTTCAGACAGTCTGTAACTATTTCCTGTTCACGTGCCACATAGTGAAGTAAAAGTCTTTTGGTTGTCTTCTGAGCCAGAACTGAGTGTGCATACAAAAGGCATTAACTACTCTCTTTTTCCTAGTTGTGAGTAAGACAATAACTGCTGTAAACCTCTGGGTGGGAAGAGAGAGGCAGCACCAGTGGCCTATTCTCCCTATCCAGACCCATTTGTGGCTATGAATATATGGTGCCTCTGTTCTTTGCCTCTTTTTATTCTTTCTTGCCTGTATGAGAGATATAAAAGATTAGGTTTTAACCTTGTGAATTTCAAAAGGTCAAGAGAGTCACCAACTAAAATGCATTCTAGAATTGCTGACTATTGAGCCTGTTGAGGTGCCAGTGAAGTCCTTAGGAATGACATTCTTAATCTAGGGCAACAGTGAATCAATCCAGCTGAGACATCATTTTCTACAAGCAAGGGAGTGACTTTATTCATGGGTTATGCTCCAGTTGGAAATGAATTTGGTTGGGCAAATGCTTGGTAGCCACCATTTTAAGTTTGAGGCCACTCACTCCAGGATCTAAGGTGGTATAAGGGACAGTGTTTAATGTGTATATTTTTCTGTTCTTTCTATATCTTGTCAGTAAAATACTTCTTTGTAAAAGCTGATGGGTATTAATTGATTAAATGATACCTGGATGCTAATCACTGGGTCAGTCAATGATATAGGGGAGATTCTAACTATAACTGGCATTTGATATTGAGGAGACACATCAGAACGGGGCTTGAGCTGATATGATAGCATTAGAGAAAACTATAATCTCTTAGGATGTCCCTAGAACCCTGATGGGAGCTATAGCTAGCTAACCCTCTGGGTTCCAAACTTGTTAGTATGAGTAGAAGTTGAGAAGAAGACTCCTTGAGTTTATATGGCTATACGCCAATAAGTTAAAAAGTTGTTTTCCCTTAACATCTCTGCTTGGTCTTATTTTGGGCAGAGTATAAAGATAGTGCAGGTCATTGGTTACTTGCACCTGTTTAATTTTTGGAAATTAATTAGTATTCTGTTAGGTTAAATATAGAAAGATTCCTGGGGGTATACTTAATAAATTTAATGGTAAAGTATGGAGTGGCACACGTCACCTTTTATTTTGGAGGAGCACTGAATGTTAATGGATATGAGGTGCCATAGTATTATTTTTTAAAAATTGATCAATTAAGTATTTTCCCATTTATAACCAATGCATAGGAGTAATTCATTTCAATTTAAGAAAAAAAATTTGTGAACTATTTACAATGTGTAAAGAAATATATTGAATACTGAGAATATAAAGCTAAAATGGCTTTATTGGTTTTTATTATATTTACTGCTGTCAGTCATTTTTCAGTTGTATCTGACTCTTTGTGACCCCACTTGGGGTTTTTTTGGCAAAGATACTAGAATGGTTTGCCATTTCCTTCTCCAGATCATTCAGCAGATGAGGAACTGAGGCAAACAGGGCTAAGTGGCTTGCCTAGGGTTACACAGCTAGTAAGTGTCTAAGCAGATTTAAATTATGGAGGAGGAATCTTCATGATTCCAGGTGCAACACTCTATCCTTTGTACCACCTAGTTGCCCTTTATTGCTAATATGTTAATTGTTTTCAGTAAATCAATAAACATTGATTGTTGGGAAAGGATTCATGTACAAGGTGGAGCTTGAGCTAAGTCTTGGAAGAAGCTTGGGATTTTAAGAGCTAGTGATGAAGGAGTACATTCCAGGAAAGGGGGGTAACCAGGGTAAAACTATAGAAATGGAAGATAGAGTGCTGTATATGAGGAATAGTAAGGAGGTCTGTATGGCTGTTCCACAGAGTGTATGAAAGGGAGAAATATATAGTAAGGCTGAAAAAACAGGTTGAACCCAGATTTTGAATGACTATAAATGCCAAACAGAGGAATTTATGTATTATCCAAGAAGTAATTGAGAGCCACTAGAGTTTATTGAGTGAAGGGCTGATATGGTTAGTTAGGTGCTTTAGGAAAATCATTGCGGCAGATATGACGAAGATGGATTAGAGTAGGGAATGAGGCATTGAAACCAATTAAAGATTATTATGCTAGTTTAGGCAAGAGGTGGTAAGGGCCTAAACCAAGGGGATGCCTATGTGAGTGAAGAGAAGTGAAAATATTTGAGAGATGCTATGCAAATAGAAATGACACAACTTAGTCACTGTTTTGTTGGACTGTGAGAGAGAGTGAGCAGTAGGATGACACTGTGGCTGTGCATATGGGTGATAAGAAGCATAGTAATGTTCCTGAAAGAGATAGGAAAGCTCAGCATAAGAGTAGATTTGGAAGGAAAGAAAATCAGCTCTGTTTTGCTGTTGAATTTGGGATGTTTGGGGCATATCCAGTTTGATATGTGAAATGAGAAGCTGGTGATGCAGGACTGGAGCTCAGGGGAAGACTAGGATTGGCTTTAAAGAGGTATCTATCTACATAGAGATGCTATTTAAACCTGTGGGAGCTGATGAGATGACCCAGGAAGAGTATACAGAGAGGAGAGAAAATGAGGCCCAAGACAAAGCCTTTGGGCACACCTCAGAGAGGTAGGAGAACTGGAAGAAAGAAATGCTCTGAAAACACATATAAGTGAGAGTATCCAACAGGAGAGGGAGATTGACAGTATCAAATGCTTCAAAGAGATCAGAAAAGTATGAGGCTTGAGAAAAAGATAATTAGATCATTGATAATTTTGTATAAAGAAGTTTGAGTTGAGTGATGAAGACTAAAGCCAGATTGCAGAAGACTAAAGAATAAGTAAGAGGAGAGGAAACAGAAGCAACAGTTATGGACAGGGCAAGGGCAAGATGGCAGAATGAGAAGTGGTAAATGCCGTTTCAGAGAAGCAAGGAATATGCCAGATAGAATAAAAGATTAATAACAAGCATCAGAGAAGGGACAGGATATAATTCAAGGAGATGTAGCTTGTAAAAATGAGCAGAGCCTGAAAAGGAAGAAAAACATGAACAAAGAAGATCAAGAAAAGAAGCCAGTACAATTAATAAATATTATGTAGTAAATAAATCAACTTGAAGATCCTTAGTGCAAAGGAAAATATTGTATTTTGTTGTCAATATTTTATTGCAAGCACTATTGGACATTAATATTAGTTGTTAAACTTTGTTTCACAACTATTTACATTTAAATAAATGAAATATAATTAATAAAATTTCATAATTTTTCAGTTATCGCTAAGTCTCCATTATGTCAATTAAGGGGTTCTTCCCTAGTTCCTTTTATTCCTCATATTTTTCCAACTTCATTACATTATAGTATTCCATGACACAAATGTACCACGATTCTCCCAAGCATTCTTCATTGCTAAACAGTTGGGTTCCTTCCATTTTTTTGCAATTACATAATGCTGTTATGAAAAACTTTTTAAAAAGTGCTTTGTTTTTGATAACACTAAAAGAAAATATTCTCAACTTTTGATTTCTTGGTTTAAAAATACAATTTTAAAAAAATAATATTTTACTGTTGTACTGCTAGAGTGTTTGACAAATTGTGCAAGTTCGCAATTCTAACAGTGAATTTTCTCACATAAGAAAAGGTTGAACATATGTATTACTGGGCTAGGTATAACAAAGAGAGAACAACTATGGACAAACTTTAAAGTGAGTTAAAAGAATCGGAAAACAATAGGTAGAATTCAGTTAATATTTCCTATGTCTTCATATGGTCAACCAATATTTTGTGGGAGGGGATAGCATAGAGGAAATTCATTTGGATGGGGAAAAGGGAAAGGAAGAACAAGGGTAAAATCCCAGAAAGATTTCCTGCCTCTTCTGACAAAAAATAACAGATTTGAAGATAGTAGTTCTTGCCCTGCCTGGGAAGCCTTTAGGAGATTTTGGAGAGAGAGACAGAGAGATGGAGAGGGAGACAGAGAGGGAGAAGAGTTGTGTTAGAATTGTGGTGGTGGGGAGAGCCAGAATGGCTGGAACTGCAGCTGTGGTGTTGGTGTGGCAGGTCACTCCTGCATTGGGAATGAGAATAATAGAATCATTGCAATGGATTCTGTTGGGAAGTAGATACATTGTTTTCTGATCAAAAGTCATGTTTCTTGGGACAGCTTTCCCTCCCAAAGGGAAAGAGGTGTCTATTTTCTGGAATTATCTAATATGGAGCATAGGCAAGAGAGGAACATATGTCCAGAGATTGCTCTGGACTCAGGATGGGAAGATGGCAGATGAAAGGGAATGGGAAAAGATTGTGTCCCTTGAGTATGTGCTAGAGCATAGTGAAATGAATAAATGTAAAAGAAAGGAAGTATTAAACTTATCATTTACAGACTACAACATAAAATTGGTAATAAATAAAGCAAATATGAGCAAAAAATACAGACCTAAGTGGAGATTAGGCAACACCTTGAATGATAAGTTGATTAAAGGAAAAAAATCTACAAAACAATAAATATTTCAAGAGAATGATGACAATGAGACAGTATACCAAAGTTTATGGTATGATGCTGCAGCAGTCCTCCTCAGAAGAAAAAAATTAACTCTGAAAACATAGCTTAACAAAATTGACAGAAGATTAATGAACCAAATATGAAAATATGCAACAAAAATACTTGAAAGTAAACAAATGAACAGTCACCCCCTCCAAAAAAAAGAAATCTTGAAAAGCAAAAGAGAAATTCATGTATTGAAAAGAAAAGGTTTATTGAATTGACAAATACAATTTTTTTCTTTAAAAAGACCAACAAAATTAATAAAGCATTAGTTAATTTATTTTTTAAAAAGAGAAGAAAATAAAATTCCTCAAATAAAAAGATTAAGATGAATTCACCATGACTAGAGAAGAAATTGACAATTACCAAAAATTACTATACAAAATTATATGTCAGTCAAAATGAGAATTTAAAGGAAACTGCTTTCAAAAAGAAATACAAATCATTAACAATCATATAAAAATTACCCAAGTGGCTAATAATAAGGCAATGGAATTTAAAAACAATTTTGAGTTTTTACCTCATGCTTATCAAATGACGAAAAATTGGAGGGACTATAGAAACATAAACATATTAATACATCATAGAGCTGTGAGTTAGTCTGTTATGGAAAACAATTTGGACTTATTTGAGAAAAGTTATTAAATGGTTTACCCCCCTTTAACTGAAAGGCATATGTCCCAAGGAAGACACAGACAGGAAGAAAAGTTCTATATAGGGAAAATTATTCGGATACTTTTAGGTAACACGATCAACAAGATGGGAAACTAGACCTTTTCTTTCATCCTCATTACCTTTCAAACCTCCCCAAAACAGAAATTATGCACCAAAGATCAAGCAACTTCAGCTCTCTCCATGCTCTAGGACACCTAGAACTCAAAAGAAAGTTGAAAAAACCCATGAACTAGTATCTACCCTGAGCTCACTTAGTTCCCCATCTTACGTTGCACACCATGCTACCAGCAGCAAGGCTCTACTAGCCCATCCAAGGACATAGTCAACAAAATTCAACTCCACATCTTGCCCCCTGTTCCCTCTTTCCAGTGCAGTGGATATCTGGGCTTCCGGTCACAGAAGTTTACTGAGTCCTCAGTGACTAGTGTTACGGCAAAAGATCTCTGTAGGAGAGGATAAAGGCAAACGGACAAGATTTGAAATATAGCTTGACCCCATACACCAATTTCCTCCCTTCCAGCCTCAGAAACAAAAGACTCCAAATGACAGAAACCACCCCTGGCTACAGTAGCAGCAGTGTGGCAGCTTTCTGTACTGCTAAGTCAGAGAACCAAGGAACAGAGGTATTGAGACAGGACATCATGGGTCATGCAGCATTCCACTGAGCTTGAGGGAAAGAGTCTAGCATCTAGCTAAGCCAGTTCCAACCCACCAAAAGTCACCTGGGGAAGAGACCTATGAAGTGCTCAGTGTGGAAGGAGGCTGAGGTGCTTTGAGATCCCCCAGAGATACAACTAGAAAGGAGAGAGTCAGAAAATGAGCAATAGGGAAAATAAGGAAGAAAAGACTGAAATTACCAAAAAAAAAATAAACCCAGAAGGAAGAAACCGTAAAGACTTTGAACATAAACATAAATCAACAGGGAGAGTCTTAACAGTAGAAGGAAATATGGTCCCCAGATCTGGTAACTTAATTCTTGCATTTATAAATAATTACTGAAAAACAAAGAAAAATGATCCAACACTTGATGAGACAGAGGGCTCTGTGGAATTTGAAGAGAATATGAAACCAGAACACAATGTTCCTGAGTGGCTAAAAAGAGAAATGAGAACTTTGGGTGCAAAATTTATAGCCTGAACAGCAAAAATAATGGGAATCTGTGATAGCAAGGCTCACTAAAGAAACAATGAGAGCACAATTTATTGGGAATACCAATACACCGAAGTAAAGGACAATATAAAAGAAGAGAAGCAAAAAGCACTAACATTAAGAGAAATACTACTCTCTATCCAGACAAAACACATTGGTCTCAAAGACAAGATGCACAGAGACAACCTAAGGATTATAGGTCTTCCAGAAGAACAGAGCAAGTCAAAAGCCTGAACACCAAATTGCAAGAAATAATACATGAAAATTTCCCAGAACTTCTGAACACAGAAATAGAAATATCGATTGAAAGAATCCATAGATAGACTCCAGAAAGGAAATCAAGGCTACAAACTCTAAAACACATAGTGGTTAAATTTGATAATTCAAATCAGAGTGACCAGAAGAAAGACTTTTAAATATAAAGGAAAGGAAATTAGAATAATAAAAGACTGTTCTGCAGCCAACAGAAAACACAGTAGGGAATGGGAAAATGTGTTTCAGAAAGCAGTGGAGCTCAAAATACAGCCCAGGGTGACCTACTCTGCATATATGAGTTTAATAAATAGAAAAAAGATAGACATTCAATCATAAAGAGAAGTTTGAAACATCCCTTTAGGGGAAAAATTGGACCTAAAGAGATTATCTGTTGCTTGAATACCTCAGAGAACAGAAATGTCAAGGTGATGTCCACATCAGGTGCGCAAATGTCAATAGAGGTGAGAATGAATGCAGCAAAGACAATAATAATAGCAGGGTGACAGCAGAGACCATTAAAAAACTTCTTTTTAAATGTACACAAGGAGATGAGTTGAAGGTGGAAGTCAGGTAGAAGTAGCAGTGAGGAGGCAGACCTGGAATATTATGGACAGAACTTGGTGGCACCCTGCCTTTAGGTGAATCATTTTTTCTCCATGGGAATACATCATGAAATGAAATGGAGAGAAGGGAAGAGGTAGAAGGGAGTGTGTGATGTGCCCAGGCCAACTTGAGGGCTAGCAATGAGGAAACAGTCATCCTTGTGGTCTTTTAGGAAGATAGAAGCCTGCAAGAGGATAGGTGAGGAGGAGGGGGAGAAGGATTGAAATGGGAAGGAAAAAGAGAGATGCCTTGTTTTGGTGGTGGGAAGAAACTCCTCTGAGTAAAGATAGATGTTCTGTTAAGGGAGATGGGGATCTTGTGCTGGCTGTTGTCTGTGGGCATTTGATGCTTGAAAAGAAGACTCATCCTGCCTCAGTGGGAGGGCAGTCAGTGAGGTGATACAGTGGTGTAGCCAGAATGGCCTTTGTTTTCTTTGAATGACTCAGCTTACCTCATTGAGCCTCTGGACACTGTGGCTTGCTCTTCCGGGGCAGGAGGCCCAAAGAGCATTTCAGGAAGCAGACAACTTCCTGTGTGAGGAGTCATGGGGCTGGCTGAGGGGAGGTGTTAACGGCTATGCTAGGGGGAGGGGCCAAGTCAAGAACCAGTTGGCCCTGGTCGTTCAGGCGGTGCTTGATGATGTCAAAAACTCTATAAGAGGGGAGAGGACAGCTTGAAGATGCTCTCTCTTCCTTTTCCGGTTGGAGCCAGCGACAGTTACAACGACCGTTACAGAGGCAGTTACGACAGTTACGTCAGTTACAGCCACAGCCACAGCCACAGCGGAAGCAGGAGCTGCCAGTAGCAGAGCTGACCTACGGGAGAAAGCTGAACAAAGACTTCAGGCCAGTGGATTGGGGGAGCCTGTGCTTTCCCCGGCGTACCTTACACCCCCGCAGAAGCTGGATGGTTAAAAGCAGCTTCCGTTGGAACCAGAGGCAGTTACAGCGACAGTTACAGCGACAGTTACGACAGTTACGTCAGTTACAGCCACAGCCACAGACACAGCTGAAGCAGGAGCTGCCAGTAGCAGAGCTGACCTACGGGAGAAAGCTGAACAAAGACTTCAGGCCAGTGGGTAATCTTATTACCATAGAGGGGGAAACATGATTTTGCTTTACGCAATCATGCTTCTCTGTAGCCTCCTGGTTACTCTTTCAAGGCGTACTTATTGGGCCTGGAAGCTTTTGATCAATATATCAAAATGGGGTTGCTGGTTCATGGGTTGGTTACTGTGGAGCCTAAATAAATGTTTTGATTCTTCTGCCTTCTACTTTGAGAGTTTCTTATATCCGGCGGTTCCGAACCTTTCAGACATGTTTATGATCCTCTTTGAAATTATAAACTCTGCCCTCCTAATACAAGTGGATGGAGCGCTGAGCCTGGAATCAAGAAGACTCCTTTTTCTGAGTTCAAATTTGGCTTCAGTCACTTACTAGCTATGTGATCCTGGGCAAATCACTTAATCCTGCTTGTCGTAAGTTTCCCCATCTGTAAAATGAGCCGGAGAAGGAAATGGCAAACCACTGTAGTATCTTTACCAAGAAAACCCCAAATGGGGTCACAAAGAGTCAGACACAACTGAAAAATGACTGAACAACAATAACAACAAGAAGACCTGCCTCAGTGAGGGGGTAGGGATAGAATTGTAATTCCTAAGGGCAGCTGGCATCTGAAAGAGGAGAAAGGCATGGACCCAGGATGGAGATTTTGAGGCAATTAGTGAAAGAAATTAATCAGGGGGAGGATATAGATCTGTGGTAAACTGCATAATCAGGGTCAAGGGAGCAGTAATCCTCTTTGTCACCTGGAGGAACTGCCATTTTTCTGGGAGTGAGGCACAGTGGAAAAGGAGAATCCATGGGATAAGCTCTACAAGGCAGTTGCAGAAACTGCCTATAGTGGAGAGCCCAGAATGGATACATCGGAAATTTTGATTCCATGAATAGTGCATAGAATAGAGAAGGATTAGATAATTATAAGGGTTATTAACTAGAAAATGAGAATCTAGAGTAGACAGAAAGGATAGATAATGAAGAGAGTGAGAGAAATCCTCTCTGAAAAGGGGGCACAAAAATGAAATTTTGAAAAGTAATGAACAGGAATAGTTGCAGGGGAAGAGATGAAGGGGGAATCTACTTGACTGAGAGGGAAAAAAGAAAGGAAGACAAATAACCAGATAAATGAAGGAAAGAAAAAGGAATTAATAAGCAAAACCCGAAAAAGAAAGGGGAGGGATTAAAGGTGAGTGGAAATGAGCCAGTGGGAAAAGGGTCACTTTAAAACAGATTAAGCTAAAATAATAGAAAAGTACCATATTTGCAGGGGAAGAGGAGAAAAAATCATAACCTGAAAAAACCAATATTAGAGACAAATGGAGGCAAGTATAAACCTGATTCTCATAATTTTAATGGGTTAATGAGTGAATGGGTTAAACAATCCAATAAAATGAAAAAGTGCCACAATGGGAAAGGAAATAAAACCCTACAATCTGTTGCTTATAGGAAATACATTTTAAAAATGAAGATATACACAAAATAAATCTGAGAGTATGGAAAAAAATACTTTGCATCAAGTGACTCTGGAGTAGAAGTTGCAGTAATGCTACCTGACAAAGCAAAAACAAATATTCAAAAAATAAAAAAGGATAGACAAGGAAACTACAGTATACTTAAAGGAACCATAAATAATAAGCTTATGTCGGCAAAAAACTTAAATGCTTCAACTGCTTTAACATATAAATTAATAAAGCAAACATTAACTGAACTACAAGAAGGTAGAGACAGTAGTACCACAACAGCAACAGGGAATTTCAATATCCTCCTGTCAGTTTTGGGTAAGTCTGACCAAAAGATAAAAGGGAAAAACGAAACTGAACAAATTGCTGGAGATTATAGAGCTAAAAGACTTGTGGCATTTTCTAAATACTAAGACTAGAAATTATTTTTCTCATATATCTCAGCACTGCATAGAACTTTGTACAAAATTTACCTTGTATTAGGGCATAGAGATAGTTCAAACAAATATAAAAGGGTAGAAAAAGTAAATGCATCCTTTGCAGACCATAACACAATAAAATAGTCATTGATCCAGAGACTATAAATGAGATACACAGACCCAAATAAGGATCTTATGATAAAATCCTAAATAATCAGTGGGTCAAAGAACAGATTTTATAAATAATTAGTATTTATGTGAAAAAATTATTGATGAAACGATATACCAAAATTTTTGGTATATAGCTTTAGCAGTCTTCAAGGGGAAAATTATATTCCTACAAATATACATTCATGAAAAAATAGAAAAAGAGAGGATCAATGAACTAAATATTCATTTTTTAAAATTAGCAAAACAAAAAATAAGCCTAACAGAAACACAATGAGGAGACATTAAAAATTCGAGGAGAAATAGGTAAATTGGAATAAAAAAACCCATAGAAATGACAAATAAAACTAAAAGCTAGTTCCTTGAAAAGAATAATAAAATTGATAGATCTTTAGTTTGATTTTAAAAACAGGACAGAAAAAAATCCAATGAATAAAGTGAAATCACAACAAAGCTACAACAATCAAAATATATTATATACAGTTATATGCTAACAAAACTGAGAACACAAAAAAGGAATACTTTCAAACATATAAAATTCCCAAGCTCTCAAAGGAACTAGATCTAGCTGTAAAAGAATTACCAAAGAAAAAGCTACTAATTTTCCAAGATTCACACGACAGTTCTATCTAACTTTTAAAAAATGTTTAGTACCCATGCTTCAAAAATTATTCTCGAAAGCTGAGAAAGAAAGCACCCAACCAGAATCCTTTTATGAGATATAGTCATAATATCTAAACCAAGGAAAGATAAAACACAGAAGAAAAGTATAGGCTAATATCATTCTTGAATATAGATTCAAAAAATTTAAACAAATTGTTCCAGATCACACAATTTATCTAACAATAATTCATTGTGATCAAGTGGGATTTATTTATATTACAGATGAAAAGATAGTTCAACATTAAGGAAACATTCAACATAATTAATTGTATTAAAACCCCAAATAATTTGCTATAGTTCTGGAAATGCTAGCAACAGCAATAAAAAAGAGAAAGAAACTAAAAGCATAAAGACAGGTAAAGAGGAGATGAAACTTCCCCATTTGCTAATAATATGATAGTATACTTGGAAAATCCTAGGGATTTAGTAAAGATACTTATTTAGACAATTAATAACTTCAGCAAAGTTGCAGGCTATAAAATGGCCTCTCAAAAACCAATAGCATTTCTTTATCATAATAACCAAGCCTGAGAAGAAATAACAGAAAGAGACATTCCATCCCAAAAAAACAAAAAAAATGCACAAAATATATTAGGATTGACCTACCAAAGTACACAAAAAGAATGGTACAGATTCAATTAAAAAGTGCTCCCTAAGGAAATAAAGAGCAACTCAAATAGGTAGAGGAAAATTCATTGCTCATGGCTATGCTGTGCCAATATAATAAAAATGACAATAGTATCAAAACTAATTCATATTTTAATGCTAAACTAATCAAATTACCAGGGAAGTGCTTTATAAATTGAAGAAAATTTCTAGTTTAGGAGCATTCTAATGCTGGACAAGCTGTCTGGCAGATATGATAGAAAACATGCTCCAGACTGATGTGTTAACTATGGCATTTGTCACAAGAATAAGTGTAGTAGCAATTCTAGTTACCTGGTGAAAGAGAAAATCTGGAAATTATTTATATTAATCTAGTTTCATTTGAACAAGTTGTTACTGCCCAAATGGGCTATATAATTTCAAAGAGTGGTTTTTACCTAGTGGTCGATATCTCATCAAAGTCATAATAGCTGTGAACTATTCTGTTTCTTAAATGTGGAAGTCTCTTCAGAGAATAAAAGGTCAGTTAACAGCAGTATCCTATGAGTGCCTTCTATCTCTCTCTATTGGTATTTAAGAGAACAAAATGTTTGTGGTGGTGGCCTTTGAAACATATTAAGAATGAAATTCTCCTTCGGGGCTCTAAGAATAGATAAAGTTGAAAGGGAGAACTCAATCAGCAGGATTTGCTTTCTCTGCCTCAAAGATAAAGCTGAAGAGACAGGGAAGGGAAACAAACATCTTAAAGGGAAGAAAAGATGAAAATGAAAGTGATCAGAAAACATTGTGGAGGAGAAAGGAAGTTGAAACAAAATTGAAACATCTAGTAGAAGAGGAAATAGACAATGCAGAGAATCAGTATGCAAGCAGTAAGAAGGACAGAAATCAAAGTTTGAGAGATTGTAAGATAATAATGGTAGGAATAACTAGGCATTCCCAAAAGGTGATACACCACAGCCATGAGAAGCTTGTAAGAAACAACACCCTTACTTTTCCTATACTACATACTATGTGTGTGTGTGTGTGTGTGTGTGTGTATATACACACAAACACACATACTATATATACATACTATATATGCATATATACATACATACTATATATAATATACACATATACATATACATATACACATACATCATAACCCTAGTCTTCTCTCCACTTAACCAGAATATATAGTCTTTAGATAGTCAGTAAGTGACTCTTGGTTAGCTAGGTGACTAGAGTGCCATGGATAGAGTGCCCACCTGAGTCAAGAAGATTCACCTTCCTGAATTCAAATCTGGCCTCAGACACTTGTATGTGATCCTGGGCAAGTCCTTTAACCCTGTTTGCGCCAGTTTCCTCATCTGTAAAAATGATCTGGAGAAGGAAATGGCAAACTACTCCAGTATCTCTGCCAAGAAAACCTCAAATGGGGTCACGAAGAGTCAGACATGACTGAAACTACTGAACAGAAATAAGAACAAAGTGTATCTTATGTTCCATATGCGGATGTACTCCAGGGCTCTGGCCTGGTCCCTCTTCCCTCATCCCTTTGTCTCTCTCAGTGATCTTACCATCTTCCATGAGTTTAATCATCTCCATACAGATGCCTCCCATTTCTAGTTCACCACGTAGCCCCCATCTCTCTAATGAGCTCCAGGACTACATTATTAGCTGCCTGCTGGACATCTCTAACTGCACAAACCATAAGCAAATCAAACTGAACTTGTCCAAAACAGTTTATTATCTGTGCCCCTAAATACATACTTCTTCCTAACTTGCTTTTCCTGTCAAGGGCTCCACTATCTGTCTAGTCACCCAGGTTCATAGAGTCTTAGAATCGGGCTCTCTTCTTCCCTTGGCCTCACATCTCATATCCAAACATTTGCTAAGCTTTGTTGATCCTAGCTCTCCCCTGAACCCCCTTCTTTGCACTCCTGTTGCCTCCCTCGTTCAGACCTCCACCTCCTCTTGCCCAGAGTCCCTTCAGTAGCCTCCTACTTAGTCTCCCTGCCCCTAGTCTCTCTCCTCTGCTCCAGCCTTCATGGAGCTGCCAAAGTAATATTCCTAAAGCACAAGTTTCCTTCCTGCTCAGTAAACTTCACTGATTCCCTGTTGCGTCTGAAATAATACAAGCTCTTCTGTTTGGCATTTAAAACCCTTCCAAATCTGCTTCCCACCTATTTTTCTAGGTTTATCCCACATTTCTCTCTTTCATCTACTTTATATTGAAGCGAAGATGGCCTACTTGCTGGTAAATGAATAGGGCAGTCCTTATACAGGCCTTGACATAGGTTGGCCCCATTCTGCATCCTCCTCACCTTTGCCTTTTGTAATCAATCAAGAGTGTTCAAATATCATCTCCTACATGAGGCTTTTCCTGATCCCCCAATTGCTAGCAATCCCAACTCCCACCCAAAATTACTTTGTGTGTATGATAATTGGTGAGAACAAGGTATACACTTGGTGGTACTACAGTAAAAATGACATCCTACACCTAACTTATTGCTCTGCTTTCTGTAATCTATAGAAAAGCAGGTTAAGTTAATTAATTATCCATCAAGGGAATACGGCATATAGTTTGTCTTCTAGGTAGTACTACACTTAAGTCACCCACCGTTTAGTTTTCTCTTGTCAGAGAGCGTCCAGTGCATCTCTGGGGGCTCTCAGTGCCTGTGGTATCTCCACTACTCATTTAACAGTGTTCAACTGCAAACCCTTAGATTATGGCCCCTCCTACCACAGTCACAGCTGGGAAACATTTACTTGGCTGTACTAGGTGGATTCAAAATTTAGCCTAGGGGAAAAGAAAGGAAATATCACTCTGAAATATTGTGTTTGTCCATTCTCAAAGAGGACTATGACATCAGGGAGATGGTGACATGACTTGCAGTTGACTTTGATTTGAGTGAGGGAGGGCTGTGCAAGGTCACCAGCTTCGCTTTCTCCTTCAGAATCATCTGGGTCCAGTGGCCAGATATTCATCAGGATGCCTGGAGATGGCCCAAGATGCAATGGGAACCCTGGGCCTTTTAGGCTAAGGTCTTTTCAGGTTCTCACTTTGATTTAGGTAATGCCCATTGAGTGAATAGGCCTCTTTAAGAAGTGATTCAAGGGATGGCCTCTTGAATTAGAAAAATCAGATTGGGAGAGGAAAACCCTCAGGGTTGCTGGCCAAAAAGAGAAACAGTTACTGTTTACATTCACTCTGAGTCTGGAGGGCCCAAAAATAGGCATTAAGTGGTACTTGGGCAGGGACCTATAGTCCAACCTATGAGCTCCAGAGTGAAATGGGTTTGAGGTTTGGTCTTTGAGAAAGACATCTAGCCAATAAACCCCAAGTTAATTAGGCAGCTTTGGGCCATAAAAATTTAGCTTCCTTTGGAGAAGAGAAGGAGAAGGAGACAAGGATGTTGCCTGAGTGGGGACCCAGCCAGGTGGATAACTCAGCTCATCCTCTATCACTCTGAAATATTAAAAAATTATGAAAATCTTGATTTGGCTCACTCATACCATGTTTTCAATCAAACTCATTCATAAGACCCAGGTGATTAACTTGTCAGTGATTTCATAATTTATTAAAACTGAGCAAAAAAGATAACTATGTAAGAACTGTCACAGTAAAATTGATAGATGATAATAAATATGTGAGAGATACCAGATGATAGGTAGAAAGAATTACTTATCCAAGTACATATTCTCTCATAGTGGATTATGTGAAGCAAGACACCTCAGATGAAGAACAGGGGAGCCACACAGGTATAGAGTGAATAAAACTTTCTATCTACTCCAAGTGGAGGAAAAAACCGGTTATCAATAGGAAAAGTCTAGGTGCGTAGCTCTCATTACCCTGGGCCCCCAAGTCAAGGGCAGTACATAGTGAAATGTCTTCTGGACTGTCACACTCTAGTTAAGGGCTCTCAGGGTTCAAATATATAGAGAGAGTTTTGGACAAAGAGCAGCCTGGCATCAACAGGAGACTGCTCTGTGATCCACAGGAGAAAATAGTAATATACCTGGGACCAACAAAATGATGGCATTTTCTGCATTGACTAATAAAGAGTGAGAAATGAGGGTCAGGGATGTAGGGAACTTAACTCTTACTTGTGCCAATCTATCAAGAGCTTGGAGGGTAGGGGGGTAGGGGGTGCCACAGAGGTAATGCTCAGTCTTACCATCTTTTGTATACATACATCCTTGGGGGCTGAGGCCATACTCCTTAAATCAGTTTTCCCTCATCAATAGATTGCAAATTCCTTGAGAACAGAGACTGTTAATCCTAATAAAACTGCCCCCAGCCCCAATAGTCTAACTTCCTTATAGGTCCCATTGAACATCAGGCCCACTGCCTCTACCTAGCCACTCCTCTCCTTCCCCCTCAATATCCTAACTTCATATAGGCCTCACTGCTCACTAGAACAACAGGTGTGTCCATGAACTCATATTTCTCACAGAACAGAAGGCATATCCATGTGATAGGCTCCCAGCCACTGCCTCTAGTTAGGCACTGCTCCCAGACCCATTCCTCATATTTCCCACAGAAACAGCAGGTGTGTCCGTGTACTCAACCACAACCACATCCATCTCGTCTCAGACAGGACCACAATACTCAGCCATTCAGAAGGCAGCACAAGGGGCTGCCCAAGCAGGATGTGGACCCCAAAACAATAGAAGGGACTTTCCTTAAGTAGACATCTGCACAGTAATAGTAAAAAACTGACCTAGAGTGGACTTATGATATAGAGGCTTATTATAATATCATTATCACAATGTACATGTCCCCCCAAATGGGTTTTTCTGTATGCATTGTAGGTAATCACATACGGAGTTCCACTGTGGCTGGGACCTATTACCTAATACCTCAATAAACCCCACCTGCCTTTTTAATATTCATAATTTCTGCTATGTAATTACATTGTTACCCTATAAAAATCCATCTAGCTTTATCTGAAGTTGCTCTTGTAATTTAGCCTGCTTCATGAGAGGCATCAATCTTAATAACTGCATATACTTGGATTAGAGGTGATCTGACTCTGAATTCTTTGAGATGGTTCCACCACAAGACATCATGAAACCACAACAATTTTTGACATCCCTGGGTAGGCAAGAAACTAAACTGCAACACTTTTTGGCATCCCTGGGTGGGCATGAGTCTAAACCCCAACAGTTTTTTATATTCCTGGGTGGGCAGACCCCAGCAGTTTTTGGTGTGCCTGGGTGGATAGAGTCTCTGACTCTGACCCTAATCTTCCACATGGAGCAGAGTAAACCACGACACTAGCACCTAGCACAATACCTAGAACATAGTAGGCATTTAATAAATCCTCATCAAATTGAATTAAATGAAATTACTGCTTTGCTTATAAATGTTAAGAAAATACATAAAAATGGAAACGACTAAATCAACTATCAAAAACCATTACATCCTAGGTAAACAATCTGAATCCAGAGAACTCCTTAGTCAATTTAATACAATTTACAAATGCAACACAAGGTCTGCCTTTGAACCTTTGCTTTTTCACCTCTCCCAACAGGACAGACATTCCCTCGAAGTAAACATTTGATCGAGAATTTGATCAGTGACTCCATTCCATTCCCCATTATTCTCAAACTCCATGAAAACTTTTGGTACTAGAGGATCCGACTGTGCTTTAAACTAGATTTGTCTCCTGGACTTGACTCTTTCACTTTAATCCAAAGCAACCTGGCCAGGGTACATACGGTAAAGAGTGTAACAGAAATCAAGAATTTGTAATCATGTTGGAAGAGAGAAGATCGTTTGACACAATCGGACTAAAAGAATGAATTCTGAGACAACTAAGGTGATATATTGTGCTAATTATCAAAGGACAGATATACTGGTATTATATGAAGACACACAAGAGGGTGGGTGTAGATCAGTTCCAGCAATCAAATCGCAAATTCAGTTTAAATCAACAAGTCTTATGTGGAGTCCAGCATTAGTGCTGGATGCCTTGCAGGGAATCTGGGGCTTTATTTTGGGGTCAGGCATTTGAAATGTGGCTGACAGCACTTATTTCTTTAAGAGAGAAGGCTGGGAAAGAGCTAATGGCAGAATAGTCAGAGCCAGGATGGGAGGTCCCTTCAGGGTCTAACACTTATCCTAATCCCAGCTGTTATTCTGCATAGTCTATCCCCTCTCCCCTCCCAAAAAACACATCTAAGAAGCCCATGGATGAAAAGGCAAATTCCTGATCAGCCTACAAAGAAAGGGATACATCTCAGTACAGTATGGAGGGCAAGGTAGAATGGTGGAGCCTGAGCCTAACTCCAGGCAGAGTAAGGCTTGGGAAGGGAGGGAGACCTTCAATCTCTACTGAAAGGCTGTATCTTCCTAGCAGGGCTTCGGTTTCTCCCATCCTGGGAACCTTTTTCTTTCCCTCAAAGATTTTCCCTCCCAAGCCTTTCAAACTTTCCTGTTATTAGGAAGAGATGGGGTAGGGGGGAGATAGATGGTGAACTTGGAAACAGAGTCAACTGCTCATCCTGAATCATGAGACCAAGGACTACTACTCTGGAAGGTCTGGTATCCCTGAGGGAAGCCAGATCTGCATAACTCTATGCCAAAAAAAGCTAGAGAAAGGGAGCTAGGAAAACTGGTATTCCTACTCTGAGACCAACTCTGCTTCCTCTGCAAAATGAGGGGATTGACCTAGGTGGTCCCAGACTTCCCTTCCAGCTCCATAACTTCATGAGATTTTAGCTGTATTTGACTCCCCCTCAGCTCAGTTTCCTTTTCAGTAAAAGCTGAATAAACTTCCTCTGTGAATTTCTCTCTTTTGTTTCTTCCCAGTTTTTTTCCAACTACAAAATGTCCCCATTCAGCCCTCCCCTTTCAGTCTCTGTTTACTGTAAAGGTCACCACTCTCATCAATGTCCTCCAAATAATAGCTTCATTGATCTTAGCACCTAGTTATCGAGCACAGTTAAAGTAGACAGCTACCAAATAACCTGCTTCCTGGCCTAGGGACAGGAGTGGAAAATCTCCCAGGAGGGGCCTTTGGGTATCCCAAGGTCTTTTCTCTTTCCCTTCATGGATCAAAATGTGTCTCTCTCCTCCGACAACCTGAAGAAACTTTCATGTTGTTTGTTTCAGGTTCAAAAATTCCCAGCCCTGACTCTTCCTGGCACACTGTTATGGATGCTATGGGGATAAAAAAGGGAGGGGAGGGAGAACTATGTAAAATTACACCTGTTCCCAAGGTGGGGGGAGGGGAGGGAAGATAAAAGGGAAGTGGATAGACACAAGACTTAAATACATGATGATCAGAGGACCAGAGAAGGTAATATTTATTTTTTGTTGTTCGGTTGTGTCCAACTCCTCATGATCCCATTTGGTGGTGTGTGGGGTGGCAAGATCACCTGAGTACCCCAATAATTCACAGAGGCTTCTCAGGTAGGGACAGAAAAGGAATTAATTTTATTTTATAAACCTCCTGAGCTTTGGGCATCACCTCCACTAGGACGGACTAGTGGAAGGAGGCCAATTACAAAAGGCAAGAGACCAATTTATATCCTAACGCAAAAGATTCCTGCATACCGCTATCCCTCCTCGTCAATGGCTGGGAGGCAGGCTTACAATCTAGGCGAGAAAAGCTAGACAAAGAACCAGGAAATCAAGCACAGCTAATCTAAGGGAAAGAGGAGGAATGAGGGAGGGGAGGGGGAGTCTTCCTGGATTTGGTAACAACTCTGTGCTAGCAGGGAGAGAGAGAGGCACTTATTGCCCCAGGCCCTGAATTCCTGAGAGTTAGGTAATCACATTCCTACAAGATTAAATCCCAAGGTCTATTCCATCCTCTCACTGCCCCTGCTTATTCCAGAAATAATTCTTATATTTTCTCTCTCTGTGAAGTCTTCACAAGAATTATCTCCCACTCAGGGTTTTCTTGGCAAAGATACTGCACTGGTTTGCCATTTCCTTCTCCAGTTCATTTTACCTATGAGTAAACTGAGGCAAAAAGGGTTAAGTGACTTGTCACGGGTCACATAGCTAGTAGGTATCTGAAGCCCAGATTTGAACTCATGAAGATGAGTCTTCCTGACTCCAGTCCGAGAACTCTATCTACTGTGCCACCTAGCTGCCCTACCAAAGTGAATACATCTAATTAAATGCAAAAAAAAATTTTTAAAAGGAAACAAGAAGTGCTTATTCCTACCTGTGTTTTAGATTGTTCTCCTCTCTCCTTATGTAAACCCTACTTATCTTTTAAGGAGCTCAAGACCCACTTCTTTCATGGACCTGAAAGAGCCCTTTGACCTTTGACACAAAGACAAAGGAATGGCTGAGACATTACTAGGAAAAATAAAATTTCCACCAAGAAGCAGTGAGATAGAGTAAAGAATCCAAATCAAGAAGACTTGGGTTCAGCCACCAACTCTTCTGCTTACAAGTGATATGACTTTAATCAAGTCACTGTCTCTGGACCTCAGTTTCCTCCTACGTAAAATGAGAAAATTGGGCTAGTTGATCTTTGAGGTCCCTCCCAGCTTTAAATTGTGCCAGTGCTGTGATCTAATAACAAAGAATCAGAACAACAAATTCTCTCAGATGTTCTTCCTGCCCAAGGTTTTGTATAGTTTGGCAGAGGTCTCACACACAAAATCTCTCAAGAGAGGATTTGCAATGCAGAAGAAATACATTGGCTCATGAGAGAACAGGATACACAAGCACACCCAACCCGTATCACAGTTCTAACATTAAGGAACTACTATTGTGCCCAAGGGAATTGGGGACTTCCCACTTTCCTTTTTCCACTAAAGGGGTCTTTTCACTGGTCCAGGCTAGGTTTAGCCTTCATTGGGCCATATCCAGTGGTCCTGATCTATTTCTTACCACTGGACCCAGATGGCTCTGGTGGAGAGTGAGGCTGGTGATTTTGCACAGCCCTTCCTCAACCAAATTCGATTCACTTGCAAGTCATGGAATCACCTTCTTGATGTCATGGTCTTCTTTGAGAATGAAGAACAAACAACAGCAAAAATGCCAATAGAATAATTTATACTTTTAATGCTAAACTAATCAAATTACCAAGGTGTGCTTTATAGAACTTAAGAAAATAACAAAATTCATGCAAAAGATCTAAAATATCAAGGGAAATGATGAAAAGAGCTAGGGATGAAGGGGGAATAGTACTTCCAGATCTCAAACTATATTATAAAGCAGCAGTCATCAAATCATCTGGTATCATTTTTTTTTTAAAAAACTTTTTGTAGGTATAGCTTTTTACATTTTGTCTCTGTTTTTAGTTTTCAACATTCAATTCTATAAGATTTTGAGTTCTAAATTTTCTCCTCCCCCTCTCCCCCCTCCCCAAGACGGCATGCAATTTGATATAGGTTATATGTGTACAATCATATTAAACATATTTCCACATCAGGTTGTAAAGAAGAATTAGAACCAAAAGGAAAAAGTATGAGAAAGAAGAAACAACAACAGTAAAAGAAAGAGAAAGAAAATAGTATGCTTCGACCTGCATTGAGATTCCATAGTTCTTTCTTGGATGTGGATAGCATTTTCCATCATGAGTCTTTTGGAATAGGCTTGGATCATTGCATTACTGAGAAGAGTTAAGTCTATCAAAATTGGTTATTGCACAATGTTGCTGTTATATCAGTTGTTTTTTTAAAGGAGACATAATGGAACAGACCAAAGAAAGAAAAATCAGAAATAATGGAACTAAATAACCCAGTGTTTGATAAAGTAGAAAACCAAAATTGCCTAGGGGAAAAAAATTCCTTATTTGATAAAAATGCTGGGGAAAATGGAAAGCAGTCTAACAGAAATTAGATTTAAATCAACACATTACAACATATTTTACATATCCTAAATGGATATGTAACCTTAATAATGATCATACTATAAAATATTAGAAAAGATGTAGATCATATGCCTCTCATAACTATAGGGAGGAGATGTATTTTTAATAACAAAAGAGACAATTTCAAAAGATATAATTCATAACTTTGATTATATGAAATTGAAAAGCTTCTCCACAGAAAAAATTAATGCTCCTAGGATGAGAAGAGAACTCACCAATTGGGGAAATATCTATGTATCAATTTTCTCTGATTCCCTAATAGGTAAGTATTCAAAGGATATGAATAAATCATTCTCAGAATAAAGATTGCAAAGTATTCACAACTGCCTGAAAGAATGCTCCAAATCACTAAGCATAATAGATATGCAAGTCAAAACTACCCTGTTTCTTCTGACACCCCACAATGACAAGAATCAATGTTGTAGGGGTTGTGGAATATAGGTACACTAATAGATTGTTGGTGGAGTTATGAACTGGCATAACAATTTTGGAAGGCAAATTTTGAATTATGCAAATGAAGTGGCTAAAATGTTTATATGCTTTGAACCAAGGAATTCTTCAATAAAAAGTTTCCCGAAATATTTATAGTAACATTTTTTTTGTGACAGCAAAGAATTAGAAAATAAAAGTAGAAACCCATCAAGGGGAATGGCTAAACAAATAGTGGTACGTGAATATAATGGAATATTGCCATTCTTTTAAGAAATGATGTATGTGATGATTTCAGAGAAACATGAAAAGATCTACATGAACTGATGTAGAGTGAAATAAGCTGAGGCAAGAAAACAATATACCCTCTTCTTTTTCTCTTATTTTCATTATTTACATTTATTATTTATATACTTATTATATTATACTTATTATTTACATACTTATTTTTAAAGTTTGGAGGCATTTCTATCTTGAGAGAGAGGAGGAGTATTGAACAGTTGCATTCCCTAATGACTTGTCACTTCATCTTGTGGACATCCATTTCTGCTATTAATAGTGAGTAAAACTATATTTCAAATACTTTAGAACCCAAATAACATTTAAATTTATAAATTTAATTATTAGCAGAAACACAAATCTAAAAAAAATGGAACTGATACAGTTTAGCATTTTATACTGAGATTGATCTGTGATTTCATTGATTCATGAACAAGAGTTCCCTTCAATGATGCAGATAGCGATCCATCCATGCTTTCCATCCTGTGAGACTCTTGTCCTCTGTACTCCCAAAAGTTCACTGCCAGGGGTCAACTTAACATGCTGGAAACCTTCCTTGATTCTCTTGATATTGTGAGGGCACCAGTAGAAGACCCTGACTCTCCTGTCATCCTTTGCTCTTGCCCATCTTCTCTGTCATAAAATTCCTGGATGATCTTCTTTATTTCTGTTCCTCTTCAGAGATCCTTCTGAGTTACATGTTGCAGCCTGCTAATATTCATCATGAATCTTTCCATTGCCCTCTGTGTGATACTTTTAATTCTTGGAAAGAAGTGGTGTTGTAGGTTTCTCTGCTATATAGCAGCACTATCACAATGTTTGCGTAACATGGGATTCCTAATTTTAGCAATGACCAGAAGGAGGGGATAGAGGAATGTAGGAAATCCCATGAAGTGAGCCCCTTTCCTTTTCCCTTTCATCCTAGGATTCTGGTTCACTTACAACAATAATCTAAGGGAAATTTGTGCTAATTGAGGAAAGTGGGAATGCATTACTTGTTCGGTCGTTTTTCAGTCATGTCCAACCCTTCATGACCCCATTTGGTGTTTTCTTGGCAAAGATACTGGAGTGGTTTGTTACTTCCTTGTCCAGCTCATTTTACAAATGAGGAACTGAGGCAAACAGTTAAGTGACTTGCCCAGGGTCACACAGATAGTAAGTGTCTGAGGCCAGATTTGAACTCAGGAATATATGTGTTCCTGACTCCAGACTTGGCACTCTATTCATTGTACCATCTATCTACCCAAATGCATTACTAAGACCTTTCAAAAGACCATTCCTATCTTTTCTCAAATAACTTACTGACAGCACTAGTCTTGAGGCTTGATGGCTTCAGAATTAAGATATTTCTATTTGCTTTTATCTTTCCCAGTTATCACCTTGGACTGGCTTATAAAGTGGTCACAGGCAGTACCATTGGGTTTATGAGTTCCGGGGGAACCCACTGTTTGGCTGCTGCTCCCATGTTTCATGTTGAGAGAGCAAGAAGGAGAATTTATGTATCTACCACTCTTATTCCAGACTGTATATTCTTCCAACTTCTTTCACCCAAATGATGACACATGAACAAAGGTTAGTATCCTCATTTATTTTTATCTATCAGTAGAATTTTTATTAGCAAAAAGGAATGGAGAGGGTAAGAGGTTCAAAGTACAAAGTACAGGGTGAAGGGAAGCAAGAGGGCTAGACAGCAGAGTTCATTGGAAACACAGCAGCCAGTGTTCCATACTTTTCACTGTAAGAGCAGAAGTCAGTTAACTGTTGGAGGGTGTCCTACATCTCCAACCCCTATTAATGTAAATAACAAGATACTTTGTACTCTGATACTTTTATCATGTAAGAAAAACCTCTTTGAGTTACAGAATCAATAAAAGGTGTAAAATAAGTGTGAACAATTCCTAGATATCTCTTTGGAATCAATACATCAAAGACATACAATAGACAGGAAAAACCTAGTTAATCAAATCGGGAAGGAGTAAAGTACTTACAGCCGCTGGATTAAATAAGATGAGAAAATATATTGGGATTGGTTGAACAAGTGAGGCATATCTCTGGGTCTATGTATATCAGAAAAAAAGATTTTAGTAGAAGCATCCCAGTAACTATGTTAAAAGTTAAATAAGTACTCAGAAGAGATAGATGCTTATGCCTATAATGAGAGGGAAGCAAGGGTAAGGAAGGTTCAAGTAGGGTGTTACAACCCTTTTCCCCATTAACCATATTACTGGAGAGACTGGACTTGTAACCATCATGCATCCATTTGGGAGTTGAGACAGGACAAATTAGAGCTGCTAAGGAAAGTTAACTTCTAGGAGCATGACTTTTTCTAGGTGAAGAGAAATACAGCTTCAAGACCGTACAATGGCCCTAATTATCATAACCCATTAAAGAGCTTCAGATACCATGAAATCACAAAGACTCTATGTAGGGATAAAATGATATCCAATACCAATAATCAGGAGGTGTGAATTTATCTTTTGTCATGTGAGCTCTCTAAGTTTGAGATCACTCTCCAGAGGATCTTTGAAAACACAAGGACAGCGTACACCAGACTTTCAAGGGAGGAATGTTTTGTTCGACCTGATTTTACCATATCACCTTAGTATACACCTATTTCTAAAATTAATTAAGCCTGGTGAACTGGTAATTGATATTGGAGAACGTACCAGGTCAGGGTTCGTGAACAATTTTGTAAGAAACCCCAGTCCCCCAGGATTAGCCCCTAGAACCTTGAGAGAAGAAGTAGATAGCCATCTTCTGGGAACCCAAGCTGCTTGTCCAGTGGGGATTGGGAAGTAGACCCCTACCTTTTCAGATCAGAGTAACAGGGGCAGGAGGATGTCTTTGATGGGCAATATCACTAAACCAAGTCTGTTCAGCACCACAAAACCTCCTTGTTCTTGACTACTGCACTCCTCCATGAAACAGGGTTTAGATAACTTTGAATCCAAGTAACTACATCTTGGTTTTAAGTTATTACAGAACTGCAACAGTTTGTTGAGTAAGTACAACATATAACAGTGTATATATGAAGAAACATCCTGTACTTTTTGTTTTATTCCAGTAGGTATTTCTTAGGTACAGTTAATTGTCTGTAATATGTGTGTGTCTATGTATGTATGTATTTATATGTATGATGTATATATATCTTGATTATATAGATGTCTCATTAGGTAGAATAAACAATCTCTACTAAATTTTATTTATATCTTTTTAAAGCAGATCTTAACTGAGTTTATTTTCTTCTACTCCACGAATTCCTATACATTATTAGTGTAGACAATCAGAATAGAGTAAGCATTTGCTTTGATTTTGTTACTCTTTTGTATGAAAGAAGCCTTATAGTAAAATCCAAATGAGCTATGTGTAGATATAGTTCTTTACATGCATGTACCTTGTTAGCAAGTTAAAAATCTTTTGACTTGGTTACTGGGTCTTGGAATTTTTCTTTAAGGTAGCTAAAGAGCCTCCTTGTGGCACTTTTCTTTCAGAATTCTGCAAATACTCCCCAAAGCCTTCACATACAGCCTTCTCAAGTTCCTTTTCTAAAACATCTGTTGCTGGTGGATTCTAGGATATCTGTGTACCACAGTGCAGGGAGCACTACATTCATGTTGAAAAGGGAGGGGGTTGGGGGGGCAGGGTGAGCTTAAGGTAAGTAAAAAGTGCTTTACAATTTTCCAGAAACATACACATGCACATTTATATGTATAGGTGTATGTATATCTAGCTATATCTGGAATTATATTCATATATAAAAACAATGCTTTAATGGTACCCAAAACATTTGAGCATAAACATTCTGAATCTATATAGTTTCTCCTCTTATAACTAGTCTTCAAATGAGAGGCAAAACCAACATATTTTATCAACTTGCCATTTTTTGAAGTTGTTTTCCTTTCAGTTTTTGGTAGATCACATATTTTTAGTACTTTGGGCACTGCTGTAAGAAGCAATGCCTTAGGGTTCTACCTATCCATTGGAAATTAAACAACCCAATTTCAGGGGAAAATATTAAATAGTCCATAAATCAAATTCCAAAGGGGAAAAACAATTAATCCCAATAGTACATAAACTATTTGCAAAAAAAGAAGGGATCCTATGAAATTCCTTCTGTAATGAGAAAAATAGTCTTGAATCAAAAACCAGTGAGAATCAAAACAGAAAAATACCAATAGCCCTAATGAATATTGTTGTAAAAATATTAGCAAAGAAGCTACAACATACTTCAAAGATTATGAACTATGACCAAGTTAGATTTATACCAGGAATAATGGGTTGGCTTAATATTAGGAAAACTATTCTTAAAAGCCATATTAATATCAAAATCAGCAAAACTAACATGATAATAGCAGTATATACATAAAACTTCTCACAAAATACAATACCCATTATTGTTAAAAACACTGGAAAACAGAAATAAATGGACTTTTTCCTTAAAACAACAAACATCTTATATCTAAAATTAGAGTGACCTTTCTGTGTAACAGAGATAAAATAGATTCCTTTTCAGTAAAATCAGAGGTGAAACTACAATATCCACCTCTTTTTAACATAGAACTAGAAATGTTGACCATAGCAATAATATAAGCAAAAGAAACTGAGGGGATAATCATAAGTAAATAAGAAAAAAGATCACTTTTTATGGCTGATATGATAAGCCTTGTTCTCTTAGAAATAGTTATCTGCTCTTACTGGCCTTTTATGGACTCCATGAAATTCTTTTCTGTACCATTTATCATGAGCTCTTTTGCAACGAATAAAGATGCACAACCTGGGGCAGCTAGATGGCGCAGTGAGTAGAACACCGGCCCTGGAGTCAGGAGGACCTGAGTTCAAATCCGACCTCAGACACTTGACATATGTACTAGCTGTGTGACCTTGGGCAAGTCACTTAACCCCGATTGCCCTGCCAAAAAGCAAAAAAAAAAAAAAAGATGCACAACCTGAATTTCTGATTTAACTTAATCTCCTAAACCAGTTTCTAGACTTTAAAGTATAACATAGGTGCAATGAACAGGTTAACATTCAGGACCTTTCTGTTCAGGACTTTTTATATTGGGATGTCTTATATCTCTAAGTTAGACAAGCAGGAATTTTCTCAGAGCCAGAATAGACCTAAAATACAGGCGCTGTGTTGGGAGTGCAGTTTCAGTATGTTCATATAGGTAGCAATAGTGATAGCAACAGCTTAGTGTAATGCTCTCCCCGCTTACCTCTTCTACTGGCTTTCTTCAGAGCTCAGCCCAAGTCCTGCCTTCTGTGGGAGGCCTTTCTCTATGTCTCCTAAACTCCCTTGCCTCAACTGTTCATGCCTTTCTTCTGAAACCTTCTGCTTGACAATGGTATATATCTTGAATGTGCAATTTTTTGCATATTGTTTCTCCCATTTAAAGGCAAGGACTATGTTGGGTTTTTTTTTCCTTCAGTGCTTAGCACAGGGTCTGGCACACAAAATATCCCATAATAAGTGCTTGTTGAAAACGGAATGAGACATACATTTTTGGAAACAACCAAATAGGAATTAGTTTTGCTTGACTATGCATATATGTTACAAGGATTTTTTCTCTCTTTTATATTAGAAAAGTAGGAGGGAAAGAAAATAAATGCTTATTAACTGAAAAATAAAATACAGTGGGGAAAAAGTGTTTCCTGACTAACTGACACTGAAGCTCTGGAAGTACAAGATGCCATGGCTACTATTGTACTCTACAATTGTGCCTACTCTTCCTAGAACACATTGTGTATCTGTGGGAGAGTGCCCTCCAGGTCAATGGGAGTGCTTTATAGCTACTGTACTTACTATGTTATTATGGTAAATGCCATTGCTTGGAACTAATTCTGTCTACTGAGTGACTATTAAGGGAATTCTCACTAATGAGGGATGGTGAGATCTAATTTTAGTAGAGTAGACCCTCAAGATACCTTAGAACGTGAGACCCCAACCTATTTAGTCTGAGAACAAGTTGAGAGAGTAGCCTAGAAAGACTGTGATATATCCAAGTTCCCTTCCAAATCTAAATAACAGCATTAATAATGATATCTAGCATTTATATAGCACTTATTGTGTGCCAGGCACTGTGCTAAGCACTTTGCAAATATTATTTCATTTTACACAACAACTTTAGGAGCTAGGTGCTGTTATTGTCCCAATTTTACAGTTGGGGAAATTGAGGCATATAGAAATCAAGTGATTGGCCCAAAGTTACACAACTAGTAAGTGTCTGAGACTGAATCTGAACTCAGCTCTTCCTGAATCCAGCCCAAGAATTCTATATTCTACCACTTAAATACCTCAAATCCTGTAAGAAGGAGAATGATGTGGAGGTCAGTAGATAATAGTTAGAAGGATCTTAACCAAGTGATGTAGTGGCATTGAGTGAATTTAAAGGAAGGAAAGAGGTGGGGAAGACTGAGAGAAAGAGCAACAGGAACTGGAAAGTGAGCAGGGAAAAGGAGTTTTCTGAAGAAAGTCAGTCATGCTGTATCTAAGAAGGCAGAATGGAAAAGGAAGGGAGGGGAAACAAAAGTCTGGGATTGGGAGGGTAGAGCATTAACAGTTGTGGGGAGAGGGAGTAGGGGAAGAGGGTTTCATCTTAGCAGACAGGGATTTGGAGTCTCTCAGAGTGCAGGGTGAGGAAGGAGATGGGGTGGAGGGGAGAGGAGGGGAGGAGAGAGAGAGCATTTTGAGGTTTTCAGAATGCTTTATATCTGTTATCTAAATGGATTCCCACTACAAACCTGAGAAATAAATACTACAGGTATCATGATTCTTATTTTACAAATAAGGAATTTAAGTGTCTGAGAATTTGTGATTTACCCATGATTCTGTAACCAATAAACGTCTGGGGCATTTACTGACTCCAAGTCCAGAGCTCTACCCCCTCCTCCAGATCCTGTAGATTTCGTTGGCTTGAAGGCTCTAATTAAAATATTGGCGTGAAGATGCCTTTGCTGAGGGTATCTTCAACATGAAGCAACCTTCATTTATGGGGGAGGAAACTGAGGCCCGCACAGGTTAGGTGACTTGCCCAAAGTCACACAGGAAGTTAAGAGGCAGAATTGGGATTTGAACTCAAGCCCTCTGACTCCAAAACTAGCACTGTTTCTATCATATCATGAATTAATCCCAGTTAATAATAGGTGATATTTATTCTTGGTCCCTTCATTTAAGTAATATTGGTGTTATTAAACCCATTTTACAGGGCAGAAAACTGAGGGACTTGACTATGGTCCTTTGACTAGCATTATTGATGAATTTGAATGTAGGCCTGTCATGACATGAAATCCAGCACTTCTGAGACTCTACAAAGCCTCTCAAACTCTTATCTACCTGTAGAGTGGCCAAAAAAGTCAAATAAAATTATAAAATGAAAAATTGTAAGAATGGCATGTAAATCTCAGTCTTTACTATGTTGAGTATTTCCATAAAATTTTCACCTTTGGAAAGACTGATTTAACCCAAAAGAGCAAGGGACAGAAGACATCTGTTTGATTTTAAGGTCCATCTAACATAGCTTTTAAAACAGATTTGCAAAACAAAGTCTACCTAGAAAGATAATTTTTTTTTAAAACCAGGCATTTATTACTATTATAGATGTATCATCTTATGAAGGTTACTTCAACACAAACGCATTGCCACTACAGGAAAAGTAACTGACATAATAACGGACCCCCCTTTCTGTCCCCCAAAGTGTATTAGCTGTGAAATATTCATGTCTGAATGAAAAAAATATTTATTAAGCATTTATTAAGTGCCAGGGAATGTGATAAACACTTTAGAAATATCTCATTTAATCCTAACCATAACCCTTTGAGGAAGGTGCTATTATTATCCCCATTTGTAGCATCAGTTGGGCTAGCAGCAGCTGCTGAGGTGTAAGACCCAACAAGACAAGCAACAAGAGCTGCTAGCACAGGTTCCTTTAATCTGCTTTAGTAAGCAAAGTAACTTTGAGGGGTTAACAATCTCACTTTAATCCAACATACAAATATCATTCACTTAGTTTAGGAGGAAAAGCCAGCCACCTGAACTTCAGAGCGAATACAAATAAATTATAAACATCAACAGACAGACCTTGTCTGATTCAAATCTCAATGCGTAGTTACCAGGGTTTAACAAAGTCCCAACATCCATGTTTACAAGCCGGGGTGGGGGGGGGGGTCTCTTAACAGCTGCCTAGGGTCTCTTCAAGTCACAAGCCACTCTTCCAGTAAGTGAGATCCATGACTCCTGATTGTGTTAGTGCTGAGAAACATTCCAAGACAAGATCCCACTTCATCTGCCCCATTCAAACAAGGGCCAGAATCATTAAAGGCACTTAAGAGAAGAACAGCAAAGTCCCACCTTAATTACTATTATACCATTTTACAGTTGAGGAAACTGAGGCAAAGAGTTAAGTGATTTATCTAAAGTCACACAGCTGGTAAGTATCTGAAGGTGAATTTGAACACAGGTCTTCATGCTCATTGCTCTATCCATTTCATCACCTAGCTGCCTAGCTAGAGTGTGCTCTCCCTATGAACTGGAAGTTAGAGTTTAATATCCATGACCAAAGAGCCAGTACCAAATTAATCCAGATCCTTGGATGGTAACTATTCACCTAACAAACAAATTTGTGTTGATCACATGACTCAAAGTAAATTTGATTCTTAACCCATTCATTAAAGGTGATGGTTCCTATATGGTGGCTCACAACTTGAGAATTTCTCTGACCTTCCTTAACTCTGGAAATTTCATGTACATGTTTTTTTAAATTTAAAAAAATCCCTCAAAATCAGTTCTCAATCCTAACCCAGATTCATGAAGATATTTTACCCCACTTCTCAGCTATTCCCCTGAAGAATTCCTCCTGCTCCTCTGAATAGCTCCCTAACAGTGCTGCTGAATGTTGGTCCAGGCTCTGGTAGAACAGGTTTGGTGACTAAGACACATCATGTCAGTCACCCTGCTTTTTCCTTAGGTACTGACTAAATGTAGTATTATAGTAATCTTGTCACTTTTCTGATCAAAACCTTTTTTTAAAAAAATTTTACTATAGACAAATACTAAAACTTAAATACATAATAAGGAAAGGAACAGAAACATTATAAATTTAAATATTAAACTTAAATATAAAAGAAAAAAGATGTCATGTGCACAGCAGAACATAGGAGAGGATTCAGAATATATAGCAATAAGTAATCATTTCAAGAAAGCCTATATATTAAATACTATACATTTTATTGAAAGCTGTCCATTCTTTCCTTTACTTCCTTGTGGGTTTTCTTTTTTTCTCTGCTGTACACTTTTTACTTTGTTCTTTTTTCCCCCTTCCTCTCCCCTACCTGCCACCCCAAGGCTACAATTGAGCATGGATATATTTATATATAGGTATTGAGATATACATATATATGTATGTATACATGCATACACACACATAAGTATACATGTATACACATATATACATACATATATAAACATATACTTTCCCTAAGAGAGCCTATTCCAGTACTATTAATGTAATCACAGATCTTCCTCACCCATTCAATAGGCCTCAGGTGGGACTAGGTAGGAAAGCTTGATTATATCTTTGTAAGTAGGCCTAAAACCTCTACTTACCAGGTACTAAGCTGATGTGGGCATGAAGCCCTCAGGGCCCTAAGGGGAGTTGCTAAGACCAGAGCCAATGGTATGTGCCCTGAGTTCTAGTCAATCATGAATTCAGCCAATCAGAAACCTGGGTTGTAGCCAATCAGACGCCAGCTAGGATTGTATATAAGGAGAGCCCAGAGTGTGAGGGAACCAGAATTGAAGAGGGACAGAACTGAAGAGAAGCAGAACTGAAAGGAAGCAGAACTGAGAAGCAGACATCAAGAGGGTGCTGAAGAGGAGACATTGAGAAAGCCAGCACAGGCAGAGCTGCAGAAGAGAGTGCAGCGGAGAGTTAGGATTCATGAGTGATTGTTTACAGGAAGGCCCTAGCAAGGGGGAGGGTTATTTTCAGCCAGAGGCCCAGTTCTTTTGCTCTTCAATATATAGTGTTCCAAGACCTGTGCTCTTTTAGTATTGCCAATGCTAGGTCTTGTGTGATTCTAATTGTGGTATCATCATACGTAAATTGTTTTTTTCTTGTAGCTCATAATATTTTGTCCTTAATTTGGGGGTTTCAGAATTCAACTATAATATTTCTGTGAGTTGTCCTCATAGGATCTCTTTCAGGTGGTGATCAGTGGATTTTTTTTTTCTGTTTCTACTTTTCCCTCTTATTCTAATGCTTCAGGACATTTTTCTTTAATTATTTCTTGTATTATTGTATCAAGATTCTTTTTTGGTCACAACTTTCAGGTAGACCATATATTCTTGTTTTCTCCTCTTTATCTATTCTCTAGATCCATTGTTTTTCTCATGAGATGTTTCACATTCTCTTCTATTTTTTCATTCTTTACATTTTTTTAAATTTCTTCATCTCTTATAACTTTTCTGGCTTCCCCTTGCCCAATTCTGATTTTCAAGGAGTCATTTTCTTCCTTAAGATTCTGGATCTCCTCTTCTAGTTGGTTGATTTTCTTGTCATAATCTTGTTTTCCTTGTATTCTTCTTCTTTTTCTTTTTAATTTTTCCTCCATTTCTCTCATTTGATTTTTAAAGTCTTTTTTAAGTTCTTCAATGAATTCTTTTTGGGCAGTGACCATTTGACTTTATTCTTTGGGGTAGAAGGTTTCTTTGCTTCAATATCCTCCTCTGAAGATGAAGCCATCTTCTCTAGTCACATAGTAGCTCTCTTCTTTCTCCTTTGCCTGTGCATTTTTTTGGTAATAATTTAGTTGTTATAATCACCTCTAGGCCTGGGGTATGGGAGATGGTATCTTTGGCCTCTGATCCTCTTCAGTTCTCCCCTCTGACCTTGAACTCAAATCAGGACCTCCAGCCTCCAGTAAAAGCCTGCAGCCAGGGGCTTTCTGCCCCACTGCTTCTTCACTCACCTGGTGTGTGCTAGTTCCTTCTTGTCCCCAACACAGCTGGGTCTGGCAGGCTCTCTAGATCTTCCCCAGGTCAGACCCCCAACTCCAGTTACTGTCGCTGGGGGTAAAAGTTCCTGTGGCTGGGGCTGAGGCTTATTTTACATTATTTTTTCCTTTTAAATTTCTGTTTACTATTCCTTCTCCAAACTTAATTTTTGTTCTGCTTATTAGGAATGACTTTTTTTCCATTTTCTTTTTTGATTTTAAGAATTTTTGTCTCATTTGGAATTATTCTCAAAGGAGTATACAACTATGCACACCCTATGCCACTACTAGGTCTGTATCTCAAAGAGAGCAAAGGAAGAGAGCTGCATCTACTCTTCCTCTTATATTACCTATTTCCTGCTTCTTCTTCCAATCTGTATCTCTGTTGATTTCAAAACATTTATACACCAAACTCTGTGTGTGTCTTCATCTCCTTTGATCAGTTTAGATGAAAGTGATGTTCAAGTGATGTGTGCTCCCTCAACTCCTTACTTGTTTGCATATAGTTCTACTTGTAAATTCAAATTATGTGCCTTAACAAATTTCCCCATCTTTTTTCCCATTTCTCTTCTCACTCCCTTTTCTTTTTTTTTTATAACATATTCAAAATGATATTTATATTTCTTCTTTCTCAGTTGATTACCTCTATGACCCCTTGTGACATTAGGATTCTAAAAGAAGCCTTTCAACCTTTCACTCTACTTTAGAATGTAGAGAGTTCATCCTTATAAAGTTGTTTCTGTTCACTTTCAGTTAATATTTTTATTTTTCTCTTGACTTCTGTAGATACAATTCAAAGCCCTTTTTCAGCTCCATTTTTTTCTTCATTAGGAATATGTGGAAACCTTTATTTTATAAAGGCCCATTCTTTTTTCTCTTGTGAAATGATGTTCAGTTTTTCTGGGTAAGTTATTCTTGGTTTATCTTTTGTTTTTTGAAGTATCTCATTTCATGTTCTCCACTCCTGTAAAGTGATAGCTACTAAATCTGATTGGGTTCTCAAAATTTCAATTTTTGGTTGTTTGTAGTATTTTTTCTTTTGTATGGAAGCTCTGAATTTTGGCAATGACATTCCTGAGGGTTTTTAATTTTGGTATTTTTTTAGAAGGTAATCATGGATTCTTTTTATGTCTATACTATCCTCTTGTAATGTATCTGGAAAATTTCTTTAATGATTTCTTGAAATATGATATCCATGTTATTTTTGTAGTTATGGATTTCAGGTAATGCTATGATTCTTAAGTTGTCCCTTGATCTGTTTTCCAGGTAAATTGTTTTTGATATTAGAGATGTTATTTTTTTCCATTTTCTCTTTTGATTTTAAGAATTTTTGTCTCATTTGGAATTATTCTCAAAGGAGTATACAACTATGCACACCCTATGCCACTACTAGGTTTGTATCTCAAAGAGAGCAAAGGAAAAGAGCTATATGTACAAAATATTTATAGCAGCAATTTTTGTGGTGACAAAGAGTTGAAAATTGAGGGGATGCCCATCAATTGGTTGAACAGGTTGTGGTATATGATTGTGATGCATTTCTATTGTATTCTAAGAAATGACAAGGAGGGGCAGCTAGGTGGTGGAGTGAGTAGAGCACCGGCCCTGGAGTCAGGGGGACTTGAGTTCAAATCCAACCTCAGACACTTGACACACCTAGCTGTGTGACCTTGGGTAAGTCACTTAACCCCAATTGCCTGGCCTTCTTCCCTCCAAAAACAAACAAACAACAACAAAAAGGAATGACAGGGGGTAGGTTTCAGAAAAACCTGGGAAGACTTACATGCAAAGTGAAGTGAGGAGAACCAGGAAAACATTGTACATATAACCAGCAATATTGGAACAATTATCAACCATGATAGACTTAGCTACTTTGATCAGTTCAAGATAATTCCAAAGGACCCGTGATGAAAAATGCTATCCAACTCCAAAGAGAGAATTGATGGACTCTAAGTGCAGACTGAAGCATATTTTTTCACTCTCTTTATTTTTCTTGCTTTTTGGGGGGGTAATAGATAATGGATAACATAGAAATATGTTTTACATATGTTTTAATTTACAAAAAGGAATTCTTGTTTCCTGGCATCATTAATTTTAATTTGATCTATTCTGATTTTTAGGGAGCTTGTTACTAGGATAAGATTTTATAGCTCTTCTCTTAAGCTGTTAATCCTTTTTTCAGTTCTCTCTTCCATAGCTCTCATTTCATTTATAATATCTTTTTAAAACCCTTGCCTCATTTTATTTTCAAATTTTTCTAAATGTTCTTATGGGTGGACTATTTTTTTTCTTTTAGCTTTAATATTAGATGTTTTTGAGTTATTTTCCTCTTACAGGTTTGGGTTTTGGTCATCCCTAGCATCATAAAAGCCCTTTATTTTATTTTTGCTTAGTCATTTTTGTTGCTGTGGCCTCAGGAGGTGATTTTTTAAAAATCTGCTTTTATTTATTTTATTAAATATTTTCCAATTACATTTAAAATTTTTTGACATTAATTTTTTTAAATTTTGAGTTCTAAATTCTTTCTCTTCTGCCCCTCCCCTACCCATTGAGAAGGAAAGTAATATGATATCTATTATACATATGAATTTATACAAAACATATTTTCATAGTAGCCATGTTGCAAAAGAAAACACACACACACACACACACACACACAAAACAATAAAAATTGTAAAAGTGGAAAAAAGTATGCTTCCATATGCATGCAGAGTTCCACCAATTCTCCTTCTGTAGGTGGATAGCATTTTTCATCATAGGTCCTTTGAAACTGTTGTATTAATCAGAGTAGCTAAATCTTTCACAGTGGATCAACATTACAATATTGCTATTACTTTGTGCAGTGTTCTCCTGGTTCTGCTTACTTCATTTTGCATCAGTTTATACAGGATTTCCCAAGTTTTTTTCTGAAATCAATCAAGAGTTGATTTTTAGTTCTCTCCTTCTCTGGGGATCAAATTGTGAGGACCTTTCCTTTCCTCCAGTGGTCCTTCGTAGGCCTTTTCTTGGACACCAAAGTTCTCTTTTGTGATCCACCTTAGTTGAAGCCCTTTCCTTTAGATGAGGAGAGGTAGAGGGAGAGGGAGACACAGAGCCAGAGAGAAGCCATTTAAAATCCTCAGTTAAATCTAAGGATGATCTCCTCTGGAGGCCTTTTCCTTGAGGGAAAAGAAGAGAATAGTTATGGTCCTTTCCTTTCAGTCTTTTTCTTTTTTTTTTAAATCAACTGTCAGCCAGAAAGAAGGCCTTTTTTTTAAAAAAAAAAATCACACTGGTGTTTTTCTTGTGCTAAAGGTTTTGTTTTCATTTTTTACCTTAGTACCAAAGTCTGATAGTTTCCTTTAACCCCTCAGGGGATTTCTTTCTGCTGAGGCAGTTGAGGTTTTTAGGGTGAAGTCTTTCACTTTCACTTTTCTCCTACAGAGATTTTTAAAGTCTGAAGCATTTCACTTTCATCCCCAAGGGCATCTGTGGAGCTGCACTGTTAACTTCTAGCCCATCCCAATTATCATCTTTATGCAGATCTATGCACCTGTTAAAATGTTTGTTTTTTCATGTCTGTCACTACCCGTTAACTTACTTCCATCTTCTGACTGACCCCAAGTAGAAGTCTTGTTTTTTTAAATAAATATACATGTGTATATATATACATTTATGTATATAGTCAAGCAAAAGAAATCACATTGGCTATGTCTGAACGTGCATGTTTAATTATATGGTTTTGTGCTTCTAATTCACCTTTTTGCCATGAGGTAGAAGGTATATTTCTTGTTGTTGTTTTTCATTTTACTTCTTACATGCATGGCATAGAAACAGAATCATTGATTTAGAGCATGAAGGATTCTTGGAGGCTATCTAGTCTAACCCTTGAATTTTATAGATGAGGAAGCTGAAGTTTACAGATGAGAGAGGTTAAAGGCATTGCCCATGGTAACATAGCTAGCAATATTAGAGATAGTTTTGAATTTGAGTCTTCACGACTCCACATCCATCTCTCTATTGCTCTGTATACCTCTGAGTCTTTGTTGGTAATAAGTGAATACATCTTTTCTTTCTTTAAAAAAAATATTCTGAAATTAACAAACACCAAATAAAGTAGACATTTCCATATACCCAGTAAAACAGAAAAAGAATAGTATAGTAACCCGCAGATCTCTATTATGTACAGCTTGATTTTCTTTTTAGGCATATAGTAATTCAGCCTGAAAGTTCACAGTTTTCCTGCTTGTCTGTGGTTCTTTCTGGCTTCCTTTCTATTCTTTTCTCTGCATTAAAAAAGATGCCATAGTGACTTTCTTTTCTTTTTAAGAAATTTTTAGCACTCATTTTCTCAATGCCTCTTGTGTCACCTACAATCTTGATTCCTTTGATATTATGATATTCCATGATTTATACCCACATGACATTTTTGTAATAATGATGTCAAAAAGATGAGCTTTTATGGCAGTGAGGAGTTCGGGGAATCGCTAAACCACAATGTGCAGTTCCCTAAATTCAGTCCAGCCCAATTTCTTTTTCCTGTTTAATTTTGGGTCAAGCTCATTGTCTATGCAGCATTTCTCCAAGATAATGTTAACTTTATGTCATAATCTAGGCAACATGCATTTTCTACCCACATGGTTTTTTCCAGTTTGGTTGATAATATTGATCTCTTTTGAATGGCTATGGATTTCATTGAGGAGTCATTGTCTACTCCCAACCCCGCCCCACCTTAATTTTTTTTAACTCTATACAATAAATATGTCACCTGCTAATAGGGACATATTGGAAAACTCACCATGAACTGGTAATCCTTTTGTGTGGACTCTGAGTAGATCATCCTCTATATCGTTGATCAGCACTTTAAGTAAGCATATGTCTCCCTGTTTTATATGTCTTCTTTGATTTTATACTCAGATCATTGAACAAAGTTATTTCCATGGTTACATTCTTCATAGAATCTTTTGTGATTTCTACATATGCTTGGGGGACATTTTATTTGAAGAAAATCTTTAAGGATAAATTTTGACACTGTTCTAGTCAAATGTTCAAGTCAAATAATATTTTGGAATTAGCAAAAAAGCATAGATAGAATGTTATGTTCTCTATACCTCTCATTGTTACTGTGAAGATGTGATCTGCTGTGGAAAACTGTCCATAAAAGCTTGTCTATTCTTTTCTCAGTTTGTTATCAAGAATGTCCTTGATACATACATACATACATATATATATATATATATATATATATATATATATATATATATATAGAGAGAGAGAGAGAGAGAGAGATGTAGATATACAAATATAGATATATATGTATATATACACACACATACATGTGTGTGTCTAGATAGATGATAGTAGATAGATAATTCTTGGCCTTTTCATTCCAATCTTGGTAAATAAGCCTTATTGAGGGTTATTGCTGTTTCAAAGCAATATGCATGGCTCTGGGCATTTGAAAGTGGGTAATAGTGTCTCCCACCTGAGTGAGAGGTACAGACCATATTCAAAACTCATACATAGCATTATGCTCTGAGGTGGGAAAGATGTGAAAGGAATTTTCGTTCAACCTAATCTGCTGCAAGTATGGGCTAGGGACCTTTCTGGTAGGGGGAGTGAATAAGCAAGGTCTTGACAGATCTTTTAGTTACCTTTTGTGTAGAATCCTGGTTTAGTGTAGGCTCACCTAATAAAAAAGCCGAAAATATCTGGATTAGCCCATGAAAAGCACGTTGGCCAATGGTGGTCTCACCTTGAAAGAGTAATAGCACTATCCTGAGGAAGAAGCATCCACAGGTGACAGCCACAGCTTGATGGAGAAGCAATGAGTGCATCTTTGGAGGCAGAAAGCAAGGGTAGATGGTGGAGCTTCAGCAAATGATGTTTTTAGAGACAGAAGTGAGAAGTATCAGTAAGAAAGCTGTGATAGGCAGAGCTGAGAAACAGTGATGCACGATGGGTTGCCAGCAGGGAGAGCCATTAGTTTTCAGGCTGGAGGGATGAGTAGCTAAAATATAACCCTTTCTTACCTAAGGACTGTGAGTTACATAGAGAACTGCTTTATTTCCTACTGCTGCAGAAGTCTTGGGGAGATTACTCAATTCATGTATCAGCAATGGAATACTGAGAATGATTATTGCTTGATTTTCTGTTACTTGATGTTCTGTTTTTCTTTGCTCTTCTGTCCTAATTAAAAGCTAATCAGTTTAGGTTCCTCTCTGGTCTGTTGGGAGAACATGAACTGCATGGGAGCCTTGAGTCAAATATTAGCCCCCACATTGAACCTCAGTAGTAATATAAGCCCACAATTGAGTGGGAAATCTCTTATACAGAGATGAAGAAGTAGGCATCTGGGTTGGTAGTTGCTCTTGGCTTCCTAGACATTTTTTCCCTTCTGAAAGAGACCCTGCTGTGATCTTTTCTGTGTTAAGGGCATCTTCTAATTTTTGGAGAAATCTTGACATTTGATCCCTTAGTCCACCTTTTTCATGACTTATTTCCTGTATTTGCTTAGGTTCTGTCACAGTTTCCAACTTTATATCAAATGCCGCTGTTATTTTGTCACCTAATAATCTAGTTCAGAAGCTGTACAGCTGATGCTTGATATTTCCACTACTCTTACAAATGAAAATATCTCACTATATAAACATCAGCAGATTTATGTCTATTTGTTGCCCTTCCAGTTTTACTATTAATACTCTTGGTTGATTTCCCACACCTGACTCTTTGAAAGTTTTTTTCTTTCTACATATTCTTGGATATTTTATGAGATGGTAGGGCTTAAAATTTTGTCTTCCTCCTGTGTAATTTTTTTAAACACATGGGATTGTACCCATTCTCTAAACTTAGCAAGAAAATACAGGAAATAAAATTTAATGAAGAACTTTACAATATCTCCCAACTAAGTGAACAAATAATTTGATACTCAGTAATTTCATTGGGGGAAACTGGCATGAGGAAGACAATAAAAACTGTTTTACAGTGTGGCTCATGGTTAAAAAATGAAAGCAATCAAAGACCTGTAGACTACTTAATAATCTCTTGAACAAAAATGGACATTTTCTTCAAGTGGTACCAAATTTGACAAATTTTGAGTGATGTCATGAAAAATGAAATTAAATCCATTGTGGCTAATTATAGTAATAGACATCTTTTCAGAATCAGCTGTCTGTGTATAGTTACGTCATTGGCTGGTTATGGAAAAGGTCAAAGTCAATACAAGCAGAAAGGATGAAAATGAGATGATATAACATGCAATTATAGTCGCTTCAACTTGACCTGTTTAAACAACCTGCTGACTCAGAAGAAAGAGGAATGGGAAAAAGTAATGACATTGTCTATTACTAAGGAAACTTACCTGATGCAAAACATGTTTAAAGAACACAAGAGCTTGGAACCTACCTTAGCCTGCAAGTTCTTCCTCTTCTTACCAGCAAAGGGCAACACCTATTTAGGGCACAAATTTGTTTGAAAAATAATAAGGAGATTTCAGTTAAAATTTTTTAAAATTTATTTTATTTTTAATTTATGGAATAAATAAGCATTTCTATAACATAGTATAATAATAAAAAGGTTATTGCACATGAAACTGTAAATCTATTATGTACAACTTGCTCTTCCTTAAATATATATAATAAAGTCATCATAAAAATCTTTTTTCTTATTTTCTTCCTTCCCCGCCGTAGAGATAACTACCATTAAACACAAATATGTATGTATGTGTATATACATATACATGTATATATGTATATGTAAAATCATTTTGTATGTGCTTCTATTTATCAGTTCTTTCTCTGGATGCAGATATCATCTTCCTTCTTATGTCCTTCATAGTTAATTTAGTATTTGCTCATAAAAAAGCAACCAACAGTTGAAACCTCGTTAAATCTTTGATTTAGAGGAAACACTTAGGCTCACCCTTCCTATCACACTTCTTAGCTATGTGTTTACTCAGCCTACTTCTACTTATCTTCTTCAGTGATGGACTAGTTCTACTAGGGCAATGAAATTGAACAAAACATACATATGGCATCATTTAGGGACTAAATGGCCATAGGCCAAAAAACATCTCCTCTGCTGGCCTGACATGGTGGGATTACCTTTTCTTACTTGGTCTGAAATTATTAACATTAAGTGTAACTGTATTGAGTTAGACAACAGAAGTCTACCTTTAAAATGCATATATTCACAGGAAAATATAGAAAGGACTTAATTGAGAAGGATCTCTAATTTCTCAGTAATGTAAATTTGTTTATGAGGCAAAGTAATTGTTATATCAGAAGGCACAGATTGCTCAACTCTGAGAAGGTTAACATGAGAAAGACAAGTAAATTGATGTGAGTTTCTGATGTTTGCATATGTTGGGGTAGAAGGAGGAATATCGTAGAGATAACTTCTCAATGATAGAGATGAGTGGTAAGGATCCAGGACCAAAATGGGCAGGTCTAAAATTTGAGAAGTCCAAGTGTGCAATGATTTGTGATTGGGTCCTGCAGAAAGCAGTGGTCCTACCCATATTTGAACAAAGTTATGCTTAAAAAAAAAGATTATGCTTTGTAATGGGATAAAAACAAAAGAAATTCCTTCAAAGGCTAAAACATTTAAATGAAAGAAACTAACACCAACATTCAAGCATTCAGGGTTTATTCCCTCATAGCTTCTTTTGCTTGCACTTGGGGTAAGCTGCTGCCAGATGAGTGGTGGTGACTTAATTATAGTTTCATGCCCTTAACAGCTAGTTTTGAGAATATTGCTATAGTTGTTGTTCCAGAATAGTGGAGATAGAGGAAACCTCAGAGACACACTTGCAGACACTAGCTCTGTTAGCTTAGTCTGGGAACAATTTTCATCAGTGGCTATTCCCCCTAGCAATCTGACCAGCTCAGACCAATTTTCTGGATCCTTTCTGTTACTTACAGTCATAGAGAAGGTAGATCATTTACTCTGGGGTCTGAGGTCTTCTGGGAATAAACAGAACATAGGGCACTCTGGGCCTTTCTTTGTTATGAGGATCTAATTTAAAAACTACTTATTAAGAAATAGGATAGGTAGAGAATTTCTTAAGTCATTTGGGGAAATAACTGGGGAAGCAACATGGTACAGTCAAAAGGTCTCAGGATTTGATATCAGAGGGCAATGTATCAAACCCCAGCTCTACCTTGGGCAAGTTCTTTCATCTCTCTGGGCCTTAGTTACCTCATCTGTAAAATGAGGTGTTTGGACTTGATGACCTCCAAGGTCGCTTTCAACTCTTATGTCGATGACTCTATGATCTGTACAATTTCATGTTTCTACTTGAGAAATTGTGCGACTCTCACCGTGCAGTAACATGTCATAGCTAGGCTATGACAAGTGGTCAGATCAAATCACCAATGCCATTGAGTGTTATGGTCATGTTATTACTTTCAGTGGGTCTGGCTGCTATTGAAAAGGCATTCTTTGTGAATGATTATTGCTTGTGACTATGAGTTTTTGCTTCCCTTCCTCCCTTCTCCTTTTTTCCAGGTTGCTCCCAACCAGGTAAGATTTCTTGACTTTTGATGAATACAGGTGAACTTGCTTACTTCCTGTCATGTGTTTTTCAGTCATATGGAACTTGAGCTGATGACACTAGGCTTTCTACTGGGGTCATTATCTGAGTTGGAGGTCATAATGCTTTCCTATTCAATTATGCTTTTAAAAACATCCCTTCTTTATGAGAAACAGCTAAGGAGAAACATTAAAGAAGGAAGTAGACAGACTTTAGGAGAAAAAGATCAAAGAAAAGAATCATCTAGCTATAATTTGCTGTATTTTCCAATAATCTTTGTTATTAATAATCACCATTTTATCTAACTTCTGTTTTCCACTCAGATTTGAGGTAGGTATGTTTTTCTAACTTTAGTTTCTTATCTTAGAACGACCTCTTTCTCTGGTCTAAAGACAGCTCCAAATCTTTGGAAGTGGCTGGTATCAAAATACCCCATCTGGGAGCTTGCTTTCAACTTCTTTCTGCTCAAAATTTTTTGTTACTGTAGCTGTCATCAAGCAATTCTTCTGCTAGGTTGATAGATAACTAAAGAGACAGCTGAACCAGGCATATAAAGAGGTTACATTAATAATTATAGCTAACATTTTTGTAGTGCTTTAAGGTTTACAAAGTGTTTTATATGTATTTTTTCATTTGGCCATCAACAACTTTTGGAGATAGGTGATATTATTATCATCCTAATTTTACAGATGAGGAAACTGAGGCAGACAGAGATTGTGACTTGCCCAGGGTCACAAAGCTAGTAATAGCCTGAGATAGCATTTGACTTCAGATCTTCCTGTTACAAGCCCAGTTCTCTATCTACGATGCCACCTAATTTCCTCAAAAGAGCGAATAGTGTCACATATGTATATGGTATGTGTATAGTCAGGTATATGCTGTGGTAAAAAAAAAAACTTGAGTAAGAAGGTTATTATGTATGAATCACTTTATACAGAAGAGTTTAGGAAGGCCAAGAAATACAATACCAAATTTTCAGTGCAAGGATGAAAAGCATCATACCTTATCCAGGTATATTCAAACACAGAGAGCAGGCAAATTGAACATAGGAAAAATACTCCAGTGCCCTCTTAGTTCTCACCATCTGGAAGAGGGCTAGAGGTCACTCTCTCTGTTATGAATCTTGGCTCACAACTGAAAATTGGCAGAGGGGCAAGCAATGCTTAATGGCAGATGATTTCAGCAAGCCTGTGGGGAGCACAAGCATGTCAGTCTGGAATGACATTGGTCGAGGGACAGGAACGGTCTGATTGTGGCAGCTAGTGAAAAGGCAGTGAGTTCCTTCTCATCTTATAGGACCCTGGACCAATCTGACCTTATGGTCTAGTAGCAAGTGTCAATGATAGGCTAATTAAACAACCCTAATGTGGTTAGCAGTAAATTAAATGACCCTGCGGGTGGTTACCAGTAAACTGCAAAGCTTGTTCCCTGAGGGAGATAGGGTGAGGAGAGGCAATATTCAAATCAGCCAATTCTGAAGTAGTTATCAGAAGAGTAAAATGAAAACTTGGCACTTTGTGGTTTAAAAGTCATCTAAGAATGATGTAACATGCTGCTCAAGATAATCTGCACATGCGCTGAATGTTACTTTGACTTAAGAGACAGCACATTGATCAAGAAACTCTCTTATCTTCCGACTCAAAACAAGGGGTCACCTCACTTGGACTAATCCAAGGGCTTCCTGTGACAGTGTATCACATGCCATAGAATGAAAGCCTATGGATCCATGCAGCAAATGAGTTGGTCCTCCGTGGTATGTCAGCTTCCCTGCCATAGCTGGCCTGGGGCTTTTATCACTTCCTTTTCAAAAGTAACCTTCTGAGCCTAATTATTTCTCTTCAGTTACAGGGCCATGGTAGAGGGTCCTTAAGGTGGGTTGCTGTTTTCCTTGCTAACCTACCCTCTCAACCTCCGCTTGTTCTTGGGGGTTAGGGAGGGGGTGGAAAGAAGAGATAGAAATATTAGCAAGCCCTGATCCAGGGAGCAGAATCTATTTTGTATGCATAGATTATACACTTCTAGCTATGTTGTGGCTGCTTTGTAAATGTAACTGGGGTGATATTCATGCCCCAATTGAGGAGCATCAGCTATGTGTTTCTGGTTGCTCCCACTCAGACACCTCTAAGCGTGGGTATGTCCATGAAGTAGAGACACTGCAACAAGATCTAGGGTGGAAATAATGCAGATGAAGCCTCAGAGGGAGAAAGTTCCATGAGTATTTTAAGATCACAGGAAAGAGAAGGAAGAACTTAAAGAAAACAAGACAAGATAGCAGTTGGGGCAAAGAGGGTACCTGTCCCTGGTGCCAGTTTTCCATTATATGATTGATGCCTTAGTCAGGAGCCAGCAGGAAAGGCTGAGGGCATGTTCTGAGTGGAGCATCCTACAGGAATGAAAGCAGGTGGAGCAAGTTTTTTTTTTTCCTGAAGAGGTTTTTTTTCTCCAACCAAGTTTATAGGCTTGGTCCACCTTCCTGTGTCATGAAGAGGAAAGCCAAGTTGCCCCAACTTTCTAGTCCCTCATGAAATTGACTGGAATTCTCCTGGAAACTGGGCTCATGGAAGCAGAATAACATTTGAACACTATTTTGTTACTTGAACCTCCTTTGCAAGTTCCCACTAACCACAGGGAAAGACAGCCATGTCTTTCTTCAAAGTCAGCATCTAGGTGGTGCCATGGATTGATTGCTGAACCTGGAGTCAGGAAGAGCTGAATTCAAATCCAGCCTTAAAAAACCTCTAGCTGTAAGAAGCTGGTTAAGGCACTTAAGCTCTGCCTACCTCAGTTTCTTCCAAACCTGCCAAATAGAGATAATATTAACCCCTGCATCTGAAGTTTGTGGGGAGGATAGGATTAAATATTTGTAAGGGTCTTTGCAAACATTAAAGTGCTATGTGATTACTAGTTATTATTATAAATTATAGGGTTTGGAACTTGTCCATAGATTGGCTGTGGTCTGGGTCTTTGTGAGGAAGTATTTCAATATATTGTGACTTTTACCCCTTTTGTTGATTCACTATGAGTAGAGAAATTGCATGCGTGTGTAGCTGACTTCATAGTGCCTTGTTCACATGATTAGGACTTCATGAAATATAACATAATTGGGAAGTAGGTTTGCCAGTAAAATAGTGCTCCAAAGTTGTGTTTCCCCCCACCCCCATTGGATAAATAAGATCTGATCCTACCTCTTAAGCCAGAAGTTCTTTTAACCTTCTTTGTGTCGTGGACCCCTTTGGCAGTCTGGTGAAGTCTATGAACCCCTTCTCTGAATAATATTTTTAAATATGTAAAAATAAAATTCACAGAGTTGCAAAGGAAACCAGTTATATTCAAATGCAGTTATTAAAATATTTTCTAAAAAACCCAGGTAAAGGACATCAGTGGCTGCCTCCTTGATAGGAATGGGTCTGGGGCAGGGGTGGGGAACCTGTAGCCTTGAGGCTACTTGTGACCCTCTAGGTCCTCAAGTATGGCCCTTTGACTGAATCCAGATTTCACAGAACCGACCTAGAGGGCCACATATGGCCTTGAGGTTACAGGTTCCCCACCCCTAGTTTAGGGTATAGTGGGTTACTTGGCATTGCCCCAGAGTTCCTTGTAGTGTTGGGTGGGGATCGCACCTGGAAGGATGAGCGTGCTACTTCCCATGCCTGGGTCTTCTTGTGAATAGGGTCAGGCTAGCAGTGGATGGTGGTTAAATGAATATTAACCACAAATTAAAACACAGCCTGCTCACCATCTCTGGCAGGAAGCAAGGCTTTGTGGCCTATGAAATCATCTGTGTTGAGTGAGAAACGTGCTAATGATGCTAACCTACAGAAAGACTTAAACACTTTATCTCTGCAACAACAATGTTGTCTTGATGTTCACGTCAGGCCAAGTTATTTTCTGTCAACAAATAGGTTCATATGCTTTCTAATCAGTTTTCTCTTTAAGAACTTGAAGAATAGCTAGCATTAAGGGAACATATGCCTCTGTGACTGATGCACCTGCCCTTCTCCATGTTTTGCTAGATCCACTTCATCCTTTGTTCTCCCATTTCTGATCAATAGCAGTCTGGATAGAAAATTAAAATTGCAGTCCTGGTTTGAGTTCTAAGCCCCATTAGAATAGAAGTGTTAAAATCAGCGTCTAGTGCTTTGCACAAAATAAGCTCGTAAATTATTTTTTAATTAAATCAAATCTGTTTTTCTTGTTCTCAGGAGGAACTGGTGGTTCATTACCTGTTCAATTCATCTGGTCAACTGAACAAGCTAGAGCTTTGGTCAGGCCTTGGTCAATATATAGGGAATATGCTATATTATGTTGCTGTGTGTCTTATGTTAAATAATATTTGATTATGATAATAAGCCACTTCTTTTTCAGGAAGGAAAAAGGTATTGAGTAGAGTCTCAAAACATAAGGGCATCAGTATAAGGGAATATCTAGGAAATTCCTTTCTTTTTAATGTTCCTTAACCAATTATAGATAAATACACTCTTCCAATATGAAGTTGTTTACACTGTAGCTACTTTGACTTATGCCACTGGCAATCTATTAGATGGAAAACGTATTACTTAATTGACAAGTTATTGAGGACTATCATGCATGTATTTTCCAGCTGGGACATCAAGGTCATTTGTATTCCATTAAAACTTCTATTAACTTTACTTTCAGTCTTAATTGATAAAACACTTTTCTGATTATAGTTCAGCACCCAACTTAAAATAGCATTTATGCCTCCTCTAAGCCAGGTATTTAATTTGTTAGGTCATGTGAAAATATTTTTCACTTCATTTAATGAATATCCATTTGAAATACCAAAAATAAAGAAAATTTACCTAATCTATCTCCAATCTTTTCTTGTTGAGCAATCAATACTACTTGTATTAGCATAAAATGAATATGATAACAATAATAATACCTTTCCTCCACAGTAGGACTTTATTATATTCAGAGGGCTCTCATGCACTTTACTGGATGTGTATCTGACATATTGTTTTGTGAAAGAGGCAATATGGTGTAGGGTCTATAGAGCTGTCCTCAGAATCTAGAAGACAAGTTCAGTCTCTGACACATGGAGACTGTATGACCCTGGCAAGTTTGCTTAATTTCTCTCTGACCCAAACAGCTTTCTGAGATACAGTCTGCAGAAAAGTTGATGACCTGCATTGGTGGCAGGAGTTTTCTCACTGGGAATTCCCTATATTAATGAAATCAAAGATCCAGTTTAAAAAAATTATGCATGCCACCCAATTGAGCACTCCTAACATCCTCTGAGATAGGTAGAGCTCAAATGGGATAATGTATATAATGCACTTCAGAAACCTTAAAGTGTAATACAAATGTAATCTATTATTAGACAGGTATTAATATTTTCATTATATATATAATAGTAATTTGGCACTAGGTTAGCGGTATAGTTGGGACTAGAATCCAGGCCTCCTGGTTCCTTTTCAGCATACCACCCTGTCTTAGAAGAAAAGTTTATGGTTCATATACTATAATTTCTTCTCTACTTCATATAACTTCATATAACATCAGAGAATGACCACATTTGAGGGATTAACAGTGGCATTATTTTCTTTTAATAGCCCTTTCATTTGATACTTGTGATGGGCACTTCCTGAGTTTTGAGTTTACTAGAAATAAGCAAAGAGTCTTTGTTTAAAAAAAAGTTGTCAAAACGATTGCTTAGCTTAACTAAATTCAAGTTTCAGGGAACAGTTCATTGTCTTTAGGAAAATGGTATGTGATCACAATACACTCATGTAAAGAAATACAAATTCAGGAATTTTCAGAAGCATTGTCACAAAATCAAGACAAACCAGTGCAAGTTCTTTGGTAACGGGAGAATACATTCCTGTTTTCCCAAAATGTGGAAAATGTAATTGAACCCTACCTGAAATAGCAAGGATTGGATTGCTTGTGAGAGGACATAGACATTAAGAAAAGATTTGGAGATTATGGTGTTAGTTTTTCTTCATGTATTTGCCTTGATATCATTTAATATCTTACCTTGATAGTATAAACCCAGTAATGAATATGGTATTTTCTGATGCCCTAATATAATATTCATAGTAAAATTCAGACAAATTAATGTAAGAGGAAGTTCCAGTACTTATCACAGTATCTGGCTCATAGTAGGTGCTTAATTTGTACAAAATGGCTAATACAGAAATGTTTTACATAATTGACATGTATAATCTATATCAGATTGCTTGCCACCTCAGGGAAGGGAGAGAGGAAGGAGGAAGGGAGCAAGAGAATTGGGGATGCAAAACTTTTTTTTTTAAAAATTTAAAAATTCTTTTAACGTAATTAAAATTAAAAAAAAAAGACTTACTGAATTAACTTGAAAGATGGAACAGTTTGACTATTATTTACTTAGTGTAATCATACATGACCAAATGTCAGAAAAGATCAGTTAGGTGTGCTTAGCAGTGTGTAGCCATTTATACTGAGTACAATATTGATTATTCCTAAGTTAGGAATAGAGATTATATGTTTAGGGCTGTTTCTCTAAGACAGTGATAATTAACCTTAAAGACTGATAATCAGAAGAATAATCAATTTACACAACTAGTAAAGGAAAATTACATTTTCAACAAAAGAAATGTCTTAAGGATTTAAAATCTCTAGTAAGGTATAAAAAGGTGAGAATAAAAGGCCATTAATATGGTGCCATCTAGTGCTCATTTTTCATCAAGCATATGACCTTTATACAATTTTATTCTCCATGTTAATAGAGTGCCAACAATTTGTTAGGTATATACATAATGAATGAAGAATTAGATGTGTCCTTTTTTAGTCAACTTAAAAAGCAAATTGTGTTAGCTATTGTTCGTCCTTCATTCTCAAAGAGGACATCACAAGGGTGATTTCTTGACTTGCAGGTAAATTGGATTTAAGTGAGGCATTGCTGCATAAAGTCATCAGCCTCACTCTCCTCTAAAGTTATCAAAGTCCAGTGGCAGGACAAGTCAAGATGACTGGTGATAGCCTGGGATGCAGTGGGTGGCTTTGGCCTTTCTAAATTAGGTTTTTCTCAGGTCTGAGTTTGTCTAGTTGGGTAACTCAACTCTCCTTCTCCCTCTCCCTCTCCCTCTCCCTCTCCCTCTCCCTCTCCCTCTCCCTCTCCCTCTCCCACTGCTCTCCAAAGGAAGGTAAATTTTGATGGCCAGAAGCTGCCCACTTAATTTAGGGTTTACTGGCTAGATTCCCTCCCTCCTCCTTCCCTTCCTTCCTTCCTTCCTTCCTTCCTTCCTTCCTTCCTTCCTTCCTTCCTTCCCAAAACCTTAAACCCACTTCACTCTGAAGCTCATAGATTGGACCACAATGGGACTCTGCTCAGGCTCCACTTAATGGCTGTATTTTGGGTAATCCTGGTTTAGAGTAAATGTCAATGGTAACTATTTCTCTTTGGAACAGCAACCCTGAGGGTCTTCCCCTCCCGGATTGATTTTTTTCCCTTTTTTTCTAATTAAAGGGGCCATCCCTTGACTCATTTATTAAAGAGACCTATTTACTGAATGGGCATTACCTCATTCTAAGTGAGTACATGAAAAGGCCTTAGCCTAAAAGGGCTAGGTCCTTCCATTGCATCCTGGGTCATCTCCAGTCATCCTGATGAATATCTGGTCACTGGATCCAGATGGCTCTGGAGGAGAAAGTGAGGCCAGTGACCTTGCACAGCCCTCCCTCACTCAAGTCAAAGTCGACTGCAAGTCATGTCATCATTTCCCTGATGTCATGGTCCTCTTCAAAAATGAAGGACCAACACAAGTTTGTCTGAGGCAACAACCATTCAGTAACTAAGAACCAGGTAAGGATTGAAGCAAAAGATGGCCCAATTTACCATCACAAAACTATCAATTTGGGGCGAGGTGGGGATAAGACCTTAGAGTTTCTGGCCAGAACAGAAAACAATTGCTATTTACACTCATTCTAAGATTCTAAGCCATCAAAAATAAACAAAAAGCTATAGAGGCTTGGTTTGAGGGCTCTTACTGGCCATTCAGTGAGAGCCAGAGCTATAAGCTAAATTTATGCATCTGTATAGAAGAGACTGTAAACTTTTACCCTTTAAAGTTTTGCGCAAATACTTCCTTCAAGAAGGAATATATTCATCCCATAACTTATTTGCAATTCAATTTAGAGTCTATGTCCTTTGTTAGTAGCACATGTTCCAATATGGCATTCAGGATCCTGACCATCCATGACTGATCTCTCTTGTGATCAATAGTGTCTACACATAGAAGTAGGGACAATATGAGGAAAAAAAAGACTCAGTGTTTATGCATTCTGTTCTCTTGAAATGAGACCATCTTCTCAATAGCCCTTTCTGCAGCCATTCCTGTATTTAAGATTTTATTTTTCCTTTATTATATTTCTTCAAAGGAATTCTTGGTGCTCAAGATCACCTATGTAGGAGGAGTCAGATTTCCTAGCTGTGGACTATATCAAGGTCCCTCTGAGAAGTGAGTTAGGCCAGGCTCATGAGCCTGAGAATGTGACAGTGGAATAGTCTCTTATAAAAAAATGTATTTTTGTTCAAGGGGAAATTTATGATTGATTACAATTTTCCCAATTAGTAATGACCTTTCGTTTCTCAGTTGTCACACAGCATTTTTCACCCATTTTACAGTCTTATCATATTTTATTTTAAATTGTAGTTATTTCTACATATGTCATATCCCTCTACTAAACTATAAGCTAAAAAAATCTTGAGATGAAGTCTTATATAAATTTTGTATATCACCCAACACCTAGACTACTTTTCTCAGCACAATGGAAACTTATTAAGTATCTCTTTAATGGAATTCAACACATAGTTTTTTAATATTTGCTATGATCCACTTGGCATGTGCTGGAGCCAAAAGCCTGTAACTGCTAATATCTCTCTCCAAAATCTTGTAATTTCACAGCTAATTGAAGAGATTTATCTACCTACAAAAAGTATGTTGCTGTCTGTGAAGATTTTACTGTTCTTGAAATTCTTTAAAATGTTAGCCTCTCAAATGTGAAGGCTTATTCTACTGAAATATGTATACATTGAAGGCAAATTCCCAAGCCAGGCATTAAATAATAACATATTTATAGAATGCTTTCGAGTTTATACGTATTCCTTGTGTGAGACTCTACTTATCATTGTTTTGCAATAGCAAAATAAGTTATAACCAAATTCCATTGAAAAGTTGTAAATCCTTAGTCATGTCTCTAGGCAGATTTCCTATTTGTAACTTTTATAGTATTGTTCCTATGGAATTTATTGCCCCAAGAAGAGATATTAGGTCTAGTGTTCCCATATAAAAAGTTGTCACTTTCATCATTACATATAATGCTCACAACAACTCTGTAGTATAGGAAGGATACTTTTACAGAGGTAAAAACTGAAATTTGATGAGATTAAATGATTTTATTGTTCAGTCATGTCTGACTCTGTGACTCCATTTGGTATTTTCTTGGCAGAGATACTGGAGTCGTTTGCCATTTCCTTCTCTGGATCATTTTACACATGAGGAAACTGAGGCAAACAGGGTTAAGTGACTCGTCTAGGGTCACATAGCTAGTAAGTGTCTGAGGCCAGATTTGACCTAACAAAGATGAATCTTCCTGATTACAGGCCTGGTGCTCTATCTGCTGCACCACCTAGCTGTCCTTAATAAATAATTTAGAATTCTAGAATCATAGCATCTCAGAGATGGAAGCGACCTTAAAGGTCCAATCTGTACCTTAGCAGAAATCCCCTCTAAAATAGTCTGACAAGTGATCATCTAGTCTCAGAGGTTCAAAGACCTAACATGATAGGAATTTCACCAACTCCCAAGTTTCCTGCATATCCTTTGAGGCAACAATGCAGGGAAGAGTCTATCAGGAGTGGGGAACCTATACCCTCAAGGCCACATGTGACCTTCTAGGTCCTCGGGTGTGGCCTTTTGACTGTGTCCCAGTTTTACAGAACAAATCCTTTTATTAAGGGGATTTGTTGCAGGAAGTTTGGATTCTGTCAAAGGGCTGCACTTGAGGACCTAGAGGGCCACGTGTGGCCTTGAGGCTGCAGGTTCCCCACCTCTGGCTCTGATTTGCTTGCCCTGGAGGACAGGACTTTATCAGAGTGGGATAGGTGTGGAATTTTCACATTCCCTTTAAAAAAAGGGAGCAGATTGATTCAAAAAGGTCACACTTGATCACCAAATCTTGTTTCTTGAACCAGTACAAATATCCCAACTTGAATTTCCAGTAACCAGATTCACACTTCAGTTTTAGATTCTTGAATTTTAGTACTTGAGAGGAATGAGTCTTACTCAGTCTGCCCTTTAGTTTATAGTTCTTAGACCCTTGTGTCTCTTTTGCAGGAAAGCTGCCTCCAAACTTTAGTTATTATCCTAATTTGCATCCTATTGGCCCCCATCCCTCCAACTGAGGGATATAGCCCTAGAATGCAGGCCCCTTGATTTCCAGTCCAGCGTTCTTTGTGCTCTGCATTACTGACTCTAGACATTCCTGGAGAGAGATCTCAGTTTGGTCCCAAGGGATATTGAAATTAAGCCTATTTAGAATTTTTCTCTTCGAGAAATTATTATTGAAATCATTTTTAATGGTGATAAAATTGGTTGAGGATTGATATTTAGAAATTAGGAAAACAATTTTTTCCCACACCTGAAAATATCCCACCATGTGCACTCCATTCTTTACATTCAGTTCTGATATCTGTGCTTGTTTTGGGCACATCTCAATGTTAATAGAAATGAAAGAAATTTTAAAAATTGAAGAGAAATTAAATTAGATTTGCACAGATCAACTACACGTGGACAAGTGGCTAGAGAGTCTCCAAATTCCCATCCATTACAGATGGCTAAAAGTTCCCATGAATGGAGAAAACTCTGGTATCAAAATGGGAGCCAGGATAGAGATTACCTTTCCAAACCTCTTGAGCATACCAGGGATCCTGCAAAGTTTTACATAACAGATTTAAGCGGGCCTGTCTTGACCTTCTGTTTGTACAGGTTCTCCTTTCCATTCAGTAGCAGGGGATCAGCCCCCAGAACACGAGTGGAACTGAGCACCCCCTCAGAACATATTTTCTTTAGTAGAGGTGACCAAACAGCACTCTTGAGAGGGACTTTCCAGCTTGGGACACTAGGAGCTCCTGTGTCCTTAGGAAGTGTCAGTTCCATAGTGGGAAGTGGTCTCTGAAGTTACTACAGTGCTTCTTAGAGGAGAAGACCACCACCAAGAGAAGCCCAAGACCTGGCCTGGCTAAACAGAAGACACAGATCTTGGGGGAATTGTTTCAGATAGTGCAGGACAAAGGTGAAGGTGGAATGACTATTCAATAGTTTCACTAAATGTCCTGGGTTTTAATGTTGTAAATATTAACCTCCTGTGAGAGCACAAAAGGAGTTATGGATTACTGTGTTATCTTTGAGTTTTTGTCAATATACCATTTTGAGTCTTTTGTGTTTTTCACGTTTCTTTTGTGTAGAGGAAATAAATAGCTGTTCTGTATATGTTGATGAGATCTATATTGTACATTAAGGAAAATGCTGGGCATAAGCCAAACCTATACTTCATGTATTTTCCCTGGGACTCTCAGATGAGGGCATAAAGAGAGGGTGAAGAGAAAAGACAGACAGGTGGAGAGACAGATCCACAAAGAGGGAGAGAGGCAGACAGAGAGACTGTCCTCTCCCTTTGGAGGCTGGGCTCCTGCAGGACTTCACCCAGTATGTGCCCTTGAGCCCAGAGACTTAGTGGAAGGGAGCAAGTGCCCCAGCTTCCCTGTGGTTGTTGTGGACTGTTGTCATAATTCTGTTAGATTATCAGTGATTCTAGATATCAAACAACAGGAATAAGGAATTTTGTAAGCATAATAAATGGGAGTTTGGGTGCCCATAACAATCTTAGGCTGGTGCCAGGTTTATGATGGACTCTCGAAGTATCAATTGGTGAGAGGTTTCTTTGAAAAATCCTGGCAGGTGGGAGGGAGACTCTTTTCTGACAAACACTGACTTATTTTTTCAATTTAATTTTTTATAATTCAATAATTATGTGCAGTAGAGATATAAATCTTCCCTAGCTCCTCAGGGAAGCTCCTCAGATTGTCCCTCCTGCCTCCCTCCTTTTTCCCTCCTCTCTTTCTCAAAGTAGCTTTAAGTTAAGTTCCATTGTCCAGACAATGTACTCCAAAGGAGAATGGGAGTTAAAAGATAAGTTGAAAAATATAAAAGCGACCTTTCAGTTCAATTAGACAAACATTTATTAACAACCTACTGTGTTGGACATTGTAGTAATTGCTAGGGAGGGATACAAAGAGAAAAATGAAACAGAACTTTTCCTCAAGGAGCTTATATTCTTCTAGAGGAATCCACATACAATCTGATAGATAAATATAAATGATGATCATTACAAATTTCCAGAGGTAGAAAAAACTAAAAGGAAGAAAAAACCAAAACTTAGAAGGAAGCTAAGTCAGAGTATTTTTTTGTTTTTTAAATAATATTTTATTTTTCCCCAATTACATGTGAAATCAATATTTTTTAAAATTATTTTTTAGTTTTGATTTCCAAATTCTATCCCTCCCTTCAAGCCCTTCTGAGACAGTAAATAATCCAATATAGATTATTTTACATACATACATACACACTATATATATATATATATATATATATATATATATATATATATATATTTAAAGCACAGAAGATTACCTTTGCAAAGGCATGGAGGTGAGTAAAGAACAACTAATAGGTCATATTGATTGGAACAGACATAATATGAAGTGACTGGAGAAGTTGATGGAAGCAAGTTTGTGGAAGGCTTTAAATGCCAGGCTGAGGATTTTTTAAAAAATTGTCCTAGAGGAAATAGGGGAGATTTTGAGTAGAAGAATAGATTTATGTTTCAGAAGTACAAATTTGGTGGCTGTGTGGATGATGGTTTGGAGAGGGGAAAAACTGAAAACAAGGAGATGAATTAGGAAGTTACTGCAATTTGTTGTTCTTCAATCAGGTACAACTTTTCTGACCTCATTTGGAGTTTTCTTGGTGAAGATAGTGGAGTGTTTTGCCGCTCCCTTCTCTAGCTTATTTTATAGATGAAAAACTTAGGCAAACAGAGTTAAGTGATTTGTCACACAGCTAGGAAGCATCTGAGGCTAGATTCATCCAGGCCCAGCACTCTATCCACTGTACCACCTAGCTGCAGTTGTCCAGCCCTAACATGAAGAGGGCCTGAACTAGAGGTAACTAGATAGTGCAATAGATAGAGTTCTGGGCTTGGAGTCAGCAAGATCTGAGTCCATATCCTTCCTCAAACACTTAGTAGCTGTGCAGCCTTGGATATATCACTTATTCTCTCCCAGCCTCAATTTTCTTCATCTGCAAAATGAAAGGGTTGGATTGTATTGCCTCCAAGGTCCTTTCAAGCCCCAAAATTTATGAAGCTAGAGTGGTGGCTTCATGAATAACAGAACCACTTGAGTCTGTATCCAATTCCTAGTTGAGTTAAGGTCAATCAGTCCCCTTTATAACATCCTTCTTCCAATACCCACATGGTGTACCTCCCTGGAGCAAACTGAAACCTTACATTAGCTTGGAAGAAATGAGGATTGAGAGCAGGAGTCCTGCCTCCATGGGCAGTCTTCCCATGTAAAAGCCCCTTGGTGAAAGATTAAATGAAATACTCTAGGGAGGTTCTTCCAGAAGGCTGTTGGCCTTGGGGATCAGAGCTCTGACTTGAACCTGGAAACCGTGGTGAGTGAAAGATGATATGACTGAAGAAACAAAAGTTTGATCTTCAGAGCTTCTCGATTTATTATGGCGATTGCCCAACAAAGTCAGACCAGATCTCAGCTTAGGCCTGGACTCTGAATACAGGGGGACACAGACTTTCAGGCATTAAAAATGATTAATCAAATAAGGCCAATTAATTAAAAAGAAACAATACAATATTAGGTTGTCTGATTTCTAATTGGATGAAAGATTAGGGTCTTTCCAAGTTGGGGGTGGGTGGGGAAAGCAAACGTATGATTCCCTGACTTCAGTAAAAGAGGTGTCTCACTCTCCCCCAAGTGTCTGTAAACATCAAAGGAATGCAGAAACAATAACTAATTGATCAGTGTGGGACCAATTTTCAGATAAGACATGGATTTCTTGAGATGTATGAATGTAAGAAAATTCTTCGCATCAATCTTTGCATCTGACCAGGTTCGTGGTCAACATAACGTCGGTCCTTAGTTAAGGGTCTCTAAGCAGCAGGTAGAGCTGGTCCAGCTTCCCAGCTATGCAGGGCTAGGTTAAAACAATACAATAAGGTTTTCTCCCAATTCCCACAATTGAATAAAGTTTTATCACAAGACAGAATTTGGACTAGACCCATAGTTGAATGAAAAGGTAACTGAGCTAGCTCCAGAATTGAGTCACAAGATGGAATCAGTGTGGTTCACACAATTTCCACAATTAGCCCTTTGCTGTCCTAATCCCCTCAACTTCCTCAGGCCTGGCACTCTATTTACAAATGTGCCACCTTCCTGCCCACTCACATCTTCTCAAACCCCAACCTTGAGTTACTCTCAGGGAAATTTTCTGTACTCATTTTCATATATTGTTGGACACTTCTGGAGAAAGTCACCCAAACATGTTGACTAGACTCACAACAAATTTATGTCATCTAACTTCAACCAGACTCTCATTGATTAACTTTTTGTAGTACTCTGAATAGACACATTGTTTGTAGAGTGAGTCTGTGGGACTCCTACGTAAAGTGGCTCCAGAGCCATTTTAACATTGGGTGTGAAAGAGCTATAATACTTTTAGCTGCAATTCCATCACAGTTCAGATGTTCAGCAGTTTGAGGGCTCATACTATCTCCTGGAGAAATAGAGCAGTTGCTGGAAAGACAGCTGAATAGTAGGAAGAATTGAAATGGACTTGATAGATAACACTACTAGCCAGAAGGACTATGATATTGTCTGAGAGCAGGGGGCAGTGACTATGTTACTATGTTGGAACTATGTAGAGGGATAGATGAGAGAATAACTGAAGAGCATACCCAGATGCTGTACCTTCCTGGAGTTGAATCAGGATAGAGTTATGGGGACTGGGTAACTCTCCACTAGAGTAGAGAGAAAAGAAGACCCACAAGATGCAGGAAAAAGGATTCTCCTGCCTTTCTGAGTTCTTGTGAGAAGTCTGACTATATTTCTTACTGGGCAAATTAAACCTATAGTTGTTTTGTTTTGTTTTTATGCCTTGTGAGCCCGAGTGCTTATAAAGGGAGCCAGTTCTAATTTGGGGGAATGACATGTACCGTTCCTAAGTTTAATCTTTGTGGTAGCAAATGAAACACCTGAGCAAAGTTTTTATAGAGGAGAGGATTATGAGGCCTCAGTCAGAAACGTGGTGTGATGAAGAACTAACAAGACCATTTCCCTGGAATAAAATAGTAATAATTTTTGTTGTTACATTGTTTTTCAGTCGTGTCCGACTCTCCATCACCCTGTTTGGAGTTTTTGTGGCAAAGATACCAGAGTGGTTTGCCATTTTCTTCTCCAGCTCGTTGTATAGATGAGGAAACTGAGGCAAACAGGGTTAAGTGACTTGGCCAGGGTCACACAGCTAGTAAATGTCTGAGGCCAGCTTTGAACTCAGGAAGATGAGCCTTCCTGACTCCAGACCTGGTGCTCTATCCACTGTGCCATTTAGCTGCCCAATGTTAATAATGGCTAACATTTATATTGTGCTTATAATGTGCCAGGCACTATCTTAAGTGCTTTACAATTATTATCTCATTTGATCTCCACAACAACCCTGGGAGGTAGGTGCTATTATAATCCCCATTTTATGGATGAGGAAACTGAGGTAAACAGGTGAAGTGATTTGCCCAGGGTCACACAGCTGATACGTGTCTGAGGCTAGATTTGAACTCAGGTCTTCCCCATTCCAGGTCCAGCGCTCAAGGGATAGATGAAGAGTTTAGACAATGACTCACCAAAAAAACAAAAAACCCAAACCTATGGCCAAAATATTACCTTCTAAGATATCATTATCATCATAATGATAAATATTTTATAAACTTATAGAAGTTTACAAAATGCTTTTTCAAAATAATTCTTTGAAGAGGGTGATATAACCTACTCCTACTTCATTTTTACAGAGGAAGAAAGTGAGGCATGAAGGAGTTCTGGCTAGAGTCATACAGCTAGTGTTGAATTTGAACCCAGGTCTTCCATTTCCAGATCTATTCCTCTTTTCACTATACCACACCAGCTTTAGCATTAGATAGTTAATTCTGAAGTGATGATCCAGATTCTTTGATAATGTGTTTGCATTAGCTTAGAAACAAAAGAGTACAGGAACTCAAAGTACTCTAGATCCGTGCTGATTTGTATGCTTAGGGGGTGTTTGGCAGGAATAGCGGTCAGCAGGAATCCCAGGATGGAGGATGGAGTGAGGAAGGAAGCACACCATGGTAGCAATGTTTCTTCCCTGCTGGTCTAGAATGACTATGGGCAGCCAGAAAAGAAAGGGGCATCCTGCTCAGTGGCACTTCCTTGCAGGCCCCTTCTGTCTGCATGACTGGCATTTGGCCTTACTGTATCCTTGCTATATTTTTCTAAGTTTTTAAAGAAAAAATTCAACTTCTTAATTTCCTGGGTCTAAAAAAAGGGAAGAACTGTCAGTAGCATGGCACTTCAAAATAGTTTTTATTTAACAGATACTTGCTGAATGAATGAATGATTGATTGAATGAATGAATAAAAGGTTAACCCATTGTCCTATTAAATCAGGGGCACTATGGCACATGGTTCCTGGGACAAATTTAGTCCTCTGAAATTTAATAGTGTGGCCTGACTGCCAAAAGCCACTAAGGAAATCTCATTGGTTTTTTGGCCATGCAAGGCCATTTAGCCATTCACAGGCACCTACTCAGTTATCCATAGGGCTTGGAACTGCTTGGCATGGTGGAAAAATACTAGACCCAGGTTCCAGTTCTGGCTTTGTCACTAACTGTGATCTTGTGTAAGCTCTTAAACTCTCTAGGCCTCAGTTTCTTCATCTGAGGCAATGTGGTACAATGGAAAGAGCCTTGCAGTTGGTGTTGGAGGACCTGGTTTGAACTCCAGCTCAGCTAATTAGTTACCTGTGTGACTTTGGGCAAACCACTTATATCTCCTTGGACTCATCATCTTCATTTGTAAAATGAGGAGACTTGACTGGATGATCTTTGAAGTACGTTCTAGCTCTAAATGTCTAAACCTATTGATATGAGTTAAAGGATTTTTGAGGTCTCCTCCAGCTTTAATATCCCATGATTCTAAGAGTATAAATACAATGCAAACAGAAACTTTTAAGAGCAGCTCATTCCAAGCTTTCATCTTCTTCATTAGCAACTGATTGGTACTGGTGCAATATTCCAACTCAGGTGCATGTGGCTCATTTCTAAAGGCTTTAGATAGGATAAATTACTTAATAGACAAGCAGCTTCCACTCCTTCACTTACCCTCTACTTGGCTGGCCTTCAACAGCTTAACTATGCTGCATTTCTTGACCTGGAGAGACCTCTGAAGAAAGGGCTTTCTCAATTCATGGCCTGAGGAAGAGGAACTTTCTGTTCCTGGATTCCTAGCCAATGCCTAATTGTTGCAAAGTTCGGAAGGAGGTAAAAGATATTTTCCTCTTAATTTTTAGCCTATCCCAAGCTGATTTTCCTGGATTCCCCAGAATATGATTCCAGAAGATCTTGAAATTCAAGACTTCCCTACTCCATTCCTTCTTCTTATTCTCTGTGGTAGTACCTTGGGAGTCTTGGCTAAGTGCCTGGGCTGTGCAGAGGAACTTTAAATCAATTGATTAAAAGTGACTTAAAATTTAAGCCTTTCATTTTCCTTCTTTTAATTCACACATAGCCAATCGGATCTGTTTAATTTTTCAGAATATTTAAATAAATTCAGTTTTTCTTATTGAAGGAGTATAAACTCAGTGACATAAGGTTTTGGCATTGGGATAGAGGGAATCTCCTATAGTAATATTTTCAGCTTGACCCTAGTGAATGAAATTGTTAACCCATCCTTGTTATTTGGACATGGATAAGAAGGGAGCTAAGTCTTATTTCAAGCCCCACTAGGACCAGGTATTTATTTTCTTATTGTTTGCTGAGCCAACAGGTGTTCTTTAAGGTCAGTCAGGCACTGTCTCCTTCTTGCATATCTCTTCAAAGTGCTCTGCACCTAGTCAGATTAAGTCAACACTTAATCCATGTTGTTAATTGATTGAGGAGGATAATGAGGTAAGTTGCTCATTTTTCAGTAGGATTGATTTTTGGCAGTTGATTAAAGACAACAACTATTCCCCCTCATGGATAAGAAACATTAGAATGGCTATTCTTTTTTTTTAAAAAAATCTAATCAGAATTTTCCCTACTCTAATCAGTTAATCAACCGAGTTTTACTAAGTGCCTACTATGTGCCAGGCACTCTGATAGGCACTAAAGATAGAAAGACAAAAAAGAAATAGTCCCTGCTTTCAAGGAGTTTATATTCTATTGGGGGAAAAAGTATTGTCCCAGACAGACACAGAGGATATCCATGGTAAATAAAGGGCAGTTGTTTGGGAGAAGGCTCTAGGGGCTGGGGGGAATCAGACTTTGTTTAGGAGATACCGCCATCATAGTTGCTAAAAACTAGTTTAGTCCTAAACCAGTCCTTTGAAGAGACTGGGATTCAATCTTTAAGAGGCCTTTGTATAAACAGGTGAAGTTGACTGGTGAATTGAATAAAATTGATGCCCCATAAACTCTGATTCTTTGTAGACCAGGTTGGTTCAGAATAACTGTAAAAGGTAAGAAAAAGCAATGAGACTACTGGCAAAGAAGATAAACAGTTGAATAAAGATACTTAGAAAACAATGATACTAGACTCTAGTAAGAGAAACCAAGAATAAACGAAGACAGTAGGGAAAAAAATCATATCAGAAAGACATAATAAATTGCAGTTAGTTTTGTTTATCGTTATGGATTTAAGCTTCGGAATGTTAAGCATATAGTGCATGTCGATAAGTTTCCACAATTCCAAATATAAGTGTGGAGACTCAAATGAGTGCTGGATTTGGAGTAAGGAACACCTGGCTTCTTGTTCTATCTATGATACAAGAGCTAAAGCTGTTGGCAAACCAAGTAATCTTGGAGTCTCTAGAAACTTTTTTTCTTTTTAAAAATCTAATTTTTTTCTTTTCAATTAACAAGCATTTATTTTCTCTCCTTGGTACCTCCCCCCTTCCAAAAGAAAATAAAAGAAAAGAGAATCCTTGTAATAAACATACATAGTCAAGCAAAACACATTCCTACTTTGGCCATGTCCAAAAATTCATGTCCCACTCTGCATGTTTAGATCATCAGTTCTCTTTTAGGAGAGGCAGGAGGCATTTTTTTCATCATTTCTCTGTGATCATGGTTTAGGCAACTGCATAGGACTTGAAGTTACAGATAGGTTGCCAGGTGATGAGAGTTCCCAATATCAATGAAATTTCAGGGACAGCATACTAAAGAAATGGACCTTTCAAAGGTGCATGATTCATGTATTAGGTCATCTAAGCCAGAGGTGTCAAACACATGTGCCAGCAATGCTCCCTAGTATGGGCCCAAATTAAAATATAATTGAATATAATTGAAAAATATTTTTAAAATAAATAAAAACAAGATAGAACATAGATAATATTAATGTGTGATTTTCTAAGTCAATATGCTGTCACAGAGATCCTTATATACAATTTAGTGGACTGGTTTCTTTTTGAATTTAACACCATTGATCCAGTCTACTTAACTGGTTCTGATTATAAAATTACTCTCCTGGATCATTATTAGCAACAAAAGAAAAAGAGATCTCTAAAAAATAGCTAAATAAGAACTAATCTGTCCTGGAGGGTTGGAACACTGAAAATAATTTCGTGTTTCTTATGGGTTTTGTTGTCCTCTCATTTCAGTTATGTCTGACTCTCCGTGACCCCATTTGGGGTTTTCTTGGCAAAGATACTGGAGTGGTTTGCCATTTCCTTCCCCAGCTCATTTTACAGATGAAGAACTGAGGCAAACAGTGACTTGACCAGGGTCACACAGCTAGCAAGTGTCCGAGATTTGAACTTAGATCCTCCATGACTCCAGGCCCTGTGCTCTACCCACTGTGACACCTAGCTGCCCTTTTCTTATAGTAAGATAGTTGTTTTGCTTTGTTTTGTTTTAATCTGGAAAAAATGTTGCTCATTTTAGGCTGAAACTTTCTGATGTTTCAGCTTTCCTCTCTTCCTCCATCACTAGCATAGAGATGTATATTGAAAGTCTAAGACCAGGTCATCTAAATGGCTCCATGACAAATTGTTCTAGATTCATAACCATTCTAATAAAAAATGTCATCACCAGCTACTCCTCACAAATGAGTTCTTTATTGCAGTGAATTGTTTTGAAATTTTCATGCTGAGTTAAAGAGCTCAATGCAAAGTATTGTGATCAATGCTGTTATGGAAACAGATTTTGTTTTCTGTGCCATCTATGCAGGGGAAGTAGATAGTATGCTGGACTTAGAGTCAGAAAGACCTGGGTTCAAATCCTGCTTCTGACACTGGCTAATCATTTAACCTCTGTATGCTTCAGTCAATTCTATAAGAATCCTATGGAAAATTATATTGTGGTTGGGTTGTTAGTCAATTTTGATGGAAAGATTTCTCCATTCTCACAAAAATTGCGGATTATTCAATTATAAGCTGACAACTCATATTTCTATTTGTTAAAGGAATTTACCCTGTTTTCCAATTAAAAGATTTGTTAGTACATCTACTTACATCTTACTGTTGTGATGAGCGAGGTTGCAGGTCGGTTAATTTTTGTGACTAAAAAGTGTGAGCCCCATAAGGTGTGCGAGTTTGGGCAGCCATTGACATCAGATAATTTGTGAGCTTGCCTTATCTGGTTCTTGAGAACAAAATAGGTGCATTTTCCTTTGTTTGATTTTTTCCCCCTCTTGTAGGGTCCTGAGACTGGAATAATAACTTACCTGATTGATGGTGACAAGGGAGTGAACCCTAGTTGGTGAGAGCCCTTAGCTGGGGCTGTTCAGCTTAAGAAGTTAGTACTTTCTCATTCTAGGTCAGATGGCTAATACCCCAGGACACCAGTGTTGACAAACGCCCTTTCCTCCAGGCGCCAGGTATGGGCAGGGATACAGGGATTGGGGAAATCTCTTTCACTGGCCCAGGGTTCCAAGGCGTTCAGTGTGAAATCTGGCCAGCAGCCCGAGTGAGTAGGAGCCATGTGACTGTGGTGATTTGGAGTGTTCAAGTGCCTCCTGCTTCAGAGCTACCTGATCCGAATACTAAGCAGAGCGAGCGCCGGGCTCCGTGGAAGACACTGAAGACACTGCAGAAGAAAGGTGCCTATTCCAGAGGTATCTCAAAACATGGAGATGAAAGAGCAAGGAGCGCAAATGGAGCCGCTGCTACCCACGGTAAGAGACTAGCTGCTGTCAGACTGATTAACCGGGTTTGCTGCAAAACCTGCCAAGCGAGTGGTCTGCTTTAGCTAGGTGCAGAGAGAGTGTGCAGCGCGAGGGGGGGGTGGGAGTGGGGGTGGGGGGAGAGAAGAATCGCTCCATGGCATATGGACGTGGGTCGCCTCCCATCTCGGGGTGACTGGAATGCACGCAGCAGAGCACAGGGGATTTTTTTCCCACCTTCTCAATATGGATGCACTACAGTGGAAATGTCTCATGTTTTGCTGCTGATTGAAGAAAACGGCTAGGTTTTAGCAGCAGGGGCAGCTGTGCGTCTCTCTCTCCCTCTTTCCCAAAGCCCTCTCTCTCTCTCTCTCTCTCTCTCTCTCTCTCTCTCTCTCTCTCTCTCTCTCTCTCTCTCTCTCTCTCTCTCTTCCCCCCTCCCCTCCCTCCCTCTCTCTCTCTTTCTCTCTCTCTCTCTCCATCTCTCTCTCTCTCTCTCTCTCTCTCTCTCTCTCTCTCTCTCTCTGCAGTGGTGGCGGCATCCCCTGCATCTAAGCTTTTTTTTTTTTGAATCACAACCCATCTTTGACAGAATCCCCAACCCATTTTAGTTCCTGGGCAGAAAGGTGAGGAACCTGCTGTTGCTACTCTAGGGAGTCTGCTGTGGCTCCAAATATCAAGGGAAAAGAGAGAACAATGTTCTCTCTCTCTCTCTCTCTCTCTCTCTCTCTCTCTCTCTCTCTCTCTCTCTCTCTCTCTCTCTCTTTCTCCTCTCCATCTCCTGTCCTAAGAGAAAAGGGGAAGGGACTATCACAGTCTGTGGACAAAGAAGGTATGCATTTGGAGGCTCACACACAGATTTCAATGTCTGAAAGATCCCTGGCTTGTCACACATGGAGACAGTCCATCTGTTTAGCCCTGAGTCCTAAGCTGCCTCCCTAGATTGTGCCCATGGTCTGTCTATCCTTCCCAAGCCACCCCCCTTCCTCAGTCAACCACAAGATGGGTCATAGTCAGCCTCAGGGGATGGGTCCTTAGGCAGTGTCTCATTTCTCAGCCTGGAGCAGCCACATTGCTGTATCCTAGCAAAAAGCTGCACTCTATGGATGCACCAGAGATGCCAAAAGCCCATCTTCTTCCTATCTATTGGAGCTTTGTGGTGCAGCAGAGCAAAGATCCCTTCCTTTCTTGCACCAAACCAGATGGAGGGGCTGTTTCTTAGCACTCTGTTATCCTCCCTGGTGTCCCCCACTAGGGACTGGTTACAAGCAGTCCATTCACACGAGTCAGTTTTCTGCTTGTAAACATTTACCAGGGATGGCACAAGAGACAGGGACACATCCTGGGCCACTGTATTTTTCCTTTCTGCTGGGCTCAAGAGCATTGGAAGCTTCCTATTTAGACCCCAGAATCTCCTCTGGCTACTGAGCATGCCCAGCGCCCTTCTTAGCAGTCAGTGGAGTTGTATTTTTTTTTTTTACCTTTTTAGTTCTTCCAGGTCTCAGGTTTGGGCAGAGAGGGAGGAAGGATATGGGAAAAACAAGGGAGTCTTCACAAAAGGAATGCATCTGAAAAGACCAGGAGGAGTGTAACTATATGAAAGGGGTAGATGGAAAACATTGATGGATTAGTCTTCCTATTTCAGAGTATAGGTATCCTTTTGCAGAGTCATATCTACCCCAAGCAATGAGGTTATTCTGAGGATGGATTTCCACAAGAAAGACAGTTAGACTCTCGTTTCACACATTTCGCATAAACAATTGAGGACATCTCTCTGATCTTTACCTTTAAATTGGACTAGGTGCATATATTAGGCTTTAGTTGCTACTCATAGGATATAAAGAATACTTGAGAGAGATCTATGATTTTTTTCTCCTTCACCCTCTGAGATCCTATGATTCTTGAGAGCAGCAGCCTATCTTGCCTATCTTTGTAAAGCATCTGAACGTGGTACCTTACTGTCTCTAGGTTATGGTGGGAAAGTCTCTTTAAGTCTCTTAACTTCTCTCAGACTCAGTTTACTTGTTTGTAATATGAGGATAGTAATGTCTTGGTGCCTACCTCACAGAGAGGGTTGGGAGATTCAAATGAGATAATAAGTCTAAAGTGAATTGCAAATCTCAGTGTGCTGTGTACATATATGTATACATTATTACCTAATAGGTACAGGATACATACTCATTGAAGTAATGAATGAAAAGTAGAAGCAGGGGCTTCTAGAAAACAAGAATCTTGGGGGCAGCTAGGTGGCACAGTGGATAGATAGAATTCTGGACCTGGAGTCAGGAAGACTTGAGTTCAAATCTGACCTCAGACATTTCCTGGCTGTGGGACTCTGGGCAAATTGCTTAACCTGTTTGCCTCAGTTTCCTTGTACGTAAAATAGAGATCGTGATCGCATTTACCACTCAGAATGCTTGTGAGGCTCAAGTGAGATAATTGTAAAACACTTAGCATAGTGCCTGGTATATATTAAGGATTATATGAATGTTAGTTATTATTCTAAGAGACGAGAAATGCACTCAGAGGTGAGAGGAGTGATGAAGGACGTATAGGAAATTAGTGAAGGCTCAGGTAAGTGTGGGGAAATTTGACAATTCAGCTATGTAGAAGGGAGCCTGGCCAGGATAAACAGGAACCGTACTTAAAAAACAGACAAGGGCTTAGAACATAGAGTTCAAAGTGGTGAGCCAGCCTGGGCTGAGGGGCAGCAGTCACTAGTTTGAAATCAAAGGCCAAGAAGTCAGGTTTTAGAGGCTGGTAGCAGTTTGGAATAGGATGGACAGTGACTTAGAGGAAGGAGAGGGAGGACAAAATGGAACAGCAGGAAGGTAAGCTTCGCTAGGATACAGGATCTAAACTAGGGTGGGTGAGTTGATGGGGAATAGGATTTGAATATCGTTACCAACAATTTGGAGGGAGCCATTTGAAGATAGTAACATAGTGATGTGGTCTAAATAGTGAGAATGGGCGGGGGGGTGGAATGTCAGCAGTGAGTAGTAGAAAAGACTGGAGGAGGAGAGGTTAGGATTAAAGATATTATTTTAATAATAACATTTTTCATTTGAGCAGGCTTTTAACTTTGTAATCACTTCCACATCCCTCATATAATCCTTGAAACAACACTGAGGTAGGTAGCTTTTACTATTCTTGAAGAGGAAATTAAGGCAGGAAGATTCACTCATTCAACAAATATTTATTGAGCTTCCACCTATGTTCAAGGCACTGACATAGGTATGTGATTTGTCCAAGGTCACACAACTTGTTAGTGACAGAAACAGAACTAGAACCCAGCTCTTTTGACTCAAAATTCAGTGTTTTTTTCAACACATTCCTTTTCTTCTAAAATCTCAGATCCCCAAAGAGATCTCAAAAGATTCCTTTTCTTCTACTCTTCTTTCAACTGAAAAAAAAGTTCCCTCTTCTCAGTGACTTCATCCACTCTTGGGATTTTTCTTGTCCTTATATTTTATTATTTCCACCTTTGGCTTCTTCAGCTCTATAATCTTGGTAGAGGGTAGCCAGGTTTTAGAAAAGAATTTTTGTAGTAGGAACATGAAAGAAAGGGTGGAAGATTTGAGTTTTGTTGTAGAAAAACAAGCAGCTAGTCTTAGTAACCAACCATGAAGAGATAAATATAGAAATTATTATAACCTAGTGATTATTGAAATGTATACTAGCCATTGGGTAGGATATTGGTACTGCCACCACTTATAGGTAAGTGGGTCAAAAGGACAGTGGCAAAAGTCCGGGGCTGGTGAAGATGTAGAAGAGGAGTTTGATTTAATCAGTGAATTTGTAGTGCTGGTAGAAAAATTATTAGTAGAATAGAATTTAAAGCTTTAATAAAGGAACTTAAGAGTCCAAACCCCTTCACTTTAAAGTTGAGGAATCAGAGTCCCAGAAAGGCTTCATGACTTGCCCAGCCAACGTCACAAAGGTAGTAAGTAGCTAAGCAGAGATTACCACCCATATTCCCTTGAATCTAAATATTTACAACAAAATAAAAAAGTTCAGATGCTCATAGGAAACACTAGAATATTATGGAGTGAGAAAAATCCAGGAGTGGAAACAGAGCATGGGGACAAGAAACATCATCAGAGTGGGACATTAGATTATAAACTTCTTGAGGGCAGGGGCCATCTTTTGTCTCTTTTATATCTCCAGTGCTTCGCACAGTGCCTGGCACATAGCAGGTGCTCAGTAAATCTTGATTGATTGGATGAGCTTCCTAAGGGGAGGGAATGCTTTTTCAACTGAAAAAAGAGTAGAGGAAAAGAGATCTTGTGAAACCTCTTCATCATGCCTTGGAGCAAGTGGTCTCCAAAATATTATCTCTTTCAGTTGACTCTTCAGAGAATATGATATACATATGTACATATATATACACACATATATTTGCATCTATACATGTATAAATACATTCCTTGAGATACATATGTGCATATACATGTATACTATATATTTGTATATATGCATCCCTTGAGATACATATGTATTGTGTGTACATGCATAATATGTATATTGTGTATATATATATGTGTGTGTGTGTATATACATTAGTATAGATGTATCTCAAGGAGTATATTTCTATATGTCTAGATGCCTCTAAATGTATGTGTGTATACATATATGTAAAACTCATATATATGATATAATATATGAGTATTTATATGTATATATGTATTAAATATGCATATATATGTATACACATATATGTATAAAGGAGGCCCATATGCATGCTTCCCTCCTTTGCTATCCTGCTTATCAACTATTGCTTCTGTGATACCATAGATGAGACACTACTACCTTTTGGCATTATTGTTTGTGGCCCATCTTTTCTCATAAAATATGCTGGTGTGAGTACAGCTTTATTGTTGCTTCCTTGGCTGCAGAACTAGATATGTTTGGTAGCCAGGGCAAAATCTGAATTGTATTTCAATAGTGTGCTAATGTTCCTTAAGAATATACCCAATCCTGGGAGATCCCTTCAGCAGTAAGAGTAGCAGTATCATCTTTGCAAAGATGAATTTAGAGACAGTATGGAGTGGAGGTTAGGAGATTGAACTTAGAGTCAGAAAGACTAGCACATACTAGCTGCGTGACACTGGACTAGTCACCTAACCTCTTTGTGCCTTTACTGATAGAGGAGTAGCAAGCAATGATGTATATCAGGGGAATTTCCACACTAATGAAATCAGCAGATCTAAGAAAAAAAAGATGAATTAATAATTCTTCATTATGAAAACATGTATTTAGGGATTTGCTTTATCCTTTCAAGTCTGACACGACACTTGGGGTTGAATTCATATTTTCACATGGTTATTCCATTCAGCAAATTTTGCGTGCCTAGTGTGAGCAAAGCACCATGTTAGGCTCTTTCAAGGTATAAAGATAAATGAAACATGGCCTCTGCCCTCACAGAACTTACCATCTACCAAGGAGATGGCACAGCTCCACAAATAAAATAAAAATTAGAATATCTCAATCATAAAACAAAATTGTAAACACGGTATTACCAAAGTTCTGAGATGAGCGGAAGACAGAAAGTATGGCTCATGGATGAAGTAGTAATGGAACCAAGTTGTGAAAGATGTTTAAGGTTTCAATAGGTGAAGATAGGAATGTTTGTGTGAGCGTGGATACAAGTGATGTGGTGAATGGATCTTTGCTATGCCAGGAAGAGATGATTTCTGTTACATATAAGAAGCTTGTATTCTATGGTGTTCAGTATAATGTGGGCCCATTTTGAACCCAACCCAAGGGAGTTTAGTTATTGACATACCCTGAAGATCTTATTATGGGATGGTCTCATCTATAAGACTATCATGAAACATGAATCCAAGGGACAGTGTTATAGCAAGAGTCTGGTGGTACACTTTAAAAAAAAAAAACTAACTGTAGGGGGTTATCAGCGTAGTTTAACAGAACATCACCTATTTCTCACATAGAATAGAAGGGATTGGAAAAGGCATTTACTAGGCCTTACTATGTGTCATGCAGTGTGTTAAACAGTAGGAATGCAAGTAGAGAATTGAGACAGTCCTTGCTCTCAGAGCTCACATTCTAATTAAAGAAGGCAATACATATGGAAGAGTTCAGCTGCACCTTCCAAGTGTTAGAAATATAAACCTGGCTTTAAGATAAAGGCTGGCTGGTTGATGACATCATATTTTTTTTAAAAAATTGTGAAATGAGATTTGAAAACTCTATACTGTAATATTAAAAAAAGGCCAAGGAGATGAAGAGTCGAAAAGCAATGAAAATAACTTATTTTAGTTGTGAATTTTATCTTTAGGATTTATTTTAATTTTTACTGATAATTTTTTGGCATATCATGTTTTAATATTTATTTTCAAGCCTGAGTTATTATATACATATTAAAAAGTTTAAATAACTCTAACTTATTCACTATTTCCCTATGTGGTACACAGGAAGTAAAATTCAATTGAACAAAAAGTTATTCAATTAAGCAGTTATTTAGTGCCAATTATATGCACAGGACTACAATTAGCCTTCTGTCCCACCTTTCCTCCTTAAATTATTACTCCATGTGAATTCAATAAAACTAATATATATTCATGCATAAAGGGCACTCACTGGTTGGTAGAATCTGAAAGCTGGAAATGGATCAACTTTACATAAATGTGTAAGAGAGCAACTTTTCTTCAAGATCATCAGCAACTTTTTATGTAGGACAAAATAGGGAGTAAATGGAGATCTGTATTATGGAGATGATTCAGTATTTCAGCATTGATATAGAGTGCTCAGATAAGTGATATAATACATGAAGAGATTAGAGTGTTAAGAGATCTGTGTGCTAGTCCCTGCTCTATCACTAACCAGCAGTGTTATCTTTAACAAGTCATTTGACATTTCTGGGTCTCAATTTTCTCAGCTGTAAAATTAGGAAGTTAGACTAGGTGACCTCTAAGGAACTCTTCTTGTTTTGAATCTGTGATTCTGTAGTACCATAGTAACTACCTAGAGCAGGGGCTCTTCAGGTCAGTGAATTTGGTGATGGACACAGAGTGCAGATTGAAGCATATTTTTTTGTCTTTCTTTTTCTTGCTTAAAAAACCATGGCTAATAGAGAAATTTGTTTTGTACAACTATACATATGGGGTTTGTTTTTCTTAATTTTTCATTAAGTGGGGGAAAGGGAAGAAAATTCAGAACTGAATATTTGAAGTCTCTACTTTTAAAATAAATTAAAATAATATTTAAAAATAAATTTAAAAATTTTAAGTTGGTAACTATATTGCGATTGGTTTCCTCGGTTTTCCTATACATTATATTTTATGCATTTAAAAGCATTCTTCTGAGAAGGGGTCCAAAGGCTTCTCTAGACTGCCAAAGTAGTCCATGACACAAAAAAGATTAAGAACTCCTGACTTAGAGAGTTCTGCCTTTGATGCACTCTAGATATGTTATTATAGGCAAGTTATTTAAATTTCTCAATGTCTCAGGTGACTCTCAAAGACTAGATGTAACAGACTGATGTGCTGATCTACATTAGTGGAGAGAGGCTCTATAATAATGGGAGTTGCTTACACTGATGAATCATATGTATGGACCAAAAAAATAAGGAAACCCAAAAAGTCCCCAAAAAACTATTATCAAAACAACATCATATTCTGGATCTGACTATGGGCTCGATATTGGAGTAAATTTTCCTTCTCAGGGCAATAAATGGTTCCCTTGAAGACTTTAATTATACAGGGAACACTTTGTCATTTCAGCATTTTACTTTACCTGACTTATTTGGAATCAGGCTGCATGTAGAACCAGATTAAGAGTTTACAAATTAGGTTAATTTAATGATGGACCATTTCGTTGCGTTTTCAATTGGATTTCAGAAAGATTGACTCAGGTTGTGGAAGCAGGGAAACTGGGGATTAAATGGGACTAAATTCCTCTCTACTGAAGAGTAGGCTTCCTTCAATGGCTCCACACCTGCGGTGGTGGGTGGTTGGGAAAATACAAGAAATGATGGTTTTAGTCTCTCTTAGTAAAGTTGTTTTCTTTATGAGATGCTATAAAGTATTAAAAGAACCATTTTTAAAAAGCTCTTAAAGGTTTTCACTTTATTTCTGTGGTAAGAATTCTTTAAAGAATGGGAGAAAATAATGCATGCTTTTAAGGGATATATTAAGTGTTGGAACTGGAAGGGAACTTACAGCTTACCTAGTTCAGCTCCCTCATTTTACATGTGAAGAAACTGAGGTACAAAAAAGGTAGGTTACTTATGCCAAGTCACATAGCTAATTAGTTGAGACTACACAAACTCAATGGCAAACCACTTTGGAATCTTTGCCAAGAAAACCCCAAGTAGGAACATGAAGAGTCAGATGTGACTGAAAAATGACTGAACAACAGAGAACTCAAGTCTCCTAATACCAAGTCTGGTGCCTTTTCAATGACACTAGTGCTTTCTCCAGTATATGATAAGAAGGATCCAACTAAACTGATGATGATGGTGATGGTGATGATGATGATGATATAATTTATGGGAAAATGTTTTGGAAAATACAAAAGATGATTGAAAATGTGAGGAATTAGTCTTTTTCTTCCTATGTGAGGAAGACTATGTTATATTGATGAACTGAGGATATGAAGTTTATTTGTAGCCAGTTTCATACAAATTTACTCCCAACAGGGGACCTCTACACATTCTTCCTTTCTTTCCCTCCTCAAAAGAAGAGGCACATGAATCAATGAGCAGCTACTTGCTTATTTGCCTTCCACAAAATGTATCTCCTTAAAAGTCAAGGTGCTGGAAAGACAATTAAGAAAAAAGGACATGCTTCAGATAAACAGGGGGAAGAAAAGCTTTGAGGTAGCTGAGAGAGCAACACAAAGGTAATGATGGAAAATACCAATATGAGCTGGTTAGTCAACCTGTCAGGCCCACGTCCATTCCAGAGGATGTTTAGACAGGGTATAAGTGGAAGATTTTAAGAAGTTTTTAATGAAAACTTTGGTAGTGACAGTTGAATTGATTGACTCGTGTACATAGAGCAACAAAATTTGCTTTATTCTCTTTTTCTTTTTGAAGAGGAAGGAGAGGAGGAATTTGGGCAAGAGGTTCTTACTCTGTCCTTTGTCAGTCCCATGTCAATGGAGCTTGAGGTGTTTTTACTTTTCATTGGATTAACTGGTTTCCTGTAACTATTTTTCACATCCTGGGGATCACTAAAGGCACCAGAGAACAAATTTATTATCAGCTGAGAGTGCTTACAACTGTGCTATCCATTCATGATAAGACTTGGTAACTCCTCCGCAGTGCCCTGGTCTCCTTAGCAAGTCCTAATGATCATGACTAGGACTGTGAAGTAGCCACAGAGAGCTCAAACCTTGGGTTTCTGAGTCTCTTTTTGGGAGAAGACTCCCAACTCTCTTCTCCAAGGCATTTCTCAGTGTAGCTACAGACACACCTGTATTTGTAGTCTTAAAAATCATTGGGAAAGCCAAGTTTTGGCCACTCTGGGGCAAGATTCTACAGGTTTCCTTGGGGCATGAAGATTCATGCACTTATGGGTACAGGTTAGGATGGAGGGCTATGTTGCAAAAGTCCAGACTGTGTGGGGATATAACTGACTTACAAATTCCCCATACTAGCATCAACAGACTTGCTCATCTGTGGGCTGAGTCAGCAGGGGAGGCCATGTAAATTGTATTATTAGGTTCCATTAAGTGAGTTTGAGAAAAGAGGATTTTTCCACTGCATATAAAATATATCTGGTTGCTAGAGTAACCTCAAGTTGCATTTGGAATTCTTCTTGTCCTTGCTAATCCCAATAAACCAAAGCTATTCACAGTAAGAAGTTTCTCTTTGACCTTTTTTTTAAAGTTGGACCTCAGATTTACAAAGTTAAAGGTATGATTAAAAATAGAGACTTGGGGGATTCTTGTTCATACCAATTTTTCTGCATCTTTTTCTGGATGTTCCATGGGTGCTTTTAAAAGCTACATCATGATTTGTCTACTGGTTTACAAGAATCTAATTTCAGGAACTGGAAATAGAAAAATGTATTTTTAAAAGAAATTTTACTCTACCTTCCAAGTCACTGAAGGCAGTTTTTCTCACTAATAAAAGGTAGTTGGAATCAAAAAATATTATAACTGGAAGGAATCTATGGTTCTTTGAAGAACATCAAAACTGCCTTTAGGCCAAAATTGTTTGGATCAGTTGTATGTTCAGAATAAGGGGGTACCCTGGGGTAGTATAATCAATAAACAAACATTTATTAAGTACCCTCAACATGCCAGTCACTGGGGATACAAAGACAGAAATAAAACAGTCCCTGCCCTCAGGCAATAGGCATTTTAGTAGGGAGATGCAAAACCTGAAAAGAATGGAAGACAGAAATGGCAGTTTTTATCTAAGTAGTCTCAGGGATTATGAGTGGAGTATAGGGTCTTGGTTTTTTTTTAGCAGCAATGTAGTATTTTTTTTCCTAGAATAAGGAGTTAAAAAGTAGGGAAAGGGAGGAGGGGGTTATTGAAAGGCTAGCCCCTGGTGTCCCGATGGCTAACTATCTGACTGAGATGTGAAGCATGATTTGGAGACAGATATGGTAGGAAATATGAGCACAACTGCTAATATGAGCAAAATGGTAAGGGACTTTGGTGTTTTGTTGAATTTGTATTCATTTTAGGTGAACATATGTTCCCCAATTTTATGTCTCATTCATTGATATTCCTCCTGGCATTAGAGTATAATAAGGTAGTAATATAGTTTAGAGCATAAAAGTTCCACTTAAACACATTTTATTTTATAGAATTGTACACTCACTATTTTAACAATTTATTGGTGGATGTGAGACAAATAATTCCATAAATTTTAGTGGAAATAAAGAAGGGAGTTTCCTTGCATCCCTCCCCCTTTCAAATCACCTCTTATGCTCCCCCAACAACTTAGGCCAAGATAAGAGAAACTAATTTTCATTAAAACGAAAACAAAGACTTACAACTTCTGTAGCAATGGTAAACTAAAATCTCTCTGTAAAAAAAGTTAATGCATCTTAATTCCCTTAACTAATTTAAAGTTTACAGTTTGTCACTTTCAGTTTATATTTTCTACATCATTCAATAACTGCATGCATGCATATTTAAATACAAATTAAGTACTGTAGCTTTCAAGAATGAGTCCTAGTCCCAGGACACTTTCCTATTGGTGTCAGCAAGACATATTAAAATAGCTACTTCTGAACAGCTATTTTAAATTTTTTCCTACCCTCTCATTGACAATAAGGATCATTCATTCCTTTAAACATACTTTTGCAAGTGAGTCATGGCCTCTCTCCATGACAAAGGCCAGTATTAAGTTGTCAAGGCAAGGATCAGTGACAGGGCATATGATTTTCCCTAGTTCATTTCACCTAATTCTTAAGGATAACTTCTCTTTTTTCTTTATCAATGCTGCATTTATGCTAGGAAACCTAATTCTTATTCTGGAAGTTTGTTTTAGGTAGGGAAGGGAACTAGCATTTATTAAGCACCTGCTATATGCCAGGCACTGTGCTAAGCGCTTTACAAAGATTGAATCCTCACAAAAAACCCTAGAAGCTAAGTGTTATTATGATCCCCGTTTTACAGTTGAGGAATCTGAGGCAATCAGAGGTTAAGTGACTTGCCCGGGTCACACAGCTAGTGTCTGAGGCTGCGTTTAAACTCAGGTCTTCCTAACTCCAGGCCCGGAGCTCTATTTACTGTGCCAAATCATCTAAATTAGTAGAGGGAGAGAGGATGGCCAAACACATAAAAAAGGCTGTAGGACAGATGGCCAAATGTTATGTGATGGCACAGAGCTACCAGGTTGGAGAATAAGGGACAGAAAGAGAAGGTGGAAGGAAAGTTTTTAGGCTAGTAAGGTTAGAGCTGCCCCCAAATGCAATGGATTTCCTTGTGAGCTAGTGAGTTCCTTGTCACTGAACTTGACCAAACAGATGCCAGTGCTCAGGGAAATTGTAGAGAAGGCTCTTGTATGAGAAGAGAAGTTGAAATAGATGATGTCTAAGATCCATTTTCTAAGATTCTAGTCTAAGACAATAATTTGTTTTAGCAAAATCACCTTCATTAATTCTGACATACTTATGGGAAGAAAAATAATGAAATTTTGAGAGGAATGTGGCAGTAGTTAACTGCCTTTTAAAATGAAGTTGTTTTATAAATATAGTGGCATTTCTTTTCCAGTAGTGACCAAGGTGTGACAGGAGCTCAAATAGAAACAATAGCCGTTCTTCTGGGATTATAGTCAAAGCTGCAGTTAGGTTGATTTCAACTAGGACCTTGCCCCTGGCCTAGAAAGCTAGCAATCACGATAGCTCTTACAATCCTTGGGCTCTCAGCTATTTAGAAATTTTGTAAAAAAAGTAATTTCCAAGACCTTATTCCTTTATTTATGTCCATTCGCCAGGTGACCTCCTCCCTAGCCTGACCCAATCCTGCTGTCTTACACTTGTCCCAGGTGCAAAGATGGCCAGTTAGAAACCTGACTGTAGTTGAATCTTTAGAAGAAAATTCTGACCTTCAAAATAAACCTTTTCATCTTCTCCCAGTATTTTATGCTTTTTTCCTAAAAACAGATTTACTTCAGGCTATGTTGTATTGTTCAGTGGCTAATAATTTAGATCTGTGAATCCATGATGATATTATGGAAGATCAGCTATCAAACAATTATATGAAATACCAAATAGGTGGTATAAGGAGAAGGTCAGATGCACACCAACTACCAGATAGAATTAAATACACACACACACACACACACACACACACACACACACACACATTATGCCTGGATATTATACAGCATGGGTCATGATTATTCTTAGACTATTCAAGCCAAATTATATTGTTCCACAACAAAGCTGTGAATTTTGGGTTGAAGTCCAGGCTTCTCTAGAACCAAGCCTACCTGTGATGTGCTCAGGAATGAGTCTGATTAAAAAATGGAGAAAACACAACATGGGGTTGGCAAAGACAATCCCACTTGTGTAGTGGAAGGAATACCAGATGGGAGACAGGGTACGTGACTCCTAGTCCTAAGTCTTTTACTATTTGCGTGACCATCATTATCTTACTGACTTATGAAAATCTAAGAGAATTTTCAGAGCAACTCTTGAATTGCTACCTGTGGAAATGCCAGAAGACAAAGATCTTTAACTCTTATTTTTAAAATGAAGGATTAGACAACTAAAAATTTATTTGAATCTATAATACTCATTTGGACTTAACATGTATTATCTTGAAATTTTAGTAATCTCTTTATGTGTATATCTGTCCTTTTTCTGACTAGATTGTAATCATCTTGAATGGCAGGGACTGTGTCTGGTATGTCTTTGCATTTCTCATAGAACATAGCACATAATGTATTACCCATAGTAGTTTGTAGGTTATTGATTAATTAATTAGTAAAAGGATAGGTTTAACAATTTTCTTAATGGTAACAAATATGACATATTGGGAGTTAGGAGTCCTGGGTCTGATACTTGTTTTAAAATCTTGGACAAGTCAATTAGTCTCTCTAAGTCTCAGTTTCTGCCCTAATAGAATAAGAATAATGATACCTTTTACTACTTATTTCAAATGGCTATTGTGAGAAAAGCACTTTCTAAATGTTGAGATACTATATAAATGTGGGGTAGTATTCTCCATTTGTTTACTGTAGTGGATGGCAGAAGGAAGTTTACCTGTGATTTCATTGGTATAGGGAATTCCCAGGTGAGGAAATTCTTTGTACCAATGTAAAGCCATCACCTTCTCTATTATTTATCTTAAGGAAGTTGACTAGAGCGCTGAGAGCCATTATGTGTCCAAGGCAGAACTTAAATGCATGTCTTCCTGGTCTCAAGGCCAAATTTCTATCCACCACACCACTACCTCTCAGTTCGATTTGTCTGTTCAGTCTCATAGTAATTAAATGCTATTTATCCCATGGTTTCGTTTTTGTTCAGATTCAAGTATGAATCTAGCAGTTATATAACCTGGTACACTTTTAGGAATATAATATTTACTAACCACTTCTCTTTGCCCCTTTTCTGCCTTTCTGCCTCTATATTCCTCTTGGCTGGTAACCAGGAAGTCTGCTTTCCTATGAAGCAGACTTTATTTTACATCACAGTTTAGAAGAAACATTGAGCTATAGCACCTCTTTGAAAAATTCTGCAATTCCGTTCTCCTGACTTGAGGTGTTATTGAAATGGAGCACAAAATAGTTACAGACTTGTCTCTTGTGCAAGTAGCTCTCTTGCATGTGTGAAGGTGAGAAGCTGTGAAACTCCCACCTGGTCACTAGGGTATGCATTGATTCCTGCTTCTGGGAGTGCAAATTGGCAATTTCCTTTGGATAAAAACTGATATACTTCTTTCCTACTTCAAGTTTCCTGAAAAACGCACACCTCCATTTTCCTTTTTATGAGTTTAGGCTGAGGGGCTAATGAGCTGCTGGTTGTAGTGTGTCATGAACTATGTCCTTCAGCCTGTATATTCGTAGGCTATAGCAGACCACATGAAGGCAATTTTGGACATGACTGTTACTCCTGAATTAGCTAATTCTTACATACGGTATTTTGATCTTTAGCATACCTTGGGAGAAAGGCATTCTTGTTTTTTCCTGAATTCACAAGATCCCATTCTAAATGCTTTCCAGTTATAGTCACACTCATGTTTGTTCTTACTGTTTTTCTTAATATTATTCATATTGAATTATTGTTGTTCTTAAGTTCTCAAAGAAATAATTCTGATAATAATAAAAGCAATAAAATCAATATTTTCAAAGATCTTTTACATCTTATCTCATAATAAGCTTGGTTGATGGGACTCTTTAAAGGAAATGATAAGCCTTGACCTGTCTAAGAAGTTGAAAGATTAGACTGACATGTCACATATATGTTAGTATTTAACAAATGTGTTTTGATGATGATGACTAGAAGAATAGTATGAATTTAGCTTTTGTTGCATCTGAAAGATGCTTAGGCATCTGTATACATTGACATATGCTTGTGAAATTTACTAAATATAATATTAGGCTAGACACAGTCAATTTTATGCATGACTGACAACTCACTTAATAGTTCTGCTGTTTTTATGTTTGTATAATTTTGAGAAAATAGTTCTAAGAAACAGGATTGTATTTAATCTAGATGAAATACTGTAATGTAGCAGCAACTATGCTGCTCAACTGTGCTCAATCCTTTCTTGGAATTGTAAGGGAAGTACTTTCCATTTAGGCCTTTTCACATAAATATTCATTATAAAATGTCAAAAAAAATTCTGGCAACACTCCTTTGGTGTATCGTTAGAGGCTCAAGTGCTAGTGATGGTTCAGCAAAGAGAACTAGAAAGTTGGGACCTCTTGGGACATATTGTCAGTCAAGTAGCCTAACCTGGTACTTATATAAACTATTTTGAACCCAAAGTTTTACATTTATTCCCATAAATTTCATCTTAGTAGCATGATGATTTAGAGTGTTAGCATCTCTTTGAATATTTAAGAAATGGTTTAATTTAATATCCTACAAAAGCATTAATGCCACATCATCACTACATTTTAATTTTTAACAAATACCTATGGAGTTAAATAGTTCCTAAGAAAGTGAATTATTGTAGAGAGTAGAAGATAAAGAAATATGCTTACACAAATCAGTCTCTCTCTTAATTTCTAACATAGATTAAGTATTTTAGAATAGATTAAATTTACTCTAAAACAAAATTTTCATGTTAAGAAATTTCTCATCCCAAGTTTCAAGGTTACCTTGGGTCTTTTAGATTTTTAATGTCACTTTTCTGTTGTTGTTCCAAGAACTCCCTCTACCAAGGCAGATTTGTAACTTTGCTGCAAATTATAACCTTAGAGAGTTGCCTAGGATGCTGAGAATTTAAGTGAGTTGGTCAGGATTGTGCGGCAAATATGTGCCACAGGTGAAACTTGAATTCGTGTCTTAAGTCCAAGGACAGCTCTCAGTCCACCAAGCCATGTAGCCTTTCTTGGCAAAACATGATTTCCTGTTTTTTTTTTCTTTGAGGGAGATACAGACTAAACAGAGAATGAAAAGGTTTACCAGGCTCATTCAATATCATATTGTCTTATGAAAAATTTTTGTGATAAGCTTGTATACATTAATCTAAAACACATTTTACTTTCCTCTTGAAAAGTACCTGTGTGCTTAAAAACTAAAGAACAAAGGCACCTGACAAAATCTGTTTGGAGCTTCAAGAGACATTCATATGAAGAAAGAAGCATTTGGTTGGATCCAAAATGAAGCTGGGTTTTGACTTAAGTAAAGTGGACTTAGATATATAATTTAATGGTATCTAGTCTATGCTCATCTCCCTCCCGCGCTGAGAGTTGAGTCAGTGAAGGATGTAGTGGACCAGTTGCTATGGATCCCAAGAAGGATGGTGCCGTGAATGCACCAAGAGGAGTTGTCTACTTAGGGAGGTATTGAAAGAGTGCTGTCCTCATGGCCACAAGATACTTCCTGCATAGCTTTGGGCATAACACTCCTTCTAATTCAGCACAAATGAATACAACCCACAGATAATACAAACACCTTTTGGCTAATATATTCAGTCTCCTGCAAGCTCAATCCTTTACCAGCTTCTCTAAACAAATGTCATAATTTGTTGGTTCAGAATTTCTTGTTTATTTTTCCTGGCATCTGGTATACATATATACATGTGTCCATACATACACATAGATAGACATGTGTGTATATTTATATGTATGTACATGTGTATACATACACACATATATGTATGGTAGAATGAAAAGAGCATTGGTCTGTGAGTCAGCAGACTGAAGTCAGAATCCTTCATTGCATGGCTATAGATAAGACATTTCCCTTCTCTGAGTCTTACTTCCACTGATGTGATGGAAACAGCTTGTACAGATTCATAAGAGCTGATTGTTAAATTTTCCATATCATCATTTACACCTCTGAAATTGACAAATATTACAGATTAGGACTTGATTTATTCTTTTGTTGATTGTCTAGACTTAAGAAATTACTGGAGAAAATGTTAATAGTTCAGATTCAACTTAAAAGTATGCCATATGTGCATTTTTTCAGAGCCAGTGTTAAATATGTACCAGCATACATATGTATAGTTCTGTCATCTAGAAAATGGATTTGCTGATACCCACCTTACAGGATTGTTATGAAAAAAAATTTGTAAATTGTAAAACTCAAAGAAACATGAGCTACTCTATGTTTGTCTATACATATACACATATGTTAGTCTAAGGGAAGCTGAGGTAAGAGGGAGGACAAAAGGTAGTTGTTATTAATTGATCAGGAACAAATATCAGTAACTACAAACAACTCCAGAATAAATTAACTTAAAATTATTGATTTTAAATTCATTGTTTTAAGCCATTTGTATAAAGATCCAACATCCTTGCCACATTTGCCCTTAGGCAGGGATTATAAGTGTGTATTTATTCATAGGGCAGGCAAATGGCATACTATCAACACAGGGCCACACCCAAATTTATAAATGTTAGCTCACACTCAAAAAGAAGTTATTTATATAGAAACATTATACCTTCTGTATGCTTTGAGAGATCAAGCAACCTTATAATGTACAGTAATAAAATGTTTCAAGGTAAGGAGAATAAGAGGCTTATAACCACATTTATTACCCGTTGTGATTCTCAGGGTAAAAAGAAGGGTGTGTTTGAACATAATGTATTATTTTCGCATGCTTTTTATTGGCCATGTGAACATAATATAATGAAATTACTAGAGGAACAAATTTATGATGTGCTGATTGTATTGCTTCCTTGAATGAATGAGTCAGTTTGTTTATCCTTAAGTATTAGGTCAGTAGCTTTAAAGTAAATCAGGAGACAAAAGGTAAGAAGGCTTCAGAGATAAATGCTTAATTCTGCTAAAGGACAGATATTCTGAAAATAGTAATAATACAGCACTTTAAGGTTTGCAAAGCACTTTACAAATAGCATCTAATTTGATTCTCACAATCGTTCTAGGTGGTAGGTGCTATTAATATCCCTTTTTTTGAAGATGAGGAAACAGAGGATTAGTAAGGTTAAATGTCTTGCCCAAGGTCTCACAGTTAGTAAACAGTAAGTGTCTGAGAGTAGGTTTGAAGTCAGGTCTTCCTGAGTTCAGATCCAGCTCTCTATTCATCGTACCACCAAGCTGCCTGAAAAACAAAACAAAACAAAACACCACAGTAGCTGGCACATAATAGGCACTTGGTAAATGCTTATTGATTGTACCTAAAAAAGAGCTTATTTTGTAAGATTCAGAGCAAATCATAACCATCAATTAACATTTATTGAATGTCTACTATGGACCAGATACTATAATATACACAGGGGATACAGAGATGAAAATGACAGTTCCAGAACTCAAGGAGCTTATATTCTGCCTATTTTATAATAAGACAACTAAGCACAGCTTGTAGTTTATTATTATTATTATTACTATTATTGTGTCCATTCCTGTGAAATGCACATGAGAGCTCTCAACAATGTAATTCAGCCAGACTACTGAAGGTGCATTAGAGGAGAGACTCTACTTAATCTAATCCACCTTTACCTTTTAGCAATAGGAAGGTCATTTCTTTTTCTACCTGACCCACACTGTCTTCCATTTACCTACCAAAGTGGAGGGAGTGTTGGTGCATGATTTTCTGTTTGCAGATGATTATGCACTCAATGCAGCCTCTGAAGCTGAAATGCAACAAAATATGGATCAATTCTTTGCTGCTTGTGCTAATTTTGGTCTAACAATACCAAGAAAACACAGGTGCACCATCAGCCACCATCATACCATCCATATGTGGAGTCATAGATTATAGCAAATGGAGAAGCTTTGAATGCTGTGGATAAGGTAACTTACTTTGGTAGTGTACTTTGCAGGGATGTACACATTGATAATGAGTTTGATGCATGCATTGCCAGAGCTAGCTCAGTGTTTGGGAGGCTCTAAGGAAAGTGTGACTGACTGACTACCAAACTGAAGGTCTGCAGAGCTGTGGTGCTGACCTCATTGTTGTATGCCTGTGAAACCTGGGCAGTCTACCAGTGCCATGCCAGGAAACTGAATCACTTCCATTTGAATTGTCTTAGGAAGATTCTGAAGATCACCTGGCAGGATGAGGTACCAGACACTGAAGTCCTTACTCTCACTAAACTGCCAAGCATTCAAACTCTGCTTCGGAGAGTACAGCTCTGATGGACTGGCCACATTGTTTGAATGCAAAGTGTACGTTGGCCACAAAGACTGTTTTATGGAGAACTCACACAAGGCAAGTGATCACATGGTGGTCAGAAGAAGCGATACAAGGACACTCTCAAGACCTCTCAAGAACTTTGGAATTGATTGTGTGACATGGGAGATATTGGCCGAGGACCACTCAGCATGGTTTACCCACACCAGAGAAGGTGCTGTGCTCTATGAGTAAAGCAGAATTGAAACAGCTCAAAGGAAATGCAGGATGTGCAAATTTAGAGTATCCACACCAAATGTTCACACAGACTATTTGTGCCCAGCCTGTAGTAGAGCATCCCGAGCTTGTATTGATCTGATCAGCCACAGTTGGACACATTGAAACTTGACTCTAGCATAGTGTTGTCATTTTGGTCCTCTTGGAGAGCAAAGGACAACAACCAACCTGGCCAAGATAGGAACAATCCCCTTTTTAAATCTCATTAAATTGAAGCAGCTCTTGAGACTTCTCTATAACATGACTTTTTTCCACTTGGTTTTATATATACTCCAGAAACTATTGGACTTCCTACAGTTTTTATTCAGAATTCCAGATATTAGGAGGCAGGTAGGTCGCGAAGTGGATAGAGTGCTGGCCCTGGAGTCAGGAGGACCTGAGTTCAACCTCAGATATTTGCTAGCTGTATGACTATGAGCAAGTCACTTAACCCCAATTGCCAAAAGGAAGGAAGGAAAGAATTCCAGATATTTCAGCAATAATTTCCAGACAGATAACTTCTTCTAACAATATTTACCTATAACAAATATATTCAGGATTCTTCCTACAAACATAGACTCCCATGAAATCCAAACAGAAAGGAAATGAAAGTTGAAGCCCAATATATTCCATTGCTGAATAAACTCATCCTGCCTTCTTTTAGACACTGAGCATGTGGGTTAGTAATTATTACATGATTCATATAACTTCATAATTTTGTATCATATTTCTTTAACTCATTATAATAGTTATAAACCATGTAAACTTATGGAATGTTTCATCTTTAGGTATGTTGGGGGGAGAAATCTAAGCCAGAAAATATACCCTACTATTTTTACTGTGCTATAATTCCAAGATGCTCAAATTCTTAAAAATTCAACATTCCAAAAGAATTCACTATTGGCAGTACATTGGAATTATTAGCCAAGAAAGGTAATTTTAGAGAAATCTGAGAGCCAGTCAAAATAGAGAAATGGATGGGCTTATTCCTTTTAGCATTTATTGAATGACAGTGGTGTGTTTGGTGCTTTGGAAGTCTCACTTTAATTCCCTTCCTCTTTTGTAGGCCTGTTTTATAAGCAGAGATACTTTAGAGGTTGGTAGGTGTCTTGCCTTTAGATGAGAAGACATTCAGAAATGAGGTTGATCATATAACTCAAAATATATCACAGTGACCCTTTCTGCTACAGGTATAGATATTACTTCTACCCATAAGGATTGCTTCCCTACTGAATAAACTCCAGTAGCTCCCTCTTTTCTTTAGAATTATAGAATTAAAGAGAGCTGAAAGAGACCTCAGATAGAGTCCAACCCCTTCATTTTATAGATTAGAAAACTAAGACTTCCCCAAGATCACACAGCTAATAAGTGTGGGATGAAATTTGATCTACAGTTTTCCAGGCTCCAAAAGCAGCAGCCTTCTCTTCAATGCACCGCTAACTCTTCTGTCTTACTTTGAAAGACCTTCAAAATTTGGCCCAGACCCATCTTCTGCCCTCATTAGACATCTTCCCCTTATGATACTCTGTGTTTCAGCCAAACTGGCTTTTCTCTATTTGTCATAAACAGAACTTCATCTCCAGTCACTGTGCCTTTGTACTGCTTTCTTCCCATGCCTAGAATGAAATACCTCCTCATCTCCGTTTCATAGAATCTCTCACTTTCTACAAGATGCAGCTCAAGTTGCACCACTTTCTATAGGAAGCCTTTCCTGATCTCTTCTCCCACCTTCCCAAACCCACTCCCCACCAAACTATTTGTATCCTCCCTAGCTACCTTATATTTATTATCTCTACATTTATTCTGTATATAATTATTCATACATATGTCATCTTCCTTAAAAGAATATAAAATCCCTGAGAACAAGTAGTTTTTCATTTTTTATATTTGTATTCTTAGCAGTTAGCATTGTTCCCGGCTCATAGTAGATACTTAATAAATGTTTGTTGATTGCTTGCTTGCTTGTTTTTTATCCTTTGTGATTCTTTCCATTCTTTCTTATATTGTTCAATGAGGTCACTATCCAGCATGATCATCATGTTCTTCAGAGTACCAATAGATCACTCAGACTGTTCATCTTTGCGTCATTGCTATTTAACCAGCTACATTTCATCAACTTTCTTTTATGACATTTTACACATGTGGTTTAGACTTAAAGCTGGAAAGGACCTTAGAGCCCATTAAATTTAACTTCTTCATTTTGTATATATGTGACTAAGATGTAGAGAAGTGGAATGAGTTACCAAAGGTTAGACCCATAATAAGTAGCAGTCTGGAATCAAACCCAGATCCCAACACTTAGCACACTGCCCAGTATATAATAAATGCATGCACTCTCTCGCCCCTTACCACCCCCCCATCTCTCTCTCTCTCTCTCTCTCTCTCTCTCTCTCACACACACACACACACACACACATACACCCCTTTCTCCGATCCCAGTGTTTGCTTCTGGTCTCAGAATCTAGTATTTTTTTTTCGTAGTGCACCATGCTACTTGCTTGTAATTGGTAACATAAGGGTAGATTGCTTATATATAGCATGCATTTTCCCATTACTTCCTTGGTAACTTTAGCCTTTTGAGATCATGGTAGTCTATGATTTATAGTCAAATAGCATTAGTGAAAAGTTGTTGGTGTTAAAGTGTCAAGTCTTTATGGTAGTGGGCAGTTTGAGAACAATTGAAACACCAGTCTATTTTCCAAATGTAATTCATCTCACCTTTTACCTCCTATTTCTACTAAATTCTGAATCATTAGAAGTGCTTGTTTTTTATCTATGTATGCACATATACACATATGTACATGTGTATACATATTTGCATATATGTTTATATGACTAATTCAACAGGTTACTCACTCATTTTCATGTCACGCCTAGTCAAAGTAATGTGCATTTTTCATCCACTTTGTTTTTAAAGTAAGGCTGGCTAAATCTGTCTCTTTGGCATTGCTGTGAATTTCAGTGAGGAGGCTATTAAGTATTCCAGGGCTCATTATAATTACTGTATCATTTGTGAATAGGAACATTTTGAGAATGTCTCCATCAAAAGAAAATCTTTCTTTTGTACATATGTCATGACACTGAAAAAACAAATTAGAACATATATTGCTATTTTTAACATATTACTTTATGTCAGTACTCGGGAGGTCATTAAATAAAGCTACCTTTATGGCTGTATCTGTCATAGAGTCTTAAATGATTGTAACATATGAGTTGGAGACACCTTGTCTGAGGAGAGCTTTCAGGGCCTCATTTTGTTTGACCACATCAAATGCTTTCCTAAAATAAGTAAACAATAAACATAGTGGGATCTTATATTCTCTAAACCTCAGTCAGTTGTGTGACTGTAAAGATATTGTCTGCAAAATAAGCTGTCTGCAAAAAGTCTGCCTGTTTCTGTCTTCTGTTTTCATTAAGGATACTCTGAATCACTGTTTCATAAAAGAAAACACTATAAATCTGTCACTTTAAAAGTCTGGTAAAATTGAAATGTCTGTTGAATTTGATGGTATAGTATTTTGAAATCCCTTTCTAATAACTTCACATATACATGTGCCTTTGGCTTATTTTGAAGGTCTATTTTCTGTTTTTGTGATTTTTCTTTTAAAGAAGGTGGGTTCTGCCAAGATAGGAAGGGTCAGTGAAATGAAGGTCCCATCTGATATCCCTGTTTCACAGTTTTCTTATCTGTGATTTTCCAAGAAAAATAGAATTTGATAGAATTATGCTGTTGCCATTGGAAGAACTGTTGAGATACTTAACCAAGAGTCTAACCTTGGTTGGGTACTGGCAAAGTGACGCCAAAATCCCAATAGATTTTAATCCACTCTGCTATGGTGTAAGAATGTTTTGCTTGACTTAAACTTTGAAGTGGTGGTGGTGATGATGATGATGGTGATGATTGTAGTCAAACTAAATTAGCTGACCAACCATAAGGGTCAGCAGTTCAGATGCAGTTCTAATTATTAGAGGGTTTGGTATGTTTGTAGCATTATGTGTGTCTTTAGAATGCCCTTCTCTTTAGCAATCCAGTTTTTGACATTCGTGCCTACTGTTACATTTGAGAGATTCAGGCAGAAGGATTCGTGTTGTTAGGAGCTCAGATAGAGTTGACTATAAAGAAGCTAAAATTAAAACAAAACAAAAACCTCCTTCTAACTTGTTTTTACAAGTTTAAATTATTCAGCTGAAATGCATAGGAAATATTTTGATTCTGTGAAGTAGAAAACTTCAGGTTAAATTAATCCCTTTCACACTCTTATTTCCAGCTAGGGTGGAAGGCTCCTGCAAAGCTTCATGTCAAAGCCCAAATTCATCCTCATGATATGCATATCCTATTAATTCCAATGAAAACTGTATGTGTGAATCGAAGAGCAGAATTTGGCTCATGTTTTAACATGTCTGGATGCGTATTTTGAGATCAATATTACTGAGCATCACCACAATGTTAAACTATCGGTTGATTTCTGCCTCATAAAAGTAAATTAGTCATTTCAAAATTGTGTCTAGCCAGTGCCATAGATAACTTTCATCTACTATATGTGTGCAAAATGTTACGTTTATAGAAAGCTTTGCTACTGTGATATAAAAACATTTCATATTCGTTGAAATCTTTCCTCTTAGTTGGTCGTATTATGTATTGTTTCAGGAATTTCCATTATATTAGTATCAACAGTTATATGTGTAGCAAGACAGCATAATTTCACACTTATCCTCATCTCTTCATAATTCTAAAATAGTTTCTTTATTATATGGTAGATTCTGTTAGCCGTGGAATGGGATTACACCTCAGGAATTCTTGACATGCGTATGTTTCTTTTCTTCCATAGCCTTTGTGTCTTCAAACTAGAGATCTTAGAGTGTGTATTGTGCATACTTAATTTTTTTAAAATGTAGGTATATTTTGTTTCTATGTCACATTAAATTTCCAAACATATGCCCCTTAACCATTAAGCTATCTCCTGAAACAGAGATTATAAATGGGGGGAAAAAGCAGTTTAGCAAAACCAAACAATACACCAGATGTCATATTGTCTTTTTAAAGACGAAAATCTTCCTCATGGAAAAGGACAGCTAATACAAATTGATGGTTGATTTCATACGTAAATGTAAACTATACATGTATGTGTATATATATATGTGTATACACATACTTTATCTACATATCTACATATATGTGTATATGTGTGTGTGTGTGTGTGTGTGTGTGTGTGAGTGTGTATGTTTTTCCCCCCAGAGAGGTCTTACATCTTCAGAGACACAACTCTACAGAGTGGATTTGAAATAAGGTAACTTTTCCTCTTCAACCATAAGTGCTATACTATAGTTATTACTATATAAAACATTGTGATTATAGGATCCCAATTTAAGAGCTGGAAGGCACATTAGAAGTTCAGAATTCAACTTCTTATCCAATTCCTTAGTCTGGTTAGGGTTAAAGTATCTCAGAACCGGAGCTGGAAGGAATCTCAGGGATCATATAGTATACCCCCTTATTTTACAGATGAAAAAACTGAGGCCCAGAGAGGAAGGGAATTGTCCAAGGTCTCACAATTGTCCAAGGTTTTACCACTGCAAATAGTGGAGACAGAATTTTAACTTAGATCCTCAAATTTCAAATACAGGGCTCTTTCTGGAAGAAAATATTAAAGAACTGATAAGAACTTTTACAGGTGTGTAGTTAGGGTTTCAGGAACGTGTTTGTTTCCATGCTGAAACTATTCAATCAATCAACAAGTGTTTATTTAGTGCCTACTTTGCGCCAAATACTCTTCTAGGTGCCCAGGGTACAAGTACAAAGAATGCCATAATACTTACTCACAATGAGCTTACATTCTAATAGAAGGAGACAATTATCTATCTATCTATCTATCTATCTATCTATCTATCTATCTATCCACACACACACACACACACACACACACACACACACACACACAAGCTGCAGGAATGTGAAGTTAACAAATGCTAACATATAGGGTAGTTAAATACAAGATAGTTTAGAAGAAAGGTCACTGGCAAATTCAGAAGACATGATTGGATTATGCAAAATTAAAATGTTAATTGATAATGGTTTACTCTTGATCAGAAGTAGTACGGTATGGTGAGTACAACTATGGCCTCACTACCATACTTCCTGGCTGGCATTAACATAGGCAATACTTAAAGTAATTCTCTGTTTCTTTAAAATGTTAATAAAATGCCCTTTTTATTTTCTGGGAGTCAATTTTCTTCACTATAGTGCCTTCTCCTGCTGACCAAGGTCCTGCATTGCCTTGGCTGGTTGGTGTCCTTAAAGAATAGGTCTAAAGTTACTAATAGGGTTGGAGGAGTACCATGGCCCAAACCCAATTGAAGACCATGATGACTAGCCATTTAGAAATCCTGCTTCACCATTTTTCATTTATATGGTGTGTTTAACTTTTTAAAAGCCAGGATACAACAATGATCAGATTCTTCTTCCCCACCCCTACAAGTATATGCCTTTGAGGCTCCTCTGGTGAGTACTACTTTAAAGAAAAGTAAACAGAAATCTACTCAGGTTTAGTGATTTTTTTTTTGGAAAAAAAATTATTTTATTATTAAATTTTGGAATAAGACAAGCATTTCCTTAATGTAGTATAATAAAAAGATGATTGCACAGTACAACTAACTTGCTAATCCTTTTAAATATGTAACAAAGTTAACATGTAAATTTCTTTTTTTTTTCCTTTTTCTTCCCTCCCCCCAACCCTGTCCTAGAGATGGCCACCATTAGACACAAATACTTATATATATATATATGTAAAATTATTCTACGTACTTCTGTTTATCAGTTCTGTCCATGAATGCACATAGCATTTTTCTTCATATGTCTTTTATAGTTAATTTGGGTATTTGTAATAGTCAAAATAACTTACTTGCTCCAAAGTCATTCTTAAAACAATATTGCTGTTACCGTATGCAATGTTCTCTTGGTTCTGCTCATTTCGCTCTTCATTATTTCATGTAAATCTTTCCATGTTTTTTCCAAGATTATTGAGTTCATCATTTCTTATAGCGCAGTACTATTCGATCACAATTACATACCACAACTTGTTCAGCCATTAGGTTCAGTGATTTGTGTAAGATTAACATGTTAATTTATTGGCAGAAATAGGACAAGAAGGCAGATTTCTTATTTCTGAATTTGGGGGCATGCAAAGTTGTAACTAGCACAAAATCAGTGAGAATTTGGCCCAGGGCCAGCCTATAAGATATGCTTATTTCTTGGAAAGAGCCAGCTCTACAATCACCTCGGCCCTTGGACTTTGCAATACACAGCCATTATTTCTGAGTTCCCTTTGGTGACTCTCTCACTGGGCCAGTCTTTTGCTACAACCCCTACCAACAGCCAGGGACAGAATTCTTCCTCTCCCTCTCCCTGGGTCACTGTATTCTAAGGCTAAATATTCCTACCCTGAGCTCTTTCTGCTAAGTTTATTTCTCTTATTCCACTTTAAAAGCCCTTGTCCATTTTTCCCCATTAATGTTCTCCCATGGTACCTAGTCATGGTATAGAGATTAGTATAGTCACATAGGTAGAAGGGCTTACCATGAAAAACCACTTTCTCCACCACATCCTCAATAAGTAGTTCTCCAGCCATTATTTGAAGAACTTCAATGATAAGTTTACAAGTTAACAGTGTGTGGAATGAGTGAAGACCTCTCATAAAAGGGAACAAATTAGATAAATAGAAATAAGTAGGATAGTGAGTCCCATTTCTCTACTTAGATATTTTCCTTTCTGTAAAGCCATTTCTCTACTTAGATGTTTTCCCCTCCATAAGCCAAGCTAGTGACCATAAGGCCCCCGAGGTTAAGAATAGGACACAGGATGCTCACATCCTGTGTATTTACCTAATGGCAAGAGGCCTGAAAGAAAGAAGGGTTGAGGTGAATAAGTCAGCAACCATAAAATCCTCTGAAAGTAAAGATAGGACACAGGATGCTCACCCCCTGTGTATTGATCCCAGGATAAGGGACCCTCAGCTCAGCAGAAAAATGGATGAAAAGCCGGAAAGCCAGGTGCAATGTAGACGTGCAAGACCAGTTAGGTATGAATGATAGGAGACAAGGTGTAAGGGTGCTGGGGATATCCGTCACAGATGTAAGGGTGATGGGAAAGGCTAGTTTGCCACAGATGTGAAGATGAAATAACCAACAACTGGCTTCTGCCTGTCACAGATAACCAAACCATTTGTTCATTGTCATTGTCATTAAGATAGATTTATCACTTCAGATTGATTGGAGAATGGGATAAGAATGGTGGGAAGGTTATGTCTGTCACCTGCTTGTCAAAAATAACCATACTGTTTGTTTCTTGCCATTGTCCCTGGGATAGATTTATCGCGTCCAGATTGTACCCTCAAAGCTTACGTCTGCAAGCTGAGAGGAAGGGGGTTGGGAGGGGGAATTGCGGTTAGGGACTTATATAAACACCCCAATTTTCTGTGTCCAGTGTGCTCTGACACTGAGAGAACCCTGGTGCTTTTGGTGTCCGAGTTGCCCTTTCCCGCGGGATCGTAATAAATTTTCCTTTCTACTTTCACCTTGAGATGCCTCTGTTTTTAATTCTTGGATTCATAAAATCCATCACAAACAACAGTGTATCATAAGTTAGGTTGACAAATTTTTGCCCTTACAACTCCATTTGTTTTTTGGGTTTTTTTGGGGGTTTTTTGCAAAGCAGTCAAGGTTAAGTGACTTGCTCAGGGTCACACAGCTAGCAAGTGTCTGAGGTTGGATTTGAACTTAGGTCCTCCTGACTCCTGACCAAGCCTACTCCTCATTATGGCTTTGATCTGACCCCATGGTCTTAAAAAATAGTAGTAGATTCTAAGCTCTTGTAGGCGCCGCTATGAGGAAGGTATTGGACAAGCTGTGATTATAGGTTCAAGGACAAGTTGTGTCTTCTAAATGAGGACCAACTGAGTTAAACGTGAAGGCTCATCACATAGAAAAAGTTGTCCACCAAGTGACCAAAGAAATAGCTAAGAATAAGAAATGACCCTTATTACTAATGGGGCCATTCTGCAGTGATGGTGGCAGAGTGGTAGGAAAGAAAACAGATAAGACTAAGAAATGTTAGACCTTCTAGAACACTAACCTCAACAAGAGATTTTCATATAGTGACAACAAATAGATATATCATAGGATTAGAGATTTTGATCATAGACGTAACACTTAGCACAGTGCATGGTATATATCAGAAACTTAATAAACACTAATCGACTGACTTAGACCTGGAAGGGCCCTTAGAAGCCCACCCAGTTGATCGTCTCATTTTACGGGTGAAGAAACTGAAGCATAGAGAGAGGTTAAGTGTTTTGCCCAGGATCACACGATCAGTAAGTGCCTGAAGTAGGATTTGAACTCAGGTTTTCCTGATGCCAAGTCTAGAATTTTATCTGGTCCACCACCTAATTGCCTACTATGCCACTTAAATGAAAAAAAAAGTCATAAAGAAAGTGCAACTAAAAAGATAGGTCATAGGTACTCCCCTCAGAGAGGCAAATGAAGGAGTTAGTTTCATTGTGGCCCAATGACAACATGAAATTTTCAAATTAAGTTCAACAAATAGCTTTTGAATCTATGTATAAGGCAATGTGTTATGGAAACAAAGGGGGAAAATGAAGCAGTCTCTATAATACTAGGCAATTTGAGGAGGGACAGAACACTTTCTCCTTAGGAACTGGGAAGAGTATCACAGGGTACTTGGCACTTGAGCAAAACTTTTTTAAAATGAGGAAGGAGTGAATTCCAGGCATGAAGAATAACCTTGTGTGAATGCAGAGACAGGATGTGGGATGTTGAGTTTAAGGAATAAATAATAGACCAGATTGACTGGAAATAGAGCGTGTGAAGGGAATAATATAAAAGAACTTTGGAAAGGTCATTTGGAAATAAATTGTAGAGGGCTTTAAAAGATAAGCTAAGGAATTTGCTTAGCATTTTAGAGACAATGAGGAGACACTAAATATTTTTGAGCAGGGTTGTAACATGGTTAGATGTGTGTTTTAAGAATATTATTTTGGCAGCTGTGTGGAGGACAGACTGCGGATGAGTGAGATTGGAGGCAGGGATACTGTTTAGGTGCAATTGCGCTGGTCCAGGTGAAAGGTGATGAGGTGCTGAATTAATGTATTGTATGTGTGCTTGGACAGAGGAGGATGGATGCAAGAGATGTTAGAAAGATAAAACCAGCAAAAACTTTGCTACTGATAGGATATGGGGGTGGAGAAGAGAGGGAGAATGAACAATTGAAGATAACTCTAAGGTTGGAACATAGGTCACCAGAAGAATGGCAGCACCCTTAAAAAATGGGAGGTACATATGGGTCCCTTTCCCTCTTGTGTGATTTCTTTGGGATACAACCCTAGAAGTGGTATTGCTGGGTCAAAGGGTATGAACATTCCTATGGCCCTTTGGGTGTAGTTCCAAATTACTCTCCAAAATGGCTGGATCATCTCACGACTCCACCAGCAATGTAACAATGTTCCAATATTCCCACATCCTCTCCAGCATTTATCATCCTCCTGCTTTGTTATTTTAGCCAATCTGACAGGAGAGATGTGGTATCTAATAATAAATATCAAAAATGTTTATAGCGGCTCTTTTTGTGGTAGCCAAGAATTGGAAATCAAAGGGATTCCCATCAATTGGGGAATGGCTGAACAAGCTGTGGTATATGAAGGTAATGGAATACTATTGTGCCATAAGAAATGGGGATGACACAGACTTCGTAACAACCTGGAAAAACCTACATGACATAATGCTGAGTGAGCGGAGCAGAGTCAGGAGAACATTGTACACAACCACAGATATATGGATTCCGTGAGGACCAACCCTGACAGGCTTCACTCTTCTCAGCAACACAAGGTGCAAGGGACTCAAGATGGAGAATGCTATCTACGTCCAGAGAAAGAACTGTGAAGTTTGAATGCAGATTGAGGCATACTACATGCTCACCTTTTTTTCTTCTCTTTTGTTTTTATTTTTGGGGTTTTTTTTTGGTTCTGTTTCTTCTTTCTCATGATTCATTCCATTGGTCATAATTCTCCTCCACAACTTGACTAGTGTATAAATTAATTCAATGCGAAGTTATACATGATAGTTATATGAGATTCCATGCTGTCTTGGGGAGGAAGGGGGGAGGGAGGGGAGAAAATCTGGAACTCAAAATTATGTAGAAGCGTGTGTTGTAAACTAAAAATAAAAAAAACGGGAGGTAAAGAAGAGGTATCGAATAATGTATTCTGTGTTAGACATGCTGAATTTGAGATCTAGTTTTGGATATCCAATAAGTAATTGGTAGTATAGGATTAAGGCAGCTGGGTCACTCAGTGGGTAGAGTGCCAGACTTGGAGTCAGAAAGATTCCTCTTTCTGAATTTAAATAAAGCCTCAGACACTTACTAGCTGTATGACCCTGGGCAAGTCACCTAACTCTGCCTCCATTTCCCTTTGTGTAAAATGAACTGGAGAAGGCCAAAGAAACCCCAAATGGGGTCATGAAGATTTGGACACAACTGAAAAATGACTGGACAACAACAATGTGGGATTAGAGCTCAGGAGAGAGACTAGGGTTGTATGTATAGATTTTTAATTCATTTGCAGAGATAATTGAACCAAAGGGAGGTGGTGAGATCAATAGAGAGAAAGAATATAGGGAGAAAAGAGTAGAGGGCCCAAGTCAGAGTTTTAGGATGCATTCCCAATTAAGGATGATTAATGACCCAGCAAAGGAGAGTGAGAAGGATGGCCTATATAGGCAGAACTGCAGTGTCACAAAATTTGACTAGTGGTGAAGGTATAATAGGTATAATGGACCTTTCTGGTGACTGGGATGGAGTGTGCCTGTAGGTCATGAGACCTGAGTAGGTAGGAGTATAGAGGTTTTGAAAGGGCAGTGGCATGAATATTGGAGTTCCTAAATATTGTGAAAGGGTTTGGAGAGAAGAAGAAGACAGCAAGCTAGGTACTAAAATATCATTTCATGGGAAACCTGTTCATCTTGCTCTTCATTGTTAGTGCTCAGGAATAGCATAATCGCAAAAGATACCATAAAGATCATTGAAGTTTATGAACCAACATATCTGCTGCAGGTATTGAAGTAGAAAAATTCAATAAAGAACTGGACAAGATCCTCCAGAGTTAATATATACCTTAATAATGAATGGCTTTAATGTGAAGATAGGCACAGGGAGGTGATAGCAAAAACTATTTTGGCAAATATGATTTGTGATTAAAAAATTAAAGAGGCTAAAGACTTATAGACTTTTTAATCCTTATCTCTATATCTTGTGAATATTTTCTTCAAGGAGAGGCATAAGATTCTGGACACAGAAAGCATTGAAAATCTTTACAAAAAATTAGATTAACCGTATCTTAAAATCCAACACCTAGTTACTACATGGGTCATTTTTGGATCAGCCATTTATGTATGATCAGATTACACTAGTAAGAACAGTAACCAAACTTAAATTAAAAAATGGCAAATGTGAGATGAAGATTACATGCAATTATACTTTAAGAAATCAGAGATTTGTAGCTGGCAGGGATTTTAGTGGTCATCTAATACACCCCTCTCATTTAATAGATGAAGCAAGGTCAAATAGTTGCAACCTGACCTATTTAAATTTTTGACTATGAAAATGAGAACTGGATAAAAAGTAAAGATATTGATTTTGACTATCAATATTTCTTCGAAAAGTTTAAGAGATGTAAAATAGTCACCATAATGCAGAGACTAAAAGAGCCCATATACTATCTCAGCCAGGAAATACTTGATTGTCCTGCCAACCAACTAGACATGGCAGCCAAAGACAACACTGGCTTATAGAACAAATTTTTTGAAAAATCTTAACATAGGCAGTACCTCACAAAATCATCAAAATCTGTAAGGGGAAAAAGAATAGAGAACTTGGTATGAGCTCATTTTAACTGTATTTTCCTGAAGAATATATTGTAGATAAAACTGGAAAGGGGATAGCAAATGGAAGCTGGAACAGATTGGCCAGCATTTCTATAGTGATACAGTTTCCTTACTGATGATAATGGAGTCTCCAGGCTCAGACTCTCAATATCTGATTTTGTATAAGAGGAAATGGAAGTGGAATTAAGAAAATTAAATTGGAAAGATCAGCTTGACCAGACTAAACATACACAGAAGAAACCTATGCTTTAGGCTGTAGAATTTTAAGGACTTATAGGAATCAATTAATTTTATTTTTTTTTAATTTATTGATGTATTTTGTTTCACATCATTTACTTCCAAATATATCCTTCTTTCTTCTGCAATTCATCAAGCCATACCCTTACAACAATAAAAAATAAAGCAAAAAAAATTTTCACCAAATCCAGTCAATACATCTAATCCTATCTGACAGTATATGCTATATTTTCTACCCATAGAACCATGCCCCTCTTCCAAAAAGAGAAGATGGAGATATATTGCCTCAGTACTTCTCCAAGGTTAACCTTGGTCATTTTGATTATATAATATTTAATTTCTTTTTGGTTTGTTTGCTTCCCCATCTACATGTTTGTGGTCATCAGGAATATTTGTTTTACTGGTTCTGTGTACTTCATTCTGCATTGGCTATCATGTAAGTCTTGTTATGTGTCTATAAGTTCATCATGTTCACAGCTTATGGTACAGTAATAGTTCATTAAATTCACGTACCATGATTTGCTCAACAATTCTCCAAACAATGAGAATCTACTTTGTTTCCATTTCTTTGATACCACACATACGTGCACACATACACAAAATGCTGCTATGAATAACTTGGTGTATATAGGATGTTTCTTCCTTTCTTTGTTCTTGTTGCAGCGTATTCCCAGCAGTGGGCTCTCTGAGTCAAACAATTTGGATTTTTTAATCATTATATTAAACATAATTATTTGCAAATTGCTTTCTGGAATGATTGGACCAATTTGTAGCACCATAGACCCTCCGACTCTAGCTATTTCCATCTTTTGTCAGGTTTTCATATTTGTTGGATATTGAGTGAACCTTGTCATAGTATTGATTTGCATTTCTTTTATTCTTAGTTATTTGGAGCAATCTTTCTTAAGGTCGTTAGTAGTGCATGATTCTTTTTTTGAGAAATGTTTGTTAATATCCTTTAACCATATGGAAATGTTATGTATGTGTATACATATACATATATATTAGCTAGCAGACTCTTGGTAAGAGATATTAAGTGCAAAAATATTTCCAAATCGATGCTTTATAAAAATTCATTTTTACCTACCTTGATTTCGTTTGTAGAAAGCTTAATTTAGTATAAAGAAATCATCCATTTTTTCTTTTGTGATCATCTCTATTATTTGATTGAGGATTTTCTCCTTAACTGTAGCTGTAAAAGGTATCTTCTTTTTGAATTTTTATTGTGGAGGTTTTTTGTATTCAGAAGTATTCATTTTTAAAATATCTCAAAAAAGGATGATTCTAAGAAGGTAAAAAGATCATGGATTATTAAAAAAATTGAACAGAAGCTACCAAATCAAATACCTACTTTTAAATTTATATATTTTTATATTTATTTATATATTTGTGTATTTACTTATATATCTTATTTATATAAATATATAATATATAAACAAATATAAATAAAGTATTTATATAAAATCTTAATGAGAATGACCTATGCAGTCCTTGATGAAATTAGGCATGAAAACTAGGCATGATGAAACTAGGATGAAAATAGGCAGATCTTTGAAGAATCAGATTTGCAGGTGACCAAAAGGACAAAGGAAAGATACATGTGTAAGTAGACTACAAATGTATACCATACCCAGTGTTCTATTGTTCAGGAAGTGGTATAAAAAACATTATCAGGAACGCATAATAGGAAATAGAGGTAGGTTGGTCTTACGGAGAGAGTGGGGAATAACAGATGAAAAACCTAAGTTTTTCACTGATATCTGTGAAGTATTAAGAGACTTTGGCTAGTTGTTCCCAACATGTAGATCATGGTTCCTTGAGACCAATGTGGTAATTGTAAGGATTCCACAAATCCATTTGGGAATCCCTAAATAAATACACTTTTTATAGACTGAATATGTAATGTTTTGTTTATATACAAATTACTGGGTTTTTTGTATATAGGCAGGCATATGTTGTTTCATTGTGCTTTGCTTTATTGCTCTTCTCTGATATTGCATTTTTTACAAACTGAAGGTTTGTGCAATCCTGTGCCAAGCAAGTCTATCAGCACCATTTTTTTTCCAACAGCATGTACTGACACCATGTCTCTGTGTCACATTTTGGTAATTCTAACAATATTTCAAACTTTTTCATTATTGTTATATATCTATTATAGTGATTAGTAATCTTTGATATTACTGTTGTAATTGTTTTGGGATACCATGAACTGAGGCTATATGAGATGGCAAATGTACTTGATAAATGCTCTGTGGGTTCTGACTGCTCTACTTACCAGCCTATCCCTATCTTTCTCCCTCTCCTTGGGCCTCCCTCTTCCCAGAGACACAACAATACTGAAATCAGGCCAATTAATAATACTACAATGCCCTCTAAGTGTTCAAGTGAAAGGAAGAGTCAATCAATGTGGCAAACCTCATTGTTGTCTTATTTTAAGAAATTGCCTCAGCCACTCTGACCTTCAGCAACCACCCCTCTGATCAGTCAATAACCATTAACATCTAGGCAAGACACTCTACCAGCAAAAAGATGAGGATTTGCTGAAGGCTCCAGTGATGGTTAGTATTGGGTTTATTTTTAGCAATAAAGTATTTTTAATTAAGGCATGTACATTTTGACATAATACTATTTCACAATTAATAGACTACAGTATACTGTAAACATAACTGTTACGTGTGCTGGGAAACCCAAAAGTTCATGTGACTTGCTTTATTGTGATATTTGCTTTAGGTGGTTTGGAACTGAACCTGCAGTATCCCCTAGATATTCCCATATGTAAAAATTCTTGAAATTGATGAAATACAAATCCATTAAAAGTGATACAAAATTGACGGTAGCTTTTTTGCCATTATATATTTTATCAATTGGCAGATACTAATAGAACATCATGAGAGAGTATGGGAAATTAAAAAAAAGAAAGTTAAGGGTCCTTATTCTTGAAAAGACTGAGTACCACTAGCCTAGTGAAGACCTTCATTGTGTTGTGAGATTTTTTAATGAAAGATTTATGGAAGGTCATGAACAAGAATCACAGATTGAGACGATGTGGATGATGTGCCATTTACATGATTGGAGAAAAAATCAATTATAATAAGGTCATGGATACATAGAAATATTGAACTAGTCTGGGTGCCTTCCATTAGAGCCCAGTGCTTCTGGGAGCAAGAAGTGTCTACATTTATGGTATGGAAGTTAGTCGTTGAATTTTGAGGGGAATTAGATGGGAAGGGGAGTGAGAGATGAGGTAGAGTCCAACTATAAGCAGTAACAATATATGTCTAAAATTTATTGAAGAGCTGACATGTGCAAACAGTATGACTTTTATGCTGTTACAGAAATTTCCAGGACTCAAAGTAGTGCTAGGATATAGCTTTTTTTTTCAGGGTTCGGGGTGGGGAAATACCATCAATTTGAAGAATTAGAAGTGATTTCATGTTGCTTTATCATTTATTGATTTCCCAAAGGGAAGTAAATGATTTGTCTACCCTAGAAGAAAGATTAAATGAATGATGTAATCTAAATATTATAAAACTTGAAATTCAATGAAGTCCTATTTGTCAGTTGCACAATACTCTGTTCCTTTTATAATTAATTGAGATGAAACAATGTTGGACAGTAACTTAAAAAGATTTACCCAGGCTATTTATATTGCATTTCTCTGAAAACTACTCTCTTCTTGGTACTTTGAATTGTATTTATTATTTCGAATTAAAATAAAATAGCATATTGTATTTTTGTATAGGGATGATTTAAATATTACTTGGTGCAAAAGAAACTAATTCATATGCAGTTTCTAGCTTGATGACTAACTTGTTTTTTTCAAGCAAAGTAGAACTTATTTTTTTAATAAACCATTTTTTTTACTTTTCAAAAATAGATCTATGAATTATAAATATCCTATAAATAATTAACCCATTTAAGTGCAGTTGGATTCAATTCTTTTTATTAAGTGTCTATGAAGTGCCAGGCATTGTGTTAGAAACTGTGAATATGTAGATTTTTAAAAAAAGAGTACCTACACTCAAGAAACATGTTTTATTGGGGAGCAATATCACATATATAAATAAATAAATAAATGCAAACTATATGCAACCTAAATTCAGGATAAGGAGAATGCTAGGACTAGGGGGATCAAGAAAGGCCTCATGTTGGAGGTGGCATTTCGGCTGAATCCTGAAGGGAGGCAGGGATTTCAGTTGCAAAGGTGAATGAAGTGAGTGAACATTCTTGACAAGTATTAAGACAGAAAGTAGGAGATGGAACATTATATATTATTATGTACTGTTGTGCATAGGGAATGGTAAACAAGCCAGTTTTGCTGGAATATAATACACATAAAAGGCAGTAATGTGAAATCTATTTAGAAAGATAAATTACAGTCAGAATGTGAAGGGCTCAAACTTCAATTTACATTTATCCTAGAGGTAATAGGGAACCACAGTTAATTTTAACTTAAGTTCTAATGCTAAAGAATAAATTGTTAAAATTTTATTTTTCTTCCTAACAGTCATGCAGGCATCTTAAATTTTATAGTGGAGTACACTCTCTATATCACAAAATTATTAAACATGCTTGACTGAAATACCCTGGGAATGGTATTTTGTAGTTAGTGGGATATCTGGTGAACTGAGCATTAACAAGAAAACCCTCTCCATTTCAACACATACATTTCTTTTAGTTTCTAATTTATGGAATAAAACAAGTATTTCCATAACATAGTTGGTTGTTGTATTTTGTTCTCGAAGAGGACCAAAATGACATCACTATGCTTGAGTCAAGTTACAGTGTGTCTGACTGTGGCTGATCAGACCAATACAAGCTTGGAATGTTCTACAGCAGGTTAGGCATAAATAGTCCATGTGAACATTTGGGGTGGATTTTCTAAATTTGCGCATCTTGTGCTTCTTTTGAGCTATTTCAATTCTGCTTTGTTCATAGAGCATAGCACTTTGTCTGATGTCGGCATGCCATGGCGGGCAGTCCTGTGCCAGTGCCTCACCACAATCAATTCCAAAGTTCTTAAGAGAAACCTTGAGAGTGTCCCTCTATTGCTTCTTCTGACCACCATGTGATTGCTTGTCCTGTGTGAGTTCTCCATAAAATAGTCGTTCTGGAAAGCATATATTTGACATTTGAACAACTTGGCCAACCCATCATAGTTGTGCTCTCTGCAGTATACTATAATGTAGCATAATTTTTTTTTAAAAAAAAGATAATTGCATGTGAAACTACAAATCTATTATGTACAACATGCTATTCCTTTTTTTCTTTTCTCTCATCCCTCATCCCAGAGATGGCTACTATTAGACACACACACACACACACACACACACACACACACACACACATTCTAAACACACATCTATTTATCAGCTCCTTCTTTGGATACAGATAGCGTCTTCCCTCATAGGTCCTTTGTAGTTAATTTGGATATTTATAATAGTCAAAATTACTTATTCACTCAAAGTTGTTCTTAAAACAATATTGCTGTTACTGTATACAATGTTGTACAACCCATATTGAAATTATTTTGTCTTAATACATAATATTTTCCTGCCTTAGCAAGTGAAGTATAGCAAAGATACTTTAAATGTTTGGGTTTGTTTGTTTTTTTTTTTTACAACTGAATATCTCTGAGTCTTTTTTATTCTAGAACTCAGTTCTAACTCTCCATAAAGTACCTTTAGCTATAAAGTTAGATCCAGGAAGTTGAGACTTCAGAGAATATCTTGCCCAAACCCCCTAAAATATGAATTCCACCTACAATATCCTGAATCAAGTGTTATCTAGCTTCTTCATTAAGGCCTCCGGGGATAAGCAAGACACTCTTTTTCCCAAGACAGTTCATTTCATTTTTGAGCAGTTCTAATTATTAGGTAATTGTCCCTTAGACTGTGTTGAAATCTGCCTCCCTCTGACTTTCACCCTTTGGTCTTGGTTCTGCCCTCTGCTGTCAAACAGTACAAGCCTAATCTCTCATCCACAATAGCTGGGTATTGTAGCAGATAAGAGTGCTCAGAAAGACATCACTCAACTTCTCTCAGCCTCAGTTTCTTCATCTGTAAAATGGGAATAATATTGAGTACCGATTTCATAGAGCTGTTGTGAAGACCAAATGAAATAACATATGTGCAGTGCTTTACAAACTTTAGAGTGCTGTTTAAGTGCCAGCTAATATTTTATGTTGTTATTGTTAGTCTATTTTCTTTTTTTCAGCTTATGCATTTCAAGTTCCTTAACATGATCCTCTTATGGTATGATTTTCGATATTCTTATCATCCTAGTTGTCTTTCTTTGGATGCACTCCATCTTATTAAATGTGGTACTTTTAAAATGTGGCCCTCAGTAATAGGCTAAATATTTCTGATATGGACGGATAGTATTAGAGGTAATGGGACCATCCTCTCCCTTCTCCTGGATGATGCTGTACTTCAGTACATGCAGGCTATGGTTACATTACCTTTTTCAACTGCTCTGCCACATTATGGAGTCACATTGAGCCTATAGTTCTCTAACCCCTTAGATTCTTGTTTTCTACAAAAAATTCCTTGTAGCCATGTCTTCCTCATTCTGTACTTCTGCGGTTGATTAAAAAAAAGTGTTAGTTTTTATATTCATCACTATTAAATTTAGATTTGTTAATATCAGCCTACTGTTCTATCCTGTGGAGATTCCAATTATCCTATCCAATACATTAGCTGTTCCTCCCAGTTTTGTGGCATCTGGAGATTTGGCAAGCATGGCCTCTATACCTCATCCAAGTCATTGATAAAAATATTGAATGGAGCTAGGCCAAGAACAGACCTCAGAGCATGCTACTGGAGACACCCCTTCATGCTGACATTAATCCATGTCTACGGTACTTTGGTCCTGTCAATCAAGCAGTTCTGAAACTCTCTAATTGTGGTATATATATCATCTGGTAAAGAGATTCTCAAGCTTTTGGGGATCAAGGCTACTTTACACTTTTTAAAATTATTGAGATCCCCTTTATACTCTTAAAAGTTTTGAGGAGACACCAAAGAGCTTTGTTTATGTGAGATTATAGCTATATCTACATTACATATATATCAATATTTCAGTATTAGAAATTAAGGGATAAATATTAATTCATTTAAAACAACAGTATTAAGCTCATTACATGTTAATATAAATAACATTTTAATGAATGAATAAATAACTGTATTTTCCAAAACAAAAACATTTAGTGAGAAGAGTGACAATGTTTTACGTATTTTTGCAAATCTCTTGACTGGCTTAACAGAAAACAGTTGGATTCTCATATCTGCTTCTGCATTCAATCTGTTGTGATATGATGTTTTGGTTGAGTATATGAAGAAAATCTGGTCTCACATAGATATGTAGTTGGAAAAGGGAGAAGTATTTTAGTAGGTAAATAGTATTATTACAAAAATTATTTTGACCTCTCAGACCACCTCAAAGGGTCCCTAAGGGTTCCCAGGTCCCAGGGATTTAGAACTTCCAATCTAGTACATAGCTCTTCATATTTCTCACAAGAATACAGTATAAAAGATGTCAGATCCCCTGCTAAAATCCAGATCTACCCTGATTATATAGTTTAGCAAGCTTATAAAAATTAATTGAGGCTAGCCTGGTATAACAGACAAGCCAGGTATAACTCTTCCTTGATGAATTAATACCGATTTATTGTAATTACCTTTTCTCTTTTCCAGGTGTTCACAAGCTATCTCCTAAATAATTTATTCTGGAATTTGACCAAGAATTGATTCATATTGTTTGAAATCTTTCCCTTTTAGTGAAAATCTGAACCCTAATCCTGAGAAGCTGTGCGATATTGCTTCTGCAGTCATGTATAGAGAACTGGTCTTAAAGTCAGGGAGACCTGAGTTCAAGTTTTTTCTCTGATACATATTAACTTTAGGACCATGGTGAAGTTGCTTAGCCATTCAGCATCCTAGGCATCTCTAATACCATAAGTCATAGAGGATTTGCTGATATAGGAGAGAAATCCCTCCTTTCACAAAATATCAGATACAGATGAAAACAACATCAAATCTCTCATCTTTATCTTTGATTCTGTGATTTTAGTTGAGATTGTGCTGAATGTGTACTGATAGAAGTATGTTATAGTCAGGTGTGTTTTAGTGAGGATTCCTTTTGGTTTGGGATTGGATTAGAAGGCTGCTGAGGTTCCTTTAGATCTTCAAATTCTGTAATTCTGGGACTCCTTTACACAGCTTGGATTTTTGGAACAAAAACTACCTAGTATTAACTTATTTTGCTGAAATTTTTCATTAAAAAATTAAAGGGAAAGGAGAAAAATTCCATTTAATCAAAATTCCTAGTAATGTTTGTTCTGGTTAATTGAGGTTTTTATTTTGTTCTGCCTTGAATTGATGAAAACAAAAGGTCTAGTTAAAATGAAAGTTGAGAATAGTACTTGGTAAACATTAAAACCATATGGCATAATCAGACTTGCAAATTTATGATTTGATGTGTTCTAAGATATAAAATTGCAGTTGAAACCATCCTACTTGCTATATTCTTCTTTGCTATTTCTTTAGAAAAAGCTGTACAGAACAAAAACAGTTACTAAAATATGTTATAGTAATAACGATTTACAATGTTATATAGCCAACACTTTTTGTAGTCAATTTTTTGCAGTTATAAAGGTTACTAAGTGAATATTGATATAAAAATGAATGAGAGATAGTTAATTGTCTAAACTTTTGCAAGAAACTGATTATTAGCTGGATGAAATTTATAACGAACTCAGTATCTAATCCACTTGGATGATGACTGCTGGATAGGATATATAAAACCCCAATGATTCCATTAGAATATACTCTAATATTATCTAGACTGGTGGCTAACAGCACTTCACCTCTAAAGGGAATCTTCTCTTTAAGTGGGTGACTCATGTGCCATTACTCCAGGTATTTAGTAATCTCTTACTCCGGATACTTAGTTATCTTTTACTCTGTTCATTTTTCTTCTTTGATGACCTATTACTTTAACAATGTCCATAATTTAGTTTAAACTACTAGGTATTTTGCATATCTTTTTCTTGACTCTTGCTACAACTGCAATACCATTTAGCTTAAACCTTTCCTTTCTTACTGTTGTGCTATAGGGTCTGGACTCCTATCCCAACTCCTTATACTCCCTGGAAGGCTAGCTACATGTCATCTCAGGGTTCTGGGATTAGTCTTGAGAGTTTGGGCATGTCTTTCTAATCCTGTAGCTCACAACTCTCCATTGATGTGCTCCCTATTGACTCTCAGTTGATATCAAGTAGCCAGCTGGACTTAATTTACTTTTAGAAATGAGTATTTGCTAAGGTGGAATAATAACAGTTGAGACAAAACATTCTGCAAACAGAGGGCACACACACACACACACACAGTCCAGGAGATAATAGTCCAGAGATAGAGTCCAGGAGAAAATGGGCTCAAACTTGTACATGTCAGTTTCTGAAAGTCCTCTTTCTGGAAATCCTTTTCTCCCCATCTTTGGCCCTCATGGAATTCTCATTTGATATAGAGTAGCTTTCTGTTGATCTCCTTTTAAAGTTCCCAGTCTTACATTGCTCAGTGCGTCTATTATGACACTTTTCTCTGTTGTTCTGGAGAAACAGATAAAGTGCTCATGGAAGTCCAAAATCTTGAGGCCTTTTGAAATTCAGAAGGTCATTCTTTGGTCAAGGGTAGGGAGAGGAGATAGAAGTTCTTCTAACATCCCCAAGTCCTTTCCTCTCAGGGCCTTGGCTGGACTGCTTTCTCCTAAATAGGCTTCTTCTCACTAAATATTTTTGTTTTTATTTCGGAAAATATAGTTATTTTTTCATTCATTAAGGTGTTATTTATGTTAACATGTAATGGATTTAATACTGTTGTTTTACATGAATTGTTAAATAAATACTTTATCCCTTAAGCTAGGTGGATGGTGGGAGTGCTGAGCTTGAAGTCAGGAAGACTCATCTTCTTGAGTTCAAATCTGGCTTCAGAGACTTACTGGCTGTGTGACCCTGGGCAAGTTACTTAGCCCTGCTTGTTTCAGTTTCCACATCTGTAAAATGCCCTAGAAAAAGAAATGGTAAACCACTAAAAACCCCAGACGGGGTCGTGAAGAGTCAGACAAGACTGAACAACAACAACAAATTGGCTGGCCAAACACCAGTATGCCTGAGTTCTGAACTGCTTTGCATTTATCCATGACACACAAGTAGTGACTAAATCTTTTCAGCCAGCACTTCCTGCATAATGTGATTTCATTTCATCCAATGGCTTTCACTCCTTTTAAATTGATTAAGGAGTTTTCACACATAGTTTGATTAATTCCTTAGAAGTGTTCTCAGCTGATGAAAGTATCAAGATACAGTATTTTCATTACTGAGGATGGGTGATTGATTCAATCAACCTCTGCCCCTACACTATATTTAACAGGCAAGGCTTTCTCTTGTATCACTTGACAGTGGTTGATTTCTGGCAGTTCTAACTTTCTCACTTCTTTTTTATTCTAAGGCTGACCCTTGAATGGAGGTTATCCAATAGGAGGGGTCCAACAACTTATCCTGTCTAACTGGGACAAATGTTTTTAATTCCAGGGAGAAAGAGGGTATAGTATCACATGTGTACTCTTTCAAATAAATAGAATAATTTCCCATGATCTTGGTGGATAATGGGTTTGGTGATTTGAAAAAAAGCTGACTCCATTTACTAGGCTACTCATTAGATCTTTAAAGGAAACCAGAAAAAGAGATGGCCTCCACTGAGTGAGTTGAAAAAATTATGTTGACCAAAGGAACCACAGAATAGATTCATAGATTATAGAGTTGGAAGGGAATGCTGTCTAGCCTGAACTCTGTGTTTTGTAGAAGAGGAAAATGAAGCCTAGAGAGGTTACATGACTTTCCAGAGTTCACAGGAGTAGCAAGTGAGAGTGACAGAAGATGAAGCCACATCCTCTTAAACCAAAGCCAATGATATTTCCACTGTACTACACTGTTTAAGTGATCCTTAGAAAAATGAAAGTATTAATGACAAAATGATTCTTTTGGACATGATGTGTCCCTTTTTTCTGTGTTTTTTTTCTTATTTTCTTCCTTATTTTAACTTTTTCTCACCATGTAAATCAGTGGTGTCACTGAAACCCACTAAATTGTATAAAAGGATCCCTGAGGCTACAAATTTGCCAAGAAACCACATATTAACACTTTTATTTTATTTTTATTGTGTTTCTACTTATTTTGTTTATTATTTTCCCATTACATATTTTTTCCATATTAGCCATGTTGTGAAAGAAAATACAGACAAAAAAGAAAGAAAAGTAAAAAAAATGCTTCAATCTGTATTTAGAGCTCATCAATTTTGTCTCTGGAGATAACATTTTTCATCATGAGTCCTTCAGAATTGTCTTGAGTTGTTGTCTTGATCAGAGTGGCTAAGTCTTTCATAGTTGATCATCTTTAGAATATTGCTGTTACTAACTACATTGTTCTCCTGGTCTTGCTCTCTTCACTTTGCATGAGTTCATGAAAATCTTTTCAGATTTTTCTGAAACCATCCTGCTCATCATTTTTTATAGAACAATGGTATTCCATCGCAGTCATGTACCACAACTTGTTCAACCATTCCTTAATTGATGAACATCCTCTTGGTTTCCAATCCTTTGCCACTATAAAAAGAACTACAATAAATATTTTGTACAGATAGGTCCTTTCCCCTTTTCTTTGGTATCTTTAAGATAAAGACCTACTATTGCTGGGTCAAAGGGTATACACAGTTTTATAGCCCTTTGGGTGTAGTTCCAACTTGTTCTCCAAAATGGTTGGATTAGTTCACAACTCTAGCAACAGTGTATTAGTGTCCCAACTTTTCCACATCCCCTCTATCATTTGTCATTTTTCTTTTCTATAATGTTAGCCAATCTGATAGGTGGTACCTGAGATTTGTTTTAATTGGCATTTCTCTAATTTCATCTGTCCTATAATGGATTAACTTGAGAAATCCAGTTCTCTTGCTAATTACTGTTAAATTAAAGTTGGAGTTTAGAAGTATAATTCTCCCATAAAACATTCTAATTCTATGGGAACTGTTATCTTAGCAACCCCTGCAAATAACTGCTGTCAAGAAAAGCTTTTCATCCCACATAACTTTCTCTCTGAGAAACTTTGTGGCATTTGTGTATTATCCTTAAGAAGCAGACTAGATGTCCCATCTTTAGCCTCATCCTTGCCAGTTGAAAAAATAGTCTTATCTAATTCTGAGGCACCAGTGAGTCAGCATCCCTGGTTACCTATCAATGATGTCAGGATGCAGCTGGGTCCCATAAATTCACAAAGAATTGCTTTAAGATAAAGATAGGTGGTCCAGGGTCCCCCATATGTATAAACCCACTTTTCTTAATGTAACCAATCATGATCTCTCACCTCTTTGGTGCCAGACAATTGTGTGATTTCTATTCTGTTTTTTGTTCTATGTTTATAAAAATCAGTTGCATCCTATTCTTGGGTTATTGGCCCTAATAATAAAATGCTAACTTGCTCAGAGAAATGTACCTCAGTTTACCTTTTTGTTAAATTTCACTCATGATAGTAGCTTTAATTTTTTCTTCTGAAAATTGCCTGTTCCTATCCTTTGACCAGTTGTCAACTGGAGAATGAATCTCATTTTTATAAATTTGATTTGGTTCCCTATATATTTGAGCAATGAGGCCAGAGAAACTTGCTATAAATTCCTCCCCCCCACCCAGTTTCCTGTTTCCTTCTAGTTTTAGCTGCATTACTCTTATTTATGCAAAAGCTTTTTCATTTCAAGCAATCAAAATTATATATTTAACTTCCAGTGTTCCTCTCTGTCTCTTTTTTGGTTATAAATTCTTCTGTTATCCATAGATCTGACGGTTATTTTTTTCCATGCTCCCCTAATTTACTTAGGCTATCACCCTTTATGTCTAAATAATTTGTCCATTTTGACCTTATCTTGGTATATACAGTGTGAGATGCTGGTCTATGCCTAGATTCTGCCAAACTTCTTTTTAGTTTTCCCAGCAATTTTTGTCAGCTGGTGAGTTCTTACCCTAAAAGCTTGGATCTTTGGGTTTCTCAAACATTTTATTGCTATGGTCATTTACTACTGTGTATTGTGTACCTAATCCATTCCACTGATCCAGCACTCTTATTTTTCTTATCCAGTATTGCATTGTTTTAATGATTACCACTTTGTAATATAATTTGAAATCTAGTACTGCAAGACTGCTTTCCTTCAAATTTATTTTTCATTGATTCCCTTGATATTCTTGGCCTTTATTTTTTCTAGCTCTATTAAATAATTCTTTAGTAATTTGATGGCACTGAAGATAAATTAACTTAGGTAGAATTGCCATTTTTACTATATTAGCTCAGCCTACCCATGAGCTCATGAGCTATGAGCAATTAATATTTCTCCAATTGTTTAGATCTGTCTTTATTTGTGTGAAATCAAAATAACACTATCTTACCTCAAACCCTGCATGCAAAAAAGACCAAAAAATGTCAATAGTTAATTCTGTAGGCATTGTGGAAGAATAGGCACACTGATATATTTTTGGTGGAGCTATGAAATAGTGTAGTCATTTCAGAAAGCAATTTGAAATTATGCAAATAAAGTGATTAAAATGTCCATACCCTTGAACCAGAGACTCCGTTACTGGGCTTATACCCCAGGCGAGCCATCAATAGGAAGAAAGTCCCCATAGACTCCAAAATATTTATAACATCACTTTTTGTGATAGCTAAGAATTGGAAACAAAATAGGTACAAATTATGGCACATGAATGTAATGGAAATTTACTGTACAGTAAAAAAAGTTATATACTGAGTAGAGAAGCATGAAAAGATCTCCATGAACTGATGCAGAGTGAAGTAAGCAAAGCCATGAAAACAATACACACAGTAACCACAACAATATAAATGGGATGGACAGCTATACATCAAAAAGTCAAAAGGGAATGTGACAAAATGATAAAGATCAAACAGGACTCAAATTAAGAGATATGAGAAGACACCTATAACCCACCCCTTTGTGGAGATGGGAGGTGTTAATCATTACATGTGTTTTCATACTTTTTCAGTGGATTTAAGTGTTGTGCTAATATTTTTTTCTTCTCTAAAAAAATACAATCTGTTCTATAAGATGGCCCTCTGAGAGAGGTAGAGGGCGGGATATTAGGGATAACTATAGTGATGTAGGAAACAGAAGACATGCATAAAAACTTATTTTTAAAAAAAGCAAATTTTGAGCTGGGTTTGGATTATGAGAGGCATAGTGTCCAGGATCAGGGATGTGATAGTACTGCTGTACTCTCTGCTCTGGTCAGATGACAGCTAGGGTTTTGTGAATAGTTCTAGATGCCTTACTTCAGCAAAGACATTGATTAGCTGGGGATTCACTAAAAGAATGGTAAGCAGGATGGTGAAGGCCTTTGAGATTTTGACAAGTGTAAAGATTGGCTGTGGAGGGACTAGGCATGTTCAGCCTGTAAAGGAGACTTTAAGAGACCACGATAAATTTCTTGAAATATTTGAAGGGCTGCCCTGTTGAAAAGGGGTTGGACTTATTCTGTTTGGATGTAAAGGACAATGTAGAAGGTGAAGAGAAGCATATATAAGTTGGATGTGAGGAAAAAGCTTCTTAAGCATTGGCGCTGTTGTAGAAGGCAATTTTGTTCAGGTAGAAGGGCACTGCTGGGATTCCTTCTAATGCTCTCTTGTCTTGTGATTCTGCTTTTGTACTATATCTTCTTGATGATGTACATGATGGGCATGAGTCTCTCTTAAGTGAAATTTCAGCATATGTCTCTATCTTGCCCTCTGTTCTCAACTTACTCACATCCACGGTTTTTATATGCTTTTCTACTGAAAACTGAATAACATAAAAGTTTCTGAAGGCTATTTTAGGTTCTTAGGATTTGTTGGGCAAAGTTGGGAAGTTTTTACAATGTCCCAAAGTGAGTGATCACATGTTGTCAAGATTGGACTTTGAAGCAGTGATGCCAGGCCAGATCATTGTTTAATTCTTAATGTACTAAATATATTAGTGTTTTTTAAACTTTCTGAGCACAATGGGACTTTATGTCTACCTTGTAGAAAAAAGAAATTGCTCCTACATGGAGAACTGAGTTAGAATCTAGGTTATAGTGCTAAGCATGGGTGATGCCTTTTTAAACAATTCAGGAATAAACTTTAACATAAGTTTCATGTTCTTATGGTACAAATATTATTGGAATACTCTGCACTGATGTTCATTTGATGGAATTTTATGCAAAAAGCATGGAGCATACTAAAACCTTTAATAAGTATGAAAATTTCTAAAATAAAAAAAAATTCTTTTAGGGATGTGATTACTGAGGGTAAAACACATTTCATGCCTAAAATAAAAAAATACTTTTTAGCCTTTTAAGTAATGACAAGGCCCTTGTCTTGCTAATAAAAGAATAACTTTTAAAAATAACACATCACTAGTTATGCAGACGATTAAAGTGCTTCTTTAGAAAACAAATTTGCCCCAAATTTAAGAGGCTTCCTCTTCCTGCAAAGGTTAAGTTAGAATCATCTCAAAATATGTCATTCATTCATTCCTTCATTCATGTTATTCATCATTAAATGCCAACTCTATACAAAGCATTGATTCAGAAAATACAGTATTATTAGCTCATAGGCTAACAATATGATTTAACACAACATTTCTCATCTAGCTCTTTCCTAAAGAGCATGGTTTGACTTAGCATCTTTTTTTTAAATCTCATATCCATGGTAACTAAAATGGTAAAGTCATGATAAAAACTGTATTATAACAAAGCAGTCTAAATTTAATATCTTATGTGGGATTTTCTTTTTTAAACACTTTATAATTTTTATAAGCATGAGAAGTTTAGATTGGAAGGTAAAAGCCAAAGGTAGTATGAGTCTTGGAGACCTGATTTGTTGGAGTTCAGAGGGCAAGAGAAACTTTAACGTTTTTGTTAAAAGAGTTATTTAAACAGTATAACAACAAAATCAAGGATGAAAATGGCTGTTTAATAGTCAGGGGGAACATTTAATTTAATTTAATTTAATTTAAATTTATTTATTTAGCATATTTGGTTTTCAGCATTGATTTTCACAACAGTTTGAATTACAAATTTTCTCCCCATTTCTACCCTCCCCCCCACTCCAAGATGGCATATATTCTGGTTGCCCTGATCCCCAGTCAGCCCTCCCCTCTATCACCCCCCTCCCCTCTCATCCCCCTTTCCCTTCCTTTCTTGTAGGGCAAGATAAATTTCTACGCCCCATTGCCTGTGTATCTTATTTTTTAGTTGCATGCAAAAACTTTTTTTTTTGAACATCTGCTTTTAAAACTTTGAGTTCCAAATTCTCTCCCCTCTTCCCTTCCCACCCACCCTCCCTAAGAAGTCGAGCAATTCAACCTAGGCCACACATGTATCATTATGTATAACCCTTCCACAATACTCATGTTGTGAAAGGCTAATTACATTTTGCCCCTTCCCAACCCATCCCGCTTTATTGAATTTTCTCCCTTGACCCTGTCCGCTTTCCAAAGTGTTTGTTTTGATTACCTCCACCCCCATCTGCCCTCCCCTCCATCATCCCCCCCCTTTTATTTTTTTTTATCTTCCTCCCTCTTCTTTCCTGTGGGGTAAGATACCAAACTGAGTATGTATAGTATTCAGGGGGAACATTTAGCTTAAGAGATATGCAAAGCAGCTTGAGAAGACATTTATTTTTCTTCAATTTAACATTTATTATGGACAAGGTATTCTTCTTGTTATGGGGGGTACAAAGATAAAAACTAAGCAATCTACTGTCCAGGAATATCCATTCTACAGTAGTGTCAAACTTAAAGAGAAATGAATGTCTGTGGGCTGCATATCGACATAGAAAACCACAAATCAATATTATCTGCATTTTATTGTATTTTATTTATTTTGTTGAACATTTGCCAGGTACATTTTAATCTGGTCCAGGCATCACTCTAGAGTTCACTGGCACTTGGGCCTTGTAGGCTATGAGTTTGATGCTTCTGTGTAACGTGTTACAGATATTTTGATATAAGAGAATTTGAGGAGAGAGAGAGCAGTAGGATTCAGGGGGATGAAGGCACACTTTAGAGAGGAGATACTTCCTAAGCTGAGCTTTGAGAGGGAAAGATGAGGAAAGAATGGATTAAAGCTATAGTGGATGGCTTGTGCAGATTCATGGAGGAAAGAGTATACATGAAGGGACGTGATATAAAATATCACTGGAAAATTAGTGGAGCCAGATAGAGGAGGGTCTGAAATGTTAAGTTTCATATCACACACACACACACACACACACACACACACACATATATATATATATGTATAAAACATGTGTATATGTATGTGTGTATACATACATACACACATACACATCCTAGTTAAGGCATAAGGGGTTTATATTTTATCCTAAAGGTAATATGAAGTCACCAAACGTTTTTAAGTAGAGAGTGAAGTGGTCAGGTCTGTGTCTTAGGAAGATTATTTTGGCAACTGTGTGGAGAATGAACTATAGAGAGGAGAGATAGAGAGGAGAGATTGGAAGCATTTAAACTAGTCATTAGGCTGTTGCAATAGTCCAGGAGAAACGTAATGAAGGCTTGAACTATTGTTGAAGATATAGGAGTGGAAATTTTAATGAATAGGTCTTGTGAGTAAAAGTAAACTTCCATTTTCTTTCAGTCCCTGCCTTGGACTGGCAGGTTGTGTTTCTCATAATCTTACCAAAAAGTTAACCAATGTTAAATAAGCAAACTTTGCCTTTCCAACTATGATACTTTTATTCCCAGGCTCTGAGATCTCCCTTTCTGTCCTCTGGCCGGTGTCGCTTTGGAGGCACCACACTGGAGCCTACCCTACTTGAATCTTTCTCTATTTTCTTTACAGGCTTTCAATCCTTCCCTCCCCCGCTCCCTCAATAAAAAAATTTATATCCTGTTACCTGTTATCTGTAGACTGTGACTTAACTCCGGTTAGTGCCCCTTGTGGTGGGAGTTTACTGGAAAGCAAAAGCCAATGGAAAGCTGGTTAAGGCAGGAAGAATTCTAGGGGTTTTGATATCCTCCCCCCACCCTGGGTTTGGGTACTTCTTTTTTTTTTTTTGCCAATATAGAATATCAGGAAATTAGAGTAGCCATTTAGAAGACCAGTAAGTGACATTATTTTGATAAGAAACTAAAAGTTATATACTGAGACTTAATAAAAAATTTCCGTTTAACCAGTCTTAAAACCTTAAAACCAAAACATTTCTATCTATTGCTGAGAAAAGTACTTGCAACCTTGCAAAATGTGGTCTAATGTGTATGAACATTTCTGGACGTGAATAATGTGTAAATTTCCTTTCCTTGACTAAACATATTTGTTACAAGCATTTTCTTTTTCTTTTCTTCTAAATTGAGAGTGAGGTCCTAGAGGAAGAGAAAATAAGTGTTTATTAATCGAAAAATAAAATAAAATCAAAAATTAAAAATGCTTTAAAGTGTATGTATATCAAGCCATTGCAGAAAATAGATCTTTCATGAATCTCTGTTATCCTGCCAGGACCAGATACCCACAGATATGAGAAGCTGAATATTTAGAGCATATGAGGCTGTTAGCTGTAGAAGAGAAGAGAATAGTTAAGAAAGCTGTTATGGAAATGGATTAGATAGTTGCACAGGACAGAGAAAGAGGTGGGAAAACAGAAAGTGAAGATCTAATAAGTTAATTTGGTAGGAGGAAGAAGAGGGGTGATGGAGAGGAAGGTCAAAGGTGACAGAGGTGACAATATACTGATAAACTCTTAAGGAAATAATGCAGCTTTGTGAATTACATTGCTTGCCTCAACTGTTGCAAGGAAAGGTAGTACCCTAGACAGAGATTCCATGACTACTAGCAGCAAAACCACGTGCCAGAATACAGAAAACATGGCAGCATTGTCAGCTGAACAGGATGATTGATGGTTGTAACCATGCTGACTGAGGCCTCCAGACACTCCTGCTGAATTTGCTGCCATATAACCCTCTATTTTAACCCTTGACAATATTTAATTAAGTCTCTATACATAGATATAGGATAAGACACTATGGGTACTGGGGAGAGGTGTTTTTTATTTTATCCAGTTTGATTTGTTTTTGCCTACCCATTATGTTCAGAATGAATTTGTTGTTCATTACAATGTCTTCAGATTTTACTGTCTGGAGAGAAGAACATCCAATTAAGGTATGATTTTATTTTCTTTTTTTTTGTCACTACATAATCATCTGACATTTTAATTTTTTGAAAGAATGTTAATATATGAAAAAGACATCTTGAAACTGTTGAAAATAAGAATTACACATTTTCCAAATAAGGAAACTAGTATTTCCATATGAGAGCAACATTGATGGCTTCTTTAGGGTCAAAAGCAAATTTTGTTTGTTTGTTTGGTTGGTTTGGGGGGGTTTTTTGGAGTCTGAATGCAGATTGAGGCAAACTATTTGCTCTCTTTTTGGTTTCATTTCTTTTTTCTCATGATTCATTCCATTGGTTATAATTCTTCTTTACAACTGGACTATTATGTAAATAAGTTCATTGTGAAGGTATATGTAGAACCTACATTGGATTACATGCCATCTTGGGGGGAAAGGGGGAGAAGAGGGAGGGAGAGAAAATTTAGAACCCCAAAACTTGTGGAACTTAGTGCTGTAAACCAAAAAAATTAATTTATTAAGGTATGATTTTAATAAAACATTTAAATTTTTTAAAAATGCCTAATTAATTAACATGTTATCTAGTCACCCTAAGACATATTTTCAGAAATTAGAGAACCTTTTTATTATTGATTATCAGCTTTGTGATTGACAAAGATTTTTATCATACAGAAAATGTCTCAGAACTAGAGGAAATTAGAGATTTCATTTGATTTCATTAATTCATTCCACAAATATTCACCAAGAGCCTGCCATGTGTGAGACAGGCAGCTAGGTGGTGCAGTAGATAGAGTGTCAGGCTTGGAGTCAAGAAAACTCCTTTTCCTGAGTTCAAATCTGGCTTCAGGCACTTATTAACTTCTGATCCTAGGTGTAAGTCACAACTCTGTCTGCCTTAGTTTTTTTGTCTGTAAAATGAGCTGGAGAAGGAAATGGCAAGCCATTCCAATATCTTTGCCAAGAAAACCCCCAAAAGGATCACAAAATGTAAGACACAACAGAAAAAAACAACTAAATAACACCATTTACAAGAGCTTTTTCCTTAATATCTAAAATTTTTAAAAATTAAAACAATATTTAAATTCTTCAGTGAATTTTTGATATCCAAGGCACAGGCACTCCTTTAACCCTCTCCAAGGCCCAACCATGCCTTCTTAATCTTATGTAGTTCTTGTCCATGTCCTCCTATAAGTCTCCTACAAGTGACCCATAGGTATTGTAAAAAGAAAATTTATCTAGAGTCAAAGGATGAATTCAAATCCTGTTTCTAACATTTATTGCTTGGACAAGTCACTTAAACTCCCTTGAACTTAGTTTTCTTACCTATCAAATAGACCAGATGACCTCACATGTCCTTTCCAGCTCTAGTCCTGTGATGCTCTGATCCAGTCCAGGTGCTCAATGCCAACTCCAGAGAAAGCTGCAGTTCTTTTCCTATTTTGTGGAAAACGGTGTACTTTTTTTCTTACTTTCACTGTAGGACCTTTCCTCTGCTTCCTTTTCCTATTAATACAGGTCTTTCATGATGTCTTTTGTGTTGCTTCTTGCCTGCACATTACGACTACTCAAACCTTCTCTGCGTCTCTCAATTGCCCTCTGAGGCAGGTGGGTGGACCATGTATAGAGCAATGGGCCTGGAGTCAGGAAGACCCAAATTCAAATAAAACCCTAGTTGTGTAACCCTGAACAAGTCACTTAACCTCTGCTTGCCTTATTTTCTTAGCTGTAAGATAAAGATAATAATAGCACCTCCTCCCATGGTTGTTGTGAGGATATCAAATGAGATAATATTTATGTAAACTTAGCACAATGCATGGCACATAAGTGGTGCTTAATAAATGTTTCTTTCTTTTGGATCACTTACAATTCTGATTCTTCTGAGATCATATTGCCTTATTTAAAAAAGAACCCCCTAAAAATAAACCTGTAGACCTTGAGAGGTTATAAACAATTTACATATATTTAATTTTGAAATATCCAACTTCATATCCATAAAGATATTATGTCATTTATCCATAAATTTAGTTATAGGAAAGATTTGAAGTGATAGCAAATGTAAGGAGGGTAGAAGAGCTGGAACTTGGGGTAAAGTTTGCCAGATGCATCCCTTCTAATATTGCTAAGTTCTTTCTTGGAGTTTATCAGGGCTTTAAGGTAATTTGAGTCAGAGCATCAGAGGAGTAAACAGGAATTCCATGGCCCATTTCTACCTCTCAGAGGGCCCTGGGGATCCTTGATATGGGGGAACGTGAGGTTGGAAAAAGATATTGACAGTCACTTTATTCTGGATAGTACTAGCAATTGGATTGAGAATACATGACATTTGAAGGAAACATTAGGAAGTACAAGGAAGCATTGTCCGTCAAGAAGACATATGACTAAATGGAAATTCACTAACCTGTTGATGGATGTAAGACAGGGCCGTCCAAAATATGGCTGCAGGCCGCAGTGCAATTTTATGTAGCCCTCCTATGGGTTTTAATTCTCATGAGCGACAGAATAAAATAATAATTTGCATGGAATGCGTATTAGATTTTTTAATTCCATCACTAATAAATAATCTCATTGATGTTAATTTTCTTTGGTGTTTTTAGCAGTATTGTAGAAGGAACATATCACGCAGAATTTTCAGTCGATCTGTGGGATACGTTCCGTCTGTATCATGCAGACTAGTCAGTATGCACCTACCTTTATACTGTTGCCTTGTCGCTTTGTTGTTTTGTGTTTGCTTTCACGTGCCTTTGCCTGTCATATTGATGATACACATTCCCCCACTTTCTATTAGTGTACTGTATTTTTTATTCTGGATGTGGCCCTTGAATAATCATTTTATTTTAATGCGGCCCTAAGATAACCTAAGGTTGCACAGCTCTGATGTAAGACAAAGCATTTTAAGGATTGGAGACAAAAGGAGGCAGAAATAAAGAAGCAGCTCCGTATGGAGGCTGGACAGATGGAGAATATAGAAGATATTTTCTTAGATCTATACATCACTGTGTTGGTAAGCAAAATGAGATCTTAGCACTCAGTTCGACCAAGTGCCCTTGAAGAGTTTGGCTTTTGTTTCCTTTGAGTAATTCAGTGTATTTCATCTAGTCTTACTAGGTGCTAAGCCCCAGGCCTAAACCCCTATTATGTGTAAAAGCTATGTGGGTGTGGATTGGTAACTAAGGTGGAGCCCAAGGTGAGACTAACTAAGGGGAGGTGCTAACTCCAGAGCCAATCATAAGAGCCTAAGTTCTGGTCATTCAGGTGACCTTTGATGACTCTGAAATGCTTTAAGAAGAGAAGACAGAGCCATTTGCACAGGGCTCTCACTTTTGGTGGCGGGTGGAGACTCCCGGGTAGCTGTAGCTAAGAAGCCCTCCAGCTCATAAACCTGGATGTTGGGACTTTGTTAAACTCTGGTAATTATGTATTGGGATTTGAATCAGACAAGGTCTGTCTGTTGATGTTTGTAATTTGTTTATATTTGTTCCAAAGTTCAGGGTGCTTGCTTTTTCCCCTGAACTAAGTGAATTGTATTTTTATGCTGAATTAATGTAAGTTTGTCAACCCCTTAATGTTGCTTTCCTTAGAAAAGCAGATCAAAAGAACCTGTGCTTTTGCAGTGTGCTGGTAGCATTCTTGTTGTTGGGCTTGTGTTGGTCTTTCACCCCCACAACAGCTGCTAGCCGGATTGTTGAAACAATCACAACGTGCAACTAAAGCAATAAAGTAGGGTTGGAGAACTTTGTCTTGAAATCTGTTGGAAGTTTTGTGCTGCTAAAAGGAGTACATTGGATAAATATTTGACTTGCCTTGTTGACAGTTCATTTCTGAGAAGGTGGACAAAGCAACCTCAACATGGTTCTGCCCAAGAAGGAAGAATGTTTTGGTGAAATTAAGTCAAAATGAGCCTTGAGAGAAAGTGACCAAGTTCATAATAGTGAAATAAGGAGTACTATATAGAGTTAGGCAAAAGGTGTGCCCTAAAAAGTTTCTCTCCACATATCCATTTAAAACTTCATAAATTCTAATCTAACCATTTTGGCCTCCATTATAAATTCAGCCCCTTTTAAGCTTTCAGTTAATATTATGAACCATCAGAGCTCAAAGAAAAAAGTGCTCTTCTGAACTGCAAAGAGGTAGCAAACGTTTATCAATGCTGAAGTGTCATCTGCCTTCTCCCCTGTGTTTCCCTTCCCTGTGCCCCAGGGATTTTCAAATACACTCTTCCTTCAACCCCAGCTGGTTTCTTCCAGATTTGGTGTCAGGAAGGTCACCATAATGGCTCTCTGCCAACAGGCACAAAGCTGTGTCCTCCTTTGCAAATCCTGGGAAAGTAAAGAAAATGGAAGCTGAGGAGGTAGGGAAGAGGAAGGAAAGGCAGAAGAATCTGAAAGCCAGGTTAATAAATAGGTGTGGAGGGTCCCCTGCCCAGAACCCTTTTTTATGTCCAATTTAAGTTTTCATTGGGCCCACACTTTCTCATAGCAAAGAATACTGTGCCATGAGGAAAACAAAAGAAAAAAAAGTTTGAGAATCACAGCGCAGAGGCATTAGGAAATCAGATTCGAAGACAGTGAGAGAAAAGATAAGTATGATTTCAGGGTTGGAGATTATAAGAAGGAAAATGTCTCAGGAGGCTGTCAAGGATGAAACTGACAATACAATCACAACTGACCTGGATGAGAAAGAAGAGAGGCATTTTTAGTGGGAAGTAGCTGTTCTGGGAGCTCTCTGAAGAGCTCATGTTTTAAAAAGCATATGTAGGAAAGATGGAAAAGAAGGGCAAATGAAAAACTAGTGTTCCATTCTGGTGAAAATAGGGTCAGAGTGGTTCAAGCCCAGAATAAACTGAGCCTTGTGAACAATCTAAGGACAAAAAGGAGCACATGGAACACACATTCAGAGCAAGAAGAAAAAAAGAAGGAAGAGATATTCAGTCACATTGCTCAGGGAAAATGGTATAATAAAATATAAAATGTTACTTAACAACATGAAATATTAACTCAAAGAAACAGATCAGAGCTACAGTACTCTGATCCTATTTTACTTTTGCCTTTATGAAAATAAAGACAGTGTGTCATAGTGAATAGGATAGAGAACTGGCCTTATAAGCCAAAAAGACCCAGGTTCAAGTACTGCTTCTTTTGGCCATATGACATCTTGCCAGTATTTTAACCTCTCATTGCTGTAGACCACTCTATAAGACTCTAAGAGGTAGAGAAAGCGCTGACCTGAACTGAGAGAGGAACCCTGGGGCATGCCCTATAACAATGAAATCCCCAATACAAGTCCATAATCCTTCTTTATCAAACAGAATGATTTTCATTGGTTATGGATGTGGAACATTTTATACCATTTCATATCATTTTTAATTTCAACCAGACCCAGAGCCTGAATTAATGAGTAACTGGAAGAAGATCCAGGACCTGGGCTTCTTTGTTCTCTAGAGTTTGCTCAGAAAATACCCTTACCTCTGTCAACAAGGCCAGAGCAGACTGACCTAAGGACATCCTTTCCCCTGTTAGCCATTAAAGGATGAGACCCTAACCCCAAGAAAGACTACCTCGCTTAATATTAACTGACCTTTGTCAACATTCTTTACAACCTATTCCATTAAGGAAAATCCTCTTCTTGTATCATGGTTAAACATACATGGGGGTCATAAAAAATGAGGTAACACAGGCTTGCTGGGTCTGCTAAAGTAACGTATATAAGTTTTCTTATTCCTTTGTTCAGACAGCCAGAGCTTGTGCTCTGACTCCTTGTACATACAAGTAAGCTAGCTTAGCTATGCTTTAAGGGAAAATAATAAACAACATGGATTTTTCTATCACCTAGCTTGTTTGCCTCCTTCAACCAAACTTTCAGGTTTAACGTGGATATAGTTAAGGGGAAAGAGTGAAGTGGGAGTAGGAAGCCAGCTACCTGATTTAAATGAGTTCAGGTCTCTAAGGCCAGATGGATTACATCCCAGGGTACTGACAGAATCTGCAAATGAAATCACATTTATTCATCTTGAATCTTAGAAACTCCACTGGAGATCTTTCTGCATTTCCACCATCTGAATCTCTTTGCTGTGTAGCTCCAGAGTTAAAAGTCACTCCTTGCTGAGATGGCGTGTACTGGATGTACTGAGCCAGGGCTGGTTGGCGTAGCTACAGCAACCCCCTGGGATACAGATTTCTCTAGAGCTGCCTGTGTTATCCCTATAACAGAAAAAGTATTGCTGGCAATCTTTAAGGAATCATGGAGGAAAAGGAGAGATGCCAGGAGAGAGGAGAGAGGAATATGTTTTTCTAATTTTCCAAGAAGGGGAAAAAGTAAATTCTGTAACCTATACATCACTGAGTTTGATGGAGGCCTTGTGGTACAAAGAAAAAAGCTCCAGATTTGGAACTAAAGAACCATTGTTTGAATCTTCATTCCTTTGTGATCTTGGGCAAGTGACTTAACCTCAGTTTTCTCATCTGTAACATGGGGTTGGACTAGGTAACCACTAGGGTCCAATGCAATTCTGAATCTGATATCTTATTTTGATTTCAGAAGAAATTCTAGAATGGCTCATTAAACAGATGGTTTGTGCACACTTACGAAGGAAAATGGTGATCACTAGGTGCCAGCATAAGTTCATTAAAAGTAAGCTATTCCAAACAAGCCTCATTTCCTTTCTCAACAGTGTAGATCAGGAACATGCTATAGTCACGATGTATCTCAGGCAAGTTATTTGACAAACTCTTTCATGATGTTTGCGACTCCCTGTATCTAATTCTGACCAAAATATCCACGGCCTTAAACCCCAAATGGGAACCCGCTGCCCCTCTTTCCCCCAGGCTATCCCTGTTCATCCTTCTGTACAGCTTTTCTGTTCCCCCTAAGATTTTCTTCTAAGGGTAGGAGTCTTGATTTCCCATTTCTGTCCACCCTCTGGACATGATCTTGGTCTTCTGTCCACTTGGGAATGGATCCATTCACCACTTTCTTTTCTTTGTACATTTTTCCTGACCTCCTGTTCACTTGAGGAAGATCCTAGATTGTCCTTTACATTCATTAGACACTTCTCCTGGGTCCTTTCCATTTTGTGCCAGATCCTGAGCCCTCTGCCCTTATATACCTTTGTGAATGAGTTCTCCTAATTTATCCCCAATTTTGTCCTTCAATCAATTCATTTGACCTAGCTCATCACCTGATAAAGTGACCACTGTACATATTTCATCTTGAATGCAGTCAATTAGAATGAAGTCTTTCATTTAGGTCACTTGTTAACATGACAATTCTTAGTACAGCACTGAGAATACGTGAGTAGAAGAGATACCAAATAGGGAGAGGTAATAATAGCATGGTAGCTGGTGTCACAAAATGGTTGAAGCCTATGGATGAAAGAATGTTTCCCTTTTGTCTTTGTAAGAGTCATTCAAACATTGTGTTGTCAATCTCTTCCCAGAAAGTCTTTCAATGGTCTTTTGTCCACCACACAATTCAATTGCTGAAGGTTCTTCTCTCATTCTTCCTCAGTGTTAGTTATATCTAGGTGAAGAGGATTTAGTTTAATTCCCCTTTGCATAATCCTTTTCTGACTGTTCTCATTAAGATTCTTAGAAACTCACAAAGCTAAGTTTTCCTGCTAAGTAGTACAGCGTGGGTCCTAGAAGGTTCTAGAATAGGCCTAGCTTCCCTCCAGATATCCTTGTGGAAAAGATGTAGAAATGTTTAACTGTCAGCCTTAATGGAATTCTCTAATCACACCACAGGACTCTCCCTATTCCTGACCTAGTCCTGTTCAGTACTTTGCCAATCACTGTTAGAAGATCAGGAGAGTTAATTTCTTGGATGATAGAATCAGGATTCAAAAAAAGGCTCAATAGAGCAGAATATCACCAGAATTAAATTTTATATGGCTAAACGTGATCCTATACCTAGGTTTTAAAAAGTCACCAGTCCAGAATAGGGGGAACCTTGTAGTTCATTTTAAAATGTTTTGGTTTTTAGTTAATTGTGAGTAAACGATATCAACTTCCTTCGTTTCAACCCTTTGCAGATGGTTTTCACCCCTATCACTCTAACAAAGCAGGTCTCTTCAAGGTCTAGTTACTTCCTTATCACCAAATCAAAGTGACTTTTTTTTCTATTCTCATCCTTCCTGACTTCTCTTTGGCATTTAACATTGTGGACCACCTCAAACTTTTTACTTCCAAGACATTGCATTCTCATGGTTCTTTTTCTACCCCTCTGCCTCTTCTTTCTCTCATTCTTTTGCTGATTCTTTATTTTTCACTTTCCCCTTAAATGTGAATATTTCCTAGGCTTATGTTGAGTCTTTCTCTCTTCTCTACAGTTTTTCCATTGGTGATCACATGCACTCCCACAGCTTCACTCAGATTTTTCAAACCCAACCTCTCTCCAGAGCCCTAGTCCTATATTCCCAACTGGGCTTCCCATTGCCTTCCAAAACTCTGACTCTTGCCCCTGGCATACAAACTTACTTGTCCAGTTTTATCTCATACTAACTGTCCTTCATATGTGTCCCAGCTCAGATTGGGTTACCTTTAGACTCATTTTCTTGTAACAACTTTTGTTTCAGTGTCTTTGCTTAAACTGTTTTCCATGGCTGAAATAGATCTCCCCATCTTCTTCTATTCTCTAATACTTCAAAAGAGAAATTTGTAAAAAAAAAGCACTTAACAGTGATGATTAGCATACATTAGGCACTAGATAAATTCTTGTTAGTTTGTTTCCCTTCTCTCTCTCACCTCCCCTTCTTTCAAGACATAAGTCAGATGCCTTCAGAAAGCCTTTTTTGAGACCCTCAGGTGAAAGTGATTTGCCTATCTTTGAATTTGATAGTACTTTGCCTCTTTCTCCTTCATCTCTGCCACATTCTACCTCATGTCATATTTATTTCTATAATTATAATATCCTCTTCCCCATTTCCTCATTAAATTTTAAGTCTTTTAATGGCAGAATGTGTCATTTTTCATCTTTGTACCACTAGCATCTAACATCCCAGCCTTGCATACGGTAGGCACTTTAGTATTTGTTGAATCGAATTATTGAACTTGATTATGACATTGCTGCCAATGAACTTAGTTTAATCTTAGGTGGTTTAAATAAAAACATGGAACCTAGAAGGAGAGTTAATAGTCCCATCGTGCTACTCTCTGGTTAACCATCATCTTGAACATAATGTTACGTTCTTGGCACATATCATAAGAAGGATATTGGCAAAATGAAATTTATCTACAGAAGGATAACCAAGATGGTGATAAAGTTGCCTGGAGAATGTCTGAAGGAGCTAAGAATTTTTAGACTAGAAAAGAGAACACTTTAAGAGGACATGATAATTAAATACATTGGGAGGTGGGAAAGGCAGAATAGTAAATGGAAAGATCACTGCCTGTAGATTTAGAGGACTTGGGTTCAAATCATATGCCTGTCACTTCATGACTTTCAGCAGGTAATTTGCCCTCCATGGGTCTCAGGTTCCATATATGCAAAATGAAGGGGTTGGACTAGATGATCTCTGAGAATTTCCATCTTTAAATCTATGGTCCCAGTGGTATGGGTACAGATGAAAATTTTTCCATGCTTTCACATACTGTATTGTTCTTGTCTGTCTTTCCATAATCTTCCATAATAGATCCACCCAATCTGTTGGAGGCTTTCTTCTAGCTGTTTTTAAAAGTTATTTTAACATCTTCATGGAATCAGTATAGCATTCAAGTGAAAGATAGGGGGTATGTGGCTAGGCAACAGCATATTGAAAATGATCTGGGGGGCTTAGTAGACTTTAAGCTCAGCACAGCAGCACAACAGAGTAGAATCAACATTGTATTTGTAGTCAGGAGGCCTGAGTTCGAGTCTTGTGTCAGATATTTACTAACTATGTGGTCATGAGCAAATAACCCTCTTGGAACCTGTTCCCTCATGTACATGATAGAAGCAATGATGTCTTGGACTACCCCACAGGGTTGTTATGAGGAAAACATTTTGGAAACCTCAAAGTGCAATGTAAATGTGAGATGCTATTATTATTATCCTCCTCTGTGATGTTTTTCAAATGAATTTTTGTTCTAAATCTGTGTTTACCTTGGCTGCTAATTCTCTCCACTTGGCAAGGAGATTGTATTTGCTGGCTGAGTCAGTTTCTGGGCTCTTTCAGCCTCCTTGTTGTGGCAACTATTTTGCATCAATTAAACTTTCCTAAGAAATGGTGATATTCAGAGTCAGTGTCGTTATTTTTGCTCATTTCCCATTTTGCAGAGGTGACATTTTGTTTAAACAGCTCAGGTCAAAGCGGTTATAATTTTATACAGTTTATTATCATCTTTTTATATCAAATTTAGCAATTACTTTGACCTTGGGTCTTACCAATCACTGATATGAATTAATATGTGAAAAATACTTATTATACACTTATTATCTACCAAACACTAAGAATACAAATACAAAAGCAATATGTCTAATCCCTGCCTTCTAGAAGCTTACCTTCTAATGGGAAGAGACAACACATGTAGTGGGGTGTTGGCTAGGGATATTGAGTAGAACAATAGAACAGTCCATTTACATAGCCTTTCCGGGGGCAGTGGCTATAATGCTTTGATTATAGTTCTCAGATGAATAAAGTAGAAAGCAGGTAGGGTTGATGGGTGAAAAATGGCTGAGGTGAAGATTAGGATACCTCGTCATCTATTGTTCCACCCTGGAGGGTAGAGCAGAGCAGAGAATAGAACCACTATTACCTTGAAATAAGTCACTTATCCTCTCTGGCCCTCAGCTTCCTCATCTGTTAAATGAGAATGGTGGATTCAATGAATTAGAAGGTCCCTTATAGCTCTAAATTCTATCATTTCCACAGATAACTGATTCTGAAATGACTGCTTTGTTTGGAACCCACAATTATCTGATTTTTATGAAATGGTTATTTTTTGCCTTTTTAGTATTCAGTGCTCATCATGCCTAACATTATCCATTTACTCCTAACTTCTTCATTTTATGGACATAGTTCAGTTTTCCCGGAGGTACATCAACTATTAGTCACTTCACAAAAAACACACAGTGAATGCATTAACTGTTTACTTAATTTATGTAGTATTGTAAAGATTGTGTCATCATCACTGTGGTAGTGGAGCGCAGCACAGAACTGGGGACCATTTTGTGTGTTTTCTCCATTCCTCAGGTTGCTATGGCAAAACAAACAAACAACAACAAAAATCCATCACCTCATGATAAAATCTCTTACAATGAGATTCTCAGATCTTTGCTAGGCTGGCCCTAAAAAGAAAATACATTCTACCACTGGGTCCATAGTTGAAACCTTTCCAGCTAGATTAAAATATGTGAGTGCTTGCCCTGCACTGGCATAGTCTTTAAGGACCAAAGTCACTTCCATGATACCATAAGGCATCCAAATGGAATTTTAATGAAGTAAAATGTGCCAACTCGTTGGGATTATTTTAATAGCCATCATGAGGAAGAGTCCAATCTATTCTTCATATAGCTACCAAATTGATATTCTTAGAGCACAGGTCTGACAAGGTCATTCCCCTTTCTAAGAAACTCCATTACTTTCTTTTTTTCCTCTAGGATAAAATAAGAAGTCATCTGTTTTGGATTTTAAAGCCCTTTACTTTCTTCGACCATTGTATCTTTCCAGCATGTTCTCCTTTCCACATTGTATATGGTCTGCTTGCTATTCCCTTTACATGACATTCCATCTCTGATCTCTATCACCTCTGATCTCCATGCCTTTGCAAAGCTGTCTCCCATGCTAGGAATGTATTCTCTGCTTTTCTCTTCCTCTTAGAATCCCTAGTTTTCTTCAAAACTCAGCTCATATCCCCTTTTACTAGAAGCCCTTCCTGATCATCTCCTCCAGTTGCTAGAGTTCTTCCACCAGAAATTACTTTGTATATATTTTTCTCTTAATTTTCTTTGTTATTCTCCTCTTAGAATGTAAGCTCCTTAAAACAAGGGCTATTTGATTTTTGCCTTAGTATCTCTAGCACCTAGTACAATTCCTAACCCATTTAATAAATGCTTGCTAAATTAAACTGAGTAATTAGTTGTACTCTATGTAGCCCCAGGAGGCAAAACTAATAGCAGTTAACAGCAAAAGTATGTTTACTCAACATAAGGGAGAACTTTCTAAAAACACAAGCTTCCCCAAAATGGAATGGACTGTATTGAGAAGTTCCTTGATGCTGGTGGTATTCAAGCAGATGTTTGGTGACCATCTGTCAGTGATGTTGTAGAGGGAGATCCTTTATGAAGTGAACAGTTAGACCAAATCACTCCTACTTCTTACCCCTACTTCTTCCAAATCTGAGTCAATGATTCTGCATGTCTAAAAATGGAGTACTAATTGCTTTAAAAATTTCAGTATGAAGAAAACAAAATGGCACCTCACATTTTGAGATAACTTAATAATTCACCACTACTCTGGCCAAAATACAATTCTGAATATTCATTGGGATGTAGAGATTGCCCTGAGGTGTTGTAGGTCAGAGCAAGGCATCGAAAACTTTGGCAGGTCCTACCAAATTGGAAAGGCCTCAAATACAGGGCCAGAGATGGCCTGAATGTTTTTTATCTGAGGAGAAGCCTAGTTAAGTTCAGGGAAGCTCATCATCAAAGAAGGAGTTGGCTACTAGGTGATATGTCATCATCTACATCATCATCGCCATTGTTATTGTTATATTTTTGACTCCAGCAATTCATTCACCCCTCTCCATCTGGGTATGGCTGTGGAAAAGCTGTGATCTTTGGAGGAAGTACTCAAACTAAGTGACAGATGCTAGACGTTGAGATGGATGAATGTTACGTAGTCACTTGATCCTCTTTCCCCCTCTTTGCTTTAAGAAAGAATCATTATTGTGTATGTGCCATTTGAAACAACAGGAGCATATGCAGTTCAACAATACAAAAGTGTATTGAGGAATACTCAGTGAGAAGCAGTGGAAGTGTCTGTGGGATACTTGATATTACCAAACAATAACATTATTGTTGTCTAGGATATCTACTGCATTTGACTAAAAACATCATGTGATACTCTTAGGCAAAAGTAAAGAACAAAAAGTATACTGTTTGTGTATTCCCCAAATACTTGTATTCCTATGTTAATCAACTGAATTTATATCTGAGCTCTGATTATTTTAGTAGAATCTCCACAAGAACCCAGGTCACCATCCTTCAATTCAGCGTTATACTCATGGCAATGATTTTTAGCTTACGGTGCAGTTCTCCAGCCTTACTGCTGCCAATTCATTTAATTCTATTTTTTTGGTTCTCATAAAGTCTAATTTTCAGCATCAGAATGAAAAGCAAGAATAATTTTACAGTGTTATTGAAATCACCAGTGGCTGTCTCTCTACTAGATTGAAAATGTCTCAAGAACTGTCTGATATTGAGTTTCCACTTTTTAAAATACTTCATGTAACTTTACTACAATAGATTTTCTTAGACTACCTATTCTGTAGGTACCTCCACTTTTTGGCTCTCTTTGTATCTATGGCTCTTAATGGGATTCACTAACACTCTTAGAACTTCTATATGTTGGTGTCATTCCCATTATCTAGACTGAGTTGCTGAAACATGGCCGTAATATTTGTCCATGACTAAGTTGGTAGTAAATGAATTGAAACTTTACTGCAGCTACAGATTAGAGTTTCCCACTCATTCAGATATCTTCCATGTATTAGGATTCTGCCAAAGGAAATTGAAATACTTAAAAATGGTAGCATTCATAAGTTAACCTACTGAATCACAGATCTGGATTTTGTATGTGCATGTTTTTTGTTTTTGTTTTTCTTTTTTCCTACAAAAAAAGGAATTGGAATTTAACCTTAAGGGGAAGACAAAAAAATAAGGAACTCTTTTTCTTTAAACAAAGCCATTAAAATCCTACTTCACTGGATTCTCCCATTTTTCTTCTACATTTCTAAAGCAACATTACTTTTTTGAGGGCCTATTTTCATTCTTTCAAGTAGTTTATCCTATCATTTGTCAAAGAATCACATAGGCAGCCAGTGGTGCAGTAGATAAAGCACTGGGTCTGGAATTAGGAACACGAGTTCAAAGACAGCCTCAGACACTCACCAGCTGTGTGACCCTGGGTAAGCCACTTAACTGTTTTTTGCCTCAGTTTCCTCACCTGTAAAATAAGAATAATAATAACACTTACCTCCCAGTGTTGTTATGAGGATCGATTGAGATAATTTTTTAAAAAAGCACTCACATATAGTAGGTTCTACACAAATGCTTTTTTCCTCTCTTCTTCATATAATCATTTGATTGAAAAAGTCCTTCACAGGGTCATTCTGCTTCTGGTCAAGACCATGATTCAATTCAATAACCATTTATTAAATGCTGTGCCAGGATTTAAAAAGAAACATTAATCTGTTCCTTTCCTCAAGAAGCAGGGAGGGATAGAATATGTATTTAGCTTTTCAGCACAAGTGAGCACATAGTAATCTGAGAGAGGAGAGAACACTAGTAAGGAAGGAACATTAATGAAAGCGGTGTCACCTGAGATGAACCTTGAAGGTAAATAGAAATTCTGAGAGGTGGAGAAACAAAGGCAGTGCATAGAGACAGGAAATGGAAAGTTGAGTTCAGAAACAACTAGTGGTCTGGCTTGGCATATGGTGTGTGTGAAGGGGGTAATGGGAAATTAATCTGGAAAGGTAGATTGGGGCCAGTTTGTTGAGAGCCTTAAATACCAGAGTAATGAGTTAATCATGTTATCCTAGAGAGAATAGAGAACCTGTGAAAAGTTTTGAGTAGAGGAGTGACCTGGTCAGTTTTGTGTCTTAGGAAAAATCTTTTGATAGCTATATAGAACATGGATTAGAGGCTGAAGACATAGGAAGCAGGTGGACCAAATAGGAGGCCAAAAATAATTCAAGCAAGAGACATTGGGAGTCTGAAGCAGGGTGATGGTTGGATGGTTAGAGATAAGGGGACAGAGGAGAGAAATGGTAAATAGATGGAATCAGTAAGATTTAGCGAATAATTAGGTATGAGAGAATGAAGAACCAAGAATGATTCCAAGGGTATGAACCTGGGTAACCAGTGGTACTGAAAGAATGGCAGTGCCCTCAACATAAATAGGAGAGTTTGAAGGAATTATACATTTAAAGGGGGAGATAACTAATTATATGGTAGGCATGTTGAATTTGTGTTGCTAGTGGGACATCCAAATGGTGATAACTAGCATGTAGTTATTAATGAGGAAGGAAAGAGTTTAGGAGTAGTTATGTAGATTTTAGAATCGTAATTGTAGATAAGAAAACTGAACATGGTAGAATAGATAAAATCACCCAAGGAAAAACCATAGAAAGAAAGGAGGGTGCAGTATAGAACCTCAGAGGACACCTGTGCTTATGGCTTAGTTAGTGATAAATGGGTTATGAAGCAGCAGAAGATACTGAGAAAGAATTTATGAGACAGATTGCAAAGAGAAACAGGAGAGAGATCAGTGACTTGGAAGAAAGGATAAAGGATTAGTGATTAGTATCAAAAGTTAAAGAGATGTCAAGGAGGATGAGAACTAAGAAAAAAAACAATGGATTTAGAAATTAATCATTTTACAGATGAGGAAACTAAGAAAACAGGGTTAAATGACTTGCCCCGGGACATACAGCTAGTGTCTAAAACCACATTTGAACTCAGATCTTCCTGACTCCAGGCCCAGTGATTTATTCACTGAGCCTTCTAGCTGCCCATGTTGATGGCAAAAAAGCAGTAGACAAGATGACTGATGATGAGGGAGAAAGAATGGTTGATCAATGGGGCAAGTGCCCAGAATGATGTGAGGATTTGAATGGATGGATTTAAAGACTCAAGTAGAATTCACTTTGGCAAGTCATGGCAGACTGTCTTAAAAGACTATAGCAAAGGAGGAGATACTAGGTGAAAATGTAGAGCGATTTTGAGGTGTGGGATAGAGGAATGATAGAACTCAACATAGGTTGCCTAAACTTCAGTACAGTAGGAAGTGAGATACTCTATTGAAAGGGAGAAGGCAGAGATGGAACTGGGAGCTTGAAGAGAGAGGAGGTTTGGAAGAGCTACTGTAGGATGCATGAGAATAGTGTCAATGAGGAAAGATTTAAAAGTTTGCCATGCCCCAGGGAAGGTTTAGTTGAAATTGAGTCGCAGCAATTTGCAGTCATAATCATAGATATGTTGTTGTTGTTGTTGCTGTTGTTGCAGTCGCTGTTTGGTCATTTCAGTTTTATTCGACTCTTTGTGACCCTTAAAGGATTGTTTTTTCTCTAGGCTGACCAGATACTTAAATGCCCGTATTCTGAAATAGCTTGTTCATTTTAGCAAAGACAAAGAGGGTATGACTCGGCCAATCCCAATACACTTCCCATGAAGTATCAGTCAGTATCCTTCCTAACTGGTGCTTTCAATTTAATGAATTTGATTGACTAATAGAGGTGTTCTCATCTGATTCAGGTAGTTACTTGAAGTAGAGTGGGGTGAATGATTTAATTTAATCATCCTCACTTTTATAATTATATATCACTGTACATGTGAAGACTTAAGTCATTTTTCAGCTTTCTCAAACTTTCAGTTTTGTGCTTTAGTTTTCCAGCCCTCAAGTAGTTTGGTTGCTTTTATAATTGTATATTTCTTCCCTAGATCAACCACAGAAAGTACTGGGGGCCTTCCTCTGTGTGTTTTAATACTCAAGGAGTTTGTTAACCCTGGTTCTCACACCAGCACTACCTCATCTCCTTTTCCATTTGTAGAGATCTTTGATGATATTTAAAATTCAGTTTCTTGTCACAAGTCATCATTGGTAGTAAAACTTCTATTGATCGGAAAATTGAATTGAGTCGGAATGCAGTCATTTGATCCATGAGTTGATAGCCTTTTGATACTTCTACATGCCTTACAAATTAAAATTTTGCATGACTTGTAAACTTCTTCCACTGAGAGGTTAGACCAGAGACAGACTAATGATGGTTGGTTGCCGTAGGTCATGTGACAAACGGGAGAGTACTCAGTGGCAACCCTACATTTTTCCCTGCTGCCGGAAATCTTTTGGCCACTTCAAGCTGTGCAGACCTGCATTAGACAATGAAAAAGCCAATGGTTCCACAACTAAGTCCCTTGGTGGAGGAAGTTAGTGCTTAGGCTGCCATTACTTTCTCAACTAACCTTTGACTGAGAAAAAAAAGCTATGGACACCAAAAAATTGAGTAATGGATGTATTTCATTATAAGTTCAGTTGGCTATATGTAGTAGGTATCCTCATGGATCTCCCTTCCCTCATAGGTCACCAAATTTCATGAAGTGCTCTGAAATTAAGGCTGTCCTCAAGATAGTCCTTATAATCAAAGAACACATTTGTCTGACTTTTTATTTATTGTTTCTAAAGAATGTGTTGATAACATAAGCAGTTTGGTCTAGCTATTCATAACCCTGTTTTATCCCTGAAGGGACTGACTCTATTCTTAAACCTACTGGAATCAAATTCTGCAGAGCATAGCAGGCACTTTGCAAATTAATTAGCAAAGAAAGAAAGAGCACTAGGAAAGCTGGAGCTGGAGACAAAAGCTTTCTGTTATTTTTATTTTATGTTTACATTCACTGTCCTCTTCAGTATACATACTGTATACTGATTCTAGAAATCTGTTTTTCTTTAATTTTCCTCCCATGTTTTCTCATTCAATGGCCATTAAAAGATTAAATGTTTAAATGTTTAAACCCTAACATGCCACATGAATATTACTTATTATTATTATTATAATTAAAGGACAGATGATAAATTGTTGTATTGAATTGTGGTCATTATTGCCTTTTTATCATAGCTACTACTGAATAAGAAGCTATGTTTGAATGAATGTGTGCCCTTAATTTGGTCTTAAATAATTTAGAGAAAAAGGTAAAATAGAAGGAGAAAAAAACATTGGTGGTTATTATCCTTTAAGGAAAATGGGGGCTGGGATGATATTATCTTAAGTGGGTGTTTTTATTATCTATGTTTAAAATGCAAATACATTGCAAAATAAAAATGCTAATCTGAAACTCCTTCATCTGTATGTTTCTGCTTTCATGGTTTTTCATCAGTGATGATAAAGTAATATTTTCCAGGCTTGTCTATAAAATTCTACAGCAATGACATCTTATTGTTTAGTAACATCTGTTGGCTTGGTAATATCAATTCCACCAGCTCTTGTCTTTGATGGAGACAATGAAAAAGAAACTCTCTCCTACTGCAAAAGCTGAGGGGTACTTCGCAAAGCTCTCTTATCACTAGACTGGTCCAGCACTGGACTTCATAATTCCCTTGTCTTTTAATAGACCCAGAGGTATGAATGATTTATCCAGCCAAATCCAAGCTATGTCCAGTGTGACATTATCTGTCTTTATCCAATGATCAAAGTACCATATTCCTCTCAAATTGATTAAGGACTTGTTCCCACCTAGTTCACACTTTTGATTGATTCCATCAGGCTTTCAAGGTTTTCTGTGATTATATTAATTATTTTATATTCTAATTTTATAATAATTACATTAATTACTACAAATGCATAGAGAAGAGGGATGTGTGTATGTGCATATGTATATGTGTATGTTGTATTTTGTATATATTTCCAATATTTTTCTACCTGTCAAAAATTGCCTTTGGGGAAAAGAACATAGCCTTAATAAGTGCCTCCAGTGTAGTTGCTTCTGTTATGGTTGGGGAGCTGTCAAATACTTTTGGAAAATGTTTTTGTAATTACTATAGGTAAAAATGGGGAACCAGAAGCTCATAGAATTCTTACTCAGGGAAAAACTATTTTCCTCAAAAAAATGGGATAGAAGTTCTTAGTTGCTCATCTCTTTTGACACATCACAAAATTTAATGTGATTTTTATAAAGCTTTTTGACATTGTTAGAGTAACTGTAACTCTTGTATAGTATCATCGTTTAGATGATAACTAAAAGTCACTTCTGTCTAACAAATTATTAGGAATTACATAGAGTTTAAGTCTTGGATAATTTCAAAATGTTAACTCAGCATGAGGACGGGAATGTATATCTCTTTATGTCCCTCACCTTTTTCCCAGCTAATGACTCCTGGCTTAAAGTGACTAAATTGTATGTCTTAGGGAGCTAGGAAATTTATTAGATATTTAGGAGCTAATGGCTGGATTAGTGGAAATGCTATTTTTGAAGTGTGAAGCCAGTGATCATGACAGTCATAGGAAGTACTCTTGATGCCAACACATGACTTCTGGTAAATGAATTCATGCTGTTTTATTAGGTGTGTATGATGCCTTTTGATGTGCCAAAACAGACCCCTTCAGCAGGACATTTGAATACTACATTATTCTATAAAATTATCCTCTTTAAAAATACTGAGAGCAGAGTGCCAAGAATTGAGAAGTGAATGAAAATTTTAACATAAAATATGGAGTTCTCAGTTTTTACCTGTATCACAAGGTTGTTTTAGGGATCAGATGAAATAATGTATTATTACATTCTACAAACCTTAAAGTGTTACATAGGTACAAGTTATAAAAATTTCATTATTCTTATCTTTTTTGGAGTTCAGATAGAAAGTTTTTCTGGATCCATGTTTGTGGTTGTTGTAAGACTATTTTCTTTTTTTCCTGGGGTTCTACTCTGAACTTGAATCAGGTAGATGACATAGTGGATAGAGCACTGGACCCATGCCAGGAAGATGAGTTCGGCTGTTTCCTCAGACACTTAATAGCTGGATAGCCCTAGACAAGTGACTTAATTTCCCCCAGCTTCATTTTTCTCAACTGTACAATGGGTATTGTATTACTATTTATGTCACAGTGTTATTGAGAAGACCAAATTAAATAATATTTGTAAAGTACTTTGCAAACCTTAAAGTGCTAAAGTTAAATGATTGCTGGACCCTGGTGACACAAATTATCAGTTCTAGGTCTAGTTTCTGTTGTTATTATTTAATACTGGTGAAGTGTGCAGCACCATAATCTTTAAAGGACACTGGACAGGCAGAGTTCTTAACATTTTCTCAGTGATCAGATTTTTTTATGTTTCTAAAGGTGTGAGGTAAATATTAAAATTCCTAATGTATAAATACATTTTCACTCAGTGTTTTATTCTGGGGATGGTGAGGAAAAATGCTGTTTAGTGTACATTTTTTTTAATCGGAGGACATATTTCCCTATACAGATAATATTGAAATTTAATATCGAAAAGGCCTGATAAAATATTCCAGCTAAAAAAACACAGTAGTTAAATGATTGCAGGTCACTGAATTACAGCGCGCACACACACACACACACACACACACACACACACACACACAAACAGTTCTAAGTTCAAATTGCGACTATTTTGTGAAATAAAAAGGAATCCTATTACATAATTGGCTAACAAACTTTTTTAAAATAGTATTTTATGTTTTGCAAATTACATGTAAAGGCAATTTTAAACATTTTTTTTTAACTTTGAGTTCCAAATTTTTTCCCTCCCTTCCTTACATCCCCCCTCCCTGAGAAAGTAAGCAAATGAACAAGAATTTCCTAACCTTAAACAAATAAATTACAACCCTTTCCAAGAAAATAAAATAGATTCTTTGGAATTCACCTCATGTAAGAGTGTTTCCTTTGGGTTTTGTTTTAAAACCAGAATATGCACTGAAAAGTTGTTCTTCCAGAAATATAGATCTATGAAGTTCTGTTTTCAAGTCCTGTCACTAGCTGTAGGACCCTGGACAAGGCATATAAACTGTTTCCTTCAGTATCTTCATCTGTAAAGTGGGAACATCAATGGCATCTACCTTCCAGTGTTGTCATAAGGATAAAATGAAATAAGTGTAAAGTGCTTTGAAAATGTTAATGGGCTATGTAAATTCTAGCTGTGTATTGATTTATGTGGTTGTAGTGAAGGAGGTGGGTATTCTGGGCCTGTAAGTTCATTGGTGAAAAATTCTCCACTGAAGCAATTCTGTAACACATCCAACTGATACAGCTGCCAGGGACACTCATCCTTTAGGGGACATGCCCAAGATCACACAGTTGTGTATCAGAAGCCAGGCTTAAAGCTGGTGGGTTTTTCTGACTCCAATGCTTGCTCTTTATCCACTAGGCATTCAGGAAGGTAGAAGCTCAGGTCTTTAGGCTATAGGATGACATCATTTTCTGAGCAGAATTAGCCATGATCCAGGATAGCACCCCGAATATGATGGCCATATTGAGCAGACTTGCTCCAACTTTATGGCTATATGTAGTAGGCAATTAGTTTTATATACATAATCATAAATAGATATATAATTATACAATCACTTGGCCTGTAATATATAATGTGTATATTATATTATGATATGATTTTCGTGATGTTCAAACATTATATAGATCTCTTACACATACTATATAAAATTACATATGTTATATAATACACATATATTATACAACATATTAGTGATTATATGTAATTGTGACATAATAGGCCAAGACATGTCTGTCTGTCCATATGTATGTATGTATATATGCCATGTATGTGTATATATATATATATGCCAAGTGATTATATATAATGATTTATTTGGACTTTAGTTTCTCCTTCTGTAAAATTAAAGGGTTGGATTGGATGATCTCTAAAATACATTCAAATTCTCACACCTACTATACTGAAACTTTTAAAATTAATTTTTAGGCTTGTCTGTTTTGGGTCTGAATGAGTAAATTCATGAAAGTAGGGGACTGCTGATGAGGAAGTCCTTCTGTGAGTGGAGATTTGCAACTGCTCAATAACACCTTAGCTTTTGAGAGAATTACTTGGGTCACTGAGAGGTTGAATAACTTAGTCCAGGTCACATAATCAATATATGTCAAATGTAGGATGTAAACCCGATTCTTTCCTGGTGATATTCCCTATGCCATACTCTCTTTCTTTCAGATTAACTAAATTATAGGTAATGGTATTACTACGAGAAGATGGGGAAGTAGGAAGGAGGGCAAGATAAGTAAAAACTAGCAACTCTTTAGAAAAAAGGCACTTTGCAAATGATAGCAGTTGTCATTACTGACTTTTGATTAAGAATTATATATATCTTATGATATGAATCTCTAAGTGTACAAAAAAGACCAAATGTCATAGAATTTAACAATTGGAAGAAATAATTTAATTATATTTTCAAGGATGAACTCCATTTCTTTATAAAGATGTAGGATTCTGTAGAAACAAAATCAAATATATAAAATTGAGACCCCCAAAATTTGGTTGCAATACTGTTGTAAAATTTAGCCATATGCAGTAGGAATAATTTAGAACTATTTTAGGTGGCCTGACATTATCATAACAGAATAGACACAAGGTCATATTTTAGAGTAATTAATATATTGATAGACTGGAAACATATGCACATTTAAATGTTTCCTATCCTTTCTTTCAAATGCAAATTTTTATATGCAAAATGCTTAAGATTGTCTAAAAAGATTGTATGCGAATTCTCCCTCCATCTCTTAAGAAATGTGTCAGGGCAACTTACTTAACTTGTATTTCTCAGTTTCCTCATCTGCAAAATGAAAGCGTTGGACTTTATGGTCCCTTCTTAGCTCTAAACCTATGATCTACAAAAAGCCAATTTTTAAATAGTGTTTAGTGAAATGAAAATGTTAGTGATATTGGAGAACCTGCAAAATGAACATGGATGCTCTCAGGGTTAGTTTTTTTTTAAATTACTATTTTAAATGTTGTAAAAATTATGGACTGGTAACCAGTCCGTCACAGAGTACAAGCTGTATCAAATGTGGATGGAAATAGAATTGTGTTATTCATGCAGTGGGTCCTAACAATGAAATGTTTCTTGTTAGAATCAAAATTAGCATGTAGATTTCCCATGACAGCATGTTGTAGTTAAGAAGAATATACGTGCTTTGAAATGATACTTTCTTTGTTAAGGTGCCAGTTCCTTTGGTGCGTGTTTCCTTTTGTCACCTGGGGCAGTTTTTCCAACACGTAACACATGTGATGGGTTTTTTTCCTGTATTTGGAATAATCAGCTTTTCCCTGTGCTCATTAAGCAAAAAACTGCAGCCAAGGTATTAGCACAATGCAAGGTATTAACAGTGCCCAATCTCTACCAAATACCAAGTTCCTTTTGTCTATTACCTAATTAACATACTTTAATGAGTTCACCAAGTTTAATGAATACCTCATGTTAAACTCAGCACTTTCTACCACCTAGATTAATCTGACACCTGATCTAACATCTGACTAGATAGTATGAATAATTCATGAATATAGTATTTCTCCTATAGCAGATAAATGAAGCTTGGAAATTTTAATATGGAAGGCGTTCTTAAAGGTTTGCTATACACACAATTGAATATGGTGTAAGTCTTTCCCCAAATCTCTCGAAATGTACTACTTAATAATAGCTTACAAGAAACAATGTAATTTATGTAAATATATTATAGCCCTGAGCAGGCTAATGATTTTTAAAACAGTGAACTGTTAAATACTAAGCCTTACTGCTTAGAAAAAGTATTCTTTAAATAGGCCCATTACTTTGACACCATGTTATATTGGGTTGGCTTGTAAAGTCATTTTTCAGTTTTGTGAAATGAACTTTTCTTAACATGAAAAATAGAATTATCATCATGAGTTTCAAAAACTGGAAGGAATATGTTAAAGTGTTTAAACTAATTATTATTATAGATTGTATGGCACATATGTATATTGTATATATATTTTATATCTTTTGGACTTTGGGATATGGAAAATCTAAAAAAAAAATAGAATCCTCAGATATTTCTGGTAGGTCAGGTTTTGCAACCTCCCTTTACATTTTTTTTGTCCTATGTGATACATAAATATACAGTGTAATTTAATCAGCATCAATTCAATAAATATTAACATTTGCTATAGTCTGTAAGTAAAAAGTAGAGTCCTTTAAATCTGTAGAAGGTAAAGTTGAGAGACAATGTGATGTGACCGTACATCATATGATTTGAGATGTGTTATGTTTGGGATATGGTAATAGTAGAGCTTAACGTGAGATATTACTAGAAGGTAATGTTTTAAACCAACATACCACAATTTATGCATCTAAGTTGTCGTCATCCTCTTCACAGTAATCACTGTGGAAGGCTAGACACATGTTTCCATAATGCTAACATTACTCCCAAGAATTTTGGAACTGCCTTTAGAACCTGAAGCAAATCCTTTTGCCTTTCTTAAATGCTGGTAAATATTTACCCCTTAGAGTATATTTGAATTTTTGGAAGGAACTAAAAATCACTCAGTCAAATCTGGTGAATAAGACTGATGACATCACTTCTGTTTTGATTGTTTGTTTTAGTGGGGGGGGGACGTCTGACTGTAGGGGAATCATACATTTTTTTTCTTATCTGGGTTGAAAACTATCTTTGAAGATAATTTCAAAACAGGAATTCCAAAAATGCTTTTAGCAGCAACAGCATTGTTGGGCTGAGTGAATAGTCTTCCAAGGCTGCTACTTGGACAACACTCATTTGGATGCATATGTTTGGCTATGTCTGCTAAAAATAAAAGTCTCATTATTTATAGATACATGTGTATTCCATTTTACATATCACCATGAAGACCAATGATTGTAAAGATTTAACAGATTAGACTGAAGAACTATAAAGCATGTTTAGGAAAAGGAATGCCATATTTATTTGGACCTTAGAGGAAAAAGGAGTTAGGAAAACTGAAAATTTTCCCTCCCAAAATATGTTTTAGTAATGTGGAGAATTGGCAAATACATTCAAAATACACTCAAACTCATTAATGTAGTCAGGTGATGATAACCTTGTTCTTTTGAAATCTGTTAGACAGATACTATCTCAGTTTTGTTTTTTGATTCAATAATTCTGTTCCATGTGCTTTTGTCAGAAAGGAAAAATCATTTGTAAAGAATACTCAGGAAAGGCAGATCTATTTTGAGCATGTCAGGGACTCCATATCATAGCTAAACACAAAATTTACTTTGAGAAACTGATTTAAAAAAAAAAACCCAAACACTTCATCTCTCCTATTTCATTGCAATGTGAAATAAAAATTAAAGTGTCTCTTGAACCCAAAACAAAAATTTTATTTTACAGCATGTATTTTGTGTTGCTTTATGAGAGGGGGCACTATTAGGGCCCTCAGAATGTCCTTAAGCAACCAATATCCAGAAATGTAAATTATATGTGTATGAAAGTGACCATGGTCCTAATTTCAGGGTAGTATATAAACATGTTTGAAAGATGAAAACCATTCTCTAGGCTTCCTTTTCTTCATTCATGCCTTCCATGCTTATGAAAATCTTGGACATCTGGTCACCTTTAATTACATTACAAAAATCTCTCAGTGTGGAAAAAAAGGTGGTACAGAAAATCAAAAGGGTCAGGAGAAAATTATGTGCCAGCCTAGGCACCTAATATTACCCATGATTTTTTTTAAAACATTACCTGAAATTTTATACTTTTCATCTCTCTGTTCTGTTACATTCAACCAAGCACAAGTTTTTTTTTTTAAATTAAATCCTGAAATTCCAGTCATCACATTCTTCCTTTTCCATTGGTGTCTCTGCTTGGTTTAAACTATGTGAACATCATGCTTCCCCGCTATGAGTTCATCATCTGAAATCTCATCAGCATGCAGATAGAATCAACTTTGATACACAACACCTTTTCAGTACCCTTGTGGCATCTCTGCTCTTATTGAAGGACTGGAGGATGGAGCAGTAACTTCCAAAGCCTTCCGTCATAGATAAGGGCTCAGAGCTTTCCAGGTAACTTCCTTTTCCATCAGCAGCTTTTCAGCTCCACAAACATCATGCCTCATGTTGACCAACTGTTGTCTTTCCCCTTTTCACCTTCCTTTTGTGTATTATCTTCCCTTATGTAATTAAGTTCCGTAAGGTCAGAGACTGTCTTCTTTTTTCATTTTTATCCCCTGTGCTTAGCATAGTGCCTAATGCATAGTACGGGCTTAATAAGTGATTACTGGCTATTGATGTTTCCTAAGATATGTAACAATACAGAATTCTTTCATTTCAGAGTTGGAAGCTATTTTCAAGGTCATCTAGTTTAACCCATAACTCACTGGAATCTTGTAAGCTCTAGTCTCCGTGTGCATACTTTAGTGATGGAGAACCCATTATCCTCCAGGATAACCCATTTCACTTTGGGATAGTTTTCATTGTTAAGTTTTTCCTTGTGTCAAGGTAAAATCTCCCTTAGAATTTCTGACATTAGTCTCAGGTCTGCCTCCTTAGGTCAAGAAAGACCAATGTAATTGCTCTTCTCCATCATTGCCCTTAAAATTCCAAATTTACCTTACCTGTGGTATTATCCAGTTGCCATTTCTCCATCTTGTGCATAAGAAAGGAACAGATAAATCAATTTTAAAAAGCATAAATGTTTACCCTGTGCCAGGTATGTGCTAAGCACTGATAATGTGAATTTAGAAGCAAGAGTCCTTGCTCTCAAGGAGCCCTCACATTCTGTTGGGAAAAGAAAACACACAAAGGGGAGCTGGAAAGGTAGTATGTGTGCCAGCACAGTATGTAGATGTCCAGGAAGTGGTATGGAGATCTGGTTCTGGGCAAGATAAGGTGAACAGACCACAGTGTCTGAAGGAAGGAGTCCAAGGTTTCAGTGGGAGGTTGGTATGAGGAAGATTATTGGTTTGCATGCAACATGGTAGGGAGATGTCCAGGAAGTAGATACATTATCACACTGCTTGCTAAAATCTATCCAATCTATGTCTGATCTTTCCCTGGTTTATTAGTCTAGAAAATCTGTCGGAAAAAAAGAAATAAAGCCACAAAGCATCTTTAATAATTCAGTGTAGAATTTTACCTGAATACAGCATTTGGTTGTCATGCTTTCTCTTTCTAAGTTGCAATTTATAGAAAAGCTTCCAAGGTATCTTGTCAAAGTAGACCTCTTTTATTTCAATGATATGAGGTAAATAGGAGGTAGCTATTGTAATATGGTGGTGGTTGTCCTTCATTCTTGAAGGGGACCAAAATTACATAACTATGCTAGAGTTAAGTTACACTGTGTCCAACTGTAGCTGATCAGACCAATCCAAGTTCAGAATGCTCTACCACAGGTCAGGCATGAATAGTCCATATGAACATCTGGGGTGGATTCTCTAAATTTGCACATCTTACATTTCTTTTGAGCTATTTCAATTCTGCTTTGCTCATAGAACATAGCACCTTCTCTGATGAGGGAACCCTGTGCTGGGCAGTCCTGCGCCAGTGTTTCCCATGTCACACAATCAATTCCAAAGTTCTGAAGCGAGACTTTGAGAGTGTCCTTGCATCACTTTTTCTGACCACCATGTGAGCCCTTGTCCTGTGTGAGTTCTCCATAAAAGAGTCTTTTTGGCAAGTGTACATTTGTCCTTTGATCAATGTGTAAGATACTGTTCTTTAAAATAGAGTTTTAGCAGCTTATTATGGCCATCTTTCATAATTGATTTTCTATGACCATGATCTATAAAATCACTGCCTGTATTATATGGAGCATATTCCTGCTTTGCCAATGACTCAGAGTCCTTAAGGTCCTCTTGAAACCTCATGGATTCATTCCCATTCTATTTGTAGACTTCATTCTCCTCCCCACATGCTAAAGATGGCCTTCATCCTGGTGATTATCTCTCTCACTGAATGAGGTTGGACATGGATACTGCCAGTGCAGTTTCTGTGCAATTTAGGATTGTCACTGTAGGGCATACTTTCTGCTCTAAGCAAGATCCAAGCTCCAAGCTCCCAGATGCTAACAGGGCAGGAGGTGAAAATCCTGTTTGTACTCACCTTTCTCCGTGGTAGATTTCTGCTTTTAAAAATGGCAGTTCATGTCTTAAATTTGGCAAGTTTTCTACAGTGTTTTTGTGCTAAAATTTTATTATAAAGTTTAACATATTCTTACATTATCTAGCTGTATGACTATTCTAGGGCAATTTTCTTCAGCCATAAAATGAAAGCATTGAGCTAGACAATTCTTAGGTCCCTTCCAGTTCTATTTAATGTTCTGTGATTCTGTGGTTTTACCTTTCTCATTTACTATTTTTTCTCAAATATAAAATAAGATTGAACATGGTGCCTTCTCCTACCTTAATTCCCTTTTTTCTGGTAAGAAACATCTGTGATATTATATGAAAACCAGAATTTTGTTGAATTTTTTTTCCAAATCTGTGCCTCACATTCAGGTTCTTCCCCTTTATTCCTGTCTTTCCATTGCAGTGTAGCCAGTACATGAATCCCTCAATGCAAATTCTGCCTTTTTCTCTTCACCCAGAGTAAGATTACTTTTCTTAAGAAAACTGAAAAAAAATTTCTTTGATAGTTTGATTTTCATGAAGGTATTCTTGGTGTCCCCATTTTATGCCCCTCTTGGCCACAGAGGAAAAGTAGAGGTTAGCCATTGTCCTCTCCTGCTTATCTTGAGAAAATTGGTGGCTGCCTCAGTAAACAGAGAGGCAAATGATGAAATGCCTTTTGAGGCCTGGTCTAAGCATTGTCTTCTTTTCAACTGTGACAAACCCTTCTTGGCTCCTTTCCTTGTTTTGTCTCTCATTTCTTCTTGAGGATGAAAGACTAAATGAAAATGCATTTATTTAGCACTTCATATGTGCCAGTAACTGTATTAAGTGCTAGGGATATAGGTACTGTTCCTGTCCTCAAGGAGTTCATTCACATTCTAATGGGTAGGGGCAGGGGAGAGAAAAGAGAGAGTAAAGGCCAGAGAAGGGATCTATGTTTTTGAAAGTTATATGGATAGGGAGGGGGGTTATAGGGAAGTAGAGGTGGAGGATTTAGAGGAATGTCAGTTTTTGGCTATGCCGATAAGAATCTCTCTTCTTATTGGCAACTATAAAATAAATTAGGGTCTTTACTCTACCTGTTGTCATCCTAAGTAAAACTTTTAAAAGTGATAAAAACAGGGATAAGTTAAGTACAAAGCTAAATGAATAAATTAAAAGCTAAGAATGGAATGGAGTGCCTCTCAAAGTAGTATGCTACTTTGCATACAAGCAGAAGATGGAAGAACGTTGTTGAAGGGTATTGAAGAAGGTTGCCTAGGAAGTTGAGCTAGATCACTTCTAAGAACCCTCTAAGCCAGGGTTCCCTAACTTGGGATCCACAGAGCGCCAAGAAGTCTGTAGACAGATTTTAGGTAGGTCTGTGAAACTGGATGGGAAAAAAATCACATCTTTATTTTCACTAACCTTTGGTTTCCTTTACAATCCAATGTATTTTATTTTGTGTTTAAGAGCATTTTTCTGTGAAAGGGTCCGGATAGCCAAAGAGGTCTATGGTACACACACAAAAAAAGATTAAGATCCTTTGCTCTAAGGCTGTAAGCCTATATTCTAATCCAGGGATGGGGAACCTGGGGCCTCAAGGCCACATATGGCCCTTTAGGTCCTCCAGTGAAGCTCTTAATCCTTTGACTTGGATTCCATCCAAGGTCACACTTGAGGACCTAGAGGGCCACATGTGGCCTCGAGGCCACAGATTCCCCACCCCTGTTACGCTTTCTCCAGTTACTAATGATCGCTTAATTGCTAATGGTCTTTTTAAAAAATATTTATCCTTTTTGACCCCTCTGTAACCTTTGACACTGTGGATGGACCTGTTCTCCTTGATACTCTCTTTAGGTTTTGGGGATTACTCTCTCTCTCTCTCTCTCTCTCTCTCTCTCTCTTTCTTTCTCTTTCTCCTGGTTCTCCTGCTACCTTTCTGACCACTCCTTCCCAGTCTCCTTTACTAGATTGTCATCCAGGTTACAACTTTTAACTACAGGTCTTTTCTCTTCTTCCTCCACACTATTTCACTTGGTGATCTCATCTGCTCCTCAATTATTATCTCTATGCTGATGATTCTCATATCTAAATATACAGCCCTAAACATTCTCCTGACCTCAAGCCTCACATCTCCAACTGTTTGTTGAATATCTAGAACCAGCTGTCTTATAGACATTGTAAATTCAGTGTGTCCAAAACTGAGGTCATTATCTTTCCTCTAAGCCCTTCTCCCTCTTCCTAACTTCTCTGCTACTTTTGAGGGCATCACCCAGTTACCCAGGCTTTCAACCTGTATTTTGACTCTCTATCACCTTCCGCATCCAATCCGTTGCCAGGGTCTATCAATTTCACCTTCATGACTTCTCTTGCATAAGCCTCTTTCTCTTCTCTGACACTGCGAACACCCTGATGCAGGTTTTTATCACCTCACCATTGATATACCCTTCTGGTTGTTCTGCCTGCTATAAGTCTGTCTCTCCTGACTCCAGTTCATCCTCCATTCAGCTGTCAAAGCGATCTTCATAAAGTATAAAGCTGACTGTGTCACCCCGCCCCCCCCAACTAACTCTAGTGGCTCCTTATCAGGAGCAAATATGAATCCTCTGTTTGGTTTTCAAAGTCCTTCATAACACATCCTCCCACTTTTGCAGTCTTCTTACACCTTGTACCTCCTCTTCTCTCATATGTTGTGATACACTAACACTGGGTTTCTTTGCTGTTTTTCAAATAAGACTCTCTATCTCCCACTTCCTGGTGTTTTCACTGGCTGATCTCCATGCCTGGGATTTTGACTAACTCATATTTTGGCCTGATGGTTCTGGAAGACTTTTTGGTATAAGGGCTCTTACTTTTTTTTCTCCTCAGCTCCTTTACAAGGGAGGAAAGAAGGAAATATGCATTTATTAAACATCTGCTATGTGCTATGAACTATGCTAAACATGTTACAAATATCTCATTCGATCCTCACAATATCCCTGGAATATAGGTACTATTATTACTCTCACCTTATGGTTAAGGTAGACAGTGACTTGGCCAAGGTCACAAAGCTAGTGTTTACAAGAGGATTTGAACTTAAGTCTTCCTGAATCTAACCCCAGTGCTCTATTCGCTGCTCCACGTATTTCCACCTCCACCTTGATACCCTAGCAAAGCCTACAGACCCCTTCTACAAAGAACACTTTTAAACAGAATACCTATAGTTGCAAAGGAAACCAATTATGCTATATTGAAACGGAGTTATCAAAACATTCTTAAAAGTACACACACTCAGGTTAAGAACTCCTGTTTAAAGCATCATTAAATATGCCCCCTTTACATTCAGCAATCAAACTACTAACAGTTTGGATTGACCTTAACTAAACTTCTCAGAAAATTATCAGTTCTTCAGATGAATAAATTTCAATATCTCAAAAGGCACAATTTAATTTTGTTCCTTGGAAAACCAACCCTGATGATATTTCCCCAAATTTCCCTGTACTACAAAATAATGAGTCCACTAGCCCTCCCTATGACATGAATTATGTCTTAAAATAGATTAAATCAATATTCTTGTCTGGCCTGACATATCATTTCAAGGCCTAGGGTATCTAAGTACATTGGACCAAAGGTCTGAAGATTCTTCCTACACTGATGCATAAATGATGAGAATGCTGCTTAATCTCTAAATATTCATGTGCATGTCTGCCATTTACAAAGGAGATAAGTATACATGACACAGTAATGCAGTGAGTATTAATTAGCATTTCATGGCTCTATGAGTTATTTGCAAGAATGACATTAAATCAATTCATTTATTAAATCTATAATTGGAGATCTACCTGTATTTTTGCTCATAGGAATTTAAGACTTGTATTATTGTTTCTTTAACTTGGCTTTGTTAGCAGTCCATATTTTAAGTCATCAGTGTTCGACAAGTATTACTCAAAGAAGTATGATTCAAAAAAATGAATCTCTCAGTAGTAGAGAATCACCGCATGTCTATCACTGTGCTAGGACCTAGAACCAGAACTTCTTTACAGAAAAGCATCAGAGATGTTTCCTGCCTTCATAGAACTTTTAGTCAAGCTTGGAAGATAAAACAAATTGGGAGTATTGATGTAATTAAAGGCTAAGTTGTAGAATAAAAGCTCTGTGAAGATAGACTGCTTTGCTTTTGTATTAATATCCCCAGTGCCTGAAAAATAATTTGTTGTTGAGTCATTTTTCAGTCATATCTAACTCTTCATGACCCCATTTGAGGTTTTCTTGGCAGAGATACTGGAATGGTTTGTCATTTCCTTCTCTAGCTCATTTTATAGATGAGGTAACCGAGGCAAACAGGGTTAAATGACTTGACCAGGGTCATGCAGCTATCAAGTGTCTGAGGCCAGATTCAAACTCAAGAAGGTGAGTCTTCCTGATTCTAGGCCTGGCACTCTATCCTATACTGCTCAATAGAGTTTTCTTGATTGATTGATTTTATAATATAGGTTAAAAGTGTTACTTAGGAACAGAGAACAGAGAGATCTTTTAGGGCTATAATAATTATTGCTGGCTTTAGAGTTGAGGGAGGTGTAAGCCTGGACTTCATAGCACATACAGGATTTAGATTGGTGTACTTGGGCTATAATTTGGGGGATATGATAAAGACCTAGATGTGAAAAGGAACATAGTGTATGATAAGGACAACATGGATACATAATAGCCTGGAGTACAAACTTTGAGTTGGGGAGTAGTAGAAAAGAAGCCTGGAAGAGTATGAAAGCAGACTATGAAGCATCTTGGAAGTGAGGCATCTCAATTTCTGCAGGCTCACCATGCTTGGCTTATTAGATGTACTGTCATATGACATGGTCTTTGCTCCTTTTACCATCTTGTTTGTACTCCCCTAAGTGTTTATGTCAGTTATAAAACTTTGAAAGTAACTAATTATATTCATTATGGCAATTTAATTTATAGAAGTAAATATATGTGTATGCATGTGTGTGTGTGTGTGTGTGTGTGTGTGTGTGTGTCTGTATGTGAGGTTTAAGACCAATTCCATCCTGGAAATAGTGGTTCAAACCAACACAGGTGCTACTAAGCAATTTAGAATTTAAGATGCCAAGCTTTAGGCTAAAGTTAACCCCATGATAAAACCAAATTATTAGACATTTACTTCAGAGCTCTTGTTGTTCTTGTTGTATTTGTTATTTGTCCTTCATTCTTGAGGAGAACCATGACATCAGGAAGATGATGCCATGGCTTACAGGTGAATTGGACTTAAGTGAAGGAAGGCTGTGTAAAGTCACAATCCTTACTTTCTCCTCCAGAGCCATTTGGGTCCAGTGGCAAGATATAGATCGGGACAACCAGAGATGGCCCCAACTTCAAAGATACAACATTTAAAAATACATTCTTTTCCCTAAAAATACCTAGAACTGAACACTACTCCAGATATCCAAAATTAAATCTAGCATCTTTGCTCCAAAACTATGCACTCCTGTATTGAATTTCCTTGGTTTGTCCATGATGACTCTATTCTTCTAGTTACCCAGACTATAAATATGGTGATCATTCTTACTTATCCTTTCCCTAATAAAATCCAGTTAGCCACTGTCACTGACCTCTCCTACCAATTCTTCACTATTACTCTCTAATCCAATCCCTCTTTTTCATTCCACTTTAGTCACTTTAGTTAAAATCCCCCAAACTGTCATACCTAGACTACTGAAGTTGCCTCTTAACTAGTTTCCTTGTCCCTAGTTCTGTAGCTGCCACCCAAATCATCTTATACTTTACAGTGAACCTATTGGAGGCAGCATGATATAATCTGAAAGAGAACTTTCTCTGGAATCAGAGAAACCAAATTTAAAGCCCAGCTCTTCCTCTTACTGCTATATGGGTTACTTCAGACAAGAGTAATTTAACCTTTCTGGACTCAAAGGAAGTGGCTGTACTATAAAGTGCCTTCCAGCTCTAAGTCTTTGATGTTGTAGTGTTAATTTTAATAAAGTACTGCTTTAGATCATTCCTAGGTTATTATATCACTGTCAAAAATAGAATGAAAAATAATCAAATTGCTCTCATGATTAGAACTATAATTTTATGTAAATGAGCCATGGACTTATATCTCCGATCTCTGATTTCTTCCTTAAACTAGAGGTGTGCAGTTCAGGCTGCTAGGTGGACATTAATGGATACCTGTCTGGCAATCCAAAAACAAAGCATCAAAGAATTCAAGAATCATTGAATATTAGAGTTAGAAGAGACTTCAGAATTCACCTAGTCTAACCTGTACTTTTATAGAAATTTCTTCTAAAACATTACCACCAAGGTTGTATCCTATCTCCATTTGAAAAAGACACAGGACTTCTTGAGACTGTAATTAACTTCAATTAAGATGAATATTTTTAAAAATATAAAATCAATAATGAATAAAAAGATAAATGAATTTAGAAAAAGATGCTAAATTTGAAGATGATGAATAGTAAAGTATTGATCTGAAGTAATTTTACTTGATATGGTGTTCCCCATGTGTTCATTTTTTGTTTTGATTTCAGGGAAACAGCACTAGCAAGAGCACTGAGATAAAAAAAAACTCCTTGGCTTTAGTGCATGGTAAGAAGCACTATGTACTCAATAATTTCATTGTTGAGAATATTCCCAAAAAGTGTTATCAAAAGCAAGCAAAAGAGGTAACAGCTTGAAGATTTTAGTAGCAATTTTATTTGCAATTGAAAAACTGGAAGCAAACTAAAAGTCCAACAACTAGGGAATGGCTTACTACATTGTGGTACATTAATGTAATGAAATGCTGCAATGCAACTAAGGTCGACAAGTATGGAGAATATATAAGGATATATGGAAAGACTTTGTGAAGTAATGGAGAATGGGGTGGGGGGGGGGAAACAGATCAAGAAGAAAGGAGTACATCCTAATAGTGACTCACTTTTTCATCCTTTTTTATAGTTTCATTGGTGTAGGAAATTCCTGGTATGGACACTTCTATAGTTCTGCGACTCATTTGTAACATATAGTTTTAGAAGCACTTAGGACCACTGATAGGTTAAGAGACTGGCCTGTGGTCATACATTCAGTATTCATAAGAAGGAAGTCTAAAACAGGTTTTCCCAACTCCAAGTTTAGTCTCTTATCTACTGTGCCATGATATCTCTCTAATTATAACTATATAAAAAGAAAAGTGAATAAAAATGATTTGATAACTAAGAATCCTGATGGTGACTTAGAAGAAGTGACTAAAAAGTTGTTATACCATTTGTGGGTTGAATTTCATTTATTCAGATATAGATTATATAATAGATGGTAGTAATATTCAGTATTATCTATAACAAATCATTTTTTCAAATGAGGACCATGATTCCAGAGTTGTTGGGAAATGACTTAAGGAAAAACATGAAAAAATAGAAACATATTACCAAACAGAAAAAAGATGAGATTACTGGTGGGAATCAACATAATTTAAATACTGCTATCTATTATACAACGTGAGTTTACTCTAAATACCAGCTACAGCCACATATGAATTGTTCAACCAGTTCTAATCCACTCGTAAAATAAAAAGTTAAGAGAGAATAATATAATTTTCATTTAATATTAATCTTTCCATGATGAAGACAATAAGTATTAAGCTATTTCAAAATATTTATTAAGAGAAGTAACATGTAACAGAATAATTAAAAGTGTCAGAGAACTAATTGCAAGAAAAGTTGAAGGATTTGAAATTTGGGGCCTCAAGAAGAGACTGTGAATGATTTAATAACTGTCTTCCTCAAGTAAATTGCAATTAATTATGAAGAGATTGCTGGCCAATTATTCTCTGTCTCTATAAGGGATCGAAGAAGAGGAAATGGGCTTAAGATGCAGCAGCAGTAAGACTAAGGAAAGGGTTCTTGATTCCTAGAGTAAATAGAAATCAAAATCTTAAGGGATACTTTGGAATATTAATTTATACTAACAATAGGACACTGTCACCACTTGTGTTTAGGTGGTTTAGTTGTTAAATTTTTTCATAGGCAGAAGAGTGAACCAGGTTACCTTTTGAAGTCTCTTGTAGCCTTTAAGTAGAATAAAAGTTAGTCTCAATGACATCTTTTGTATACAATATAGGATGAGTTATAATTCACAGTGGAACAACACTTAACACTAGATTTTTATTTATTTCTCTGTGTCCAAAGTAAAAATCTTTCCTAATAGAAAAATTACTTCAAAGAAATATTATATATAATCATTCACCAAATATAGCTGGGTGAAGCTTTTTTCCCTAACAAGAACTGGCATTTATATTATAACTCTTCCTAATTTTCCCAGGTAAATGATAAAACAGATATCCACTGTTCACTTTATAAAAGTTAGCGATGATTTCATTAGACTTGAAGGAAAAAAGAAAAAAAGGAGAAGGGTGAGTAATGTAGAAGTACCAGCACTTAAGATGGATATTCTAGTACATCAGAGTATCGAAATCATAGTCTCTTTTATTATTTATTCCATTCTATGGAATTGTAATTCTAATTCTATTCTCAAACTATGGTTATCAGCCATTTTGATACAATAGTAGTGTGATGGATCTGTAATCTCATTAATGTTGTGCTCCTTCTTTCTGTGCAAGACTTTTCTATGTCGTTCTGTAAATATTCCCATTGATCCAGCCGATATATTGGGGACCTCCTTTTAGATCTTTTGTTCTTATCTGTATACCAGTGAAGCACATGGATTTTCTATAAATATTTTTACTTACTCTTGATACACGCCGAAGCTCCATCTTTTTCTAGTCATACATTATTTTGATGATATTATTTATGTCAATAATCCTGAGTAATTTTTCACTGATAAAATATTGCGGCTAAACCTTACCCAACATATGCTTCTCCATTGCCCTTTGGATAGCCTGCAGTTTTCTTTTGGAGACTGGAATTCCATGACTTGTAGCCAAATAGTATTACTGAAAGAATGTTGCTAGAAAGATGGACCTTTATTTCAGGGAGAAATTTACATGTCATTGATAGCACTACTCAATTTCCCAATAATAATACCACTTTAAAAAGTAAAAGTTTTTCTTAAAAATTTTGTTGTAAACTTTAGAAACACCAATAAAATGTTTAAAACTAAAAATAATTTTTAAAAAAAGAAACACCAATGAAAATGGGCATTTCCATATATATGTATACATACATATGTTATATAGTAGAACAAGAAAAGAGGATTGCTCATGAAACTTGCTTTTCTTTTTAAGCAATTCAACATGTAACTTTCAAAGCTTTCCTGCTTCTCTGTGATTCTTTCTGGTCTTCTTTTTGCTATCTTCTGTGCATTTAAAAATATTTCATTGGCACTCTTTTCTTTTCATTTTCTTTTTTTTTTGTTTATTCTATTCCTAGCCCACCTTTTCCTCTCACCCTCCAACGGCTGAAAAAAAAGAAAGAAAGAAAATCCTTGCAATAAGAATGTAGTCAAGTAACACAGATTCCTACACTGAAGCCAATAGAACTTACCTTTCTATTCAGTTCTGGCCCCAACTCATTGTCTATTTAGTGTTTGTCTAAGATATATGAACTGATTGACCAACTGTAGGATGATGGGTATTTTCTCCACTTGTTTTTTCTTCTCTGATTAGGTAGGCCAAACTTTTTTGGTTGGTTATGAATATTCTTTAGAAGATTTTAAAGTTGTCCATGGCTGGATATAATCAGCACAATGTCATTCACAAACATGAGCATATGAAATGTCTTAGTAATCCTTCATTCATTTAGAGTCTATGCTGGATGTTATCCAGGATGATGGAAGCACCTTTCTTGAGTATATGTCTTTTTAATGCCCCACTTACTATTAGTGATGATAGGATTACTGAAGAGAGTTATCTTTGTAGCATAATGGGATTGAAAGCAACTCAACATATGAATCCACCTTGTCTAAGGTACAACTCATTGTCATTCCCCAAAACTCTTTAACTGAAGTCTCTCCCCTCTCCAATCCATTGTCCACACAGTGGCCAAAATCTTTTTTCTTCACACCCATATCTAAATTCCAGTGGATCCCTACTACCTATTGGATAAAACATAAACTTCTCTTTTTAGTACCTAAAGCCCTTCACCTCTGGGTCTCAATTCACCTTTCCAGCTTTATTATATATTGCTTTGAGGTACAGCCAATTGGCCTTCTTATTGTTCCTCACATGTGATATTCCATTTCTCATCTTTGTATCTTTTCCCTGTGCTTGTAATGAACTGTTTCCTCATCAGAACCTCTTGGAATCTCTTGTCTTTTTTTCATGATGCAAGCATCTGAAAACTTTACTTTATTCCCTTTCCCTTCTCCCAACTTCTAGTACCTTCCCTCCTATAGATAATTTTTCATTTATTTTGCATGTCTTCTGTATTTATCCATTTATGTCCATATTGACTCCCATCATAAAACGTAATCTCCTTGATCCCAAGGACTGTTTTATTTTTTTTTCATTGAAGCTCTAGCCCCAGGCACTTAATAAATGCATTTCTTATTAACTGATATATTTTCTACATCTTTTAGTTGACTGTGAGATGGTGCTAACCTGTGGGGCAATAGAAAGTATATTGTATTGGGGCCTGAATTCAAATTCTAGTTTTGCTTCTTCCTATCTGAACCCTCTGGGCCTCAGTTCTTCTGTAGGATGAAAAAATGATGCTGAATTTTCTACCTTTAAAGGTATAATTTGTGATGTGCCAGTGAAGTTATAGTTTAGTGGGTAAGGCCACTATATACTAACAAATGCTGATTCTCAAGCAGATATGGTTGTAGAAACAATTGTGAAATAAGCTGAACCTGTGGTATCCCTCCCACCATCTTTCCAGGTTGACAACTACTACTTTTTCACCAATAATGACTCATCTTTAGAGAGTGATTTAAGGTTTACAACAACCTTATAAGGTAGGTAGTACAAGTCTTATTGTCTCCATTTTATAGGTGATGAAACTAAGGCTTAAAGTATAAATGGATTGTCCAGGCCCCCCAGGGTCATGAAGTTACAAAGTATTGGAGTCACTTGAACCAAAAGTCCATTGCCCATCTGGCTTATGCTCCTCAATCAAAAGCAAAACTTTTTTCTGTTTTAGTGGCCGCTTCCTCAGATATTACTTCGTACCTATTTTTAGTCTATTTTATATCTGTTTTTCTATGTGTATGCCTCTCTCTCCCCTCCCCTCCTCAGTATAAGCTCCTAAGGACAAGAACCAGTTCACCTGTAACTTTGTATCCTCAGTACCTGGCAGGTATTAAGTCCTTTAAAAATACTTGCTCAATGAATTAATAAATTCTTACCAGGCCCTTCTACCCTTTAAATGACAATAATTAGTAATCTTTTTATTATATAGAACTTAGGTAACTAATGTGGTACTACTTTTAGATATTAATATTCATTAGCCAGTTCTAATGGGTTTAAACCTTTAAGGAGTGACATAAAATGGTTGGAATTTTAGGTCCTGGTTTGCTGGTAAATGAGAACATGTAAGTCAGGACTGTCCAAAGTGCCGCCCACCTGCAGGCTGCCTGTGGTTGCAGTGGGATTTATGCGCCCGCCTGCAAGCATAGAAATTTACATAAATGCTTTAGTAAACAAAACTGAACTACCAAAGAGCTCTCACTAAAATGGCAAATCAAAATATATTGTCTATTGTTTCAATAAAAACCTAAGGTTGGACAGCCCTGATGTAAGTAACTGCATACAGTCCTATCCATGGGACTCGGGTGGAATATAAACTTTTTTGAGGCCTTGATTATCTTGTTTTTTTGCATTTTATCTCCAATGCCTGTACATGGTATGTGGTCAGCACCTAAAGAATGCTTGTTGATTGATTTGCTCTGAACTTCCCCCAGAGAGACTCCTCCTAGCATAGTAAACTACTGAGCTATGGTGCCTATTGTTTAACTGCTATGTACTAAGCTGCTTAGGACTTAATGGCATGGAAGTAATGGGCTTTGGGATTTGAAAGCATGGTCCATAGCAGTGGTGTCAAGCCCAAATAGAAACAGAGAACTACCAACCTAAATATAAGGATCCCTGTGGGCCACAAATTGAGTTGAAAAAACATATATTGGTATTATCCATGTTTCATTATATTTCTATTTATTTTGTAAAATATTTCCCATTTATATTTTGATCTTGTTCAGGCCATACTTGGGAGTGTTGTAGGCCACACAGACCCACAGATCATGTTTTTGATACCTTTGGTCTACAGTATTATTATTGTTCTAATAAAAGACAGCTGTCAATTGTCATCATCATCAACAAATATTTGTGGCGTATCTACTACACATCAGGCATGAAGTTAATCTAGATAAAGGTATACAAGACATGGTTTGTACTCTCAAAGTGCTTACAAAGTCATTCCAGAGATGAGACATAGACATAAAAAGATAGACGTCAATATAATGACGCATATGTTTCTAAAAGGTCTTTCTTCTACTTTCCCCACCCTCCAATCAGTCCTTCCTAGAACTGCCAGAATAATTGTTCTCATGCATAAATCTAGCCATATTACTCTTCTTAATCTTTTTTATTACTTTGCTGATTTATTCTTTTTTTACCACTGCAAAAATTGCGGGTCTGGACAAAAAAAAATAAAGAATAAAACTCATGTCAATATATGTGTGCATAGATACAGATACTTATGTGTGTATATGCATATATATACACATTTATATGTTTATGACAGTTACCTATATGATACCCTCAATCCTAACCTCTCTGTATCAGAGAGGAAATTGTGTTTCATTATCTTTTGTGCAGAACCAAGATTGTTCAGCATGCTATTTGTATAATAATAGCTAACATTTCTATAGTATTTTAAGGTTTCCAAAGCACTTTACCAAAATCACATTTTATCCTCACAGCAGCCCTGGGAGGTAGGTAACTGTTATTATTATACACACACGCGTGCGCACACGCGCACGCACACACACACACATACACCTATTATACCCATTTTACAGATGAAGAACCTGAAGTAGAGAGAGGTTAAGCGATTTACCCAGGGTCATTCAGGTCATAAGTGTCTGAAGCTGGATTTGATGTCCATAAGTGGGATATCACGTCTTCCCCACTCCGGGCCCAGCACTCTATCCACTGAATCACCTAGCTGCCTTGTTCTTCTGCTTCTGTTTACTTCATTCTACATCATTTAAGTCCCCCCATATTTCTCTGAATTCCTCATATTTGTCATTTCTTGTGGTTCAATACTATTCCATTATATTCATATGCCACAATTTATCCTGCATTTGCCAATAGATTGGAGCCCACTTTGTTCCCAGCCCCAAACATGTTATTGTGAATATTTTTGTATGTATAGGGAACTTTTCTGTCTTTGATCTTGTTGAGATATGTGTCCAATAGTGAGATAACTGGGCAGAATTCATATATGATTTAATGACTTTTCTTGAACAATTCCCAATTGTCTTCCAGAACAGTTACACCAACTTGCAGCTCCTCCAACAATGTATTAGTGTATGTATCTTCCTATAACCCCTCTAGTACTGATTATTTCCTTATTTTATCATCTCTACATGTTGAAGTATCATTATTGCTGATAATAGAGTTGTTTTAATGAATATTTCTCTTATTAATTATTTGGAACATTCTTTCATATTTGCACACATCCTCAGTGTACAGACCTCTATACATTTATTTTTAAAGAGATTTTATTGTAATATGGGTGGACATGACCTGTATTTGGATGAATTTCTTCTTTTTATTTTCCCACTCCTATGATTTCATTGATATGGAAGACTCTCCTTTTAGAAGATCTCTCTACCAATACATTGTCTTAGGCAGTTGCCTATGGAAACTAAGAGTAGGTGACTTGTTCATGTTCACACAGTCAGTGTGACTAAGAGGCAGGACTCAAACACGTCTTCTTGACTCCCAGATTGGCTCAGGCTCTTTACTTTGTATCCCTACTTGTATAACACCATTTGTAGTTACAACACAAATGTATGGTACATTTGGATGAATACTTAATAGCCATTAAATTTAACAAATAATTATTAAGCACAGATAGGGTATTGTGTACTTTAATAAGTTATGGGAGAGATACAAAATTGAGATAACACAGAGGCCCTGCTGTCATGAAGTAGAGGGATATGATATATACAGAAAGGTATAAAACACGATGCTGTGTGAGGTCCAGGGGAAGGAAAAGCTAAGAAAAATATGGAATGGTTCATTAATTTGAAAATTGTTTCATATAATAGCTAGAATTTATACAGTGCTTTAAAAAGTACTTGGCAAATATCTCATTTTGTCCTCACAACAACCCTCAGAAGGAGGGGCTATTATTATTACAATTTCCCTATATGAGGCTGGATTTGAATTCTTGTCTTGCTGACTCCCATCCAGCATTCTATCCACTGAGCTACCCAGATGCCTCTGTATTTGAGTATATATTGAGAGAGGCAGACCATAACTCTGTGTGTGTGTGTGTGTGTGTGAATATGGATTCAGTTCAACTTTCCGATATCATTTTTAGAAGGCAAGAATTTGAGTGTTGTAAAAATGAAATAATTTTATGATGAAATTTATCTTACATAGTATAATAACAATTAGTGATCACCTTAAAATAGGTGAGGAAGATAAAATTCCTATAATATTCACTATTTTTGTTTACTATCTGATGTTATCAAATGATGTGCTTCTATTATGCCCATGCACACAAAACTCTCTTACACTAAAATTTTTGGGGAAAATATTATTATTTGGAGATGAAATCATTAGCACATGGTAGACAAGTGTGAGTGACAATCTTTTCCTGCATTTATTGCCTCTATCACTAATATGACACTATACTGACTTACATTCTAGTCACTTGTGTGTCTGCCATCTCCCTGACTAGATTGTAGACTCCTGGAGGTCAGATACCTTGTCTCTTCCTTCCTTCCTTCCTTCCTTCCTTCCTTCCTTCCTTCCTTCCTTCCTTCCTTCCTTCCTTCCTTCCTTCCTTCCTACCTCCCTCCCTCCCTCCTTCCTTCCCTCCTTTCCTTCCTTCCTTCCTTCTTTCTTTCACCAGGCTATAAGTCAGGTGTTTAAAAAACACTTATTGAAAGAGTACTATAGTTTGTTTTAGATCAATGGAAAAAGGCACTTCTCACATACCTTATTCTAAGAAAGGATTTTTTTTGTTAGAAGAAAAAAACGTGACAGAGATTAAACCTTTAATAGAAAAAATATGGAGATAATTAACTGTTTTGTCTCTGGCTGAAGGCCAAGATTGTTTGGATTCGTATTTTATTTTTGTTCTGAGGAAGGAGTAATATTGGATTTAAGGTGCTAATTCAGCTAATAACTTTACCTGGATTACCTCAATTTAAAACTTTAATGGTAACAAGAAGTCAACAGGAAATAATTAAAGCTATAGAATTTTTTTTAAAGGCATTTGACAGATCCTTTTCAGTCATTATTCCAATTCAATCTGACCCAAAAGTTTCTTCCAAGTGCCTACTTTACGTAAGGCACTGGAATAAGGTGGGGATACAAACATAAAATAAAGAGTATGTGTGTGTTCACAAAACAAGTAAACTTAGCTTCTTTGTGTTAGAAATACTACTGAGGGGCAGCTAGATGGCATAGTGGATAGAGTGTTGAGTCTGGAGTCAGTAAGACCTGAGTTCAAATTGGGCCTCAGACACTTAGCTGTGTGTCTCCGGGCAAGTCACTTAACCTTTGTTTGCCTCAATTTCCTCATCAGTAAAATGGGAATAAATAATAGCACCTACCTCTGAGGGTTGTGATGAGGCTCCAATAAGGTAATGACTATAAAATGCTTAGCACTGTGTCTGGTACATAGGAAGGGCTATATAAATAGCAGTTAGCCATTACTTGATGAAAAAGCTATAAAGAAGATAAATTATTTTCCCAATCATAGTTCATTGGTACTGGATAATTTTATTTCACCATCTAGTTGCTTGTAATCAAAGTCATACTCTTGGGGCAAAATCCCCCCAAAATCTATTTAGTTCTTCATTGTGTGTATGTGCAAAGAAAAGCTTAATATGAAGTTGTTACTAAGTGGGAACGTTTGTGCTCTTTGCTGTAACGGCCTCTTATGTTGCCATTATTCTAAAAGGGGCATCTGAAGCTCGATGAAATGGAGGTTGTGTACATGTTATAACTTCTAAATGTGTGAAAATTAAATATCTCAAGGTTAATGGAAGCCAGGAAGAAAGTCTTATCCTTCTCCCCTCCTGTAATAACTGCAGTATCCCTGCTAGAATGTTGACCGACTGGTATTCAGCCGTAAGAATGCATAGCACAAATACGGTCCCTGTGGGTTTTAGTTTCGTTCAACAACATATCCTTGCTGCTGCTGCTGTTTGCTTTGTTCTTTACCTTCATTTGTCTTGCTTTTCACATGCCTAACAAACAGATCAGGTCCGGGGGAATGGAGGAAGCCGTGTTGGAGATCTTCTATGCCTCCATTTCTTTATGTTTCACAGATGGCTTCATTTCATCTTAAAAGCTAAGTCAGCACATCCTTCAGGCAAAGATTCCTGTTTCTGCACTGACCAAGGTTGGACTGAGTAGAGAGAGTCTTCTGTTTCTTGAAGTCGAACTTTATTTTCTCCTCCTTGCTATAAACATTTTCATCATCCCTATGGTGATATCAGCATCCTATCTACTGAAAGAACCTCAAAACCCCCAAATATTTACTTTTAGTTTTCCTATTGTGGAAAATTCATAGTGAAGTTAATTGAGCTTCTAAAGGCCTTATCTCTTTCTGGAGACACAACTCCCGTGCTATGTTGTATGACTCTCAGCTGAGACTATACTTCTGACTTTTTGAAACTAATTAATTGATGGACATTTAGCTTGCTGTATTGGCAAAAGGCAATAGCATAGGAAAATTATTTAGAGCCATAAGTAGCCTTTCTAAATGAAGCTATCCAACCAGCCAGAAAGTGCTGGTTACTCTACCTCCTTCACTCTGCCTATTTTGTATTGCTGTGCCTTTTCTGTAGACTCTGGCAAATAATAGATTTAATAGACTGGGCCATACATGAGTTCGGGAGCCAACTTTGTGGTAGCTATTCCACACATTAAAATACAGTTTATCAAATAACCCCTGCAGTTCAGTAACTTGTACTTTTATGGTCTGAGTCGATGTGAAATGAGCAGCTTGACTCTCCTACCTTTGGTTTGTCACCTTCTCTGTGATCATGTGTGTACCCTCCCTGAAGTGAAATATCAGATTTGTTCCACATCCTTGGCATCCATTGTATCTGTATTTCTTTCTTTTGTTTAATTTTCTTTTTTTTTTAAATTCTATTCTGCATAGTCTCTGCATTGACCTTCCTTCCAGAACTTGGTAACTCCATGGCCAAGAATATTATTACCTAGGAAAGTGACATAAACTTTGTTTTCACTTTAGCCATGTAGTTCTTAAGAATCCAATTAACAAAACTGACTTATTAAATTGTTCACCAGAAAATCTCACATTGCGTTTTAGAGGAACTTTAACAAATTCATTTGAAGGTTCTTTCCACATAGTGACTTTGTCTTATCATTATCATCATTGTTTACTTGATTTGGGAGACTCCTTAAGGATAGTCACTATAAATCTTAAACTTCATGTATTTGTCCTAGCACAGTGTTAGGTATGTAGTAAGTACATGGCAAATATTTGACTGAGTGATATAAGACTAAGTTTTAATTTTTTCTTATGGGTTTCACTTTTTGTTGGTTTCATTGTTATAAGTTTTATATTTGTTTATTTTTTGCGAGCCAGTGTATAATTCTCACTTGTGTAGGAATTAAAAAAGAAAATAAATATCCTTTCTAGTCTCTTCTCACAGATACAATCACAATATTATTAAAACTGCATTTAAATAGTATTCAAATATGTGCTTGTGTTTTGTTTTGTTTTGCCAGAGCGTTTAAAGTTCAGACTGGCATATTCTTACTTGTGTTTATGTTTGAGTGAGGGATATTATAAATATAATTTATGAATTTTAATTGAACAAAGAGAAAAATAAAGAGTTGCTGTTTATAAACCTCTTGTCTCTTACATGTAATGCTTTGAAGATTTGAGAGTTCTTCCAGTAGGGTCTTTGAAATTTATTATGACAAGCCTGATACTGATTCCCAAGCAAAATTATAGAAGGCATTGTTAAGGTTTGTGAGCATTTTAAAAAAAGACATTGATCAATGTGGATTTACCTTGAACTAGTCACACCAAATTAACTGCATTTCCTTTTTGAAAAAGATTTTATTGATCACGTGTGAGATCTGGATAGACATGATGTCTCTTGATTTCACTAGTCTTTGGCAATCTCTCACATTGTCTTTGTAGATCAAGACGTTCAAATGTAGTATAGAAATTAGCACTATTTGGTACATTTTAGGCTGGTTGACCAAATATTAAGATGGTGTTAACAAATTGATTGTTGCCAAACTAGTTTTTGTTTTGTTTTGCTTTTGCCTTTATGCATATCCCCAGTACTTAACACAGGCAGATAGTAGGTATATTCTAGTGTGAGAGACAGCTAGTTGGCTGACTGACTGACTTGTACTTCACCATTTTGGTGAGGGCCAGCTCTGGCAGTCTTGCCAATTCTGAGGGACCCAGGGAGGAGTGCCTTGAGACATTTGTAGGAACTTAAATCCTTTCTGAATAATCAAAACTGTTACTATATCACTCAGCTGTCCTAATTTCAGACAGAACAGGAAAGGTAGGGCAGGGACAAGACAAAGAATTGTTGAGGTCTGAGATTGTGTCAGTCTTAAACTTTATATCTTCCTTTCTGTTTAGAGCCATGCTTTACATGTGCCTAAGTGCTAGATTGTGTGGAAATGAAAACAGAATGAAATCTTTAGCAGGGGGCCACAGCGCCTTGTCCTTGGCATGCTCTCCCTCCCCCACCCTTTCTTTCTCTCTTCTCCCTCTTCTCTGTCTCTCTGTCTCTGTCTCTCTGTCTCTCTCTCTCTGTGTCTCTCTCTTTTTCTCTCCTTCCCTCCCTCCCTCTAGTTCTTCCCACCTTTTAATCCTATTTTTTCCCTTAAAGCATACATCTGTCCATGTAATCTTCTTTCACCTTCAATGAACTCCAGTGACTCCCTGTTCCCTCCAGGGTAAAATACATAATCTTACAGGAAAAAAATATTTTATTTGCATGGACAAATACTTGTTGTTGCCCAAACTTAACATTCTATCTCCTATCCCCATGCCTAGCTGTCCCTCATTTCTAGAATATACTCACTGCTTATCTCTTACTTTTGGAATCTTTAGTATCCTTTAGTACTGAGCTCGGGTGCTAGCTTGTGTGGAAAACCTTTCTTGTTCCCCTTAGTTATCTCTCCTCTCCTCTTCCTTCCTCAGACTTAGAACTGTGACTTTACATAGTTTATTATACCACACTTTGATGTTTTGTGTCTTCTTTGTTTGTTTTTTTTAATTGACCTTTGATTTCATTAGTACAGGGAATTTCCTGTAAAGAAACTCCCTTTATCAATGCAGAGGCATAGTTATTTTCAAGAATCCTAAAAGTGTCTAGGGCAGTCAATGATTATATGACTTACCCATGGTCACACTATATGACTTACTCATGGTCACACAGTCAAAATATGAAATGTGTGTCTGAAGTGGACCTTCAACCTGGGTCTTTTGAAATCAGAGGCTGGCTTGCCAAGGTGCTTCCCTTATACCATGCTACCCTCGCTAATAACAAAATTGGCTAAAAGTTAGTTTCTTCTGTAGTATGTCAGCTTTTTAATCATTGGAGAAATAGTTTAGAGTATTAATAATAGCATTAATGTTTATTGATGGTCTAAAAACTAGGTAATCCCTACCATCCTTGGCTGTTCTTTTCCACAGCTCCATTGCAAAAGCAGAAAGCAGCTGCACAGGACTGAGGGCCATTTGTATTTTTTTAAAGGGTTGCCATGGCCAAAGAATTCATTACCTTGCAGCCAAACTACTGGCAATGGGTCTCTATGTAGTTAGCTAGGTTCATAACTGAGCTTATAGTTGAAGCTTTTCTAGTTTGGTAGATCCTACCAGGACTTGCACAAGGCTGGCGTAGACTGAGAATACCCAGTTATCTCCATGAGGTCTTGAAATAAGACACTGCTGGAACTAAAGGGCATTTCAGAGCCCAATGCTCTATCCCTTGTGCTACCTAGATACCTCTAAAAACAACAATAATCATGATAACTAGGGTTTATATAGTGTTTTAAGATTTGCAAAGAGCATTATAAATATAGAGTATCTCATTATTAATAGTTTATGTGAATATATATATATATATATACATACATATGTGTGCATAAAAATCTTTTTTTTCCTTATAAAGATCTTGTGGGGGTAGGTACTATAAGTATTGTAATCCTCATTTTACAAATGGAGAAATAGGCTCAGAGTGACTTTTCCAGTGCCAAACCATCAGTAAGCCCTGAGCTAAGATCTGAACCTGTCTTCTGACTTTACCTCCAGTGCCCTTCCTACTACCACAGGATACCTTTCAAATATGTTGTCTTTTACAGCCGAGAGGCAGCTTAGTGTAGTGGGTAGAGAACTGACCTTGAAGTCAGGAAGACTTGTGTTCCAGTCTTGCCTCTGACTGGTTACTCGCTGGATAAGTCACTCCCTAATACGTAAATTGTAGGGAAGATACTGAAATGCCTTGGTAGATGGAGTTCTCAGTTCTACCCCATGAAACTTAAAGTCATCAAAGCTTAAAGTACCTCACAGTTAGTAATAAATTATCATGTCTGTGTAATAAAATATACAGTCTGATACATTACTATAAAGTTTCTAGCGGTCAATATTCATATTGTAAGCAAACAATTTTTGGTCAACTAACTAAGCAACTAGAGGAAACCCAGAAACTCCTTTGTATTGTAGGTTTGGAAATTCTAAAGTATCATTTGGGTGACCTTTAGCTTTTTTGTAGGAATGTATCTATACATGTGATTTCATTGGCACAGAGAAGTCCCAGGTGACAAAATTCCATGTACTATAGCAGATTTAATAATCCATCTGTAATTTATAGCCTTAGAGAGTTGCCTGGGGCTATAGAAAGGTTAAGTGACTTGCCCATTCTCAGACAATACATGTCAGTAACATGACTTCAAGTCAAGTCTTGCTGACTCCAAAGCCACCTCATTATCCACCATGCCCTGCTGCCTTTCTGAGCTTTTCTTTCTATTGTAAAAAATAGCTTCGTACCTCTGACAGTAACAGACACAATCTCAGAGTTTGAATTTATTTTATTTCTGGTTCATACAGCATCTATTTTTTCCTTATAAATTGTCATAATCTCTCTTCTCAGTGTGATGTACTTTTTGGCAACATGTTCACTAAAATCATTCCATGCTCATAAGCTTCATATGAGAATGATTTCTTTTTTTAAAAAAGAGTTACAATGCTTTGGCAAGAGTTTTTTACTTGGTCTTTATCTTATTACCAGTGGTACTGGTTAATTAAAAAAAAGGCTGTGTCTATATGATGCTTCACAACATCCAGTTAAAATGAACATTTTTAGGCCATCACAGAAGTTTGTTTGATTCTTTCCTTCATTTGCTCTTTATTCACTCATTGATTCAACAGGTATTTATGGAGTGTCTCTTTTATGCACAGCACTATGATAGTTATCAAAGGACACATTAAAAAACCATAGCCCATCAACTGCCATAGTCCTTTCTAGAAGCTGCATTCTAGTTAGGGAGATATGGTATACACATAGAAAACCATGAAAAGGCCATGTAGGGGCCATGCAAGGGATTGATTATCAAATGAATGATACAGACAAGAAGTGCTAAAGGGAAGAGAGATTAATACGCTTTTCACCTTTTGGGGATATTGGAACCTTTTTATTAGTCTAGTGAAATCTACAGACCCCTTCTATAGAATAATGTTTTTAAATGCACAAAATAAGATTCCTAGGGCTAGAAAGGAAATCAATTATATTGAAATACAATTACTAAAATATTTTTTGAAATATTTGTAGACCCCAAGTTAAGAATACTACAGCTACAGTGATCTAGGAAGGCTTCATGGAAGATGGAGGACTTAAACTGGACTTTGAAGAATAGGTGTTTCGTCTGTATGATACCAAACATGTAGAGAAATCACATTTGTCAGCATTTCAATTCCATTCACCTAATAAATGTTTAAGGACCTATTGTATGTAAAATACCAAGTGCCAGGCTTTTGAGATACAAAGATAAAAACGAATCTGTGTTTTCAAGGATCTTACACTCTTCTAGAAGATATGACATGTATAGATAAGTATTATACAGGGTAGAGAGAAAGGGGGCCATTGAGAGATCTGTCTGAGAGCTCTAGGAGCATTTCAGGAAAGCAGGGACATTAAGGAGGACCTGAGCCTGAGAATATATTAATTGAGATTTAATAATAGCTGAAATATTTTATGTGCACAAGAACAGAAAATATTTTAGGTAAATGGACAATTATAATAAGTGAGTATAATTCATCTACTTCTCACTCTTGAAGCCAAGTGAACTGAGGCTTGAAGGAAAATAAGGATTTGGAAAGGCAAAAGTAAGGAAGGTGAACCTTCCAGGCATTAAGGACACTATTTAGGAGATGACATGTCACTTTCAGAGAAGGCCAATTTTGTCTGGAACATCAATTTCAAGAAAAGAGATGATATGAAATAAGGCTGGAAAGATAGAGTGGCACTAGATTGTAGAGGGTCAATAATTCTAGGCTAAGGGTATTTGTATTTGAACCCATAGGTTATTGGAAACCACTAAAGATTTTTGAGGAGAGGAGAACCATAGTCATACATGATTCTTAGGAATATTATTTTGGCAACGATATTCAGAATGGCCTAGAAAAGAGCAAAAATGTAAATAAGGAGACCAGTTAGATGATTGCCGCAATAGTCCAGAGAGAGGTAGGTCATCAGGGCTTTACCTAAGGTGGTAGCTATGTGAGTTATAATGATGCCTCGTGTTTACATAGTACTCTCAGGTTTACAAAGTGTTTTACATTAATTATCCCATTTGATCCTCACAACAACCCTATCAAATCGGTACTGTTGTTATCCTCAGATTTATAGATGAGGAAAGTCAAGCATGGAGAGGTTGTGATTTGCCCACGTTATACATCTATTAAGTGTTTGATGCAGGATTTGAACCATGATTCTCCTAATGCCAAATCCAAGGCTTTATCTGTTACAAAGTGAGGAGATGCTTGTGGAGTTAGACTTGACAGTAAAAAGGCCACTGATTGATTGTGGGGAGCAAGAGGGAGAAAAGAATCAAAAGTGTGTCCAAAGTTATAAAACTGTGTAACTTGGAAGATGGATTGATTAAATTTTCATCCAAATGCTTTGCACTGTACAGATATAGATGTATCTAAAGCCCCATGATTGACACATCGAAGCTATGGGTAGTAATCTTCCTATAATCCTCTTCTGACGAGATAATCCTATCTAGGTTATTCCTTTTTTCTGACTCCTTAAGAATCATTCTGATTTGGTTCTATGGCAAGACACGTTACACTCATTAAACTTCAAGAGTGGGAAGTAGATAGCTTATACTGACTTATTATAATTCTCCATTTAACTAAAATATTTTCTGTTCTCATGCATATAAAATACTTCACCTATTATTAAACCTCAATTATTTTATTTCCTAGATAGATAATTATTTTTAAAGTCATTGTAATTGGTTGATTATAACATGAAGGTTTAAAGCATAAGTTTTTATATTTGTTGTCCTTATTTTCTGATTCAGTTAAATTAAGGATCATATGATTTAGAGCTGGAAGGAACCTTGAACACTATCTAGTACAAATCTTTTATATTACAGATGAGGGAACTGAGAGGTCCATAGAAATCAATCAATTAATTAATACATTTGTTAAGTGCTTACTATTTCCAGGCAATGTGCTAAGCCCTGAGGATACAAAAAGAGGCAAAAAACAGGCCCTACCCCAAGGAGCATCCAATCTGATGCTCAAGGCCATGTAACAATAGCAACAGTAACACTTATATAGTATTTACTGCATGCCAGATACTGTGCTAGGTGCTTTAGGAGGGATTGATTATTGTTATCCCCATTTTACAGATAAGGAAATTGAAGCAGACAGAGGTTTTGTCATTTAGCCCAGAGTCAAATAGGTAGTAAATGTCTGAGGTCATATTCGAATTCAGGTCTTCGTGAATTCAGGCCCTCCTGTGCTCTTTGCACTATGGCTCTGCTTAGCTGCCATGTAGAACTGGGAAAAACCCAAGCTTTCACCTTCAAATTTACCATTATTTCTACTATAACAGAGACAACATGGTACCATGAAAAGTTAATCTGGGCTTCAATTCCTTCTATTGAAAAATAAAGGAGTTGGACTACGGGGTTTCTAAAACGCATTCCAACTCCAGAATTAGGATCTTCTGACCATTATAGTTGCCTCCACCAGAGGTATCAAACTCACAACCCCCCACCTACCAAAATTCCTGAGCTGCTGGGAACCTGATTAAATTTAAGTGGGAAATTCTTTAATAAAATAAATTAAATTCAATAAAACATAGATAATATCAATTTGTGGCTTTTTAAGTCAATATGTGGCCTGCTGAAATCCATTTCTGTTTGAGTTTGACATCATTGGCCTATTTAGCCTTCTCACTCAGTACATTTTCTACTTATCTGGATAAAAAAACTGTTGTCCATTTTAATCTGAGAGATAGATATTACCCCTACTTTATATTTTTTCTTCCCTTGTGCCCCCTAAAGCAACTTCTTGATTTTGCTTCGTAGAGACAAAAATAAATTAATAATGAGTTATTGACAACCTTATCCATGAGACAGTGAAATATGAAAGGCCTTGTGGAGTAGGGGGCAGAGTTTTTGAGTTTATATCCTGCCTCAAAGCTGTGCAGACATGACCTGTGATTTCTCATCTATAAAAGGGGGATAAAAGCCATGTAAATATAAGCTGTTATTAGTCAGTAAAAATAAGAAGGATTTGTTAACTTAGTTGTGGCTTATTCTAACATTTAAATGATAAAGGTTTGGTTTTCAGCAGTGGCATGTTATTTTTGATACCCTAAAATTCTATAGGGGAAGGGACCACAAAAATTCACGCTACTTTTGTATGCCTGGCTTGTCTTAGAATCTCAGAATTGAAAGTACTTTTAGCCATACTTAGTCTATTTCTGACAAATTGCACAAATTCCTTCTGTAACATCCTAACCAATGGTCTTAAGGCATGTGAATTTAAAATGATCTCCTGAAAATAAAAAGCATCTACATTTTTAATTTTTAAGACATTGATAGGAAAAAATGTTTGCTAAATTGTCTTTATGCTTCAATTCAGTAAATATTTATCACTGTACATGAAGCACTGTGTTGTGCTGGGAAATATATTTATAATTAGACAGATATGGGCTCTTGCTTTAATCTTTTGCTGGTTTGGATTTGTGATGATGGTGATTGCTAGAGCTCTTTTTAAGGTAAGTTTCCTTTAAATCAGTACAGTGCTGCTTTTTAGGTCATCACAATGAAGCTTGCTCATGCAAGGGGGAAAAACATTTCAATCTAGAAATGACATTTTTTTCAACCCTAGTCTTTGAAATGTAAACTTTAAATGCATAATCATTTAGTTTAGTTCTTATTTTAAAGGAGTTAAAAGAAAACCAAATTCTGTCCCCTACCCCCTCTTGGCAAGCAAAAATCTTTATAGTAACACAAGTGAAAAAAAAAACCTGAAGGATGTGGCTTGCTCTCTGTTTGGATGATGCAGAATTGCTTTAAGCAGTAAGCTTACTGTTTTCAGACAGCATTAGCAGCATCAGCAATACAACTGTGTCAGCCCTCCTGAATACTGGATGCTTGTCATCGCACAAGGGGAAATGATCTACTGTATTTAGGATTTGTTCATTTGATAATGGCTTAAACAGATCCTGATGGACAGACCTGCTGTTTGATGCTTTCTTCACTAGCCCTGAAGATGCTGAGAGATAGAGATGGTTGTGATGTTCTTTTATAAGACAGGAAATGCAATCTTTGGGGGTTTCTGGAAATAGAAAGGTCATGCAGCCTGGAACCAGTGAACCATGCCAGTCTCTAAGTCATCAGGTATGACCTCATGGTTTATACTGATATTATTATAACGTAGGGTCTGTGTTTTTCTTTACCCAGTCTTAAGTCATCTAGGATGCATTAACTAATATTATTATCAGACTGGCCATAGGCTTTTGCAAGAGGAATATTTATAAGGGGGACAGAGAACCTTAACAGTATACATTTTTATAAATATGGTTTATGCTCTAGCTCTTGTTCAGGATGGGGATAGGGTGAAAAGGAATGCAAAATTATTTTGTGTTGAAATGTAGAGTTTGGGGGAGGTGCTGTATAGATTTTTCCAGATCAAACCTGGCTATAGCCAAGCTGCATTTTAAAAAAATTGGAATGTCAACAACATAATGATTGGATCAGGATGATAAAGAAATAGAAAGGCAACTCGTTATCTTAGAGTTATTAAGTAAAGAGGTAGATTTTCTTTGATTTTATATATAGGCATTTAAAAAGTAAAGATTCAAGCAACAAAAGTTTCTTCACAGTATTATTCTTTTTATCAATACCTAGGGCATAATAAAGATTTTTTTTTCAAATGTATATTGTAATAGCTGAACTGTTTCAAAAGCTCTGAGACTGAAAATGTAATTCAACTACTTTAGGATATGGAAAAAAAAACCCAAACATTGTTTCCATCCCTCAGATCTCTTTGAATGCTGATGCTTTAGGGGCTGTTAATGTAGATACCTGCTGTGACACTATTTTTAGATAAAAGCCGATTATAGACCTGTCTTTTAAAATGAAGGCTTGTGACATTGTAGCTTGTCTAGGATTTTTAACTTAGAAGAGTCAAGATTTGCCTGCTTTCATGTGGAAATTGAAAAATATATGTTTAAAATAGGTTTCTACAAATGACAGAACCTTCAGTGACCCAGGAAAGTAGTTCAGTATATCTGTTTTGTTCTGAAAGTCTGCTATTATTTCAAAACTATTTTGACACATGATACTGCCACACATGAAGTTCATCATGCTGCATCAGATCCTCATGGTAAAATATTTGCATAAGATACCATAGATGTTTTCGAAGCTCAGATGCTTATAGTGATGCATTTTGTTCCCTTTTCATATTACACATATTCCATTATTTTAGAATAGCTGCCTGAGGCCTCCTGACCCAGAAAATCTTTATTAAATGATCAGAGACAAAGTGTTTTAGCATTTCTCTACAAAAGTTCGTACTTCTGCAAAGGACTATAGAAGAATCTGAAGCCCTTAGAGTAAACTGATTCAGTTAAAAGGTTGGTCTGTCCTTTTTAATTAAAAACACATTGGAAAAAGTCTACTCACTGATATTGGCAATAATTTATAGGTTATTCAGCCTTCTTATCCAGCTTATACTCTTATTAATAGGGAAGGCTGCCATATTCTTAAGCTTGCCTAGTTTTGGAATGATTTGAATATACCTTTTAGTTGCTATAAAACCTGTTTAATCTGTTAGAATTTATTTCCAGTCTTTGCATGTATTAGTCACTATGAGTACATTCTGTTTCTTGGCATTGTCCTGGGATTCCTCTAAGTATTGGTTTCACGGCATTTTGTTGTTTTTCTCTGTCTGTGACCTTCTAAAAAGAATCAAATCACTCAAGGTTCTTTATTCTATTTCTTTGGTGGTAATTAAATGGGGACTTGTTGATTTGTTTTTTAAGCTGTAGAGGACAATTTTTTCAAAGTTCTTAGTTCATGTTAGGAATATGGGAGACATTCAATGTTATTGGATGGGCATTGCCATCCAAAAGTATGTTGAATTGTGAAACTACAGGCTGGCTACGATGTAGCAGACATTTGGAAAATAATCTCAGCCTTTCTCCCTATGATTCAAGATAACCTTGACCTTTTCAATCATGAAGCCTGCGGAAGTCTTCCCAGAAAAGGTAGGCCATGTTTTCAATGGCCTCTAACTATAAGATACAGTGTTGGAAACCCATTTAAAAAGTTTTATAAAGATTTTCTGAAGATAATAGCACATGAAGAATTATTTGATTAATTCTCTGTTGTATAGAATAAAGATATTCATCCACAGCATCCTTCCTTTTACCCAAACCCTTTTACCACTGTACAATCAATAGGAGACTCCAAAGAGTACTGGTTTTAGAATCAAAGGACTTGCTATCTCTGATCCTTTGGGCCAATTTTACTGCATATCTGAACCTCAGTTTCCTCATCTGTAAAATTAGGGGATTAGACTAGATGACTTCCAAAGTCTTCTCCACCACTAAATCTATGATTTTATGAATGTGTTATGTAGCCCTTTGTTCCACTGAAAAAATAATCAGGTTAACTAGTCCTTGTCAATGCACACACAAATTTAGATCATAGTAGCAAGATTAGAAGAGTGCTATAGAATGAAAACAAACAGGAAGATTGAGTTGAGCCCCCTACCAGAGGACAGGGACATATTCTCCTGCAACAACTTGTAGCTTAAATTAATTTTTGAGAAGTTACTGTGCCACCACAAGAGCAAAATAAGAAAAGAAGCACAGGCCTAGATGTTCAGGGTGAAGTTTAGTTGTACACAGTGCAAATTTTTTCTACTTTCAAATTTCTTGGCTTATATGTATATATTTATGAAAGTTTTATTTATGCCTTTAAAAAACAGACTTTTCCTCCCCATTAAAAACCCTCCCTTATAGCAAAGAAAAACAATTTAGCAAACCAGCTACTGTGCAACATTATGCACTCTTGATCCCTCCCAACTTTTCTGAAGAGAGAAGAAAGTTTTATCATTTGTCCACTGGGGCCAAGACTGGTCAGTATAGTCTCTGAATGCAGTTGCTTTTTACTGGTGTATTATTTACATTTTGGAAGTCTTTGCCTGTGTTGTCCTTCTGATCCTGCTTTCTTTGATCTGTAACAATTCATGAGTCTTACGGTATTTTGTTGAATTCTTCATATTTGTTATTTCTAATAGCTCAATTATATTCCATTACATAGCAAGTACCACAATTGGTTCAACTGTTCCTCAGCTGTCAGGCATTCACTTTGTTGCTAGTTTTGTTGTTGTTGTTAGCTTGGTCTTTATTTAGAGAAACATCAGGATGGTTTAAAACAGTGCAATCAAATACTTAATAACTTTGGTTAAACAATATTTGAAAAGTTTTCAGTGTGCATGCCATGGTATGGTTAACTGTAACAAATCAACTAAATTTTTTTTAAAAAAAACCATTTTTATTTACTCTACATTTAGTATTAAATCATTGATTGCATTCTACAAGTTTTGGTATCCATAAAACTTAGTTTGGATCCAAAAGAAGTTAAACCAGCCATAAAACATCACCTTTGTTGAAATAGGATGTTAATAAAAATGAAAATAATGACTCACATTGTTCTTCTAGCTATTGAGGCTCATTTCCAGTCAGTGTATCATTTACTGATATTAGTAATAGTGGGAAAAGATAGTAAGAACTTATAATTGGATTTTTAAAATTGGACCAAAATATTTTTGTACTTCTTTACTAGGATGATTAGATAGTGTTATGAACTGGTCTCTCATATTTTGAAGCTTATAAAGACTTGGTGTAAGGGGGCTAAAAAGAAGGAAGGAAAATGGAGGTGACGGCCCCACTATAACCTGCCTCGAACAGACCATATCTGAATTTTTGTTCTTAGTGCTGGGTTCCACCTTGTATGAAGACCATTGACAAATATAAAAACATTCCAAAAAAGGTGACCAAAGATGGTGAAGGGTTTCAAGATCATGCTCTCTGAGGATCAGTTTAGGGATTAAGAATATTTAGCCTAGAGAAGAGAAGACAAGACAAGAGGAACCTTCTTTTAGTATTTTAAGAGTTTTCCTGTAGAAGAGGGATGGGCCAGGGGTGGGGAACCTGTAGCCTCAAGGCCACATGTGGCCCCCAAGTCCTCAAGTGCAGCCCTTTGACTAAATCCAAACTTCACAGAACAAATCTCCTTAATAAAAGGATTTGTTCTATAAAACTTGGACTCAGTCAAAAGGCCATACCAAGGACCTAGAAGGCCACATGTGGCCTTGAGGCCTCAGGTTCCCCACCCTTGATAGGCTTATTCTGCTTGGCTCTATAAAGCATATTCAGGAGCAAGGATTTGGAAATTGCAAAAAGAATGATTTAGAACTGATGTAAGGAAAACTTCTATAGTGATACTAATCAAATCATACATCACCAAAAGGCATCTTTGTATAGAATGCAACAGCAGTGCCCAATTCCACTTAATTATATGTTAAGACTAAAGTTATAGAGCAAAATAAGTGAATGAATGAATGAATGAATAAAATCAGTGCAATAGTCCAGATATAATAACCAGTTATCACGTATCTGTCATGGTCATGATAGACCAAAACATCTTTTTTGGAAGTGAGGTATGACTTTATCCTAGTCGAAAAGAGATTTTCACGAGTTTTGCCCTTCAAATGAGACAATGAAAAAATATTTTTGTTCAAACAATTATTATGTTATAGAAAGGCATAAAGAAAGGAACAACTAGTTCTTGGTTCCTGTTTGTTAGGGTTTAATGTTTTATATCTCTGGCAATTAGAAATGTAAAAACATTTGCCTGCTTAAAATATCTTCCAGTGAACTCTTTGAGTATGTATGAGTAATTTGATATTTGGATGATATTTAAATGCAGAAGTCCCTAATTTTGTGGCATCATTGGATCCAAATACTGTTTTGTTGAGAAATCTTCTGAACTTGAAGCTTTTCCCCCAAGGGTACAGAATCAGTCAAGAAGACCTTAAGATTATAAACCCTGGAGTTCCCAGATTCGTAGATTTCTCAGCTCTCCAGTTCTTTGTTTACTTCTGGGAAAATAACATTGTAATGCATGCAGAAAGACATTGCCTGTATTGAAAATTCAGTCCCCAAGGTTGAATTCATTGGGGACTTTGAAGTTGAAGGTCAGATTGCTGAGACAGACTTTGTGCTGCATAGACAGAGTAGCGTGCAAAACAGTAATGAAATTCTTTATCCAAACCACTTGAGGTGGCATGACCCTTCCTCTCTACTGTGACCAAAAAGGACTCATACCTATGCTAACTTTCTCAGACTTCCTGATACAAACATCATACTCTCAAGCAGGCAACCTAACTTAGGTGGTGGTGGTGGTTGCTGTTTTTAAATTAGTCTTATGTGAAGGACAATCTAATAAGCTCATATTAATATGAGGAAAACTCAGACTACTGTGATGAAGCTTTGGGAATAAAAAAAATTCTCCTTCTCAAAAGCAAATGGAAACTGAGACTGTTATTCTTAGCCATGAATGTCATTTGAATATTCAACCGAAATTACAAATCTAAATGATAAAGCCTTGATCTAAACCATGGATGTGTATGTAAAGCAGTGTAAAATTCAGTACAAACATACTGTTAGCTAGACCTTGAAATCACCTAGCCTAAAGTATCACCTTAATCTTTTATGGGATGAGTCGAAGCCAGATAGATATCACCCAAATATAGATTACCTTAAGACTTTGTGACAGCTGGGCTATGACTCTTGGCATCTAATCCAGAAGAGTGTCATCTGTACATGGGACTTGTGAAGAATTTTGTATTTAATGCCTTTACTTCAATGCAACCTCATCCATATCAAGGATGAAAGTAGTGAGATCTATGGAATCATCCACAAGGAATGGACTGAAAATAGAAAGAGGATGATTTTCCTGCACCATGATTGAAGCTTCATGTTTTGTAGCTGGTGGTCTGACTTAGATTTGGGTTTTTTTGAACATTAGTCTTGTTTAAGGATAATCCAATGTGCTCATTTGAGTATTTAGATCATCATGGTGGAGCGTTTGGCCCAAAAGGGTCAAATAATTCCTAGGTTGCGGAATAAAATTTTGTATCATATACTGTTAAGTTCCCCACTTGGAATAAATACTTTCTACTGATTACAAATTGATTGTTGGCTGCAAGTTAATTTTGCCCATAAATGTCAGAAAATTGATTTTTTGTGTTTCAATATGGCAGAAGTTGCTAAAATTTGGGAACTGGGGAGATGAGTTAGAATCATAGACTATTCTTACTTAAAGGAGATTTAGATGTCTGTTTCAACAGTCTGGCTAGCAGCTTCTGTGGGGGTATAAGATCCACCCACAGCCAGCACCCAGAAAGCTGCCAACAGCACAGGTTCTTTTGATCTGCTTAACTAAGGAAAGCAAAGCGAAGGGGTTTGACAAGCTTACTTTAATTCAGCACGCAAATATCATTCACTTAGTTCAAGGGAAAAAGCCAGCACGCTGAACTTCAGAGCAAAATACAAACAAATTACAAACATCAACAGACAGACCTTGTCTGATTCAAATCCCAATACATAGTGACCAGAGTCCAACAAAGTCTCAGCATCCGGGTTTACAAGCTGGAGGGCTCCTTAGCTACAGCTGCCCGGAGTCTCCTCATCAACACCATCTCGAGAGCCCTGCCCAAATGGCTCTGTCCTCCCTTCTTATAGGGCTTCAGACGTCATCAAACGTCATCTGAATGACCAGAGCTTAGGCTCTGGTGATTGGTTCTTGAGTTGGCCCCTACCCTTAGGACCGTGGGAGGTTCACATCCACATAGATTAGGTTAACACCTAATAGGGCATGGCTCTAGAGTTAGCACCTCCCGTTAGCCAGCCCCACCTTGGGCCCCACCCCAGTCACCAATCCACACCCACATAGGCTTAGCACCTAATAGATAGGGCTTTGTGCCTGGGACTTAGCACCTAGTAAGACTCAATCAAAGACACTGAATTAATCAAAGGAAACAAAGGCCAAACTCTTCAAGGGCACTTGTTGAACTAAGTGCTAAGGAGCCCATTTTGCTTACCAACACAATGTCATTTTATCTAACCTCTTTATTTTACAGAGACAAGTGTGCCCCACCAAGTTAGCCTGGGGACTAGAACCCACCTATCTCCAAATGCCCAGGCCAGGACTCTTCACATTCTACCATGATGCCTCTGAGCTGCTTAATCTTTGGGCATCTTTCTGGATAATAACATAAATGAAAAACTGCGAATGAGTAAAGGAATGTACAATTTCAGAATGTATAGGCAGCATTGCCTAGTTAGTAGAAAGATAAAATATTGGGTTGACTAATTGTAAACCTGGTTTAGAGTCCCACCTCTTCTATTGCCTTCTAGGTCAACTCTTGACAATTCATTTAACCTCCTCTTATCTCAGTTTTCTCACCAGGGAATAGAAATAGGTAATAGTGCTTGCCTCTGAAGGATATTGTAAGGATTTGAAGCATTGATACCAAATTGTGTGAAATATAGAAGACCATCATAGTATCTTCATTTCAGGAGAGGGAAGTCTGAAACTCATGTCGGAGTGGTCTGCAACAGCCTTACACTTGCTTGAAGTGATCTAGAAAAAAAGTTATGCATTGGATGGGCATTAGACTAGGTTGGTCTAAGTTTCCTTATCTGTAGAAATGATGGGACTTGTACTAGATCAGGTGTTCTTAACCTTTTTGCATCATGGACCCCTTTGGCATTCTGGTGAACCCTTCTCAGAATCATGTTTTAAAGGCTTAAAACAAAGTACCTAGATTATAAATGAAATTCAACTATGCTGAAATATAATCATCAAAACATTTAAAAAACTAACTTATACACCCTAGGTTAAAAATCCTTGGAGATATTTCAGGTCCCTTTCAAATTTAAAATCTTTTGGCTTTTTCAATGTCCTTTTCAACTGTAATAATCTGATTCCATGATTCTAGTTCATGTAATCATAGATATAGATCTGAGAGAGACTTTAGGGTTCATCTAGTCAAACCTCCAATGTACAGGTGAAGAAATTGAGGCCCAGAGAGTCTATGTGAATTGCCCAATGTTGCACAGTTGTCAGAGGAAGGATTTCTTGACTCCTGGATCAGCATTTCTCTGTTGCACTGAATTGCCTCTTTGTTTCTCTACATAAGGAGGTATTCAGTAATGGTAGTCATCTCTAGGACAGGGTTGGGGTGGGGTGGATTTAGGAGGGAAGAAAATAAAAGGTAAAAAAATTATGTGATAAATTTATTATATATTTAAAAGGAATAGCAAGTTGTACATAATAGATTTGCAGTTTTATGTGCAATCATCTTTTTTATTTTACCATGTTTATGGAAATGCTTGTTTTATTCCACTTATTTAAAAATACATAATTAATTTTTTAAAAAGAAGTTAGGGCAATGAAGGTGAATACCCGCTGTGGATGTGCCATCATATTCAGCTTTGAGAGTATCTTAGTGGTCTAATCAGAATCAAGGACAGAAACATAATGACACAAGGATGCATTATATTTGATTTAATAGTGCAAAATAGTAAATTGGGTCTCAGCATTTTATTTTGAAAGAAACTTGTTATCAGAAGCTTATGATGAATATTACATGATTGGACCATTACAGCTTATAACACCTAAACTTTGCTTTTTTGTTTTCACAAAGCTGTTTTCCCATCAGAATCCCATGAAAATAAATTATGCCAGTGATTTTAATTGGATTTAATAGAATGAGAAAAAATTATATGCAAAATTGTACTTCCATGGGAAGAATAAAACTCTCATTTTGACTCATGAAAGAAGTACTGGTTTCCATTTAGATAGAATATATTTATTTCTGATTTACATGATAGACTTCAAATCCAGGTCCATATTCTTGCACCTTACCCAATTTCTTGTACCTCTTGTGAAAACCAGGCTCTAAGAAATCCCAAGGAGAAATGCCTCCATGTTGCTGCCCATCATGGATGTTAGACTAACTTTTTCAGCCTGTTAAGAGGAGGGCAGAGAACTTTAGTGGGGGTTGAGGAGAGGGGAAGGCAGAGTAATAGAAAATAATATCTCTTTTATAAAATTGGACTTTTACTCTGTACTAGTTTTCATTTAGATAGAATATATTTATTTCTGATTTACATGATAGACTTCAAATCCAGGTCCATATTCTTGCACCTTACCCAATTTCTTGTACCTCTTGTGAAAACCAGGCTCTAAGAAACCCCAAGGAGAAATGCCTCCATGTTGCTGCCCATCGTGGATATTAGACTAACTTTTTCAGCCTGTTAAGAGGAGGGAAGAGAACTTTAGTGGGGGTTGAAGAGGGGGAAGGCAGAGTAATAGAAAATAATATCCTTTTATACAGATGACCATTTGATGGTTCATTTTGTGGATACTGTCTTGTTAAGCACTTATAGCTACTGAAGCATCTCCATGGCAGGGACTGTTCTATTTCTGTCTTTGTGTTGCCAGCATCTGGACAGTGCCATGGACATAGTGAGCATTTAATAGGTGTTTGTTGAATTGAACCGACAAGCCCCACTCATATTAATAATGCTGTCACTGTGCATGGAAGTACGAATGAGGGAAACAGGAGAACTGCATATAGACCAATGCTTTATAGTGACTTTATTGAATCTAGACACAGGCCAAGAAAGTGAACTGTCTGAGAGAGGATCTCTTCTCATGTAACTAATACTGTTCCCCTTTGTCCTTACCCCTTTTTCCAGAACATGAGAGCCTTGAGTTACAGGGAAAAAAGGAACCTTACTTGGTTGCCCCCAGGTAGATGGGATGATATTTGTGGATAAAATATTCATTCAATTAATCAACAAGGATTTATAACACTATATGCCATGCACTCTGCTAAACACTGGGGATATGAAGAAAAATAGAAAATTATCTATGTACACAAGGAGCTTACATCCTAATGGAGGAAAATATGTATGTATATGTATGTATGTATATGTATATGTATGCATACACACATAGATACACATATGTCTATATAAATAGTAGATGCAAAACAACCTTTGAGTGGAAGGCACTAGTAGTACCTAGTAGGGGGTGACTGGGAAAGACTTCCTGCCTTTCAGGGTGGCGCTTGAGTTACGTCTTAAAGGAAGCCAAGGATTCTGAAAAGCAAAAGTAACGAAGAACACAGGAGACAACCAGCTAGTCCCAAGGCATGAAGATGATATATGGAGTGTCATGTGTGAGGAGCAGCAAATGGATCAATATGGCTGGACTATAGAATACATAGAAAGCTGTAATTACTCAGAAGTCTAGATAGATAGGAAGGGGTCAGCTTATAGAGAATTTTAAATGCCCAGCAAGGAAGTTTATATTTAAACCTAGAAGTGATGTAGATACTTTGGAGTTTGTTGAGTCAGGAGCTGGTATGGTTGGACCTGCCCTTTAGAGAAAACACTTTGACACCCATTCAATGATGGATGGCTCTAGTAAGGTCCTGCTTCCTGAATTGTTTATCACTGACATGAAAAGGGGTGTAAGAGCATATGGTACTGTGACTGGGTGGATGAAATACTGCCAAACATTTGGTGTATTTGATGCCCCCACCACGTGCTGCAAGACAGTCTTGCCAAGAGCATCAAACCCTCCTTAAGCAAATCTTGTAAACAATTTTCAGAGTCAAGTGCCCTCCTATATGTAAACAACATTTGTGGGTTCCTGATTCCTTGTGCTATTTAGGTAGATAATAGAAAACAAAGTAACTTCAGAGACTATGGGATTAAAAATAATACATAACATAGTCCTATGGTCACAATGCCTAGCTCTGCTTCTGCTAGTGGCGGAGAATGTCTAATTCCTTTTTCTCATGACAGCCGTCCAAATATTTGAAAAGAGTTGTTATGTTCCCTTTAAGTTTTCCCCTTTTCAGGCTAACATTGCCCTATTCCTTCAACAGGTTTTTATTTAAGACAGTTTTGAGCGCCCTTGTCATCCTGGTTACCTACATATGCCTCAGTTTTTCAAAGTTCCTCTTAAAACATGACATGCTGAATTGAACATAATTCTTCAGATATGGTCTAATCTTTATAATATAATGGGACTATTGCTTCTGTAGTTTTACATATTGGGCTTTCATTAATGTTGCCCAGCTCCTCCAGCAGGGTAGAGCAGGGGCTGAATGAAATAGCAACCTTTCACTGTTGACTGGTTGAACTTGAAGTTTACCAAAAATCCTAGGTCATGTTCATAAATACTCCTGGCTGGCCAGATCTCCCAGTTCATTTTTAATCCCAAGTGCAGAACTTGACACTTACTCCTATTAATTTTTGTTTCATTAAATCTGGCCCATTGTTCTTGTTTATTGAGCTCTTTTGGATCCTGAGTCTGTCCCCAGTATAGTCAAAGAAGACCTTTTGTCCTGAATGTTTTTCACATTTCTCATCTTATCCTGATCTTTAGCTCTAATGATGCTATTCACACAAGTCTTTTCCACTCTGCATTTTTCCTTGTTTGTTTGTGTTTTACCCTGCTTCCAACACCCATGTATGTCCTTTTAAAATCAAATGTGAGTTCTTTGGAGAACTCTTTGGAAATCACATTAAACTCTTGAGCTATCTCTGATTTTTCTTCCTCATTGGGATCATTCAAATTCATATCATTAGAATTTCATTCTTGAAAGCCTCTAACCCTTCTTTTATCTCCTTATTTTTCAAAATATCTACCCATGGGATTGTGCCTCTCTTCTCTGAACTTTTTGTTGATTTTTGTTTTAGCTACTCTGGAATATTCTTTGTGTATACTTAAAATAATTACTATCCTTCCTGTGTTTTTATTCATGAGTGTTGTCTTTTTTTTTGCTATGATTGGTATCAATTGCATTGATTTCTTTTTTATCTTAACTTTCCACTTTGAAGTTTGAAATGTATTTCCTTACAAAGTAACAGTAAAGGGCTGCATGGGCAGCCTTGTCTCCTTACCCTCATTATTTTAATTTTTTTCACAGTCCATCCACTGAGTCAGAGGATGCTGGTTTAGTTTTGCATCTTTCAGTGACTTTTTCACATCCTTTAATTTTTCACTATCTTGATAAGAAAATTATAATTTGTGCCATGAAATATGTGTATGTTTTCCTTTACCTAAACTTCAGACTCCATAACCTTCACTTTTTTCATGGCTTAATCATGCTGCTCATATTTGGAACTATGATACCTAGCCATAAATCATTCTTGTCTTCATCTTTGATTAGAACCCTGGTGCTAGCCTGTGCTCTGTCTAGGACTCATCCACTGCCCCTTTCCCATGAGATGGAAAGAATTCTCTAATAAGCTCCTGCCCCAAAATTCAGAGAATAATGGGACAACTTATCTGAACTGGAGGAGAGTAAAGAAAAAAGAAGCAGAAGATATACAAAATAAACACAATAATGTTAATGAAGACATCTGAACTCAGATTAGGTGCAATGACTGACATTGTTTCCAGAGCACAGTTGATGACATGCATCTCTCTCCTCTCTGTGGTAGTATTTGGAGATATGGGTTGGCTGGGGAGATTGCTGATGACAGATGTTGTATATTGTTTAACCCTCTTTCATTCTTAACAAGAGAGGGTTTGATTAGGTCGGAGCAGTTTGGGAAATAACTGCAATGGAAAAAACAGTAACAAAAGTCATCAATAAAAATTTAAAAGGTTAAAAAAACTTTTTAAAAAAACTATTTGCTGGAAAAAAATCACTTCTTTCCATTACACACAACTACTTATTGGTGCCATTAGTCTGCTAGTTTTCATACTATACCATGACCAATCTTTCCCTTTCTTGTATGCAAAGATGTGCTTCTAACACCACAATATTTCTAGTATATGCCTCTTTCTCTACAGTCATACCACCACAACACTAGTTTATCATTATCATCAACTCACACATTGCCCATAGCTGTTCTTTCAGCACCTCGGGGAGCCATCTTTTCTTAAGTAGAAAATGCTGTCGAAACTGCACTGTTTACCTATACAATGTCTAACAGTGCTTTTTCATCACTACCCCCAAAGTATTGTAATAGTCCCACGAAGGGAACAATGATGCTGACAGTCTGGAAAGCTAGTTACATAAGCTGGGGGCACTGACTTTCATGAGCTGCCTTAACCCTTGTAATATATAAGATCCCTAAATAGAAAAAGGCAAGCCTCTGGGAATCTACACTCAGATTCAACCCCAAATAGCTAGGATCTATACCTCAATAAGCCCTCAAACTATCTCTCTTGGTTCATGCATTCTCACCCTCCATACCCTCACTTTTACTCTTCTATCAAATAGTTATTCTCTTGGCAAATGAGATAATATCTGTAAATCAATTAATCAAAAACATTCATTAAGCACCTATTATGCTCCAGGCACAGTGCTAAAGCCTGAAAGATATTTGGCTCTGTGCCTGGCACATAGTAGGAGCTCAACAAATGTTTCCTTTCCTTATTTCATGTTACTATTTATTCTAGCCAAGAATATCCTTCTCTAGTTCTCTAGCAATTTCATGGTCCGAATGGGAGACAATGTTGTTCGATGGAAAGGGTGCTGAACTTGGAGTTCCAGGAGCTGAATTTGAAGTCTCTTAATTTCTCTGGACTGCAATTTCCATCTTCTTGAAATGTACTGGGAACTCTCCTAGATAACCTCTAGAGTTCCTTCCAGTCTGGGGGAGGCCACTCTCCTAAACACACCTATTCCACTCATTATCAACATCTGGAAAATGTCCTTGGGTATAACTAATGACTGGGAAGCCTTGAACTCCCTTTAACCTGAGCCACATCCTTTCTCTTTTCAAAGCCTAAACCTTATTGTTTCTTACCTCTACTTGCCTGTACTTGCCTTCTAATGGTGTTACTCAGCTCTGCTGTTTAACTGCCAAAATTATCCTTTTTTAAGATACAAGTTCAACCATGAAGAGCTCCCACATTCCAAAACCATCAGTGGCTCCATTTTGCCCTAAGACAAAATCCAAACTCCTTAGTCTTAATTTAAATTATTCCCCTTCACATACTCTAAGGTCCAGGCAAACTAGGTTGATGGACTTTCCCCAATCTTGTCATGTTTTCTCCTGCTTCTGTTCATTCATGCAGGTTCTTCAACATGTCTGTGATGTACTTCCTCCTCATCTCTGCTCTATAGTATCCTTACCTTTTTTCGTGGTTCGGCTCAGGTGCCACTTCTTCTGTGTAGCTTTTCCTGATCCCCTTGCCCCAACCCCAGGTGAATGTGTTATCTACTTCCTCAAATATTCCTAGAGCATTTTGTCTGGAACTCTCTTTTGCCCCGATCACTCCCTTCTTTATCTGTGTGCAAGTAGAATGTAAGACCATCGAGAGTAGAGGCAGTCATTTTTATCTTTGTATTCTCTGAATCTAACCCAGTTCCTTGCACATGGTAGGTTCTTAAGAAGTATTTGTTGTGACTAATGTGTAAATGTGTTTAATATGATTGTACATGTATAACCTATATAAAATTACATGCCATCATGGGGAGGGGGGAAGAGACAGAGGGGGGAAAGTTTAAACTCATAATCTTATGAAGTGAATGTTGAAAACTAAAAATAAATAAATAAATTTTAAAAATAAGTGTTTGTTGAATTAAAATGTGATAAAGAGATATAAATGGAGAAAAAACACAGAGAGAAAAGAGAATGGCTCAGGAGGGTCTGAATATGAGTTTCAGAGTGTACGTAGACCTTGAGTTACCAAAGTCCCATACATGTGAACAGTTCACAGGAAAGTCCTTCCATGGGGTGTGACTAGCTGGCCATAGTTACTCCTTTTGCCTGCCCTTCTGTTTTGCTACTTCTATCTGGGACTTCCATCCCTTTCTTCTTCCCCTTCCCCTGTACCACTGGAGACTGTACTGTTGCCTATAGTTTCTTCCCCTAGCTTTATTCTCCCCTCTGCTAACTGATTTTTACTTTACTTCCTCTTTCTGTCCTCCAAAGGGTCTTCAGTGGCAGGGTGTGGAAGGGAGAGGGGGGTTGGTATGCAACGGAACTTATCCCCATATGAATGAGATGTGAAAGCCTTCAGACTTTCCTTGTCACAGATGGCAATTTTATTCAAGTTGTTCTTAATGCTATTCCTACTACACTGAATTTTGCTCTTTGATTCTTGTCGTTCTCAATTCTATTTTTTCATGCATGCGTAAAGATGAAATAACACATTTGCTTTACATAATTAAATGAACCCAGTTTTGTCAGTAACACTCCCTCCCTAAATAGATAACTTAGAAAAGACTACCACTACGTTAATAAAATTGCATAAGGGAGGAGAGCAACTTGTTCTTTCAATGAACATTGATGGATACCTTCTAGGTGCAAAACAGTAGAATTTATTTTGTATAGTTTAAGCCATAGCCACAGTGTAGACATTATAATAAGACTGTTGAGTTAGAATAAGTAATGGAAAAGATGGGATTTGGTACAAAATGTATTCAAGGAAATTAGAAGGATTCTTCACTTATTTTTTCATACACTGCATTTATAACAGAGAATACAGTTAGACGTTAACTTGTAAAACCTTTGCATTTGTAGTGCAGTTTAATTTACATGGCACTAAAAACAACCTATCCAATCCTCAATTTCCTCATCTATGGAATGGAGATAAAAATGCTTGTATCACCTATCTCCCAGGGTGACTGTGAGTATAATGCTTTATAAACTGTAAAGTTCCCTGAAAAAAATGAACAATTATAATTGCTTGGTTTGAGCAAGTTAAAAGACTTGTTTATAGTTTCACGACAACTAAATATAGAGGCAGAATTCCAACTTTTACCTCCAAGTGCAATGCTTCTTACATTCTAGAATGCTGCCTCCCTGCTCGTAGACATATTTTTGAATGCTGCCATTAAGTCAAAATTTTTACATTTCTTTTCCTAGATTACATCATTTTCAAATGAAGGGTGAGGATAAGGTGAACAGCAAACCATAAGACCGAAATCCAGCATGTTGTCATCAGTTGATGAATGAAATAGCATCAGCATGTGACCACAGATTTTAGTGCAGAGTTGAAAAATACTGTGGTTTTCTGAGAATCTCTGGTTAGAGAAATAGCAAAAACATTTAACAAAATGGTTTTCAGTTGGCTATCATGTTTTTCGAGTTACAATTATTTCAATTAACTTTAATAACAATTAATCAGGAACTTTTGAAAATTTTTTTCAACTTTGAGGTGACCTTAATCAATGTATCTTTGTATTTCCACTTTCCCATAACATAACAGTGGACAACATTTTGTTTGAAATAGATAAGGCATTATAGATAGATAGATGGATACATAGATAGATAGATATAGATAGAAATAGAAAATACTTTTTAAATAAAATTTTTGAAGTCTCAAGCATGGACAGGACCTAGTGATTATGTAGAATCATAGGCACACTTTTTGAAGTTCTGACCATTCTTTTTTACAAAGATATCCATAGGAATGCCTAGTTATCAGGTGACTCCATTTCTTTCCTCTATAGTCACTGTGAATCTTTACCCTAGACAGCCATCTGAAAATGAAAAAATACTAACCTAGGGGTCAGAATTTCAGCCCAGAAAGACAAGATGTGTAAATGAGGAGGTAGACAATCAGAGGTTATGGGCAAAATCTTTGAATACTATACCAACCTACTCCTCACCCTGGCACTGCCTACAAAAGCTGGGGAGTTGTGTGTTTTCTTTGATGACATTATATAGACTAGACTTGAAGGTGACATAGAGAGAGCTATGTCAGACCCTCAGCAAGTTATTTCTCTCTGGACCTCAGTTTCCTCATTTGTCAAATGAGAGGATTGGATCTGATGATTCCTAAGGTGCCCTCTGGCTTTTGATTCTATAAGAACTTCTTCATGCTAGAGCAGTGTGACTTCTGGAATCTACTGCCTAGCGAGGCAGTGCGATACATTGGAAAGATCACTAGCTCTGAAGACAGAATGGAGAAGATCTGAGAACACGTAATCAAGGATTCAGCTATTCTTGATTGTGGTCTAGATCAGTGGTGTCAAACTCAAACAGAAATGGAGACCACTAACCCATATTTGAGGGTCCCTGCAGCCGCATATTGACTAAGAAAATCACATACCAACATAATCTATGTTCTATTGTATTTTTATTTTGCTAAGTATTTCCCAGGTACATTTTAATATGGTCAATGTGTTTGCCATCTCTGTTCTAGATTAATCATGCATGACCTTTGGTACTCTGTGTTCTCAAGACTTTAGAGAGTTTGAAACACAAGCTGCAATCTGAGATTTCCCAAGTAGGAGACACAACATAAACAAATAGAAGCAGAAACGAGGGAAGGACCCTTAGGACATTGCATGATTATAGATTGAGAGCTAAAAGGAACCTTGGCAGTCCTGTTGCTGTCTGTTCATCTCACAGTAGAGGAAACTGAGGCTTAGTGAGATTAAGTGGCTTGCCCCTAGGTCCTATAAGTAGTGAGGATTAGAGGCAGTATTTGAACTCAGAAGTAAGCGGCAGCAGTGACACCACAAATGTTGTAGACACTTAATAAGTGCTTGCTGAGTGAATGAATGAAGAATATCATCATCATGGTGGTATAGGAGATGTTCATGAGTATTTATCTCAGTTGGGGATCCTGATTTGGTTGCTTTAGTGTTTTAATATAGCATACGCAAGAATAGGAGAAAACAGTGTTGATATCTGTAGGTTAAGATTTGGTCTGGCACTGTTTACCTGAACTGTTTTAGCTATCCTGTCTAGATTTGTGTTGTCCACAAATTTGATATGCCTCATTAAAATCATCAGTGAAAGTATTGAGAATCTGATGCATTATCTCTGGGGTCCTTTCGATTTACAAAAGTGTTTGCTTATATTACTATACTCTTGCATATTAGTTAAAAGGTACGTATACATTCTCTTATACATTTATACATTTGGATAATACAAAAGTCTTCACGGGAAAAGAAATGTACTCCCTAATTGTACCTTCTAGAATTGCTTATGGATATCATTATGTCCACTATGGATATGTGAAAATAACTACTCTTATACATTTTCTTCTTCCAAATAAATGACTAGATATTGTAACATCATAGAAGTCATTTTAAAAAAAAACTATATTCACACTATCTCAGTTCCTGTGAAGGAGAAAAAAAATTGATGGCCATACTATCTTCATTCATCTGACAAAGTAGTTCAAGGAAAGAAAGAAATCTGGAATGAAAATGAATTGCTAACTCTTACTACGTGTCTGCTCTGGGTGGTAGGAAAAAGGCTAAAAAGATTATGAAATATCTATTAACAGTTTGACTTTTATGCCATAAAGATCCATGTTATCACTATTAGTAGGTAGTTCAAGAGAAAGAGTATTATATAGTTTACAGAAATAGTGAAATGAATTATTTGAAGTCAGTATCATACTATTCCTAGTTATTTTCACATGTCCATAGTGCACATAATGATATCCATAAGCAATTCTAGAAGGTACAATTAAGGAGTACATTTCTTTTCCCGTGAAGATTTTTTTATTATCCAAAGTGCAGGCCCACACATATATCATACTGTGTTCACTCAAGGACATTTCAAAGGACAGAACTGAGCAAGGAAACTTTAAGTGATTTCTTTGCTACAGCACTGGAGTATATCTGATTATAAAAAGACAGCTTGTTGAATCTTTTAACATAATCTTCTCCCAAGCATGTGGGGGGGGTACAAAGATTTAGCTCACTTATCATACATTTCTATTTCTTGGACCCAATTTACATATGTACAAAGATGAATCTAAAACACATTTACCAAAATATATTTAGAAAGTAAGCAATGCATGGATAAATGATACCTAGAACATAAAAAGTATTTGGATTGTGTGAACTGTATATAGCAAGTACTTAAAATGGTCGGGATGAAAATAGTGTTTAGTGTTTAAATAAGAGAAGGTCATAGTTTCAGTACTATTTTGGAGTTTGGGTCAGACAAAAGGTGAATTATACTTTGAACTGAAATGAGAAGAGGGAAGCTCAGTACTGTTTCTAATCTAGGGATTAGGAGTAACCACTTCCAGAAATGATTGGGCATTTTGTTAGAAGTATGCTTGTTAACCCAAATCAATCCCTTATAGATTGGGTTTCAGGCAGTTTAAGACAGTAAAGTGAAAAATTCAAAATATCTTTGGGCAGAACAGTTAATTTATTCAGCCATGCCTAGGAGATGAATGAATGAAGGAATGAAGGAAGGAATGAAAAAGTTTTAATTAAATGCTTACTGTGGCTCTGGGAATATAAGAAGAGCAAGAAGTCCCATAATGGATCTCATTTAACACATTGTTTTGTCCATCTCTTATATGTATCCTTGTATATTATTACGTATTATAGTTATCCATTTATGGTTCTTATTCCCCAACTAGTCTGTAAATTGCATGATTAGGGGCAGCAAGGTGAATAGTGTTGGGCCTGGAATCAGAAAGATTTGAGTTTAAATCCAGCCACAGATACTAGCTGTGTGATCCTGAGCAAGTGAATCTCTGCTTCATTTTCCTCAACTATGGATGGGGATAATAATAGCACCTACACCCTCCCCTCCCCGTCCCGGGGCCAGGATTTTTGCAAAGACCAAATGAGATAGGCACAATGTCTGGCACATAGTAGGTATTATATAGAATTGGAAGGAAAGGACCTTGTAGGTTATTTTTATTGAAAATGCTTCTTTAAATAGAAGAAAACTGAGTCTCAGAGAGATTGAATTGCTCAGAATAACAAGTGGCAAAGGAGGGACAGGATCTGAACCCAGGTCCATTGGCTCCAAATTCAGTATTCTTTCCATTGTATCAGCAAGGACAGCACTCAGGTGGCCTCTCTAGAATGTAACTGTCACCTTATTTTCTAATCATACAGTTCCTAGAGTAAACTGCCACATTTAGATTCCCAAATCTTAGTACCTAATGTGCCATAGGAAGTGACAAAGACTAAGATATGAATAGTAACTGATTAATATCAGTAGGAATACATAAAAGAATTGCATGCTGCAGGCAACAGTTTTGAGGGTATTCAGGAATCGATTCTCAGGATCTATGAAAGAAGGGAAGATTCTGAACAATGAGAAAAACTAATTGTCTGAAAGCTGACTTGAAGATGAAGAGAATTCAAGATTTCATTACGTTTATTGCTTTTTGGTTACAAAAAATAAAAATATTTGATTTAGTAAAACAAAATAGAGTCTTAAAAGATCTCCAATGAGTTACCTAATCATGTATTTATTAAATTCATGCAAGACTCCTGGATAGATGTACAACAAAGATAATTTTATTCAATAATTCTCTGGTTATTGGTATAAAGTTGGATTTAAAACAAGGAGATGCATCTTTACCAAAATGTTTATAACTGTCATGGAGAATGCCCAACATAAAATCCAAATTAAAGAGAGTTTCCTCACTACAGATCAACCAATCAACAAACATTTATTAAATGCTTTCTTTGTCCCTAGCCCAATGCTGAGCTTCAGGGATACAAAGCAAACGCAAAACTAGTACCAACCCTTAAGGAACTTACATTCCAAAGATGAGACAACATGTATATAAATAGGTACATATAAAATGCCTACAGCATAGATAGAAAGTAACCTTAGAGAAGAAGGCACATAGATGATGAAGTCCTCCACATAGTTGTATTCATAAAAGACATTGTGCTAATTGCATCAAACCCCAGAATATTACTGGGCCTCAATGATGATATCCACAAACACTTTAATGGAGTGTAGCCTAAACTTCCATATAGAAAAAACCTAACAAATAAAAAATGACCCTTTTACAAACTATGAAATGAAGCTGGATGAACATTGAGATGTCTTAGCATTGTGTATCTTGGACAGGAATAGTAGATGCATGGTTATTTGGGACCAGAATTGTATAGGATAAAGAGAGGCTGCATTGCACTTGAGAAACTATATAACACGTTCAATGATCCCAAGTTGCTTCCTAAAACAAAAACTTGGTTTTTTAAACCCCCAAATTTTTCTGGCCATGCTTTTTGACTGTGAATTAGGAAGTATCAGTTTCCAAAGAATCAAAACCTCAGGTGACCCAAAAGAGAGTTGAATGGTGAGCATAATTAAGCTATGCATATTGTCAACCATATTTATGCCACTGTAAAAGTTTGATGCAATTGCATTGATGCAATTTTTAAATTCACTCCAAAGCCACCCCTCTTCCTAACTTCCCTACTAATGTTAAGGGTCTCACCATGCTCCCAGTCATCCGGACTTGCCACCTAGTGTCACCCTTGACTCCTCACTCCCTCTCACACCACCCCCTCCCTTCTATATAATCTGTTGCCAAGGCTTGTAGATTTTACCTCCATAGCATCTCTAAAACCCCACCCTCCTTCTCTCTTCTGACACTGACACCACCCTGGTGGCAGGCCTTCATCACTTCATACCTGAACTGTTGCAATAGCCTCCTGCAAATCTTTCCTTACTCTAGACCGTGCTCCACTCAACTATCAAAGTGACCTTGCTAAAACACAAACAGGTCTGATCATGTCACGGCTCTGCTCATAAACTCCTGTGGCTCTCTATTGTCTCCAAGATCAAATACAAAATCATCTGTTTGGCATCCAAAGCCCTTCATAATCTAGCCTCCACATTTCTAGCCTTCTTACATCTTACACCCTCTCTCCCCTGCTCCTGCTCCTGCCCCAGCCTCAGCATGTTCTCTGTGATCCAGTTACACTGACTTCTTCTATCCTGTTTCTCAAACAGGACACCCCATCTCTTAACTTCGGTCATTTTCACTAGCTGCCCCTACACTTGGAATGTTCTTCCTCCTCATCTCTACCTCCTGATTTCCCTGGCTTCCTTCAAGCCCACCTAAAATCCCACATTCTATAGGAAGCCTTTTCCTGTTCATCTTAATTCTAGTACCTTCCCCTTATTATCTTCAATTTATCCTGTATATGTCTTTTCATATGTGGTTGTTTGCATATTGTTTTCCTCATTAGAGAGAGAGCTTCCTGAGAGAAGGTCTGTTATTTTGCCTTTATATTCTCAGCATTTGGCATAGTTACCTGGCACATAGTCAGTACTTAATAAATGTTTATTGACTGACTGATTAATTCACAAGGCATACAGTCATTTTTTGTTATATTCTGTTATTTTCAAAAATTTATTTCTGTTAAAATTATGTTTTTGCCTTTAAAGTACATGGGTAGGATTACAGCAATCCAGTTTCCAAATAAACATAAATTTACAAATGACCCATGTATACAAATGAATGACACTATCCAACTTCACCACCATGCTTTTCTTTCTCTGCCCTTTCCCCCTTATAACTGCTATGAGAGCAATTTTTTTGGAAAAAAATAACATTTAAAGAATCTGTGGATTCAGAAATGGAGAAAGGGAAGAAACTGTGGAACTCAGCAGTATCTTAAAGGAGCTGAACCCATGAACATACTCCTAGCCAGGGCCGATCTGTCTGCCTCTCTGTTCTGAAATATCTCCCCATACTGCTTACCTTTTACCTCTACTTATTTAACTAATGGGTCTACAATTCTACCCATTAGAGATTCTTCTGGGTTAATAAGTATTGTTTTGAAAAAAATAAAAGTCCTCTGGAAGTGTTAGGAACTATAAACTATTCACACATTAGAGTAATTTGGTTTAATCAAACTGCTTTACTCCTAACACCTGGTCTTGATGATTTCATCCAGAGAATGGATGTTTTTGTTGAGGGAGAGGGAGCGATACTTGAAAGTAGAATGTAAACATCTTAGGGGGTTAGATAAGGTACCAAAGAGGGAGGCTTAGTATGACTGGGTATGAATGGGAAAGGGATGTGTGGAGGTTGGAGAAATGTGCAGAAAGGTGGAGGAAGTAATATGCATTTATATATCCCCTACCATTTGCCGGTTACTTTACAAATATCTCATTTGATCTTCACAATAACCTTGGGAGGTAGGTGATGTTATCCCCATTTTACAATTGACTTGCCCAGAGTCACAAACTAGTAAGTGTCTGAGGCCACATTTGAACTCAGGTCTTCCTGACTCCAGGCCAGTATTCAATCTGTTGTGCCATCCAGCTGATAGGATGATTGCAAAAACAAATTCCTATTATTTAAAAATTGACAGGCAGTAGTTTTGCCTCCAAAAAAGGGGAAAGAAAGCTTTCCCCTCCCTTTCTCTTCCCTTCTCCATCCACATGGCACTGTTACCAGAGCTGACTATATTTCAGTTTTATTGTGAATTAAATGGACTTTTGTGGACTAACCTAACCCTCATATAAAACACTATTTCTATGGGGAAATATGTTCTGACTTCTAAACAATTGACTTACAAAAAATTTTTTGGAATACAGCTGGTTTCCATGGGTCACTTAACTTCTCTGTGCCTCAGTGTCTTCATCTGTAAAATTAAAGGATTAGACTAGATGGTTACTAAGACCCTTCCAGTCTTTGATTCTCCAATCCTACTATGTAAAAGGGATGGTGTGAGGTTCTGGAACATCAAAGATCAGACAGAACATAGTTCTTGCCCTCAAGAATCTTATGTCCTGCTGAGTGGATACAACATATACATATGAAGTAATCCGAGGAGTGAGAGAATGCTAACAATTCATTCATCAGGAAATGCCTCCAAGAAAAGGAATTGATAAGTGAATTGAGCCTTAAAGAAAGTTAAGCCTTTGAAGAGGTAAAAGTTGGAAAGAAATACCATCCAGGCGTGAAGGATGACAGCCTGTCCAAAGGCATGGAGGCCAGAATGAAGGAATATTGAGTTCTGGGAACAGCAAGTTGACTGGAATATAGAATGTGTGAAAGGGAATAATATGAAAGAGGCCTGAAAAGATAGGCCAGAGCCAGATTGTGAAGTCTTCTAAGTACCTGGCTAAGGAGTTTATATTTTATCTTAGAGGTGATAGGGAACCATCAAAGTTTGCAAAGATAGAAGGTGACATGATCACTCATGTGCTTGGTTTCAGTCTCAGCTTTGCCAAGAGCAGTAAGGTTTTGAATAAGTCACTTAATATCTCTGATCTCTAGTTTCCCTCATCAATAAAATGTGGAAGTTAGACTAGATGATCTCTGAGGTCCCTTTCACCTCAAATATTATATGATATCCTAGGAATACAGAAAAAGGAAAAAATAAGCCAGAAACTAGAGATTTAATGTGTTATAGTAAAAAGATTTAGTTATTAAGTAATAGTTGAAATTTGGGTTTCCAAGGATCAGAGAGAAAGAAAGGAACACCATGAGGAAAGACATAGAGGCCAGAACAAACATTGTGTGTGAACCAAGAGTTCATGTTGCAAAAATATTAATTTTTTCCCAAGTGAAACAGAAGGGGTGTACCTGAGATATATAAATAAATTTTATTGAAGTTGTGCATATTTTTTGGTTTTTAATAATAATCCTAGAGAAAAAGATTTACCTCAAACACTGAATTTTGGAGACAGAGGACATGGGCAAAGCACTACCCTTCTCTGTTTCTGCTTGTTCATTCCATAAATGAAGGCATTGGATTAAATGATCTTTAAGGTTCTTTCTAGATCTATGATCATGTGATCCTCCATTCCTTCAGGGATGGCATAGAAAATGATACTTTGTATCCATGCAATCCAATCTTCAAGGCTGTCATGAGAATTCTGAGATATATACATATACATACACATTTATATGTACATATATACATATATACTTAAGTACATGTGTACACACACTATATACATATGTATGTATGCATATATTCATTTTCCTTCTTTTTTTAACTTGGGTGATTTTAAGAAAATTTGCCATCATTTCTGATATTTTCGTATACAAATTAGTCCAGTTGCGAGGAGTTATCTTCAAGAGAGGCAAAGATAAGAGTGAGAGAAGCCTGTGTACGAGAGCAAGAAATCTGCTTCACATGACATTGATAGTTTGGTGCACTAAAATATTTATACAAATCGAAAACTAATGATCTAAAGCTAATGTGTGGTTGCTAACCCAAGACAAAAGGGTTATAACAATTCTGCTATTTGAAAAACTCCATTTTCCAGTGATTTTTTGGATTGTTAAAAATCTTAGAAAAATAACTTCCATCTTCCTTCTGACTTAAGCCTAGGTCTTTGCAACTATTACTGGCAATCCATATGCTGGCAATATCACTTCCTTTATTATTCAAGTCAAGAAACATTTACTGTTAGCAAACGTACAAGCTCTTTACTAAGTGCAAGATCCTCGTCATCCAAACAGTTTCCTCTTCTTCCTTTTTTACTTTACCATATAAGAAAAAATTGTGGCCCACAAATGAAAAGTAGAGATGTCTTTGGATAAATGGTATGCAAATCTCGTAAACACATTGCTTTAGGTTTCTCCTCTATTCTCTGTCCTATGTGTGGCACATAGGTGCTTAAAAATACTTGTTGGTTTACTGGTTGAATTGCGTTTTTTCAATTCCTTTTCTGTGTTTTGGGGGTAACAAAGTGTCCCTATGAGTAATTTGGCAGCTAAAATATAGCAGGTGCCTGATTATGTGGATTAACTTTCCAGAACTGGGAACAAGACCATGTTGTCTTTTTTTAACAAGACAGCAGCAGTATCTTGGATACTTGAACCATTTCCTCCATGTGAACATTTTGGGAGAATTGGTATCCTCTTCTTTCAAAAAAGTTCTTTCATATTTACTTATTGACCTTGTTTAATTCTACAGGAGAAAAAAAATCCTCATGCAAAAGTTTCTTTGAGGATGCATGCTGGGTTGGAATTTCTAGGATGCCATTTTTCATAGTGAATCTAAATAGTAATTTTTACTATTTAGATCACTATTAACAAAACATCAGAGTAGACCACACCACTCCATCAATCCTACCTCAGACTCCTCATTCATCCACCAAAAACTCAAGTCCTAAAGACAAGAAGAGCCCCTTCCCTCTGCCCCACACACTGCTATGCAGAGGAGGAAAAAACAGGAGCATTTTTTTTCTCTTTTCTAAAAGGTAATTTACCAGTCAGTCAGACACAGTATATAATAGCAAAGCTTCATTCACAGTATTTCACTGAGCTGCTTTTTTAAAAGCCCTGTCCATGGTTCTGAATCTAAGTAAACGCTTTAGAAAGTACATTTCCCTATCAAAAGCCATTTTGAGTATGCAGCTTTCCATGTATCCCTTTCCCCTACCCCCCCCCCCAACTCCATCCTTCAGTCTTTTATTATAATTTCCTTAAAAGTAAGGGTTTCCCTTCATTGAAATTATATAAATGAATGCTGGGTGATCACTTGCATGACATGTTGTAGATGGGATCCTTGTTTAGGTACAGACTGAAATAGATTGCATCTGAAGTCCTTTCCAATTCTGAAAGTCTTTGATTCCAGGAAATGAATTTGAATTGAACAAGGAAGTAATAGGATCAAAATAATGTTAGGAAGATTGTTAACCTCAGTAACAACTATGAAATAACTTTAGAGGAATGAGCAGTAAGACTCAGCCAGATACCATTAATGCATCCTTTAAATATGCCACAAGCAGCCATGAAAGTTAAATCACTTTCTAAAGAGCCTTACACCTAATGGTTAGTTTAGTTTCTTGGTTGAATTTGTATCCATGTATATGGATATTTCACCCAACAGTCTGACAGTCTACTTTCCTAACAGTAATACAACTATGAATTCTGCATGAGTGTTCACTTGCCACTTGGTTATTTTTTTCTTCCTAAAGTACTATCAGTGAGAGAACTATTTTCATGATATTTTGCGTGTATGAAACTGCTGTTCTAGAAAGAATAAAACAATGCATCAAAAGAGGATGCCCAAATGTTGTGATTGGCAAGGACTTAGAAAGAGAAATGGTGATTCAATCCAATTCATTGAACATTTATTAAGTACCTGCTATGCAAAAAGTACTATGTTCTTTGGATGCTGGACATACAAAGATAAAAAAGAGTTTCTATTCTCAAGAATCTTACATTCTAATCAGGATACAATATGTATGCAGATAGCTAAATACAAGATAATTTGAAAGGGGAGAGAGCACTATAACTAGGGATACTAGAAAAGGTGTACTGTACGAGATTTAACTGAGCTGAGACTTGAGGGATGGTAGGTAACCTAAGGTGGTGGAAGTGAGAAGGGTGTACATTCCAGGTAAAGTGGGGTTTATTTTGTGTGAAGGCGTGGAGGCAGGAGATAAAATGGGAAATTTTGGAAACATTAAGTAGGTTGCTTTGATTGAAATATGAAGTATACAAGAATCATGGGGTAAAAGTCTGGAAAAGACTGGAGTCTACAGCTGGATATGATCACTAAGAGCCAGAATGTCTTCATCAAAAATAATTATTCAAGATTTACCTCATTTCCTGACAGAAATACTAGACTGCTAAATCAGGGTAATAGAAGGCTGTGGACATAGTTAGCTACACCTTATCAAAAAATTTGATAAAATCTGCCATTATTCTTTTGGATAGGATCTAGAGATATGGAGTTAGATGATAGCACAGTTATATATTTCCAGAACTGGTTGAAAAACTGTATCCAAAGAGTTATCATTAATAATTCAACGTCAACTTTGAGGTAGGTTGCTAGTAGAGTGCCTCAGGACCCTGTCATGTTTAACATTAATTATTTTGATGAAGGCATATGCCACCCTTATCAGATTTTAAAATGACACAAATCTAAGAGGGCTAGCCAACATTATGGATGACCTATGATCCAAAACAGTCTTGAGGGACTAGAAGAGTGGGTTGAATCTAAGCTGAACTTTGATACAGATAAATATGAAATCACATAACTTCTCAAGTGTATGGTGGAGAGGCATGGCTAGATGATAATTTAAGTGAAAAATATGTGGAGGTTTTAGTGGACTTCAAGCTAAACATGCATCAAAAATATAAGCTGACAAATCATAAGTATTGTGCCAAGGACACAGGAGGTAGCCATCCTACTGTACTGTGCCTAGTCAGACAACATCCAGATTCTTTTTTTTTAGCTTTAAACACCACATTTCAAGGAAAAAGTGTGCCATATTGGAAAGAGCATTGCATGTGGAGTCAAAGGTTTTGGGTTTAAATCTCAGCTGTGCTATTGACTCTCTGCAAATAACTTCACTCTAGACCTCAGTTTCCAGTTCTTTAAAATAAGAGGAATGGCTAAGCAATAATTGCTAAGGATCATTCAGACTTCATCAATGATGCTGTGACAAGTCGGAACACATTCAGAGGAAAATGACGCAGTTGGTGAAGGGACTAGAGACTAAATCATATGAGGAAGGTCTGATGGTAAGGAGACTATAAAGGACAGTTTTCTCAGATGTTAGAAATTTTAAATGTTGGGCTTGAGCAACTCAACACCTAAGCAGTCTATGGATCCTTTGGAACAAACTATACACAATGAGCCAGTGGTTGCCATTACATGAGAAAAAAATAATATTAGTAAGTCAATCAAGAAGCATCTATTAAGTACTCACAAGGTAACACACACTGTTAGGCTCTGGGGATAAAAAGATAAAGCTGAAATAATCCATTCCCTAAAAGAGCTTCTGAAACATGCTCTCCATTACAGATATGTGACAGATTTATGTGCAGAATGAGATACATATATTTTTGTATACAGTCATTAAAGGAATTAGTTTTGCTTGACTCTGCATGTTTGTTACAAGAAATTTGTTTTTCCCCACTGGAGTAAGAGGTGGGAGGGAATAAAAAACTACATTTTTAATTAAAAAAACAGAAAAGTGGGGGTTTCTACAAATGTTGCATGTACTTTCAGGTAAGGTCACTACTATTTTATTTTACTGTTTCACTTTGTGAAACAGTCTCTTATGAAGTGGGAATAATCATAAACATTTGTAATATAACAAAACACATCCATACAACTTAAAAATAAATTTTAAAATTAATAACATTAAAAATTCATAGGATTGCAAACAAAACTAAAAGTTCTTGAAGTTAAAGATGTAATTTTCCAATCTAAAAAAGAGAGCTTATAATCCAGCAGTATGTACATATGGAGAGGTATATTAAATTGATGCAAAATGGATATAGGATTATTTTTGAAGGAAGGCTGTTCATGACTTGCAGGAATCTAGAGATTCTAAGCAGGGAAGATGAGGAGGGAGGCCAGGAATTCCAGACATGGGAAACATCTAGTGCAAAGAAATGGAGAGGGGAGTTGGAACTCACATATGAGAGAATACGCTGTGTGACTAGGTATTGGATTGTAGTGTTGAGAAGAGGAGCAATATACACCAGGCTAGAAAACTAAATTGGGGCCAGATTGTGAAGCATTTTAAATACTAAACAAATGAATTAATATTTGATCTTCAAGGTAATAGGCAGTTGTTAAAGTTTATTGAGTAATGGAGTGATATGATTATGTATTAAGAAAACCACTTTGTCAGGTGCATAAGGAGAGACTTAAGGCAAGAAACCAATTAGGAAGGTTATTACAATAGTCCAGACAAGAGTGATAAGGGTGTGAACCTCGGTAGTGGTAGTGTGAGTGGAGAGAAAAGGGCACATATGAGAGATGTGGAGTTAGAAATGACATTTTACCAGTGATTGTATATGTGAGATGAGTGAGAGTAGAGTCAAGGATGTCATTGAGGTTGCTAACCTAGGTGACTATGAAGTATTGTGGCATCTTCAACAGGAATAATGAAGTTTTGAAGCAGGGTGGGTTTTGGAGTAGTGGGGAAAGATAATGAGTTCTGTTGAGTTTGAGATGCCCAGAGGACATAAAGTTGAAAACATTTGATTGGTTGTTGGTGATACAAAATGGTAGCTCAGGAATGAGACTAGGATTGCATATGTAGAGAGGCAGTCGTCAGCATAGAAATGATAATGAAACCCATGAGAACATGGTGACTAATGAGGTCTCTGAGAAAGAGATAAACAGAGAGATAGGCAGGCAGGCAGACACAGACAGAGACAGAGAGACCGAAAAAGTGTGGAGAGAAAAAGATAAGGTGCTGGACAGAACCTTGGGGTACAACTATAGGTAAGAAGCATAATATCCAGACAAGGAGACTAAGACAAGCAGTCAAATAGGTAGGAAAAAATATAAGCTAATCCTCACTACCATAAAATCAGATATAATTTCTGATATCAGTGTCTTTGAACTCAAATATAATATAATCTATAATATTTATAATATTTTAGTGATTAAAATTAATATGATGTCTTACAGAGGTCACTAGGCAGCTAATTTTTGCTATTATGATTTGGGGTCAATAAAAATTACTGACATTGAAGAAAATATAGCAACACAACTGAATTATTTTGGCTTCCAAAAAGTCATGTATTTGGTACAAATATCCTCTACTTTTATGGAAACACTTTTCTTACTTTGAGTTATGGGAATCCCCCCTGCCAACATTGAACTACCAGCATGGGCAGAAGCTATTTGCTAGCAAAATTTAATACATACAGCAAACTATCTTGGCCTCACATAGTGTTAATGAGGTCATGGATGAGGACTGCATCCTCAAGCAGGCCAACTGGCTTTGCACAAATAATTGTTCCAAGTCCACAGACTGTACTTCAGTCCTAGTAAGCCATGACATAAAAGCATGACATTGTTCACAAGGGAAACTAGACTGGAAAGCATGCATGAATATCACCATTACTGGAAAAATAAAACCCTTCTTCTACTGAGAGTGGTCCAATAACATGTTTGCATATAGGCACAACACTTATTTTCTTGTAGGCACAAGAAATAAATGCTATTGCATAAGCTGAGTTGTTTAAAGAGCCTTGCACAAAGAAAACTTCAATGTTCCCTATAAGGAAACAAATAATAATAATAATTCATGTATATATAGATATGTGTATAGATACATGCATGCATACATGTATAATATGTTGTTTTAATGTTTACAGGGTATATTATCTACATTATTTCATCTGCAATAATAAATCATTTCTTCTCTCACATTTACAAATACTAATTTTGTAACTGCATTAAGAGACTGCTGTGGGTGAGTCATATTGAAACAGCCCTCCTTCTGACATCTGACATGGTTGCATGACTTAGCCTTCAGCATTCTGCCTGATAGCACCCCAGAGGGTATGATTACATTCTAGTGTGACACATATTTGATTGTCTTCCTGCAGAAATAAAAGGAATTAATTTTCTCTCTAAAGTTATCAAGATCAAACCTTGAAGAAACATGTATTAATCCAGGAGCTGGAGTATGTTATTGTTTCTTATAAATTAGTGTAGGAGGGAAAGATTCCAAACTGTATAAGGCCCTCACAGTCTTTGTTATGTTCTTGCTGTCACCTAGACTTTCAGTTTGACTGATGAAATCTAAAGAAATACTGCTGATGAGAACATCAGGAAATCCTTCGTTCATTTTCATAATCTCTCACTTGCATGTCATGTCTGATTCCTGTTCTCTCGGATTCCAAACCACTGGCATTGCCTCTGCTCAAATAGAACATATTGCAAAAAAGGACAAAAAGACCACTGGCAACATAGCATATTGTCCTTTGCTGACTTTTATTTTTGATGCCTGTGAAACACTGTATGGGCTCACCCAGGAGTAAAATCTGTCTATAATCTTTCCCAAATCACCAGTGGAAGCACTGATCTATAAAGAGCATGGAGCTCAAAACCATTATCATGATAATTTTAATCAATTAAAAAGCATTTTGTATTTGCCAAACAGGTCACAGTATTTATTCTTATTCAATAGTGTTGTCAATTGAGCCTTTTCTGCCTTAAAAAGAGCAAGAGCTTTAGAACCACTTTTAGCAGAGAGAAGGGAGTTTAAGAAAGTAAAAAGGTACAGTGTAAAGCATTGGATTTGAATTCTGGCTTTAGACCTTAGGCAAGTCATAAATTCTCAGGGATTCTATTCCTCATCTGTGTGTGTGTATATATATATATATATATACGTACTACCTACTTCACTTAGTAGTTGTGATGTTCAAATGAGATAAAGCATGTAAAGCATTTTGTAAAACATGCAGGGCTATTTTAATCCTTTTGCCTTTTGTTTAAAAACTGCTATACCATCCATTACAGTGCTAACTAGGCAATACCTGCTAAACCCGTAGTCAGGTTGGTTGGGTCCATGTGATATCGCTTTTGGTGAGCAGGGAACAAGCATTTTGGCAGTTAAAAGTTGGGATCTGATGCCTTGTTCAATTTAGTCTTGCTGAACAACACTCCCTTTATCTCTTTTTGGCTGGTGTTCAATACATATGATTGAGACAGCTCAAAAACATCACATCCTACAGTCCGACACTTTTCTGTCAGTGGAAGCTAATTTGGCATCAGCCACAAAGTCAGTTGGACATTGAAAGCATCTTACTCCATCATAGTAAGATATTACCAGGGATGGCCCTAAGCAAAATTGTGAAATAGGTTATTTGTTTCCAGTGCACCTTCATTCCCTTTTATATTCACACTCCTCACCCCCACCCCATTTTAATTTTATGCTCTCCCAGACAAGCAAGGCTTTAGGCCTTTCCCCATCTGTTTAAACTACTTCTCCCCACCTCCCTTCAGCACATTACCCAATGTCCTGTTTTTCAGGCCTTACATTTCTTCTCTCCTCCCAGCCCTTAACAAAAACCAAAATCTACAATTCCATCCTACTTATTCTTTCTGCTATTGACTCAATGCCACTAGGTGACTAGTTCAGCTAATCTGATGAACTGGTTTTGGCTGAGGTGTTAATGGCTGATGATACTTAATTTTTCACTTCCTTTCTCTCTATTTACATTTTAACTATCTTCGATGGGTGTTTACAATGAATTATTTTAAGAGGAATGAAAAGTGTGGGAATTTGAGATACCCTGCAGAGCAAATGAGAGAGATAATTTTAAGCAAGAAAGTTAATTTTTGGAGTCCCTCGGGTCACATCACATAGGAGGTTGCCTACCTTCTCTGCTTATAAGATCAACCCTAGATATAACAATACATTGGAACTCTTCAAAGGCTTCAAACCTTCTATCCAACCTACCACTCTATAAATCTTGGGAGATGACAACAGTTGACTTTTCTGAGGAAAGTTGAGGCCATATGAAAGGCTACATGGAAGTAACTTTGTCTTTGCATCTATGTTCTCATCTTTCCTATTGAAGCTTTCTTTTTCTAAGGATGATATCTGGGGTCTTTTGTATATCCAAGATCCTATTCTTTTGTCAACTCCTTAGGAATCTGACTCCCATGAGTGTCTTTCCCTTGTAGAGTTTCTTGAATCCCTTCCTTTATATTGTCTGACACAAGTGTTCCCCATCTTGTAGGGGAAAATGGGAAAATAATCATTTGACCCAATGGCATGTACAGTTTCTCATAATTCAGCTCATGTTTGTTTGGTGCCTAACAGTGCCAAACATTGTGTTAGGTACTAAGGAAATACAAAGAGGAAAAGGGCATGATCCTAGCCCACATGAATCTTATACTGGGGGCATGAGACATAAGCTCAAAAAGGTATAATACAATGAAAAATGAGACAAATACCATAGAACATGTATAAAATAAAGTGCTTTGTAAGTCTAGAGGAAGGAGAGGTTGCTTCCGGCTACAGGAATTATGTAGTGCTGTGTGGAAAAGACAACATTTGATCTGGGCATTGACGTATAGTTAGGGTTTCATCAGGCAGAGATTAATAGTGGGGTAACAAGGACAGCATAATAGGGAGATACTGGAGGCAGGTAGAGTTGGTAACTACCTATGGGTGAGAGGCATGAAGGCCTTGACCTAGGGTAGTGGCAGCAATGGGAATAGAAAGGAAGAAATAGATGCCCAAAATGTTTTAAAGGTCAAAATACAGACTTTGGCAACTTGTTGAAAAAAAGGGCAGGAGAAGGAGGAATCAAAGATATAAATGGGTAACTAGTAGTAGAATGTTGGTGCAATTAATACAAATAAGAATTTGGGGAGAGGAGTAGAATTTGGGAGAAACATAATGTGTTCATTTTGTAATATACTGAGTTTCAAATGCTAATAGGACATCCTGGTGGATGTGTTCTGCCCACTTGGAAGTGTGCTTCTGCAGGGTTCCATAGTCTCTGATTTGGTAGGATCCTGTGAACAATCATAGGTATCCCAGGAAAATAAAAGATTCAGAGGGTATTGTAAAGGAAAATGCTGTTGATTACCACCCAAACACATCAGTGTTTTCTGTTCCTAAGACTACAGTCAATTTGTAACTCAGCCCAGTAAACAATACTTCTTCAGAGACAGATCACATCATCATAGGAGTACACAAACACAGACACATGTACACCTGAGATGTACCCACCCTCCCGGAGCAGTTTGAAGTTTCCCTCCCCCCTAAAAAAATCTGTGCACCACCACTCCCCCTCCAGTTGACTGCTCTGTCTTATATATTATGGTGATATTTAGGAGAAATTTTGGGGTTCCAGTCCCAGTTCTGCCATTAGCTGGTGCTGTGTGACTATGGGAAAATTAATTCACTTCATTAGTCTTCAGATTCTAAATCTTTAAAATGGAGGGATTGGACTAGATGCTCCTTAAGTCCCTTTCTAGCTCTAACATTTTAGGAATGGCCAAAGATATAGGAAATATCATTGACCCAGTTCTCCCTTTCTTGATTTTTCTATTTCTGTTAATACCACTGTCACTCACCCAGTTAGCTCATTGTCTAATAAGGAGAATTTTTTAATTAATAAACTTCTTGGAACACTAGTCTATATTTGCTTACTCCATTTTTTTCACCATCTGTATTTCTCTCTTGGTTACTTAAAGTCTAGTTTTTGTCATAACCACTGTAGTGAAATCATTCTCCTAAAGGTTCCCAGTGATCACTGCCATGACAAATGTAAGGTCTTATTTTCAGGCCTGATTCTCTTTAATTTTTTTCTGTTGCATTTTGATACTATTTCCTATTCTTTTGCCAATCCTTCCACCCTGAAATTCTTTCTTTCTCATACTTATGTGATACTCTATTATACCAATGTGCTTCCTAGTTTTCTGACTGATCCTTCTTTAGTTCGTTGTGGACTCTCCTTTCTCATGACACTTAACTATGAACATTTACTGATTCCCAGTCCTTTGACCTACTCTATTTCTTGGTGAACTTACTTACTCACTTACCTTTGGCTATTACTACTTCTGTGAAGATAATTCCCAAAGCTTTACCTCCAATCCTCACATCTCAGCCTGGCTCACGTCCCATACCTGCACCTGCTTGTTACAAATTTACATGCATATATGTTGCTGTTACTTCCAACTTTACATGTCTAAAGCCAGTCTAACATTTTTGACCCAGTTCTCCCTTTCTTGATTTTTCTATTTCTGTTAATACCACTGTCACTCACCCAGTTAGCTCAGGCTAACCAGCAAGCCTTGGTCTTAACTCAGTAAGATCCACTTCAAATTTTAAGCTAACGCTGCTCCATCACTACCAGGATCCCAAATTTCAGATCCCCTTTGGAGAGAAGGCTGAATGTTTCTTTTCCCCTGCTACCGTGTGCCAAATAGAGCTAGCAGAAATCATAAAACTATGCCAGTTGATTCCACCAAAATTTATGTTATCTTCTCACTGAGTCCCTATTGTATCAAGACAAACATTTGTTATACACTAATTGATTCGCTCTCCTATTTTCCACAATGATTATTCCAAACATTTACCCACACCTCCTCCCCACGTACTTTCAGCTGAAGACCTTGCCTTATAGGTAACTAAGAAAAGTAAGGCCATTCCTTAAGAGCCCTCCTTTTTTAATACTGGAAAACTTTTTTATTGTAGGTAGAGTGGGATATGTGGAAACAGTTTAGATGATTCCAATTTTGTTGGTAACATTTAAAACATCGTAGTCTGGAGCAAATCAGACATAGGCCTTCTCTCCGTAAGACCGGATCAATGTGTTGACCCTGGCCACATCAATGTCATATAGTTTCTTTACTGCTTGCTTGATCTGATGCTTATTGGCCTTGACATCCACAATGAAGACTAGAGTGTTGTCCTCAATCTTCTTCATAGCAGACTCAGTAGGCAAGGGAAACTTAATGATTGAGAAGTGATCAAGCTTGTTTCTCCAAGGGGCATTTTTCCTAGGGCATTTGGGCTGCCTTCAAAGTCTTAATGTCTTGGGTCACCGGAAGGTGGGGGACATTCAGATCTTCTTTTTGTGGCTATGGACACACTTCAACATGGCCTTCTTGCCCTTCAAGGCCTTGGATTTGGCTTCTGTCTTGGTGGGGACAACGGCTTCCTTCTTCTCCTTTGGCACCATCTTGGGGGAAAGGCCTTAAGAGCCCTCCTTAACTCACAGCTCTCACACGTCTTCTACCATTATATCCTCCTTCACTCTAGCTTAGAAGATGTGGCTCTATTTCTAATCAAGATAAATCCTTCTGCGAGCCCCGTTGATACCACCGGTTCCTGTCTATCCCAACAGATTGTCCCCACTATCATCCTCACTCTCAGTTACCTTCATTTATCGCTTCATCTCACCTCATTCCCCATTTACTGGTTCTTTCCCTAGAGTCTACAAGCAGATGCTTATCTCCTCAATTTTCAAATCACGCATTTGATCCCACCTTCCCAGCTAGCTATCATCCTATAACTTTCTTCTCCTTTATGGCTAAACTCCTTGAAAAAGTGATCCATACAGTCTGCTTTTACTTCCATTCTCCTTGCTCAATTCTAAACCCTCCAGAGTCTGGTTTCTGACCTCATCATCCACCAGAACCTACCCTTTCCAGAGTTAGCAATGATCACTTAAGTGCTTAATCTAAAGACTTTTTGGCAATCCCTATTCTTCTTTACCTCTACAGAATTTGACACTTTTGATCATCTTCTGCTCCCAGATACTGTCTCCCCTCTAGGTTCGAATGTCACTGCTCTTTCCTGACTCTCCTCACACCTGTCTTATTGTTCCTCCCCAGTCTCCTTTGCCAAACCTTTATCCATGTTGTACCCACTAACTGCTTTGTCTTGGACTCTTTTATCTTTTAGTCTATATTATCCTTATGCAAATGATTCCCAGAACTATATATTCAGCCCTAGTCTTTCTGCCAAGCTATGCTTTCATGCCACAAAATGACTTGTAGACATCCCATAGGTATCTAAAACTCAACACATAAAAAATAAAATTTATTATCTATCCCCTAACTCCTGCCTTTTCCAAATTTCCTTATTGCAACTTAGGGTATAGTACTATCACCCTTCCAGTAACCCAGGCCCTCAACATTGGTGTCATCCTTGACTCTTCACTCCCACTAACTCCACACATCCAGTCTGTTGCCAAATTTTGTAGTTTCTACCTTTGGGATATATCTTACATATGTTCCCTTCTCTCCACTCAAACAGTCACTATCTTACTTCAGACACTTAGCAGCTCTTGCCTGAAGTTGCAAGAGCTTTCTAATTGATTTCTGCCTCCACTCTTTCCAAACTCTAATCCATCCTCTGCTCAGTTGCCAAGGTGATTTTTCTAAAACTTAGATTCTAAAACAAGATCGTGCCACATCCCCTGCTCAGTAAGTTCTAGTAGCTTCCTATTACCTCTAGGATCAAATATAAATTTCTCTGTTTGGCATTTAGAGCACTTTGTAACCTGTCCCTTCCTACTTTTCCAGTCTTCTTACACCTTATTTTGCTACATGCACTCTACATTCTACACTAGCCTACTCACTCTTTCTTGAACATGGCACTCCATCTTCTAACTCTGTTCCTTTGTGTTAGCTGTTCTTCATTCCTGGAATGTTTTTTTTTCTCCCCTCTCTCCACTTCTTAGCTTTCCTGTCTTCTTCCAAGACTTGACTCAAAACCAGCTTTCTGCAGGAGGCCTTTTCTGTTTTCTTCAGCTGTTAGTGCCTTCTCCTCTCAGATTACTTTCCATTGATTCTTAATATATCTTGTATGCAACTAATTATTTATATGTTATTTCCCCCACTAAAATATATACTCCATGCCCTAGGGCAGAAGCTGTTTTTGCCTTTCTTTGTATACCCAGTGCTTAGCACAGTGCCTGGCACAGAGTTAACATCTTTAAAATGCTTGTCATCTGACCTCCATTTTCCCTCCTAAATATAATTAACTCTTACATATTTAAAGAGGATTGACCATGAAACATCATAAGGGAATGTACATGGGAGAAATCAGAGGAGAGGAAGTGAACAAATAAAACAACAAATTATATTACGGTAACAAGTAAAAGGAACAGTAACTAAAGAAAATACAGTTTAAAGCTTCCCCAACATTTATCCTCTCTCCTTAACTCTCTCTTGCCTAAAATTTTTCTCATCTATTTGAGCCTTGATATGAATCCAGTTCTGGTTCTGTGGCCATAGAATTGCTGGTCAAAGCTGTTCTTTGCAGTCCTCTAGAATCTGGCTCTTCAGCCTTCAATTGGCTATGGGGATTTGGGCCTAGGTAGTGACTTCTCTCTGATATCAACATAGCTCAGTTGTCTCACTGTCTGACCCTCTGTACCACTAGCTATGACATAAAATAACCTATCGTGTTCACAACCCCATCCCCAAACTCCCAGTGAGAAACCACTTTCCTTTCTGGATCACAAAGCTACTGCTTTGGAATTTCAGGTCTTGTGACTCAACCTTTCTCAGGCTGTCTGGCCTAATTGGAATGGATCACTTTCTCATCTTACTACTTCTGTGTTCTGATTGACTCCTTGAAGTAAATTTTATAAACTATCTTTTAGTTGGTTTGCCCCTTGGTGGGACCTAGTTTCCTCTTCTACCCAACTCGTGTAGGCTGTAGCCACAGCATAGTCTTGCTTGTCCAAATTTCTCAGAATGAATGAATTAATGAATCAGAAAGCTTTGAGTGAGCTCCTACTAGGTGCCATGTACTGTACTAAGCTGGGGATGTAAAGACAAAGCAATTACAATCTCTAACCTCAAGGAACTTACATTCTAACAAGAGAGACGAATGACAAAGGCAGGGGTAGCCACAGTAGAGCCATAGGGGAGTATATTGACATACACCATCAGGGAATAAAGGCAGAGTTGATCTGATTGTGGTTCATGGATCTAGAACTTGGTAGGGGAGACAGATGGAGAAGGGAGATGAAGAAAAGTTACACATTGAGGAAATATTAGGAAAGTGTAACGCGCACGAGAATAGGTCCCAAGGCAGAAGTTTCTCCAGGTTGGCAAGGCAGTTGGCAAGGAAGAGATGGCCAGAGAGGAGGAAGAATGAATATATGTCTCTTGATTGTTCAGAGTTACTTTCATCAGGTGAAGTGACTTTCTAGATATGAACTTGTGTTCTTAAATGATCCTAATCTTTAGCTATCAATTGATGTGCTAAGCTGACAGACAGAATTATTCAGCCTGTGTAACTTTACTAGCTAAAGACCTAATCAGCTACCCAGTCCAGAGTCATGACTCATTGAACTTATTCAGTCCCCTCTCCGCTGAGGGCTGGTCACCAAAAGTATCATAATTACCAAAAAGAAGTCATTGGAGTAATGAGATATTATATTTTCCCTTCTGCCATAACTGGACACAAGGGCATTTTACCTACATCTTTTTTGGTAAGAGGGAGAAATAAATGTTTTCTACTTCATTTGGAATATATTAGAATAAATTTAGAAAAGAACTAAAAAACTTCAATATTTCCATGCTCTCTTATTCTGCGCAATCAGAAAACCTATTAAGGCAATTCATTACAGTGAACCTGAATTTGATAGTCATCTCTCCACTTCATATAATGTATTGTATTCTACCCACCCAAGAATTCCCATCCTCATCTTCCTTTAAGCACTTTTGAATCAAATGACCTTAAGGTTCTCAGAACTGAACAAAATAGTCAAAAAACTTCCCTCTAGGGTTTCTGTCTTAAGTGAAGTGAAATATCTACCCACAGATACATCTAGATACTTCTGTTCCAAGTGCATTGATGCAGACCATTCCTAGAACATTTTCTTTCCACATTTCTATATGTTGGATTCCTAATTTTCCTTGAAGGCCCAGTTCTTTCACTACCTCCTCTATGAGGTCTTCCCTGATTCCCTTGAGGGTCATCTGTCTCCTCAAATTCCTTCCTTCCTCCCTCCTTCTATCCCCCTTTTTGTTCTTTCTCTTTTCTTTCCTTTCTCTCTTTCTTTCCCTCTTCTTTTTCTTTTTTGGAGATTGGGTCACCCTCTCTTGCTCAGGCTAAAAGGACAATGGCCACTTTGATCAGCACAAAAACTCACCATATTGGTACTAGATTTACTGTGGATAGACAATAGTTTAGCACACTGGAGTTCAAGCAATGCGCTAACCTCAGTCTCCCCAGTTTCTGGAATGAACCAACTTCCATGGCTACTTAAATTTCCTAGACTGTTTCGTCTTTTTGTTGACTGTCCTCATATTCTCTACTTAATAGCATCCATATTGTATACATGCTATACCTTTCCCCACCATACTCCATTGGCCCATTAGACCAAAAGCACCTTGAAGTCAGGAATAATTCTATTGTTCATCTTTGCATCTCTAGTGCCTAGGACAGACATTTAATAAATACTTGTTGAAATGAATATAAATAATCATAGTTATAGTTTACCATTAGAACAGCATACTTCATCTTGAAGCAAAATAATGAGTTGTAGTTCACTGTTATTACTACTAATTGCTTTCAAGGGATTATTTTTCTATTTTCATTTTTAATAGCACTAGCATTCTCTAACCTCACCATAATATTAGCAGTTAATACTACTAATGATTTTTATATTTTGCTTGCTTAGTTCAAAATGTCATCTTGTTGTAGGAATTGTATCTGAAAGATAACATACAGGAAATTTTAAAAAATAAATAATTACTCTAATTGTTCTCTTCTATATTCCATCTGCTTCTAGATTATAGATGTCATAAGAGCAGGCTCCAAGCCTTATTTATTTAATGTCTAATAGTTATTAAAATTATTAGTAATAATATATTTTATATTATTAATAATTAATATGTGTACTTATTTGCTTATTAATTCCTGTTTCCTTAGAATAAACAATCCAGAATGCCTGTTTATCTTTAGCATCATTGAAAATGAGACATTTCTCCTGTGGATGTATTTGCAGGCAGCTTAGTTCCTTCTTTGTATGCCAGTAACTAATCATCAGATAGAGTACTTGTATTAAAGTAGATTCTTGAAGGTAAAATAACATATTTAACCTCTTTTTTTCTCCTTCATTCTGCAGAGAAATGATGAAGAAGCTGTTGTGGATAGGGGTGGAACTCGCTCGATCCTCAAAACACACTTTGAAAAGGAAGATTTAGAAGGTAAGAGTTTTCTTTCATTGAACAGCTTATTTGACTTGATTTCAAAATATTATATTTTAGGCAGAAATGTTATAGTAATCATTAAAAAGCATTGAATTGGGGGGGAAGTGGTTTCTTTAAGGAGTGTTGTAGCAACTAGAATGGGGGAAGTAGCTGGGGAGGCAGAGAGGTTCATAAGTATAAAGTTTGAAATAGCCTTTGAGTTCATCTAGAACAATTCCCTCACTTTCCATATGAGGAAAATGAGGCACAAAGCCCTTATTTGACTTGCCGAAGGTCACAAAGGTAGTCAGTGGCACAGGGAGGATTTGAACCCAGATTGCCTGATGCCAGCCTCAGCTCTCTTGCCACTCTATCACACTACCTCTGCTGTTTCACTTGGAAGCAGCAAGATGGGTTGGGTCAAGGTGATCTATTATTGATGGGAGTTGTTCGATGGAATTGGGATGGGTGAGACAGTCATCAGGGCTGCAATTATTGACAGTGCCCTAATCAGCTCTTCAGTGAAGCACATAAACACTAGCTAATGAATGAACCTGTAGTTTCTCTTAAATTAAGGTGCATTGCTATTACCACAACCAATCATCCATAGGATAAAACCAACCTGTCTCCTAGTCTCAACTGAATTCATATTCTCTCTTCATGGGTAACAATCAAAGGCTTGATGAATTCTGATTCTCAATGATAGGAGGAGCCAGTAGTGATGATAAAGGTGATTTTTTTTGCTACAATTCTAAAGGAAAAGTAGAAGATGTGAAGACACCAAAAGGTCATACTCTCTATTTTAAAGGGATAAAGAAGACAGGGTCTTTGCAATTCAAAAGAGGGATATATTAGATTGAGATGGTACACACACATGTGCCAGTGCATTTGCCACAGGGAAAAGGGCAGATGATTTGTGCATACTCTATATTTCATTGCATAGAATTTCATGGGGTAAGGACTTGGGCATTTTATTGGACTGCAAAATCATTCTGAGATATCAGTTTGATATGGTAACCAAAATAACTAATATTGGACATGTGGTTGTCATTGTCGTAGGAAGTCCTTTCATCAATGCAGCTTTATTGTAATCTACCTTAGAGAATTACCCGAGGTACTTAGGGGTTAAGGGCATTAAATTCTTAGGGTCATGTGGTATGGGACAGAGGCAGGATTTAAACTTGATCTTCCTGCCTCAAAGGTGTGCCCTCTATGCAGTATCCCACGTTATATCTCCTTCAGTCTTAGGCCATATTAATAGAAGAAAGAGAAAGTGGTAATTTAATTTAAATTCACTCAATTTAATTCAATATAACAAATATTTAAGTGCCTATTTTGCCCCAATTAACCGTCATTTGAAGTATGAAATGCAGTTCATCATGCCATATTTGGGAAGGGGTAGTGGCAAGCTGGAGCAAGTTTAAAGGAGGGTGAACAAAATGGGAGGGGACTAGAATCAATATTATTTTACAAATTGGTTGAAGCAATGGTTGAGGCAGCTTAAGTAGCTCAGTGGATGGAGCACTGTGCCTATGGTCAGGAAGACCTGAGTTCAAATACGGCCTCGAATCCTTACTAGCTGTGTGACTTTGAGAAAGACATTTAACCTCTGTTTGCCTTAATCCACCAGAGAGGGTAACGGCAAAAAAGTCCAGTATCAGTATCTTTCACCAAGAAAACACCATGGATAGTATGATCCACAGGGTCATGAAGAGTAGGATGTGACAATAACTGAACAACAACAGCAGCCCCAGCAGCAGCAGTAGCACCTGAAGCAATGGAGATATTTCATCTGTGAGAAAATATTGAAGGGAAACATGATTGCCGTTTTATGAAATTTTACAGTTGCCATGTGAAAGAGGAATTACACTTACTTCTTCTAACCCCAGAGGGCAATAATAAGTGCCTTTTATACCAAAGGATAAAATCATAGAATCTCAGAGTCTTGGAGACTGAAGGGATTTCAGAGGCTATCTAATCCAATCTTAATATACCTCTAACAAGAATTGAACATCTCTTAGAAGTGGTCATCCAGTCTCCACTTTAAAACCTCCATTGAGGGAGAACCTACTACCTCCCTAGTTTGATTTTGAATAGGTCTAATAATTGTGAAGTTTTGTTGTTGTTGTTTTATACCTTGAATTGGAGTCTTCCTCATTGTAGCTTCCATCTGATGCCTACCAAGACCGAGTGGTCAAGTCTCATCTCTATCTTATATGAAAGACTTTGAAACAGCAGAAAACAGTTATTATGCTCACCCTAAATCTTTTTTTTTCATAAGGCTGAGCATTACCAATTCTTTATATAACATGGTCTCCAATCCTGTTATCATCTGGTAGCTTACCTTTGGGTGCATTCTAGTTCTTCTGTGTATACAGAACTAAACAAAATATTCTAGATGTAGCCTATCAAGCTCGAGTCTATAAAATTCCTCATTCTGGGCTTAATACATTGTAGGGAAAACTTATATTTTGGGAGGAGAGGAGGCAACATGTTGCATTGCTGACTTACTTTGATGTTGCAGTCCATTAAAACATCCATATATTTTTCATTCAAACCATATTCTAGAATGTCTTCCCTCATTCTACACCTGTCAAGTTGATTTTTGAACCTGAGTAGAAATTTATATTTAATCTCTACTGAGGTTCATTTTATTAGATTCAGCCCCATTTTCTAGCCTGTCAGATCTTTTTGGATCCTGACTCTGCCATCCAATACATTGTTGTTGTTATTGGTCTTTCATTCTCAGAGAGGATCAATGATATCTCAAGGATAATGTCTTGACTTTTGCATGAATTGGATTTAAGTGAGGCAGAGCTGTGCAAAGTCCCTCAGCTTCGCTCTCTCCTCCAGAGTCATTGAAGTCCAATGGCAAGATAAAAGTCAAGACAATTGGCAATGGCCCAGGATGCTATCCCTCTAAAACCATCTTCAGTGGTCAGTTAATAGTTAGTGCTTAATAACTGATTAACTAATACCACTGCCAGAATCACAGAAGCAAAGAATTCAAGAGTTGGAAGGGATGTCAGTATCCATCCAGTCCAACCCTCACATAAAAGGAATCCTATCCTATTAGTATAGATAAGTGGCAAGCCAAAAGATCTCCAAGGAGATCCCAAAACTGAATCAGCCAACAAGCATTTGATCTTCCTGACCAGAGGAAAGACATGGAAGCCAAAGACAATATGGATTTAAAGTACAATCTTGTTTACAAAATATTTCTGAGGATGGCAGAATATTATAATCAGTAGGACCTTACAAAAGTGTAAAAATGAATTGAGCAGAAAATGGAGCAGGTAGGTGGATGTATAGACAGATATCTGTAGAAGAGGGAAAGAGTGAAAAACTTTGGGAGAGAGAGGAGGAGAGGAGAGGAGAGGAGAGCTTATTATGGATCATGGTAGCCACGCTATTTCACCTGAAGAATATTTGTAATGAAGCTCAAAGAAAGAAAATAAACAGATGCAAATGTAACTGATTTCCTGGCATTTCTATGGTTCAATCTTACCATTATTGACTATAATGGAACCACCAGACTTTGACTCAACCTCCTTAATACCTGTTATATAAGGGAGTGGCTATGACACTGAAGTAGATAAAGTTGGGATGAGCAGATGTACCTGAGCAAATATATAAGAAATATATATTGGAAAGAACACACTTTAATTGCATCCAAAGAACAGTTTTCAATATATCTCATCCAAAAGTATATTATTAAAGAATACAAAAGGTCACAAATAGTATTTTTATTTTTAAAAAGGATAATACAGAAGACATCAGCAGCTGTTAGCCCATATGCTTTTTTCTTATTGCAAGAAAATCTTATTGAAAATAATCTATGTGCATCCTAAGGGTATATACCCTTAGGATGCACATAGATTATGAAGAGTTCACTTGGGGCTTGAACCAATGGAAGAAATAACCATAATAATGAGATCACAGATCTATTAAGGTATTGAATGATAAGTATTGATAATTTAATATAAATTTTAATATTTTGAAAAAACAGAAGATAGTTAATTACTGCTTTTCTAAACTTTTATGCTTTTTTCTGGCTCATGTGATGTAAATAAATCTGCTAGCAATTGCTGGATATGACAGTGGACTTCACTGTGATCCATAGAAACCATAGCAAATAGATTTGAGAAGGTCTCTCTTTCCCCTGCTTTTGGTCCATGGTATTTAATTACTACTGAATTAAAAGGAAAATCTAGGGAATTAGATTAATTAATATTTTAGAATGGGAGAATAGTCACCTATAAAAGAGTCAGGGTCTTGGGTCAGGGCTTGCTAGATTTGTTACTCACTTCAGGGAATTAGTCACTTTTATAAGTGAACACTTACCATTAGGGTACCATTTCATAAACAACTTCTGTAGTACATAAAATGGTTCCTTGGTGAACTAAGGAGTTACCTCCAAGATGTTTAATGCATACTAAGCAATTAATTAATTCATCACAATGCATTCTAGTGAACAATTAACTCTGTTTAGATTTGAAGAAAGGCAATAAACATTAAGTGCTACTATGTGCCGGTCACTATGCTGAGCACTTTTATCAAATATTGCCTCATTTAATCCTCCCAACAACCCCGAGAGGTAGGTGCTGTTATTATCCCCATTTTAGAGTCACACAACCAATAAGTGTCTGAGGCTGGATTTGAACTCAGATCTTCCTGACTCCAGGCTTTAGTGGCATGGATCAAGTCAACAAGCTTTTGTTAAGCATTTACTGTGTGCCAGACACTATGCTAAACTCTGAAAATACAAATACAAGCAAAAGGAAAGATAGTCTCTGCCTTCAAAATGCTTCTATTCTAATGGGAAGGAAGTTGAAAAACAACAAAAAGCAGGATGGATAGGGGGAGCATGGTGGATAAAGAAGTCCAGAGAATCAGGAGGGTATATAGCTGACATGAGAAAAGGGGGTTCCAGACTAACAGGAGAAGTAGTGCTCAAGGTGGACGAATTTTCTAGGATAAGAAGCTTCCTGGGGCCTGGTGGAAAAAAGGAAAGGAGGAAGGGGATAAGCATTTTTTAAGCATCTACTATGTGCTAGTTAGTGTGCTAAGTTCTTTGCAAATCTCATTTTACTATCTCATTGATCAGAAAGAAGTCTGGAGAGTCAGGAGCTAAGCCTAGAAAGGAATAAATGTTAGTGTAGAGAACAAAATGACCATGAAGCTTGATCAGAGTCATTGAGCAGCATTGATACTCACCAGCTAATATTTAGGACTGAATGTGTTAGACTTCCCACTTCTTATCCAGGGTTATAGGGTGAGGAGATGTTGTTAAGGAGAAAACACTGAGAATATTCCAGAGGGGAATTATGATGCAGCTCAGTGTGCTTTCCAAGAGCAAGCTGGCATTGGGAAGTAGGTTGAGTTCATCTTTTATGCCTCCTACCTCCTACTCCTTTGTCCCATCTCCTCTTATCTCTTCTCCAGTAAGCTGTTTCACCTCTTCCCTTTCAAGAATGAGAATCTTCCTCATCCTACTCCCCCACACTGCACCAAAACTTGCTCTCTGAGCTTTCATTTACAACAAAATATTAATGAATAGTAATAGCTTTAAAGTATCTACATTAAAGGGAAAAAAGAATATAATTCTAAAATTGGGGTTTTAGAGATTAGTAAATATTCAGATGAAGATCTTTGTGAACACTGGACATTGGTCAAACCCCTAAAGTCATACCACAGAGTTTGCAATCCATACTCAGAGCCCATATGAACTGGATTCAATTTTGGAGGCTTCCGTATAATAGTAATTTTTTACTTCTACTTGCCTTGACCTTGCTCAAGCCTTGAAAGCATCTGAATTTGGCTTGTTTCTAGTTCTTTCCCATGTCAGACACTTACTAGCTCTGTGACCCTGGGCAAGCCACTTAATCTTCTTTGCCCCATTTTTTTTATCTGTAAAAGGAGCTGGAGAAGAAAATGGCAAACCACTCCAGTATCTTTGCCAAGAAAACTCCAGATGGGGTCACAAAGAGCTGGGCACAGTTGAAGAACTACTGAACAAAAGATGGCAGATCCTTTCCAGCTCTAGAGAACTGGTCTTATAGTCAGGAAGATCTCAGTTCACGTCCAGCCTAGCCATTTTATAGATATGGGAACTGAGGCCCAAGGGGATAAAATGACTTTTTCTGAAGTCACACAAGTAGTAAATTTCAGTAGTAGGATTCCAATCCAAGTCTTTCTAGTTTCAGTTCCCTTGCAAATATCAAGTTAACAAAATAATGAATAGGATTATAGAAAGAGGTTCATAATAGCTTCATGTCAGTAATTGTTATCAGAGCAATGTCACAGTGGGCACCACATTTCTGGCTTCATGAATTGCTATTGAAAATTTCAGGACAAGTCCAGGGCCAGCTGCCCTTCTCCTTCTTTCTGGCATTTGGACTCCCTTTGCTCTGTTGTCTGCTCCCAGCCTGTTCACTGTCTCAGACCCATAACTTGCTGCTGCTGCTTCCACTGATGTCTACTTCTTACAATTTTTCTTCCTTAGAGAAACAGAGCTCTTTGATACCAGCTAGGAAATAGCCATGGCCAATATACTCTTGATTAGTTAACTCATTTTAAACTCTTACCTTTAAACATCTGTAGATTTATCTGTCAAAACACAAAAGGGCTTCCCAGGTGTCTATGAAGACCTCCTGATTTGCCCGTTTTACCTGATGGCCTTCACCGCTTGTTGAATTAGGGACTCTGAATTCAATTTGCCTCTTTCTTGCTAGAGGGTAAGGAAGGTTATACTACTCATTGTCGATGTCTTCCAATGAGTCTTTGGACTTTCAGCCTTTCCATTTGCCTTCCCATTTCAAGCATTTCCCAAGTCAGCAGTGCACAAATCTTTTCAATGATGCCTTTATCATAGTTCATTTGGGTTTGGGGTGGAGGAGAGAAGGAGGAAGGGAGGCGTGTGGTTTGGATAGCATGGCCATTTTTTTCAATGGTATTTTCTCTTGGTGAGGAATTCCCCTCTATTGATAAGGACCAGTATCTACCCTGTAAGTTATAGCCTGAGAGTCGCTTGAGGGTACTGGGAGATTACGTGACTTGCCCAGGGTCACTCAGACAGTGTGTTTCAAAACTGGACTTGAACTGAGATCTCCCTGACTATAAGACCAGCTCTCTAGAGCTCGAAAGGATCTGCCATCTTTTGTTCAGTAGTTTTTCAGCTGTGCCCAGCTCTTTGTGACCCCATTTGGGGTTTTCTTGGCAAAGATACTGGAGTGGTTTGCCATTTCCTTCTCCAGCTCCTTTTACAGATAAAAAAAAATTGAGGCAAAGAAGATTAAGTGGCTTGCCCAGGGTCACAGAGCTAGTAAGTGTCTGAGGCCAAATTTGAACTCTGGAAGATGAGACTTCATAAAACTTAGTACATACATAAAATAGCCATCCAATATACCTAGCCATTTTATAGATATGGGAACTGAGGCCCAAGGGGATAAAATGATATTTTTCCAAAGTCACACAAGTAGTAAATTTCAGTAGTAGGATTTCAATCCAAGTCTTTTAACTTGACAAGCCAAAACTTTTTCCATTGTTTCAGTCCATAGGTACACCCACATCAACAGACCTTGATGAAGATCTATGTTGCACCTGTAATTCCTGGACAGCCACTTCTAACACGCATTTGGACTGTGCTTCTTAGGCCCTTCCCTGCCTGCTTTCAGGATCAGTATTGACCAATATATCGTAGTATGTGTGGTCTACTAGTATTGCACTGCTACCTGCTAGCACAGGTGGCTTAGATAAGTCACCCCAGACAAGCCTCTAGAATGTAATACTTGGCCCATTCCTGAAGCTTTGGGCTCACATGGATTGGGTTCAAGGTTGATAACTCTTTTTGCCCCAACTCAGAAATCTCCTTGGGAATGTCTAAAGTAGAATCTTACCTAGCTTTTTCCTTGGGACATTCCATCCTCCTGCAAGTGCTTCAGGCTAATTGTGTATGGAACACAGAATAGGTTTTATTAAAAGACATGTAAAAATAGCAAAGGAGCTAGTATCCTAGCCAGAATGGGGGGGGGGAGTTATAGGCTACTTCCTAGTCAAGTACCACTTTATACCCTTCCTCCAGTGTTTCTAGTGTTTTCTTGAGGCTTCTCTGAGTCCCAGGGTAATTTTCATGGCTTAGCCTTCCTCATCAAGGGAAGGGAAAGGAATAGTACTCAAAGAAAGGTACATTATGACTCTTTCAGTCCCCTATGTGTTCTTTTCATTATTTTAATAAAATCTATTCTATATCCCATGCCTTACAAAACAAGTGCTTGAAGGAAAACCAAATACCCCTACAAATGACCTAAGAGTGAGCCAAATTCAGATGTTCTCAGGTAAACTTAAGGGGAGATGTTTCAAAATGAGCCACAGAGTTATTGAGAAGTCTTCAAGATGGAGCCTGATCCATGTGAACCCACAGCTTCAGTAACAAGGCACAGTTTGTGTGTTACATCCATATGAGACCAACCTTGACCACCCACCATATAGTCCTCTTCTTGGTTCAACTTTGCATACTTTGTAGAGATTGTCTTAACACCAGCACTGTCCTAATTCTGGTTTGATTTGGGAACCAAGGAAGCATTTGCTACAGTAGCTATAGAAGGCTTATTTTTCCAAACACAGCAAAGATATGGAACAAGGATACAATGAAACTTAGCTCCCTTGGACACTCCCCCTCTTATCTCCATATGGAAATACAGTGGTTAGTAGGGGTGTGATCACTTGGACAGAATTCAGAAATCCACCAAGCCAAGAGGCCCCAACTTTATGTGGCTGAGACTTTAATGCCTTTAGATAGGAAGTAGGGGCACATTGTGAGAAACAGGGAACCCCAGTCCTTTGCACTTTGACATTTGTCTTTTGGGTCCCAGTTTGCCTCTGAAGCACAATTCCAGTCCAACACCTACTACTAGGAGTTAGTGGACATAGTAGTTATATTTCTGTCCTTCATAATTTTTCTTCAACCAGTGTATGTCCTTGGCACACATTTAGCATCAGTCCTTTTTAGAAGCTTTAGAAATTTCAATGTGGTGTTCTATTTACTAAAAATGTCAAACTTCTGCATTTATATTTCAAGTCCCTATAACTCTAATAGACATGTTGGGATAGGATGAGTGAATATTTATAAATTTCTTGAGTTCCTGGGAAGATTTTCCTAGGATCCTAGTTTCATAGGATCTTTAAACCTAATAAATGAGAGCAGGCAATTTCTTTATGACCTCTTCTTTTGTTTTTTCCATTTAAACCTCTGATTATCTCTTTTACTTCAAAATAGGTTAATTTATCTAGTACAACTCGCATATATACTTTAAAAACATATTTTAAAATTGAAACACTTTTACTTAGAGGTTATATGTACATGCATGTCTCATGAAGAAATCAAAACAACTTAAAATTCTGAGCACAGCTTTCAGAAATGCCAAGTGATGCCAATCCAATGATCTTGCAGATATCTATAGGTTTTACAGGGCTACATATTTTGATGAAAACTTATTATATGCAGAGGTAGATGCAACCTCGTGTAAATTAATAGATTATTTATTTATTTCCAATGCAAATTCTGATGAATGATGTTAAAAATAAATCACATATAATTCAGCAATAGGGCACTAATTATGTGTAACTAGATTTCATATAGTTTTTAATTAGGTATATATTGTATAATTAGTGCTTACCACATAATAAATTACATTTTAAGTACATTTAAAATAATACAGATATAGGATTCTGTAATTGTTTTCATATCTCTGTATAAATATAATCTGAGCTGCACTTTAACCTATTTTGCAGAAATTTAAAGCTTTAATTGGAAAAAATGTGGCTAATTGTTGAATCCCGGCCTGTAGGTTGAAGTAAAATGTATTTTCTCCAACTCAAAGTCAAATTCTGCCTTAGGAGATATTAAAATACTTTTGGTTGAAGATTTAAATGAAAGGGAAAGTGTTTTGGTGCTCCCTTTCTTTTGTCTATCCCAGCTGAGGCCTCATTTGATAGTAATTTCTCCCTCTATCAACCTAAAATGTTATAGAACCAAAGTCCTATGAAATGCTCCTTTGATTTCCCAAAGATAATTAAAACAGTCTGATGTGCTCTGTATTGCCAACCATGGTAATCTCAGTTGAAAAAAACTGTAAATACAGAGTGTTGATCGTGGAGTTATAATATTATACTGACCTTTAAAGAGCCAATGATGAATTCTAGGTTTGTTTTCTTATTCACATGTTGCCAAAATTTCATCCCATCACTTTGGATGCATTCCATAGTTTCCCAGCAAGAAACTATAACACTTCTTTATAATGATGACAAGCTTATGTCAGGGAACTAGCAGAGAAAGTGTCTGTTGGAGACCTAGTGGGCATTGCCCTAAGTACTAGCACTTGTAAATGATTGTGCTCAGAAGTCTTGTGTGAGCCCCACCAGACTGACCTAGATGGAGTAGATCCCATGATCTTGGAAGTTTTACTATTTTTTCAGGCTCTGGTGGTTCATATTCTTCCCATCACTGGTTTGGTTTTGACTAGCTAAACTGCAATATGTGACTGGTGGTTTGGTATACCTCTTTATGGTATTCACTATAGGGGAAAAGAAGGACATTTAAACCCTTCTAAGAAGTAACATGTGGCATGGAGTTGGGTGGAATGGGAGTGGTATGGTCAATCAACAACCCAAGAAGGGATGAGCTACATTAGACTGTTGGCCTAAAATTAATTGCAATAACACAGTTGATCTGATCTAGAAAGAATCTGACTCAAGGTGCATTTTGACTGTAATTGGTTGAATTCATTTCAGTGTGAGTATCGTAAAGGGTAGGTTCATTTTAGAACAACTCTGGCTATTTAATATTATGAGAAGGTAGCCATTTTGTGTTTCTGCAATATAATTATTTCACTGGAGAATAAATACCCATATTTCAAATTACTTCTTGATTTTCCTTTCCCTTTTACCTTTTCCTTTTCTTTAGTAGTGAATAATTGATTTTTCTTTGTCTTTCATTCTAGAAGTTTTTTTTTTCCTTCTTCAGATCTAGAAAACAGTTCTTGTCTCTCCTGCCCTTGTTAGTCAATTGTTTTTTGTTGAATTTAGTTTTGATGACAATGTTCATTTACTGGGCCCTTCTAAGTGGTGTGTCCCATTTGTTAATTACACAGGCAAATGTTTTAAAAATGAATGTTAAAAATTGCCTTTACATGTAATTGGGAAATATAAAATATTATTTAAAAAATTAATAAAGTTTTACATGTTTGCACATATATAACCAATATCATATTGCTTACCCATCTTAAGAAAGGAAGAGGTAAAGGAAGGAGGAAGAAAATTTGAAATTCAAAATTTTTAAAAATGGATGCTAAAAATTAATTACAGAGGATCCACTTGAAATTATATATTTTGTCTGCCAAACATTTTTCAGTTCTTTAGCTATATGTGCCCCCAAATGGAGGTTAAACAGACAAACTGAAGTCATATCCAGCACTTTTCAGTCAGTCAGTCAGTAAACATTTATTAAATACCCGTTCTGTTCCAGGCACTGTGTTAAAGCTGGTTATATGTAGAAAGACAAATGACAGTCTCTGTTCTCAAGGATCTCCCAGTCTAAAAGGGGAGACAGTATATAAACAACTATGTACAATTTAACAAATTTCATTTCTTTATAGATAAGTTTTTGATGCCCCCAACACCTTCAATTTTCATAGCAATTTTTACCTCTTCTACTTTACAAAGGCCACCAAAGTTTTGAATACACCATAAAGTCTAGTGATTATTAGTAGACTACATAGAGGAAGCATGTTGACAACTCTTGAGAGGTTGTCGCATAAGTATTGTAAGTAGCACAGCTGAGATTTGAAACTAGATCTCCAAATTCAAATCCAACCTTCCACTGCACCATGCTGCCTTGTCCTTAACCTCTCTGAATCCAGATTGTGAGGAAAGTACTTTTGTAAAACTTAAATTGTTGTATAAATGGAAGATGTTATTAGAGTCCTCGTGAATGGAGAGGGTGTCTTCTGTATGTGTAGGTAGGTATGTATGCTATGCCCCATTTTCAATCATTAAAGAAAAATTATGCTACAGTAAAAGAAAAGGAATTCCCTTTCATTACATTAGGTGTAATCCCGTAAATATTAAAAAGGGGAATTTTAAAACAAGGAAGGTGATTTCTTTAATCCCAAAGTACTTTGCTTGAAAAATGTTTAATACTTTGACGACAAACCACAAGTGGCCAAAGCCTCTTAGGTTTTCAGTGCATAGGTTGAGATTAACAGTCCACTTTTGTTTTCTGTTTCCCAGACACCCCCAACCTGATTAAGTGTGTTCATTTTTTAATTATGCAGCCTAATAGTGTGTTTTGTAGCCTTGTGAAGGTGACATTGTGAAAGAGATCAGCTTAGTCTGCTTCTTGATTAAATTGTTATAAATGTCTTTCCCTTACTAAGCTTATGCCCCAGAGGTATCCTACTTTCAAACACAGCATTTTGATATTCCTTACTTCATGCAGTATGTGACTGTGCCTACAGCGTTCCCCCCCGCCCATACAAGAGAATCCCTTTCCCTAGAAACTAAGAAGGACTGGGCAATTTCAAGGCCACTGGTCAGAAGGGAAATCTCTCACAAAATCATCATCATCCAAAAATATGAATTGAGAGGCTACAGGGTATAAAAATCTATACCAGTCAATGCATCACTGCTCTAAATTTCCCCAGAAGTCTTAGTGGCTGATGCTGAAAGTAGGTTGCTTGAGTCCTAGGTTCATTTAAAACACAATTACATCCCCTTTGCTCATGAAATCCAAAGATTAATGAGTTCTTTTAAGTGAAGAAAAATGGTGTTAATAAAAATAATTTTTTATAAAAAAGACCAAATGAGATGGCACTATTGTCTATTGAGATATTGTTGTCCTTAGAGTCAGGAGACTTGGGTTTGATTCCTGGCTCTCCTATTAGCTGTATGGCCAAAGGCCATTCACAAAACCTCTCTGAGCTTCAGTTTCCTAATCTGTATAATGGGGACAGTTGGGGTGATAGTAATTACACTGTTGTACTTACCTTACAAAGTTATTATGGTAGGAGAGCTATGGAAACTTTAAAGCTCTTTATTAATGTAAGTTATTCGTAAGAGACTTACATCTTGTTTTGTGAATTTTTACAGCTCTTGGATCTTCAGCTTTATGGATTGGTCCAATTTTCCTCAGTATCCTGAAGTCACCTTTCTCTCTTGCCCTTTTTTGCATGCTTTTTCAGCCATATTATTCTCTGCCCACTTACCTAGTCACTTCCTTGTGATATGATACTGCCAAGTGGAAAAGGTTTTGGTATTTTCAGTCCTACTGCTCACAGTCTTACCATGAAGTATGAAAATGTGTCCCCAAGCAAGATATGTCAAGGTGCTTAAAATTATAGATGTGTACCTAAAGAGTCTTCACTCTCTCTCTCTCTGTTTCTCTGTCTCTCCCTCTCTCTCTCTCCCTCTCTCTGTCTCTGTCTCTCTCTGTCTCCATCTCCGTCTCTGTCTGTCTGTCTGTCTCTCTCTCTGTCTCTGTCTCTCTGTCTCTGTCTCTCTCTGTCTCTGTCTCTCTCTCTCTCTCTCTCTCTGTCTCCAAATAGTTGGAAGCAATGAAAGTTATAGAGCTATGCAGAATGATAAACAATTGGCAGGGACAAACAGTATTACCTCTGGGAAGTTCTCTTTCCCAGATCAGCTTCAGCATGTTTTTTTTAAAAATCACAAAGGCCTTTTAATCCAGGTTCTACAGCTTTCCCTTGGGTTTCTCCATATGAATGCTAGCCTAGATTCTGGAGAGAGGTGGGTGGGGAGAGGTTCTGTAAGGGGGGAAAACTTCCACTTCGCAAGTATCCTAATATCAGGGAAAGGGGGCCTCTGCTATGGATTCAACCAAATATAAATATATGTATACAGGTATGCATTCTCTAGCAAGCATCATCAGTTCATTTATGTTCACAAAGGAAAGGGGGTACTTGTATTTACAAAAATCCTTAAAAGCGTACATATCCTTTCGCAAATTATATGAAGGATCATCCCAAACATTTGTAATATACTGTGGCAGTCATAGTTCAGTAAAATGCCATGCTAGTTGCCTTCAAATTTTTGATAGGCTAATGTATGTGTGTATGTGTGTGTGTGTGTGTATGTATATATATATGTGTGTGTGTGTGTATATATATATATATATATATATATATATATATACATACATATATATGGTGGTCAACCCTTCTCCCCACATTCTTTTCCTTGGTGATTTCATTCCATGGGTTCAATTATTATTCTTACAAGGATGACTACTATACCCAGATCTCCAACCCTAATCTCTTGAACTCCCAGTCCTCCCTTACTGGCTGTCCTCTGGATATTAGCTCCCGGGTGTTCTTTTGACATCTCAAACTAAATTTTTCCAAAATGGAAATCAACATATCCACCCATCCCTGAGATGTTAGCATGAGACAAACCATAGACTAGGACTTATCCTGGAAGGCAATCCTGAGAGTAGAACACATGGAAACATCACCACGGGAATAGAAGTGGGGCAATAGAGATGACATTAACAGCTCTAGACTCCCAGGCCATTAGATGAATCCCATTGGACTCTGTTTTGCTAAACTGAACCAAGGAAGACAAAAGGCTAATGATTTCTCCCTCTCCCTATGCCTATCTTTTCCCAAAAGAGGCATGTCTATTCTCTGAATCTTTCTTGCTTAAGAATATGTTGGCTTTTTGTTTCATTTTTATTTTAAATTTTGTTTTTCTGAGATAAATGCATTGATGATCTATGCATTTCATTACTTGAATGCAGCAGAGGAAAAGCAGTAGGGGTGAAATGGCTGAGAGAGATTTTGCAACTGTGGCAAAAATTCACTAGGGAATTTCTGGCTGGAGGCTTAAACTGAACAAAGAGAATTATTGATTAATATTTTATACCTTCCAACGTCAAAGAAAAAAGAGGGATCTGTATCACTAGTAGGCAGAGTTCAAGAACTTTGATTATAGAGGAAGAAGCTAGGACTGATATGTGAGACCTTTGACTCAACTATTCTTCTTCCAATGTTTTTCCACTTTAAGTTCTATTGACATGTTTTGTTTTTACATTATATATATTTAGATATTATTCCTATTTCATTAGAACTCTCTTGCAACAAAATAAAATAGTTTAATAAAGCTAATTACATAGTGGCTTCATCTGGAAGTTCATGCAACATTTTATATCTGTGGCATCCTCCCCACCTCTCTTATTAAGATTTAACAGAAATTATTAATTTCTTGTTAAAATATGTAGTCAAGCAAAAGAAATTTTCCCAATAGATGATATTATACATATATATAAAAATATATATGTATATATATACAAATATATGTTTGTATTTTGTATATACACATACATATGCACGCATATACACACATATGAGCGTATATGTATGTGTGTATCATCTCTCTGTAATAGATAGCATATTTCATCATCAGTGCTATGGAATTTTACATAGTCTTTCTATTGATCAGAGTCCCCCTAGCTTTCAAAATTATTTGTTAAGTGTTGTCATTGTATAAATTATTTCATTTTTTATTTCATTCTTCTTTAGCCTATAAAAATCCTCAAAATTGTTCATTTTTATATCGATGTTACATATTATTCTCCTTGTTTTTCTCACTTTACTGTGCATCAATTCATATGTCTTTCCACAACTTTTTGAAATCATCTATTTCCTCATTACTTATAACTCAATAGTATTTCATCATAGTCACATACTATAACTTATTCAGCCATTCTTCAATCATTTTAATTTCCAGGTTTGTCTTTTGCCACCACAAAGAAAAGCTGCTTTAAATATTTTTGTACATAATGAAACTTTTCTTCTTTCTTTAATCTCTCTTGGATATAGACCAAGAAGTTATATGTTAGGTCAAAAGGCATGCATTGTTTAGTAACTTTTTGTGTATAATTCCAAATTGCTTTCCAGAATGATTGTACCCATTTACAGGTCCACAATAGTACATCAGTGTGCCTTTTTTCCCACAGCTCCTCCAACATTTATCATCTACCTTTTTGAATCATCTTTGTTACTTGGTTAGATGTGAGGTAGAATCTCAGAATTGTTTTAATTTGCATTTATCTAAATAGTAGTGATTTGGAGCATTTTTTCATATATCTATAGATAGCCTGCCTTCCCATTAATTCTAGCTTGAAAGGAAAACCAAGCCAAGCCCAAGGATGGAACTGAGAGAGATGACTAGAAAGAAAGCCAAGACTGAGAGTAGGAATTGGGTTAGGGTGCCAGCCACATGAGGATGGGGCCCAGAAAGAGCAAGTGAGTAGTCCTCTCCTCTTTAGCCATTCTAATTTATTATTGTTCAGTTGTTTCAATTTTGTCTGACTCTGTGAACACATTTGAGGTTTTCTTGGCAAAGATCCTGGAGTAGCTTGCTGCTTTCTTTCTTCAACTCATTTTACAGATTAGGAAATGAGGCAAACAGAGTTAAGTAACTTGCCTAGGGTCACACAGCTAGTAAGTCTCTGAGGCTAGATTTGAACTCAAGAAGAAGTCATCCTGACTCCAGGCTCAGCATTCTATCCACTGCGCCACCTAGCTGCCCAACCTAGCTGCCCAAATAAGGAATATTTGTTTTATAAATGACAGAAAGTTGGATTTCATGAGTTTCACTTCAAAAAGAAAAGATGAGTCTCTAACTACCCTAACGTTCTGACTTGAGTAGGGAAGAATCCAACAGGAGAGGACTTCAGGAAGCAACAGGAGCAGTTATGCAACTAGCCAGAGCTGGGTGTAAAGAGAGCACCAATAGTCAGATCTCAGGAAGGCTTGAGCTGGTGTACTTGGAGTCAGTAGTTTGAAAGAGAAACATTACACATTGGTAGAAGGAAAGACCGGGAGCCTGCAGATCGGAAGGAAGCTTAACTAAGCTGCAGTTTAAATTTTTGACCTTCAGCATCATTTATAGTTTGACAGAGGCAAAACCTCTTATGGGACCCTGGTTGTTCTCGGCTTTTCCCTTGGATTTGAAAGAAAGAAAAGACAGCCTTTGCAGGTGCTTTGATATAAAAATATAGCGATTTGGACAAAGTAGAGTCCCATTCCATGAAGAATTGGTAAAACTTGTTCTCCTTGCCCACAGAGCCAAACTGGGAAATTTCGATGTGATCTCTGTTTTGCTGTAACAAGATTTTGATAGCTGATTGTAGGACACAAAATACTATTGAGTGAAAAGGTGGCTGAGCTTTGCACTGCTCCAACTTGGGGTGGGGGTTGCAGTTCTCTGGCTTGAAGGTCCTTTTTATCACAACAAAGTATGAAGCTTTCTCAATGCCTTCTTAAGGGTCACTGTCACTGCTTCCTCAGATCAGGAGCAGATGAGGAGCAGATTTGCCCAGCAGAAGAGAGGTGAGGACCAAAAAGGAAACAGCTATCAGAGAAGTGGTTTTGTGTGGTGCAGACTGTTCCTAAAGGGACCAAAGGCAATAAGGCCTGCATTACAGAGTCATGAGTCCCCTGAATATGGGCATTCCTCACTCATGTGACTCCTTGTTAAGTTTCTGTGTGTGCCCACACTCCTCCACAGATAATGCCAATGTTAGTGGATGAGTGTGACCCAGGTTTCTATGTGAACGTGATGTTTTGATTATTACTACATTTACTATCTCTTGAGCAAAAGTAAAGTTATAATTATTCCCGGTTTTATCTTACAGTTTAATGTTTAAATGTTTTGTGTTTAAAAGATAATAGTATCTTGGTAATTGATTTTGTCTAAATGAGAAAGCCATTTCAAGGGGATTAGGACAAAAGAAATAGGAGCATATCCCACCCCTACCAGGCTTACTCACCAGGATCCTGAGAACATTTGAGTCATATTCACTTTGTAGTGGTTCATTTCTGGGGCCTCCATTACTGCTGGTGTGATAGCAACATGGGTGAGTGAGCCAGGCCAGAGAGCTTAAGTAGGGGTCTATGCTCTATTCCAGATGCTACATATACATGTTATTTCACCTATTAAAATGTAAGCTCCTTGGGGACAGAAACTATTTTTACTTTTTTTATCCCCAATATTTAGAATAGTAATCTGGAACAAAATAAATTCTTATTTTTTGGTGCATCAATTGTTTATGACTCTATTTTCTTTATCAGGGAGCCACGCAAGACCTTTCATACGACAGTTAGATGGTACCATGGATAGAGCACTGAAAAGCTGATTCAAATATGGCCTCAGATACTTAGTACTTGTGTGATCCTTAACCAAGCCACTCAGGTGCTGCCTGTCTCCATTTCCTGAACTGTAAAATGGGGATAATAGCATCTTTTTTTCCAAGGTTGTTATAAGGATTAAACTAGGCATCGTAAAGTACTTACTAGCACAGTGCCTAGCATATAGTAGGTAATTAATAAATGCTAATTTCTTTCCTTTCATTACAGGAGACAGCCTAGGCAATGCTAGTCAGTTAACTAAGGAATTTTTGAAATATTCAGAACTTCAGAAAATGAGGAAACATAGTAAGGAAGATGTGGAGGGATTAGGGTTGGTAAAATCTCACACACTGGCTGCTATCTGAGGGATGGCACAAAGGAGTACTAAGAGAAATGACCGCCTTCTTCATTTTCCCATCAGACCTCCAGACTTCTAGTCTTTGGCATGATAAAATTTGGAAGGTAGTAAGATCTTCCCCTTTATTCCATCTGATTGGGTTTTATCCAGTCTTATTCCTTGTTTTCTTCTCTTTTCCTTTTCCTTAGTTCTATGTTCTTGCACAGTATACAATTAGCACCAAATCCAAGGACCTCAGAAAAGAAGGAATGATTTATTAGAGTTCATCTGAAAAGGAGTTCCTTTTCATGAAAACCTATTCCATGATCAGGGTCTATATTATTTATCAACTATTTTTCCATGGTTATAAATAATGATTATTATAATAAATAATATTAATAATAATACTAATAACATTTACTTAAGGGCACTTTACAGATATTATTTCATTTGATCCCCACAACAACTCTGCTAGGTAGTTACAAGTATTATGCCAATTTTATAGATGAAGAAACTGAGGCAGGCAGAGGCATCAAGATCTCTGAGATGCTAGATTCATGGAATAAATGGATAAGAAATCAGGCTTCATGAAAACTGCATTTTTAACATCTACTCATATTAGTCTAGTAGGGACAAGACAATTCAGTAGCAGACATAATCATCAAAATTAGCAGATGGTGTTTATGATGCCAAAATAAAGGCTGGAATAATTAGGTGCAAACCTTGTCAGAAAAATCTGGTAGAAAAAAGCATTGGATTGAACATCAGTAGACTTGGGTTCCCTGACTGGCTCTGTTACAACTGGTTGTGTGACCAGTTAATAAGTCAGTTAACTTCTCTGAGCCTTACTGGCCTCATCTATAAAATAAGCAGATTGTCCCTTCCACCTCTGAAATTCTATGGTTCTAATAAGTCTCTGCTTGGAGGGAGATCATTAATATACCAGGTCCTTTGTTTAGTAGTTAAATATTTGAAACTTTTTAACCTTTACTTGGACTCATATTAAAGGTATGTCATATTTAAGTTCTGGAAAAGACTACTTGCTCCAGAATAATGTGAAAGGTAATAAAGGTGTTCTGCCCCATTTCAGTTACTCTTCATTGCTGCTAGAAAGTCCCAGCAATAGCAATCTGTGATTTCTTTGGTGCTGTTACCAGTAGAGGGAGGGAGGGAGGGAGTGAAATATGAATTGAAATATGAATAGTTTTATGATATAAAATACAAATTCCATTTTCTATCTCTTCTGTCAAAAGTATTCTATTTTTAGAGTTATTAAAAATAAAAGAAAACAGAAGCTTTAATTTTTTGGCTTTGAAAAAAAAGTGATTGAGAAGAGATATTTGAGGAAAATCAATTTCTATTTCTTTCCTGATAAGCAGTTGGTGGCATTTATTCCATCCTCTGGATTTTCCCAAATGTAGTTCTCCCTTTATATGCTCTCTCATCTTCCTATTATATGTTCCAGGTTCTGTGCTAGGTGCTGGAGGGTCATAGATAAAAACTCCCTCATGGAGCTTACATGCTGTTGAGGAAAGATATATATACATATAATGAAATGCAAAATATATAACAAATAAATGTAAAGTAAAGCCAGGGTAGGAAGGACTCTAAAAACTGAGGGAATCTAGGATAGCCTTTTAGGACATGGCACTTGAAGTAAATCTTGGAATTAGGGTTTCAGCAGGTTGAGGTGAGAAGGAATAGCTTCACAAGCATGGGGAACAACACACACAAAGATATAGTTGTGTTTGAGGAAGTACAAGGAGGTCGATTTGACAGAAGGCAGAGTGTGTGGGGGCATAGTATGTAATTGGAGTCAAATTGTGAATGCCAAACTGAGAAGTTTATGTTTTACCATAGATGCAATAGGGAAGTCATTGAAAGTTCATAAATGATTGGGGGGAGGGAAGAATGACATGGTCTGACTTTTGTTTTAAAAACATCACTGTGGTAGTTGATTGTATAATGCATTAAAAAACAGAGAGGGTGGATATGGGGTGAACAATTAGGAGACTATTGCAGTTGTCCAGGCAAGAAGTGATAAGGGACTAAACTAAGAATAAATATTGCATGGGGAGAAGGGGGAAGAAGTAAAAGATAATTTGGAGGTAGAGTGGATAAAATGGGGAGATGAATGAAAATGAAGGATCGAGGATGACTTCTAGGTTAGGAACATAGGTATCCAGAAGTGTGTTCATGGTCTTGATAGAAAAAGGGGAAATGAGGAGCAAGAGCAGGTTTAGAGGAAAAGATGAGAGCTCTGTTTGAGATGTGGGGCATCCAGGTAGAGATTCCAAAAGACCTTTGAAGATGTGGGACGAGAGCTCTGGAAAGAGATTGTATAGATTTGGGAGTCATCTTAGAGTTAATAATTGAACCCATGTGACCCAATTAGATCATTAAGAGAGATGGTAGGGAAAGAAAAAAAGAAAGACTAGAGCAGGCTCTTGGGGAGCATTCATATATGGGGGGAAGAAGAAGAATGAAGATCCTATAAGAGAGAGGCAAATTAATTAGATTGGTCAGTTAGGAGGAGAACCACAACAGAGCAGTGATCTGAAAACTCAGTGAGGAAAGAGTATCCAGAAGGATGATACAGTCAACAGTGCTGCAGAGAGGTCAAGAAAGAGGAGGAATGAGAAAAGCCATTGGATTTAGCAGTAAAGAGATCTTTAGAGGGAGAGGGTGGAGTTGTCAGTAAGGCAGCCAAATTATAAGAGATTGAGAAGTGAGTGGGAGGTGAAGATGTGAAATAAATGAATTTAGATAAGTTTTTTAAGGAATTCGGCTATGAAAGGGAGGAAAAGTATTGCATGTTGCAACTTGAGGGAATTGTGGGGTCAAGTAAAAGGTTTTTTGAGAATGGATGAGATCAGGGCATGTGTGTAGGCAGCAAGTGAGAAAACTTAGAAATTACAAAGGGGCCAAAGTAGTAAGAAAGCTATGGCAAATCTGGATGGCATACTGAAAAGCAGAGATATCAACTTGCTGAAAAAGGTCTGTATAGTCAAAGATATGGTTTGTCAAGTAGCAGTTTATGGCTCTGAGAATTTGACTATAAGGAAAGCTAACCACAGAATTAATGTTTTTGAACTGTGGTGCTGGAAAAGACTTTTGAGAGTCTCTTGGACAGCAAGGAAATTGAATCAGTGAATACTTAAAGAAATTAACTCAGAGTATTCCCTGGAAGGTCAGATACTGAAGCTGAAGCTTAAATATTTTGACCATATAATGGGAAGACAGGACTCTTTGTAAAAGATCCTGATGTTGGGAAAGATTGCAGGCAAAAGGAACAAAGGATGACAGAGGATGAAATGGACAGATAGTGTCAAGGAAGCAATCAATATGAACTTGGACAGACTTCGGGAAATAGTGAGGCATAGAAGGGTATGACACGCTATAGTCCATGTGGTCACAAAGAGTTGGACACAACTAAATGACTGAACAACCAAAGGAGCAAGTTCCTAGAGAAGATGAGAACAGATGGGATCTAGAGGCACTTCTTAAACCCAAATGGGGTGGCAACACACGGTTTAAGAAGTGCTGAAGGACTCCTGAGTGGAAAAAGTTTAAGGAGCCCCGATCTGGAGCACAAGTAGTGGGGTCACCTCTGAGACTGGAGCAAAGAAGGAAAGATCTGAAGATGATGTTCAGAAGATTTGAAGCATAGAAATTATGAGAAGAGAGAGCTCTCCTGATGAATGGCTTCAATTTTTTCAATAAAGTCTGAGGAAAGGTACTCTGATCAGAGAAGAAATAGAAAGGATAGTATAGCTTGCTTAAAGAAAAAGTTTGGAACAGATGCTGTGGAGAGTGGAATAGAATCAGTCAAGGAAGAGTAAAAGGGTTGGAGTACAACAGTGAGGACTCTATGAGTGCTGCACTTGGCATCAGGAAGACATGGGTTTGAATTTTGCCTCTGGTACTTACTAGCTGTATGACTTTAGAAGTAAGTCATTCAGCCACTCTGAAGTTCAGTGTCCTCATCTATAAAATCCTCATAGAGTTGTTGTGAGGCTGAGATGAGATAAGGTATAGAAATGAGGCAATGAGATTATCAGATAATGCTCTGGAAAAATTAGTGGTTAGCTAGGTGGTGAAGTGGATAGAGTGCCAAGCCTGGAGTCAGGAAGACTCATCTTCCTGAGTTAAAATCCAGCCTCAGACATTTAATAGCTGTGTGACCCTAGACAAGTAACTTAACCCTGTTTGCCTCAGTTTCCTCATCTGTAGAATGAGCTGAAGAAGGAAAAAAACCGTTCTAGAATCTTTGCCAAGAAAACCCCAAATGGGGCCATGAAGAGTCAGACGTGATTGAAATGACTAAACAACAACCACAATTGGAAAAATTAAAATTCCATATAAATGTTAGCTATAATTACACCAATCAGAAATGTCTTTCAAGGCCCTGCTTAAGTCTAAGACTTCTTTGTGTCTTCACAGATCTCTCTCTTCTCTGAACTCATAACATTTATAATGTATATTATAATATTGAACATCGTATTTTATATTAAGTTGAACTTTTCACCATTGTTTGGGTGTTTGAGCATTGTCTCCCCAACTAGATTAAAATCTCCTTGAGGTCAGTATCCATGTCTCCAAAAGCACAATGCTTAGTGTAGCATGTTGTTCAGTCATTTCAGTTGTGTCTGACTCTTCATGACCCCATTTGGGGTTTTCTTGGCAAAGTTCCTGGAGTGGTTTGCCATCTCCTTCTCCAGCTCATTTTACAAATGAGGAAACTGAGGCAAACAGGGTTAAGTTACTTGCCCAGGGTCACACAGCTAGTAAATGTCTGAGGCTAGATTTGAACACAAGAAGAGGAATGTTTCTGATTCCAGTCATGGCAACTAGTCACTGTGCCACCTCATTGCCCTAGTGTAGCATGGGTGCTTTCTAAATACTTGGTGACTGAGTCTCAGCTTTTTATGCTCTTCTTTGGGGCTTCAATCATGGACTAGCATTTTGTCCCCAGCTCCTTTCTAATTGAACTAGCTTTGCCATGTGTCTTTCATTTTTCTCTCTTAACTCTGTGTTTCACATCCTGTACAACTCATCGGTTAGAATCCCCCTAATTTTCCCTTCCCTTTCCCTCCAAATTATCTATTGCTCATCTGTAATTAAGTTTTCAGTAACTCTAAGCTTTCTCATCTTTCCTTACAGATGTTTTAACTCTTTTATTCCTCTAGATCCCCCCCAAAAAAATCAGGTTTATTTTTCTTTCTATTAAATTTCTTCATGGATTTCCCAGCTTTATTTTCTCCAAGAATCTTCCCATCATTCTTAACTTCTCAGGTTTCCCATGCAGACTCCTTTGCCCATAATTTTCATCTATTTTTCAAATATCATACTCTTAGCTTCTTAAACACATTCCAACATGAGTACAAGAATATGAGAGGTAGATTCTGCATGTACTGGATAATTACAATAATTCTGAGTTTGATTTTGTTGTGCATTCTCTAACCCATTTCCCTAGAATAAAATAATGCTTACTATTTGTCAGAGTTGCAGGGCTATTCAGTAAACATCATTGAATTAAACTAAAAAAATCATTTTATGATTCATAAAATACATATCCAGAAAAGCATTTTTCCTCCCCAATAAAAAAGATGTTAAAGTAATGGTGCAATTTAGATTTTTAAAGTGTATCTCCTGTCCGTTACACTTAACAAACATATATGAGGGCCTGCTGTTTTCAAGGCACTGGGAATAAGAGGTGAAAATGATCATTCCTGCTCTCAAGGACCTTAGAGTCTAATGGGTGGTGAATTTGAAACACACACAGATAGTAGAATGGTCAAAAAATGAGAAATAGAAAGGAGAGTCAGGAAAAGTACTGTGAAAAATCTTAGGAAGGAGAAACCACTTTCACATGGAGTGTGTGTAGGAGGGGAGAGGATAGATAAGGGCTTCATGAAGACTGTGGCTCCTAAGTTAGGTTTTTAAGGAAGAGAAGGATTCACTAGAATATCACTTCCTAATTCCTCCCTGCTCTTACCAAATCTTTCCTCACTGTCCCAGAAACTTGCCATTTTCCTTCCCCCTGTCTCTGTCCCTCTGCTCATGTGTGTACCCATAACTGGGATGCTCCCCCCCTCTTTCACCTACCCAAATCCTATTAATTTTGGAAGGGCCAGTTGCTACCTCCATCGAGCATCCTCTAAAATCTCCACAGATTTTCCTTCGAAGCTCCTGCCAAATTTATAATCTCTACCACACAATTTAGCATCTGTATATTTTCTTGCCTGATTTGCCATTATCTCATATTTTAGTCCCCTCTTCCAAATGATGCAGAAGAAAAAACTTACTAGGCTCAAAGGCCTGAAACCTCATAATGGCTTTGCTCCTACCTTGCTGAGTGACCTTGGACAAATTAGCTAATCTCTCTGGGATTCAGTTTCCTCAGGTGAAAATAAAATTAGACTCGATGATGTCTAAGGTCCTTTTCAATTCTAACAATTTCTGAGCTTAGCTTACAAGATCCTTGAGGGCGGGAAATGAATTTTATAGTTCTCCATATCTGCCATCATGCTGAGCATAGATTAGGCACAAATATTTGTAGACTGCCTGATGTGTTATAAATTCTAGTTTCTATGAAATTTCATTTTGGTGTGCTGCGCTTTAGACAATGAGCTACTCTAGGGGGCAGCTAGGTGGTGCAGTGAGTAGAGCACCAGCCCTGGAGTCAGGAGGACCTGAGTTCAAATGTGGCCTCAGACGCTTGACACATGTACTAGCTGTGTGACCTTGGGCAAGTTACTTATCCCCAATTGCCCTGCCAAAAAAAAAAAAAAACCAGACAATGAGCTACTCTAGGAATTTTATAAACTAGTGATCTTTAAAAGAAAAAAGAAAACAAAATTATTAGTCAAACAAACAGATCCATTTTAGCTTCAACATATTTGCTTACATATGTGCTAATTATGGTAGTTTTTTAAAGTCCAACGTAGTATCATTCATGTGAGACCTGCAGCTCATCACTTCCATTTTTTGAATTGGAGTATTTTACTAGGGCAAGTCAGCACAGTGGAGGAGAAACGGCCCTGGGCTGGAATTCAGGATAGTAAAGGGCCTCCAAGAAGTGGTGTGATACATTGGAAACAAGGCTGGATTTGGAGGCAGGAGACTCAGATCTAGGTTTAGCTCTGGGACCTCCTAGCTTTGTGATCATAGGCATGTCATTAGGCTTTTTTAGTCTTAGTTTTCTCATCTGAAAAATAGAGATTAATAGTGATAACTAGCATCCACATAGAACTTTAAGTTTGCAAAGTAAAAATCAGGTTTGAGATAAAATTGAAAAATTTTAAACAAAAATTTCTTTGTCTTTTCTTAACCAACCCCTGGTTCTTATTATTTCTCCCTTACATTTGGATGGATACTTGAGTATAATAAAATTGGATAAATTAAATTTTGGACACTAATGTTATATTTCCACACAGGTCATCTCACTTTTTGTTTATATCCTCAGTGCCTAGCACAGTGCCTGATACTATTTTTGTTCATTGTTGTTCAGTTGTGTCCAACCCTTCATGACACCATTTAGGGTTGTCTTGGCAAAGATACTGGAGTGGTTTGCCATTTCCTTCTCTGGCTCCTTTACAGATAAGGAAACCGAGGCAAACAGTGACTTGCTCTGGGTCATACAGCTAGTGTCTGAAGCCAGATTGGAACTCAGGAAGATGAATCTTCCTGACTCCAGGCCCAGCACTCTGTCCACGGCACCACCTAGCTGCTTTCCTGACTCTTAATAGGTAGTTAGGTAGTTAATAGATGTCTGCTGACTGATTGATCTTCACAGCAACCCTATGAGGTAAGTGCCTCTGTTATTATCCCAATTTTACAGATGAGGAAACTGAGGTTAAAAAAAAAGGTTAAGGGATTTGTTCAGCATCATGCAGCTTATGTCATGAGTGGAATTCAAATTCTGGTCTTTCTGACTCCAAGGAGAGTCCTATAAAATAATCATCTCATTAGTCTCCTTATGAGGTTGTTATGGGAAAGTACGCCAGAAATGTGTTATTCTTAGCATCTCTTGTCTTTCTCCATTTCTCTTTCTCTTCCTATATTCCTCTCTCTTATTTCTCCCTCTGCAGAGAATTCCTGTCAGCCCTGAGGTTCTTTGATCTATTGTGACAAATGGTTGCTTGCTGTGTTTTCTGCCTCTGCTAGAGTCTTCCAGCGATTAAAGATCACGTGGCTTATTCGGCTTCATGTACTTGACCTTTTCACATGATTGGCAGGTCTAAATGGCTACGGCAACACAGTAATTATGCACTAGCTGGGTTATGTTCATTTCATGAGGGGGAAAAAATCCTACCACAATGGCACAGTTCTGTTGGATGGTAGAAAACATATTCCCCTCCCTGCATCAGCTAAATAAAGGAGAATGGAGTCTTTCTGTTAAGTCACAATGATACTTCCCCTTCCCACCTCAGGTTCAATGCATTCTTCAGGCATTATACAAACATTCAATGTACCCTCACCATGCCCACCTTAGGAAGTGTTTACTCTATGGCTACCCTCTTACATAATTAAAATGTTTTGAAGCTGCTGGTTTTGCTCAGCAACACACTTCCACCCACATTGTTTGAATAATGAAACCCAAGCTTTTCTAGCAAAGTTTATGGCCACAGAGGCAATACTGCCTTTTAATGACACCTTGGTTTTTCATTACAGAGGAAATGTAAATAGTCCTAAATGAGCACGATTCTTTATCAAGTACAAAGAATAACCAACTAGCTTTTCTAGAGACTTTTTCTAAAATTGAAAATATTGAAATATTGTTTTGATATGAAATCTTCTGAATTCTCACAGATTTTGGTGTGAATTCTGCCCAGGCTTAAGACTTGGTTGAGACTTTCCTGGCTCCAAAATAGGAGACTTAATAAGAGTTTCTGCTAGCAGGCACTGGAGTTGAGGCTCTGGGAAGGCCAGTCTTTTAAGTAGAGCTTCTAAGGATCTACCCATCAATCAACAAGTATTTTTAAGCTTCTATTTAATGTATAAAGCGCTTGAAATAAGAAGTCAAGCATGACAGTCCCACCCCTCAATGAGCTTTCATCTTTTGGGACCAAGACATGGTATAGATAAAGAGGCATAGAAACTGACCAAGATCTGTGATTTTCTTGGTATAGGGAGTTCTCAGATGAGGACACTTCTCTACCAATACAGATCAACACCTTCTCGTCAATTTTTCGTCTTGGTAGCCTGCCTAGTGCACTAAGAAGTTAAATGATTTGCCCATGGTCACAAGCTAAATGACTTACTCAGGGTCACACAGTCAGTATACGTCAGAGAATGGATTTCAACCCAGGTTTTCCTGGCTCTGATGCCAAGTTTCTATATACAATGCCCACTGCCTCTTAATAAGTTATATTGAATATTATGCCAAATTAAAATTATAGTAAATTAATTTAAAAGAAAAAATATCAAATAAATAAAATATAATTGTATGCATACCACTTCATAAATAAATATAGACAAAGTAGAAAAAGGTAAATTACTTATGGGAGGAGAGTACTAGCTACTGGGGAGGAAAACAAACCCTTTGTTTTGGTGTAGCTTGAGTGGTTTTGAAAGAAACAAGCTGTTCTAAGAGGTTGGAATGAAGAGATTGCAGCTAGATGGCACAGTGGATGGAGCATTGGACCTGGACTCTGAAAGACCTGAGTTCAAATCTAACTTAGTCACTTAACTTCTGTTTGTCTCAGGTTCCTCATCTGTAAAATGTAAAATAATAACACCTACCCAGACCCTCAAGTCATCATGAGGCTAAAATAATATTTGAAAAGGCATTTTGCGAAACTTAAAGCGCCATACCATATTCTAGACGTTCTGTCCATAGGGGCTCGTCAGTGCAAGGGTTCAGGAACAGGACATGAAATGTCTACCACGTGTGCAGAACAGCAAGAAGGCTGGGAAGCAGAGTGATGTATTGTTAGGCTGGAGCCAGGCTGTGAAGGAGCTGCAGTGCCAAACTGATCCCAGAGAGCTTCCGTGGTTTATTGAGTAGGGGAGTAACTAATCAGACCTGCAGAGATGGGAATGGAAAATCACATTGGCAGCAGTGTGGAGGAAGGATTCTCAGAAAGAGAGAGGAGAGGATTGAGGCTGGGAGACCGAGGAGTCTGAACTGCAGAGAGGTCTGCGAGAGTGCAGGGAAGGGGATGGACGTAAGCCATGCTGGAGAGGGAGAAAGAACAAATTTTGGTAACTGATTGCAAATGTGGGTGTGAAGCAGTATGAAGAAGCAAAGATAACAGAGTTGCGAACCTGCAAAGATAGTGGCGCTTCAGCCAAAATAAATAGAAGGAAAATTAATAAGAAAGATCCTTTTTGGGGGGGTTTGTTCGTATCCTTTTCCTGAATTGTAGAAATGAAAGACTATAATTATTTTCAGAAGATATTTATTCTAGGGCTGAATCAGTCTAAAAATCACTTTTGGACGCATTTTTAAAAAAAGAATCGTTAATACTTACTTTCCATCTCACTCACGCTTTGATGTATTTTCAGGTTGGAACAATTCTAGATTTTTTTAAATTTAGGCTTCTGGTAATTATTTACAGGGCATCTAGGTGGTGCAGTGGATAGAGGGCCAGGCCTGAATTCAGGAAGTCATCTTCCCAAGTTCAAATCTGGCCTCAGACACCTAGTAGCTGTGTGACCCTGGGCAAGTCACTTCACCTTGTTTGCCTCAGTTTCCTCATCTGTAAAATGAACTGAAGAATAAAATAGCAGACCACTCTAGTATCTTTGCCAAAAAAAAATCCCAAATGGGGTCAGAAAGAGTCAGAATGAATATATATAAAACAAGTCATGTGCAGAACAAATAGGAAATAATTAATGCACTGGAATTAAGAGGGGTTGGGGAAGGCTTCCTGTAGAATGTGAGGATTGTAGGTGGGACTTTAATTGCTAGTTGTAGTAAGAGCTGCATTTACATGGGGCTTTGACATGTGCCGTCCCTCACCTAAGTAAAAGCAATTCCCTTGTTACGATAATGAGGCTGCCTCCCATCACCCCTACCTAACCCTACCCCAAATATTTTCTGCCCCCATCCAATATACATCTGAGGCAGCATCTAGAAGCTCTGTTGTTACACTGACTGTGAAAAGAAGAATGAATGGTTTCCTTCCAATTCCTTTCCCCCAAAATATTTTTTCTCCTTTTGGTGGATTCTGGAGTTCTTTGTGCATATAACTGGTTTGGAAACACTTAACAGAACCAGTCTTCACTTTTCAGTTAAATGGCAGGCCAATAGAAGAAGCCTAAATGGTATATTTATAGTAGCACACCTTGAATGAGATTAAGAAATCACAGAGTTTTATGCATGAGTTACATAAGAATATTATTGTGAGGATTTTAACTTTGTTTTTCTCTGCCTCTTTTAGGATTTTGTAATATTTTTCACATGTGATAATGAGATCTTTTTTCATGTTTCATTTAGTAAATGGATAATATATAATTAGAGGTCTTCTACATGAGGTATTACTGATAACTTGTACACTGGTGCAATTTTCTGTGTTCTGAACAATCTCAGGATTTCACCTGTACACTTATTCTCTTAACACAGGTCACCGTACACTGTTTATTGGAGTCCATGTTCCCCTGGGAGGAAGAAAGAGTCACCGACGTCACAGACATCGTGGCCATAAACATAGAAAGAGAGACAGAGAAAGAGATTCAGGATTGGAGGATGGACGAGAGTCTCCTTCTTTTGGTAAGAATCTCTCCCCCTCTGCCGCCTTGCCATTTAAAATAATCAATTCTGTAGAAATTCACAGGTTTATGGGACTCACAATATTTTGTTGTGTTCTCTGTGTACTTCCTTGAGCCGCAGAGACTGCTTTTGAGTTTGTAATTTAAAGAAAAGATACCAGGCTTGAAAGATGATGGGGCAGAAAGGGTATCAGGGCAGAAATCTTCAGTCTTTATGATTGGTCTCTTGGCTATTTTATGAAAGGGAAGAATTGTTTAGGGATGAGATGGAGACATCAAAATTTGAATACTAGCACTATATCTTTATGTTATTCACACAAGTAGAAATGATTGCTTTCTTTTTTTAATTCAAGGAGAATAAGCATTTGTCAAATTTTTGCTTAGACAGCTGTAGCTGCCCAGTATTTACTGGGCATGAATGTCTCTAAATGTGAAAGTTCTGCTTAATCAAATAGACTACAAAAGAATTCAAAATATGTTCATGCTTTAGCTTTTGAGAACCCATAGAATGACAGCTACTATGTAGAACACTCACAAGGTTATTCTTTTCTTATGCTACTGTGGACATTTAACAAGTTTTTGATGATTCATTGTGTATTTAGAACTTTTCTAGGTACCAGGAAGGAAATAAAAAGTGTACAACACGATCCCTGAGCAATATGCTTAAAATTTTATTAAGGAAACAAGAATGTTGCATCTTAAGGAATTTGAGACAAAGACAACAAATTATAAAATGCTAATTTGATTAATAAAGTCACGCAGAAAGAACTATGGGGTAGTCAATGAAGAAGAAATACATTTTTATTTAAAATTTTGTTTCAAATCTAATTTTGCTTCTGCGTGAAGGGGTATCAGCAAAGGAATGGTAATTATTCAAGTTGGAAAAGAAGGGCCGTTGTAGGATCAGGGCAAATACTAGATCACACCTACAAATCTCTTTCAGCTCTAAGTCTACAATCCTTAATGATTCCTTGAAAACAAAAAAAATTAATTTTTTCATAAAATTGCTGTTTTGTATAACTATATATTAAAATTGTTTTGAATCAAGATCAAAAGAAAATATTATCAGGGAATAAGGATTAAATTTCCAAGTATATAGTATTAAAGAAAATATATTAATACAGCTTAGAAAAGTGTTATAAATAGGTCACGATAGGCTATTTGGGAGCAACATTATTAAGATTTACTATCAAGGTTTACCCCTAGCTTCTGGATGATTGTCCATGATGTGGACATACATACATATATACACACATACACCCACATATATACATATATATACATACACATATATATATATATATATGCATATTCCCTTCAGCTACTCTAATACTGAGGTCTCATGAATCATACACATCATCTTTCCATGTAGGAATGTAAACAGAACAGTTCAACTTTAGTAAGTCCCTTGCAATTTCTTTTTCTTTTTTTTTTTTAAAGGTGTTTTATTTATTTTTAGTTTACCACACTCAATTTCTTTTTCTTGATTACCTTTTCATGCTTCTCTTGATTCTTGTGTTTGAAAGTCAAATTTTCTATTCAACTCTGGTCTTTTCACTGAGGAAGCTTGAAAGTCCTCGATTTTATTGGAAATCCATATTTTGCCTTGGAGCATGATACTCAGTTTTGCTGGGTAGGTGATTCTTGGTTTTAATCTTAGCTCCATTGACCTCCAGAATATTGTATTCCAAGCCCTTTGATCTCTTAATGAAGAAGCTGCTAGATCTTGGATTATTCTGATTGTGTTTCCACAATACACAAATTGTTTCTTTCTGGCTGCTTGCAATATTTTCTCCTTGACCTGGGAGCTCTGGAATTTGGTGACAATATTCCTAGGAGATTTCTTTTTGGGATCTATTTGAGGAGGCGATCGTGGATTCTTTCAATTCTGTTTTTCCCTGTGGCTCTGGAATATCAGGGCAGTTCTCCTTGATAATTTCTTGAAAGATGATATCTAGGCTCTTTTTTTGATCATGGCTTTCAGGTAGTCCAATAATTTTTAAATTATCTCTCCTGGATCTATTCTCCAGGTCAGTGGTTTTTCCAATGAGATATTTCACATTGTCTTCCACTTTTTCATTCCTTTGGTTCTGTTTTATAATATCTTGATTTCTCAACAAGTCACTAGCTTCCACTTGCTCCAATCTAATTTTTAGGGTAGTATTTTCTTCAGTGGTCTTTTGGACCTCCTTTTTCATTTGGCTAATTCTGCCTTTCAAGGCATTCTTCTCCTCATTGGCTTTTTGGAGCTCTTTTGCCATTTGAGTTAGTCTATTTTTTAAGGTGTTGTTTTCTTCAGTGTATTTTTCAGTATTTTTTTGGGTCTCCTTTAGCAAGTCATTGACTTGTTTTTCATGGTTTTCTCACATCCTTCTCATTTCTCTTCCCAGTTTTTCCTCTACTCCTCTAATTTGCTTTTCCAAATCCTTTTTGAGCTCTTCCATGGCCTGAGACCAGTTCATGTTTTTCTTGGAGGCTTTTGTTGTAAGCTCTTTGACTTTGTTGATGTCTTCTGGCTGTATGTTTTGGTCTTCTTTGTCACCAAAGAAAGATTCCAAAATCTGAGACTGAATCTGGGTGCATTTTCGCTGCCTGGCCATGTTCCCAGCCAACTTACTTGACCCTTGAGTTTTTCAGTGGGGTATGACTGCTTGTAGAGTAAAGAGTACCATGTTCCATGCTTGAGGGGATGCGCTGCCACACCAGCACTCCTCCTTCCCCAAGAACCCCCAACCCGGACTGGTCTTAGATCTTCAGCAGGCTCTTCACTCCTGCTCTGATCCACCACTTAATTCCTCCCACCAGGTGGGCCTGGGGCCGGAAGCAACTGCAGCTGTAGTTCTGTAGCTGCCCCACCTCCGCTGCCCCTTGGGTGGTGGCCTAACCGGGAACTCCTTTCACTCTGTCCCCAGCAGTTTTTCCCACTAACCTTCTCTGTTGTCTTTGGTGTTTGTGGGTTGAGAAGTCTGGTAACTGCTGCAGCTCACTGATTCAGGGCACTAGGGCCTGCTCCACCCGGCTCCTGCTCTGGTTGGTCCCCACGGCCACGCCAGACTCTGCTCTGCTCCGCTTCACTCGGCTCCCGGCTCCGTGCAGGATAGACCTCACCCAGGGACCATCCAGGCTGTCCTGGGCTGGAGCCCTGCTTCCCTCTGCTATTTTGTGCATTCTGCAGTTCTAGAATTGGTTCAGAGCCATTTTTTATAGGTTTTTGGCAGGGAGCTCACGCTAGTCCCTGCTTTCCAGAAGCCATCTTAGCTCCACCCCCTATTCAATAACAATTTAAAAATAAAGCTATTTCTTAAAGCAATAGAGTCCAACAATAATTAGTAAACACTATTTGAAAGTATATCTTTTGAAAGTAGGAATTATAAAAAAATAAGTACACAGGTTCAGTTTGGTATTTTTTGGTCAGGTTAAAGATTTGCAGCTAAAAGGGACCTTAGAGTTCATCTTCCTTACTATTCTCCAACTACTATGATTGCTTGTCTAAATGTAATCTCACAGAGACATCATCATCATCATCATCATCATCATCATCACTTGCATTTGTATAGCACCTACTATGTACTAGGCACTGTGATAACCACTTTACAAATATCATCTCATTTGGTCCTCACAACAACTCTGGGGGATAGGTGCTATTATTTATCCCAATGTTACAATTAAGGAAAGTGAGGAAAACTGATATTAAGTGACTTGGTCACACAGCTAGTTAATTTTCTCACGCTGGATTTGAACTCACGTTTTCCACACTCCAGACCCAGAACTCTATCCACTACACCATCTAGCTGCCTAATCAAAATATTCTTTTGCAAATCCCCTCACTTCCTTAAAATTAGAAAGTTCCACCCAGACTATATATATATATATATATGGCTTTGGGACTTCAGTCCAACTCAGTATAAAAAAAAACCACTCAAGCTCTTTATAGCTACAGATATAACTGATTCAGTTTAAGCTAACATTACTCTGACTTTCCCTACTCTGTAGGGGAGTGCTGCTGTTGAAGTAATTCCATATACTTTTTAGCTTCTTTCTCTTTCAGAACTCTTATCTGTGTCCTTCATCCCTTCTCCTCTAGGACTTTTATTCCAATAGTTACCTCCTGTTTCATACATCTTTAATCTATCTCTGTCCACTAGCTCCTTCTCATCTGCTTAGGCATCCCTAATTCTTTAAAAACAAAAAAGCAAACCAAAAACAACAATACCAAAACCCCTTCTATTGATCCCTCTAAATTTCTGTGTTTCTTAAAATTTTTTCCTATACCCAAATCCGTTGTTTTGTTATTATTTTATTACTTCCTAATACTCTGTAATCAGGCTTCTGCACCCACCATGATACTAAAATTGCTCTTTCAAAGGTCCTCAATCTAATGACCTTTTCAAAGTCCTTAACCAAGTGGACCTCTCTCCGGTGACACTTTTCACCATTCCTTCCTGAATATACCCACCTCAATCTTGGTATACACATAGTAGGGAGACTGGGTGTTGTGCAAGTAAGAGATGAAAGTGAGTAGAACTAGTATCATGTAGTAATTTGGGGGAAATATGTCCTTGGATATTCCTCTTGATTTGGAGAATAGCTGAAGCAGGTGGTGTAGGAGTATCTATTGGATTATGTAGGAGATCTAGATAATAAAAAGATTACTGGTAAATACGTGGAAGTAAGAATGTTTGATGAGAGTAAATGCAACAGAACGACAGTCCAACTGTCACAACTGGTAGTAACTGAGCTTATTTCTCTCACCTCTGTATTTTCACTGTGCTGAATAGGGCTTATGGTAAAAGACATATCCTAAAGTTTGGCTAGTTTTTCCTTCACAGAGATTGAAACTATCCTTAAGATTTCACTGGATTAGGAGACTAAAGTTCAGGGTATTAACATGTCTTCAAGGTCACCTAAGTACAAAAAAGTCATACGGAACTCCAGGAGCTCTCCAAAGGTTGGCCGACAGACCACAGTGAGCAACTCCAAGGCAGGAGAGCTTTATTCAGCTAAATTACCTCAAAGTGTCCTAAATGCATATTCTTGTTGAGTAGCTTTTTCCTGATATGGCTGAGTATGTTCCCTTCTGTTGAATGACGTATATGTGTATCACTTAGTTCAAATATTCAACATAAACTAACATATAGATCAGGCCTAGCCCAGAATGAGAATGTTCATCAGTTTCCATGTGAATATAGAATTATGGCTACAACTGCCAAAGAATTCATATAGAATGTACCAGAGTTGAGAAAATAACTGATGATTATAGCTGTAATCAGATCCACAGCAGCACTGAGAGACTGAAAGAGATGAGCTTATTTCTAATGCCCCATTCCTTAAGAATGGTCCCAGTGGTTAGGCACTAAATATACCTAAGATGACTGAGGTACTACTTACTGTCTCTTGGTTCTCCTCTACTGCTCCTTCATAAAACCCTTTGGTATTTCCTCTTCCTAACTCTTCAGTGTTGTTCTAAAGGTTCTCTTCTTTGTTCTCTTTTCTCTCTCCCTTTCTCTACTCTCTTTTTTTGGAAATTGCAAACAATATTTTGTTTAGAGAAAAGAAAACTACTAGAGCAACAAAGAGATAACTGAAAGCAGAGTAGAAATTAGAAATGCTAGTAAATTGGAAGCCATGAATAAATAGGCTGAGTTAAAGGCTAGTAATGAATAACAAAGGAGAACAGAAAGAATACCAGTGACCAAAATAGCAAATGGAAATTCAGAGAGAAGGCAAACAGAAAATTGAGTAAAACAAATGAGAGAAAGATAATCAATTTAAAGTAGCAGTTATATGAGATAATAATGGATGTAGTATAGTTAGTTCTTGAAAAAAGAAATTTGACAGAATATTAAACCGTAAGGAAAATGAAGTTAAAAACACTGTAACCTTTGTACTGTTAGAACTCTAAAGGAACATGAAAAAACTGTGGTTCACTTGTAGTGACGGCACTTTATACAACCTGTACAATGGAAGAGTGTAGAAAGGCACGTCACCATCTAGTAAAAAGGAATATTTTTAGTTCCTTAGGGAAATGCAAATGCCAGTGTAATTTTAGGTTCCATGGTAGTCATTACAAGACCCTTAATTTTAGACTGAATTTTAAATTAACCACATGGACATTTTGACTTTGCTTGCTGGAGAACAAAATGACTCCAAGCCCTAGTGTTCCTAACAGTGAAATTTATCAGTGATTAGGTACAACAGGAAAAATGAAATTGTAAACAAGCAAGGAAAATTAAGTTGATTTTATACACACGTATGCATACATACAAACATACATACATATAAACTGTGGAGATGGAGGAAATAATGTGCAGAATTTAATATTTGATGAGAGACCTATCCAAAGATATGGAAAATCTGATTGAGAAAGTTGTAATGATAAATTGTCTTAATTATTACAAGAATATCTCTGTCACAAGTGCCCCAGAAATATCTGATTGATAAGGAGGCATTTAATACTCTGAGACAGTTGTTACGGTACTCATTTGTGAAACACAGATTCTTATAATCCCTGAAGATTTCTGACATGATGAGTATAGTCCTTAGTTCCGGTTTATGTCCTCTTAAATTCAGTTATTCTTCTGTCTTACTTATCTTCTTATTATTTTCTGGAATGTCATAGGATTGGAATATTAGTTTAGAGCAAGAAAAATGCTTTGATTTCCTTTGAGGAAGGACATAAAATGAAATGTGTCAGCATGAAGCAATTTCCTTTTTTGATATAATCTTTGAAGTCTTAAATAAGGACCAAAAATAAGACACTCTCCATATTTGAGGGGAGAATTGCTCTTGTTAAAATCTCCCATTGTCCATCAGCCTTTGGTGAATATTAATACATGTTTATATGTGGTCATAAATACCACAAGAACTTGAAATTCCATTTAAAGAAATACCACTCAGCACAATTCCTGGCACATCAAAATGTTTAATAAATGCTTATTAACTTTTAAACTAGATGAGAGAGTCTATTCTTTAAAAATAAAAGAAAATATCACTGTAACTAAAATTGAAATATAAAAATTCTACTTTACCTCTAATAAATCTAAGTTCTGATTTCCCTAAGGAAGAACATCAGTTAGTTTTAATGGAGCCTCATTCTCATTAGTATGCAATACTAAACTATCACTCAATTGAAGCTAATTTGGTAAACTGGTATTTAAAATCTTGGCCACAGAAAGAGCCAAAAATGAAGCAGCAACAACACCCTAGGGTTAAACAGTATTGCTTCTCAGTGGACTCATCTCCTGAAATTGCAAAAGCCACATAAAAATTGTATAATGCATCTGCATGTATTTATTTATGTGTTAACTTTATCTAAATAATAGCAAATTGAAGAATTTAGCAAGAAACCAGATTTTTTTTTTGCTCTGCTAGCTAATGATATTTTTATTCCTGCCTTTTCTTAGTTTAGTCATTAATGGTGTAGGTACTCAAGGAGTACTTTTCTAATTGACTTCCAATCTTTGGTTCTCATAGAATTGCTGTGTATATAGAAAATCTGTTAATTTAAAGTCAAAAGTTATTTGGTATGTTTGAAATAAAGTGTACTAGAACTCCACTTAACAAGCTTTTGTAGATAACCCATCTAAATCCGTACTAAGTATAACTTTCTTTTTAAAAATCCTTATCAAACTTTTATTGTCTTCAAAAGTAGCTTGCAGACTTGCACAGAAGGAGATATGAGTTGTTGGGGGTTTTCGGGGTTAATTTTTTCTAACCATTTATTCAATTAACCTAAATTTCTCACTGATAATCTTCTGGAATCAAAGCTATTTCAGACTGTAGGATAAAGCTGGTTATGACTGAGGCACTGTTGTTCTTGTGAGAGAGATTGAATCTATACTATATATTAACATGTTTATTTTTTAAAGTAAAATGTTTTATGTCTTGCATTTACATTTTCAGTTGTTGTTCAATCACTTTTCAGTTGTGTGTGACTCTGTGACCCCATCTGTGGATTTCTTGGCAAAGATACTGGAGTTGTTTGCCATTTCCTTCTCTAGCTCATTTTACAGATGAGGAAACCAAGGCAAACAGGGTTAAGTGGTTTGTCCAGGGTCCCGCAGCTGGTAAGTGTCTGAGGCTGGATTTTTACTCAGGAAGATGAGTTTTCCTGACTACAGGCTGGATACTCTATCCACTGCACCACCTAGCAGCAAGTATTTGCATTATTTGCATTTCAAACAACCTGCCCTTGCCTTCCCTTTTCTCTCTCAGAAACAAAGAATGAAAAGGAGAAAAAAAAGTTCGGCAAACCTAACCAGCACATCAGCCAGGTCCAACATGAAATGCAGCTCCACATCCATTATTTCCCACCACCTGTAAAGACAAGAGGGAAGCGCATTCTCACATCTCTTCTGTGGGGCCAAATTGGTTGTTATAACTTCACAGCATTCAGCTTTATTTGCTTTATTGTAGTTCTCTCTGTTTACATTGTGGTAGTCATCACATGGATGGTTTTCCTGGTTCTGCTTATCTCACTTTGCACAACTTCTTATAATTCTGACCGTGCTTCTCTGTATTCATCATATTTCTTAAAATGCAAGAATATTTTATTTTATTCATTGACTCCTGCTTGCCTCACTCAATAGGCATCTACTTTGTTTTCAGTACTTTATTACTACAGAAAGTGCTGCTATAAATATTTTATCATCTACTTGAGTTGTTTTTTTTTTCCCCTAGCATCAGCCGGTTTGGCTGACTTTGTTGATTTTGTTTACAGTTGCAGTCATTGCGTTGTTCTTTTGGCCCTTTCCTCATTTTACATCACTTGATACAAGTTGTACCATGTTTTTCTGAATTCTTCTTTGTCATCTTTTACAACGGAGTGATATTCCATTACGTTTATAGACTATGAGATGTTCTGCCTTGCCCAGTCACTGGGTGTGCATTTTATTTCCAGCTTTTTGTTACTATAAATAATGCTGCTATGAATATTTTGAGCCATATTTGTCTGTTCTTATTCTCAGTAACTTCCATAAGACATATTCCCAATAATAGGATCTCGGAGTCAAAGGATATAAATAATTTAGTCACTTTTCTTCATAATTAACAATTGATTTCCAAAATGGCCCAACCAATTCACAGCCCCCAAAGCAATGGTTTAGCATTCCTGTCTTCCTATAGTGCTCCCAACAATGTTTTCTCATCTTTTAACGTCTTTGTTAGTTTAATGGATATAAAGTAGTAGAACTTTAGGATTGTTTTAATTTTCATTTCTCTGATTGTTGTGATTTGGAATTTTAGATGGTTATTGATAGTTTCTTCTTTTGAAAACTATAAATGTTTTTTGACCATTTGTCTTATAGGAAATGGTTCTTGATTTTATATACTTATGGCAATTCTTATAAATTTTGGACGTCAGACTTCTTTAGATTTATTTAATGCAAGTGGTTTTTTTTCTGATCCTAGATGAGTCTTATTTTAGTCATCTAAATTTTTTATTTTATTTATCCAAGATTCCATATTTCATCTTTTATTCTCGTAGCACTTTGAACCCTTTCTCTCACATGATGTTAATAGGGTTAGGATTTGACCTGTGATTTCACTGATATAGAAAATTCCCATGAGGATGCTCTCTCTGTCAGTGCAGGTCAGTAATTTCTCTGCAATCTGGAGTCTTAGAGAATTACCTGGGGGCACTCTGAGGGTAAGTGATTTCCATAGGACTGAACACACACAGATGCAGGAGGGGAAGAGAAGAAGGGAACAAGCTTATATCAGTCACCTACCATGGGCCAGACACTATGCTCAGCTCCTTACAAATATTATCTCATTTAATCCTCACAGCAACCCTGGGAGGTAAGTGCTTCAATTATCCCCATTTTATAGTTGAGGAAACTGAGGCAAACAGAGGTTAAGTGATTTGTCCAGGGTCACATAGCTAGGAAGTGTCTGAGGTTGGATTTGAACTCTGGTCTTCCTGACTCTAGGCTAAGTGCTTTCTCCATTGTACTCCCTGGCTGCCTTGCTCTGGGGCCCACTTTGTCCACAGGGTGACATTGCCTCCATGACACTAATGTTTCTTACAGTGCTATATACTAGTCATAATTCTCCTACTTGTAGGTCATTTTATTGCAGAGTCCATGTCTTATTTACATATCGATTTCCCTTGGTGCCTAGCACAGTGCTTCTCCTTCAGAACTTTAAAAGTCCTTAGATAATGACACTACATTTTGGTAGGACCTCCCATGTCTGTGCTATGTTAGCATAGCCTTCCAGAACCCAAAGTAAACTTAAGACCATACTGAGGCCCCATAGGAGGAGGAAGTGCCTCGCTTCATTGGAAAAGGTGGCCAATAAATGTTTAAATTGGATTTAATTAAATGTTTGGTGGAATAAGGTTAATATAAAAACATGACTTGCTCCTGGTGGCAACAGCATCTGTCATTCCTGTGCATACTTTCTTTAACTCCATAGTTCCCAAAATTAAATGATTATCTTGTTTTCAGTAGCCAAGAGATTCATGGAGGCCTTTAAAATTTTTTTGTCCTCTTCTCTTTGCCCTGGCAAATGAGAATACATAACTGTTCCAGTTATGAATTGCAGTGAATATGGCAACAGATCCTTCCATATGATATATCATATTCTTGGCTGTTAAATTGATAGTTTGGGGGATTTTGCAGTATTAGGCTATTCTATGTTTTCACTGACTGTCATACAAAGAGGTAAAGTAGTCACCATAGAGAAAATATTTACCCTACCCTAAAGAATGCTTTCTGAATTAGATAAGGCTGTAATTTGGTGAAATGTATGCCGTGCTATTTTCAGGTCCCCAGATTTGTATAAAATGCAGCTCCTGAACAAAGCATTTGAACAATTACAGTCAGGAAGAGGGGAGTCTCTCTTTCTCTCTCTCTCTCCCTTTTTCTCCCCCCCCTTCTCTGTCTCCCTCTCCCTCTCTCAGATATTAAAAGCCTGTGGGTCATGACAGGCCTATTGTAGGCATAGCATAATGCCTGGAGAATCATTTCTGCTTCAAGGAATGAATGAATGGCAAGATACGGGAGGAACAACAGGCAATTTTCCAGTTTGAAGAATATGCCTCTTGTCCTTGACAGTGGATCAGACTTCTTTAATGGGACAGCATTTTTTCCACATCTCCATTGTCATCATGTCTTAGATTAGAAAGTCCTAGACGAACACTTAATACTGTATCCCAAAGTTTAAAAAAGCGTCTTGTTCTTGCTATAGAAGTTCTCAGGTTTATTTTGTTAACTAATCTTCCAAAGTGTTCTGCGTGAAACCACTTGCTTTGTTAAGCTGAAACACTGATAGGGAAATCCCTAAAGCCCTGGTCTGTGCTTGTTGAACTGGAGCTTTTTTGATTTAGAGGCATGGAGTAACAACAGTTAATGAGTAGCACTTATATGATGCTTGAAGGTTTGCAAAGCATTTTGCATATTGTCTTATTCGACTCTCACAAAAATCCTGTATGGTAGAAGTGATTATTATTCCCTTTTACAGATAATTAAACTGAGACTTGCCCAGGGTCACACAACTAGTGAGTACCAGGGGCCAGATTTAAACTCAGATTTTCTCAGCTCCAAGTCAACTACCCTATTCACTGCATGCCCTTAGATGTCTTAAGCGCTAGAACTCTCAAATTGGTCACTGGTGCTAAACCAAAGATACAAGTCCTTGAGCCCTTATAAGTACAAAAACCATGTTTGTACAAAGTAAAGGGAATTGAATTAGAAGGAGAGCAGGTAGGAAATATTTCACTGATACACAGAAACACAACTTGCAAGATAAAGCAGTGCTATGAACTCTGTGGGACACAGTTAGGTGGCACCGTAGATAGAGCCCTGGGCCTAAAATCAGGAAGACCTGAGTTCAAATTTGACCTCAGACATGCACTAGCTGTATGACCCTGAGCAAGTCACATAACTCTGTTTGCCTCTGGGCTTCTTCATCTGTCGAATGAGCTGAAGGAGAAAATGGCAAGCCATATCTTTGCCAAGAATACCTCAAATGGGGTCATGAAGAAGCTTAAATAACTGAGCAACAATAACAACGTGGACTCTGCAAAATCATAGCAAATTGACTTGGCATAAAATACAAAAGCCCTGTCCACCAGTCTGCCAGTCATTCCCACTAAGTTTCATGAATGCCAGAACCTTTGCATCAACTTCCCCTCCCTCTGCCCAGCATGTACCGCAGTGTCAATCACAACCCTGCGTACGTAATACTTTGATGAAATGAAGGAGCCTGTAAAGTCTTAACAGCCTATCTTTCTTTTCCCTGGATCCTATACCTCCTGTTGTTGGCTCTACACAGAAAATCCTGGCTGATGTCAGAATAGCCTATAGGCATAGCGGTGGTTGGGATGGTGTTGGGTGGGATTTCTGAATTGGATAATTAATCCAGCTTTAGGTGTCCAGTTGTTTGTGATGCTAATGGACCCAGGTAAGGAACAGTACCTAATAAGAAAACATTTAATTGGGACAATAAAGAGATGAAAACAACATCAACCCAGTCCCAGATGAGTACAGTTTTCTTACAAAGGACCCAGGTAGTGCAAAGACCTTGTACAGCTGGGGAACGTGTACAGGTGAGACATCCACCTGGATAACTTCAGCTTTCTGCTTGAAAGGTGATTGGCTGCTATCCGCCATCCTCTACCCATCACTCACATGGCCAATATGGCTCCCAGATGGTTTCCAATGTGGCATGGCTAGGATAATACTTGTAATTTCCAGGCCTGATAGCTTCCAAGCTATCTGCCTGGCTGCCCTCTTCTATGTAGTCAGGGGCCCTAGTGAAAATTACCATTAAACCTCCATCTTCTAGGCAAGAAAAATTTTTCCAGACCACTTTACCAAAATGGCATCAGCTCTGATTGAGGAACAGAAAATAACCACCTTCTTCAACTTCCATGCATAGATAATGTGTTTCTCTCTCAGGAAAAAAAAAAATTTTAAAAGAGGGGAAAGGTGACTATGCATGCTAGTCATATGGTAGTACTCAGCATTTGAGTATTTAGAATTACCTAAATAGCACTGGAAAAGCTGACAAAGTTTTCTGCAAAATTTTTGACATTTTGTTACTTTCTTTAAAAGGCAAAACATGGACTTTTTAAGTATCTCTTTTCAAATGATATATAGGTGAAAATTAACCTTAGTTTAGAAATATTTCTTCTTAGGAGGTAAACAAAATAAGCAGTAATCTTGTCTGGATATGATAATAGCTAGCATTTATATGACACTTTAAGATTTGCAAAGCACTTTACATACATTATCTCACTTCATCCATGCAATAACCTTGTGAACTAAGTTCTGTTATTATTCCCAGTTTATAGGTGAAGAAGGTGAGGCTGAGAGACTAGGTGACTGAACCAGGATCACACAGCTAGAGTGTATCTGAGGCAGAATTTGAACTTTGATGTTGCTTATTTCAAGTCCAACACTCCATCCACTGTGCTGACCAGATGATACAAACTGTTGTTTCATGTTTTCTTTTTGTTTTTGCTTTTTCTCTCCCAGTAAAAGTTTTATAGGATGTATACAATCCAAATCAAGGTGGAATAACTGGGACATTATCTGGGACATCAAATGTAAAGGGTATTGAAAGTAGAGGGTACCAAGAGCAGTTGTCCTTCAACAGAGCTTAGAATCTAATTAGCAAGAATAATTAGTCAAAACAGATTTTCTGGTGCTCTTAATGGAAATGAGTATTATACTTTGTCAAAACCTTCCTGGGGATGGGATGGGGTGCTCTTCACCTCTAACCCTGCTTTACCCTGGTTTTCCCCAACTTACACCAGTATCTTGGATCCTCTGACTTTTCCCACCCCACCCCAGAGAGGTTTCCTCATACTTACCCTGGCCACAAAAATTCCTAATTATGACTGCAGCAAAATCATCACCAAGAAAATAAGAAATGGTAAAAACGAACAATAAACAAACAAATAAAAAGTTCCCATGTGGCATAGGAAAGGTCTCAGATTAACTTTCACGTGGAACATGAAAAAGAAAGATCCTGGATTGGAATTAAAAGAATATAAAAGGCTTATACTTTTAGGTAGTTACCAAATACTTATCTATGGAACCACCTGGCTATACTCCTACAAAATATTTTATTCTACGTTTTAGTTCTAATAAATTATGTTTTATGCCCTTCATCATTATTTGGAGAATTGTTGTTGTTTAGTCATTTGAGTCATGTCTGACTCTTCATGACGCCATTTGGGGTTTTCTTGGCAAAAATACTGGAGTAGTTTGCCATTTCCTTTTCCAGATCATTTTACAGATGAGAAACTGAGGCAGATAGAGTTAAGTGACTTGTCCAGGGTCGCACAGTTCAAGGCATTCTGTGCACTGTGCCACCTAGCTGCCCTCTTTGGGTAAGACAATCATGCTGTTGTTTCAGAAAGATTGATAGTTTCAAACACAGTATATCCTGTGATATGTCCTACCATCATTGCTTTTCCTTTTCATGTTTGGTGAGATTTTTTTAAGGGGGATAAGAAGGAAGAGGTGAGGCAGAGAGAATTTTTATGGCATTTCATTATTTTATGCAATTTTATTAATGCTCCACTTCAGAGTACCTAGAATTCATTTCATTATTTGGATTGATTTAGAGGCATGTTTCTGGCATTTACTTATTCTTATATTGGGTAGAGGCCAAGAGAATGTGAAGTACAAAAAAAGTAAATAAATATGAATCGTAGAATTATATAAACATAAATTTTCCATTTGCATTTTTTCCAAGTGGCCAATGGAAAAAATGAGAAAGAATTAAAAGCAGAGAAAATAGAAGGAGATACTGCCCTCATTATAGGGAGAGAGGAAAGAATGAACAAAATGTTTTCCTAAATAATTTCTCAGAATAGATATTCTACAAATGAAATACTAAGTAGTATTGCAACATTTTGAGTGGTAATCTCATTTTTCCTTCTCCTGGGAGATAGGCTTTTCTAGGACTATATGAAAAAAAATGGGCCTTCAATTTTCAAAAAATGTTTTCATTAAATTCGCAAAATCACAGGATGATTATTGGAGTAAACCTTTTTAAAAAATATAAGTAGCTTTTATTCTTCTCTTTGAATTGAAACTAAAAGAGATTTCAGAATGAATGGAACACACAGGGAGGATATAAACTATAAAGAAATCATGACCAAGTTGATTATCTTGGAGCAATGCCAATGTCAGAAACATTATATTTTGGCAAAAAAAAAAAGATTTTTCTGTTACCTTAGTAATAGAAAATAGAAGTAGGGTACCTTCCGTATTATGGAAGGTAGATTGAAAAGTGAGTAAATGAAAATGGGTCATTTCTTATTTACTTAACAACAAAAAGCAATGAATATTTTTATTAAGTGTTTACTATGTGTAAGGTGCTGGGAATATAAAGATGGTAATAAAATAGTTCTGCCCTCTAGGAGCTCCCCATATAGTTAAATATAATTTTGGACTCCTAAGTACTATAGCAAATGAAAATTTTCTCATTATTAGATCTTTAGGAAAAAGAATAGTTCAAAAAGTTAAAACAACAAAATGATATTTATAGTCCTTTGAGGTCCAGAGTGCAACTCCTATTATTGCTGTTTTACAAATGGGGAAACAGTGGCTGAGAGAGATTAAGGGATTTGTCCATAGGCAGATGGGAAGCAGACAGGGAGGGACTCCTTAGTCCTAATGCTACTTTCACTGAACCTGGACCCCTCTAGTACATCAAACAATAGAACAGATGTATCAAAGATGAAAAAATGATGCAGGAACTGTCGGTATTAAGAGCAAAAAAACTTCATTTGACTGCTCAAGCTATAAGTCCCAATCAATACCTGCCACCCCTTACATAGCTAAGTCCTAAGGGGTGGAAAAGATGTCTAGACTCATGACTCCCATTTCTTCCTTCTCTTCTCAACCTTTGCAGTCCTATTTCCAACCCAATCATTTGACTGAAACTGCTCTCTCTAAGGTTACCAATGACCTCATTTGCCAATGTGACAGCCTTTTCTCAGTTCTCTTCCATTTTCATCTCTCTACAGCTTTTAAACACTGTTAACCACCTCCTTTTAAAGGATACTTCCTGCTGCCCAAGCTTTTGTGACACAGCTAGCTCTCTTATGGTTCTGCTCTTACCAAGCTGCCTGATCCTTCTCAGACCCCTTTGCAGAATTGTCCTCCATCTGGGCCTTCTGTTCTCTATCTATATCCATTCTAAGTTATAATTTATATACTGATTTCTCCCAAATATATCTAAACCTAAAATTTCTTATTAGCACTGGTCTTTCACCAGTTGCCTGATGACATCTCCATGTGAATGTCCAACAGGGAGCTAAAATTTGACATGTCTAAAAACAGAACTTTGCCCAAGATCCTTCCTCCTAAATCCAGGACAGCTGGGTGACACAGTAGATAGAGTGCTAGGTCTGGAGTCAGAAAGATTCATCTTCATGAGTTCAAATCTGGCCTCAAGCATTTAGTAGCTGTGTGACCCCAGACAAGTGACTTCACTCTTTTTGCCTCAGCTTCTTCATCTGTAAAATGAGCTGGAGAAGGGAATGGCAAACCACTCCAGTATATTTGTCAAGAAAACTCCAAATGGGGTTACAAAGAGTTGGACACGACTGAAAAACGACTGAACAACAACACACACTCACAAAAGAGTTTTATTAGCCTCACAAAACACAATCTATCTTCCACCTCCTCTCTTCTCATTTCTGTTTCAAAACTCAGCTCAAACAATAACTTGTGCTTGAGGCCTCTTCATGGACCCCCAACTCCTAGTGCACATCCCAATCCAAGATTACCTTGTATCTGCTTTGTATATATTTTCTGTGCCTGTGTATGCATGTGTGCCTATGTGTAGATACATGTACATATACATATAAATATACAAATACACATACTCCTGTTTTCTCTCCTATTAGAATGTAAGCCCCGTGAGGGCAGTGACTATTTTGCTTTCTCATTTGTACCCACAATGCCTGGCATTGGACCTGGATCACAGAGCTGCTTCATTAAACCTTAATTGATTCATTCTTAGTAGAACCAAAGTGACCTACTTGCTATTACCCAGACCGACTGTTCCATCACCTTCCTCTATGCTTTTGAACAGGCTGTCCCCCAAGGTTGAAACGTACTGCTCCTCACCTCTCCTTAGAATCCTTGCTTTCCTTCCAGGCTTAGCTCAGGTGGAACTTGCTATACAAGCCTTTCCTATTTCCCTTAGTTGATCATGCTCTCTTCCTCCTCAGATTATGTAATATTTACTTCTCTGTGTAGATGTTGTACCAGTAAAGTATAAGCCTTTTGAGGGCAAGGATTATTTATATTTGTGTCCCAAGCACCTATCCTTACAGAGTTGGCAATTAATAAACATTTGTTGAATAATAGGAACTGCCACAGAATTAGTAGAGGGACTATCAAAATGAAACAAAATCAACATTTCTTTTTCCTTGAGACTTGAAACAGTTGAAATGAACATCTGTGCATGCTGGGGTATTAGGTGAATTTGTTGTCGCTGAGTCTCTTCAGTCCCATCTGATTCTTTGTGGACCCCATTTGGGGTTTTCTTGGTAAATGGTCTGCCATTTTCTTCTTCATCTCATGTTACAGATGAAGAAACTGAGGCAAACAGAGTTAAGTGACATGCCGTGGGTCACACAGCTAGTAAGTTTTTATGGCCAAATTTGAACTCAAGTCTTGCTGACCCTAGGCCTGGCACTCTATCTGCCACTTCAATGCCTTGGATTTAGGAGTTACTCTAATCAAGTATTTTACTTAAAAATACATCTTTGTTTCTTGTCACCATTGTCCAACCAGTCTCTTTGGTAACAGGCTAATAAGAATAGAAACTGGAACCATCAGTTTTACTGATTTAGGGAGCCCCAGGTGAGTAACTTTCTCGCTGCCAATTCAGTTCATCACCTTCTCTGTAATTTACAGTCTTAAACAATTGCCTTGAAGCCCCAAGAAGTTAATAACATACCCGGGGTCAGACAACCAGCATATGTCAGAGAGGCAGGGCTTGAACCTGGACGGTCCTAATTCTATGCCAGCTCTCTATCCACTACACCACACTGCCTTTCTGTGGCTAATAAGAATGTTTTAATGTCTTGCATGGCTGAAGAAAAGTCTGAAGGCTTTGTGCTGAAGCAAACTCATTCCTGAATCACACAGGTACTTACAGGTTTGTTTGCCATTACTTCAGTAGTATTATAAATCCTTCATTTTGTTGTTTGTTTTCAAAAGTAAAGTTCCCTGTTGTGAGACTAGGCTTGGTCAGTGTGGAGAGGTGGAGAGAGCCCTGAATTTCAAGTCAGAGGAAGTGGGTTTGAATCCCAGCCCTGTAATATACTATCTTTGAGACCTTGGACAAATCATGGTACCCTTTCTAGTCCTGTTTCCTCACCTGTAAAACAAAGGGTTTGAGTTATGTGACTTTTAATGTGCCTTGCAACTCACAATAAATCATTCTACAATCATGCTTTTCCATTATAATTTGTATCTATAATCAAGCTAATAAAAAATTAAAAGAAGAAAATTACCAAAGCCTAAAGAAGACATGAAGATTATTGGTGAATAAGAACAAAATGTCAGATCATTTAAATATCAAATTGAAAGCAATGGAGGAAAAATAGAAAAGATCTGCCAAGATTTCTGCAGTAAACTAACTTTCTCCATCAATACAGTGGAGTCACCACCTTTAGACACTGGGGACACAATTCTTAATTGCACCCAAAAAAAGCACCAAATGGAAAAAAATGGTAAAAGCACCTAGAATAGACCAAACCTACACAGAGGGAGTTCTTGCTTAAGGCAACAACATTTTGAATGTATTAAGGAATAGAATCTCAAGATGTCTGACAAGGGTAAAAGATTAGATGATTGGTTGGACATCTTTGCTATTATCACCAAAGCAAAGTGATGGGAAAGGTACCATTAAATACCAATCCCTATGTTTCCTTTCCCATCTCTGCAAAATCTTTACAAGAACCATTTAGAGATATACAAAAAGTACCATTGATAAAAACATGAGACGGTAAAAGGAAAAATTTTTCAAATGATTTTCTGCGTTAGGCAACATCTTAGCAATCAAGCAGTTGACCACAAGACACAGAGAGAAGAGGAGCTTGCTGGGTTTTGTTGACTAGAGAGCTTTTTTTGCAAATTAGATGTAATCTTAAAAGTTCTCCTTTAAAAACATGTCTCTGATTCATATGTTCATGATCATCAAAGATTCATTGATTAACATGAGAATGAAGATGAGCTTGTCTGATCCTCTGAGTGTTAGTTATGAAGTAAGACACAAAACACAAGACAAAGGTTGTTGTCACTGTTGTGGAGGCTGTTCAGTAGAGAAACCAAATAGAAAAAAGGCTTCCCAATAGAGACTGATACCCTGCAGATTTCATATGCCATTAAGTTGATTTCTCAGGAATATTGCCAAGCCTCCTAAATGAAATTCATAATCACTCAGAAGAGTTAGATCAGATTATTCACACTGGAAAGACCAAATGGACAAAAAATGCCTGTGGTCCAAACTGTGCATACACTATCGGATGGAAAACCCATTGAGCTGGTCCATCAGTAAATGTGTCTTGATGACACTACAGATGGACAGTGAGTTGTGCCCATAATTGAAGAGCAGGAAGAAAGCAGATTAGACTGAATTGCACAGGATCCTCAGTGTTCTCAAGCTACTCACTGAAATAAAAACATATCTTTTTACTACCAGTATTTTTTGGTGATGTAATATGGTTGAAAATCATGGAAAACCACAATCGCTGAGGAATCAAAATTGTGGGTAATAGTGTATGACACATGGTGGGCATAGATAGGTGACAGCATATTTCCATGACAAGTTACTCAACAACATAGAAAAAGCATTTAAAACATGTCAAAGAGAAAGAGGACTGGAAATGGAGATGAACTGCTCATGTTGCAACTATGAAAGACAACAAACAATGTGCTGCATTGGTAATGCCAAGAGACCTAAATGAAGACCTCTGTGCTCTCAGATGAACACCATGAGGATGGTTTATGGTAGCATATGATCAGAAGTAACATAAGATGAGGAGGCATAGAGAAGTTATGATCTGTACCAGTAGGGTGAATTTCAGAAGCATGGAGCTTACATATCTATTGAAGGAAATTAATAAACAAAATAATAAAGGAACATAATTTTAAAGGTTGTTTCTAAAAGTATACCCTGTGTGCACTAAATAAAATATGCATTGCTAAGAGCCAGTATGGTATAGTGGATTGAGAGTCAGCCTCAAAGTCAAGAAGACCTTGACTTCATTCAAAATTCAGCTTCAAAGATAAAATTGTTGTGTAACCCTAGACAAGATATTTAATTTCTCATTGTATTAGGCAGTTTTCGCTATGAGTTGCAAAAAGGGTGGTGACTTGCTTTGATTAGACGGAATTTGTTCATGTAGGACTTCCCACATTAATAAGATCACAAATTCTTCCATGTCCCTATGAATTACTAAGTTATATATGTATATTTATTTAAAAACATAGAATTACATATGGAAATCTCTGGCCATCCTCTACACCTGGAATGCTGTTTGGTCTCCACTCTGACTAGTGACCCCTCTGGCTTCTTTCAATCCCACCTTCTACGGAAAGCCTACCCCAACTCCTGTTAATTCCAGTGCCTTCCCTTTGCTAATTGTTTCCTATTTATTGTTTTATATATTTCACATTATATATAACATATTTATTGTATGCCTATTTTATATAATGTTCCTATTCATCATATTATATATTATTTTTCCTATTTATTATATCATATATATAATATGTAAGAGAGAGAGAAGAGAAAGAACTTGTTTCATATACATTAATTTGCATGTTATGTCTCCCAGGCACTGTCTTTTGCCTTTTTTGTATCCTTTGATCTTAACACAGTGCCTGGCACATGGTGGGCACTTAATAAATGTTCATTTATTGAGTGATTAAATATTCTGATACTGGATACTGGATATTTGTAATAAGCCCTTTTAGGTAGAAGTTTCAGAACCCAGGAGAATGTGCCCTGTGTTCTCAGAAGCTTTACAATTTAGTTTACATAAGCTAGATAAATTTCTTAAAGACCAATATATTGTACATACATGTAGTGTGTGTATATATTTGTAACATATGTGTGTTAAGCCTCATATATAAAAATGTTTTGGCCTTACTTATTGACTTGTAAATCAACTCTCAGACTTAAGAACCTAAAAAAAAGCTTTGGGTTGATTTTTGTTGTTGTTGTTGTTTATTTTTTAATCTTTTGGGTTCACCAGTATAGGGAACAAGTAGGGGGAGCCTAAATTCCTTTTACCAATTCAAATCAGCAACTGCTTGGCTATTTAGAATCTCTAAAAGTTGTGCAGGGCTACGGGAGCTGCAGTGAATTGCCCTGTGTGACACAGATAGTCTCTGTGAAGGGCAAGATTTGAGCCTAGATATTCCTGACTCTGAGGCCAGCTTGCTGTCCACTGGACCACATTGCCTGTCAAGGGAAAAAAATTAATTAAAAAATATTTTCTTCATTCGAAAGCAAAAAGCTTAATAATTTTGACTCAGTTCGTACTGAATTAAAACAGTGAAACTAATTTTTTTTTCAAAAAAAAACCTTTTCCTTTCATAAGAACATAGGGAAGTGATTTGATTATTTTTTGTATTATTTTGAATGAAATGTGTTTAGATATTAACTTTAAAGTCTTCCCAAAGTTTTATTTGAAGAACTGATTATTTGCAAATAAATTGGTTCTGCACATAAAACTTGACAAATATAAAATTAAGTTTAGACTTATTTAGATCTAAATAGTAAAGGAATATTACAAGCCCTTCCTCCCCACCATGCATATAGTCTACTCATCAATAACACCGGCCTTCTGGCTGTTCTTTCAACAAGACACTCCATCTCTAGATTCGGACCATTTTCATTGGCTGTCCCCATACCTGGAATATTCTCTTCCTTCATCTCCACCTACTGGCTTCCCTGACTTCCTTCAAGTTCCCTTTTACAGGGAGCCTTCCCCAATTACTCTTAATTCTATTTCAAACTTATTTGTACAGTGATTTGCTTCTTGTCTTCTAAGACTGTGAGATCCTTGAGGACAAGGACTGTCTTACCTTTATTTGAATTCCCAGGACCTTAGCACAATGCCATACCCAGAATAGGGACTTCATAAATGTTTATTGACTAATGATAAGACTCATGGTAAGATATGTGCTAGAATGAACACATTTGAAGATGGATCTTCCCAAATGCAGAAACTTATTTCCTATGTCATATAAGAGAGGGTTTTAAAAAATTTGAACCAATTTCTAAAACAAAGAATTTATGAAACACACAACTCAAAAAGAGTTAACATCTTATGAGTTTTAAAAGTCAAATTAGTTTTAAGGGACTTTTATTAAATCCCTCTCTTCTTTTAAGACATAGTTCAAGCACTGTTGTCTGTATAAAGCCTTTCCTCATCCCATAATTGCTGGTATCCACCCCCTAAACTACCTTACATTTAACTTTGTGTGTGTACATGTGTACATTTATTAAATTTATTATAATAATAATAGCTAAAATTTATGTAGCCCTTTAAGATTTGCAAAGTGTTTTAGAAATATACTCATTTAATCCTTCGAGCAGCCCTGGGTGGTAGGTGCTATTGTTTACAAATACATTTTACAGATACAGAAACTTCATTTATGCTGTGTGTGTGTGTGTGTGCGCGCGCACACACTCCCATGTACATTTATTGTGTGTCTCCCCCAACTCCCATCACACTCCCCATTAAAATGTAAGTTCATTGTAACTAAGGATTGTTTCATTCTTTAGATTTAGATCTTCAGTACCTAGGTTATCATAGATGATTAATAAATAATTGTTGATCGATAAGTTTTAAGAGATTGCAATGTTAAGTTGAGCCATTTTGAAAACAAGAGCATTGGACTTGGAGTTAAGGAACCTGGGTTCGCATTCTGACTCTGGTCATTTGCATGTGGCCATGGGTAAATCATTTAACCTTTCTGGAGCCCCAGTTTCCTTATCAATAAACAGGAATAATAATCCCCATCCTCCTCCCTGCTTATGGGATTACAGTGAGGGAAGCACTTATGTAAACCTCAAAGTGACATCTAGGGGGTCCCAAAAGTCTCAGTGCAGTTTTGAGCTTTATTAGAGGCTGTTGATTTTGTTAGAAATTTTATGGAAATAATTACAAAAATAGTAAAAACGTCATTAATTGAATTGGTTTTTAAATCTCATTTGTCAACTTAATGTAAATATTTAGTAGCCTTGTTTCCTTTTTTAAAGCTCTGAATGTAGCCCTTAATTCTTCACTCTTTTTTCCCTCCCTTCCTCCTCCATATCCAATCCATTGCCAAATCTTGTTGATTCCCCGCCACTCAACGTCCTCTCTACTCAAAAACCACAGCTGCACTAGCTTAGGCCCTCACTACCTTTTGCTCAAACCCCAATTGGTTTCTCTACATTCACTCTTTCTTCTCTCCAATTCACACCCACAGAGTTATATTCCTTTTAAAACTCAGGTCTGAACATCTCTTTCCGGCTCAAAAAACTTTAGCAAAGACTTAATGCATCCAGGATACAATACAAATTCCTCCATTTGGCATGCAAAACTTTCCCCGTATGGCTCCATTTGATTTTCCTAGGCTGATTATCGATTACTCCCCCTCCCCACACACTTTCTACCCATTCCTTCCCACCCCCACCCCACCCTCCTCTGTGTTTTAGACTAACTGACCTACTTGCCATTCGTTCCCTTTATATAACATTCCATTTCCCCACTCCAAGCCTTTGCATAGGCTGTGGAATCATCTCCCTCTTCACCTCCTCACTTTTACCTTTTGGAAGCTCGGGCTGCCCTCTTCTAGATATAAGCGATAACAAATACAGAAGTGGGACTCCCTCAAGGAGTCTATAGGGAGATGTAACGTGTTCACAGATAAGTAAATATAGCATATACATGTGTTGTGGTTACAAGAAGTGCTAATGTCTGAGGCAGCCAGGAAAGACCAGTTGAAGTTGCATCTTGAAGGGAACCAGTCCTCTGCCTGCTGGTATTTTCATTCTGACTCTACTCAGTCTACCTGACTTCTCATCCACTAGTCTTCATAAGGGCTACATTCAGGACTTTAAAAAGGAAGCAAAGGTATCCAATATTCTTCATGACTTTGCTTGTTCTCTCATGTTGTTTTCCATCTCGAGTGTCTTTTAATCTTGTCTTTCCAATTAGATCGTAAACTCCTTTAGGCCAGCAATCATCTCTTGTACTTCCAAAGCCACTACAAGCCAAATACGTAACAGGAACCTATTCCAGAAAGGATTATTCACTTTGCCAGTTTGTCCTACACTTTAGCTTTCGATAGTGGGATGTAGTCTTTGAAACTTTTCTATTTTGTTTAACCACTTGAATTGAAGGTTAGGCTCACTTTATTTTCATTGATCCTGTTGGCTTTTTTTCTTGAATATTGTAGTTTAATAAATGACTCTACTGGCTAGCAGGGTGGCAAAGAGGCCATGGACAAAAATTATGTTCTGTGATGTCATAACCAGCTGGCCATATCTACCCTTCCCTCTGTTCAATATACCAGCCTGATTGCACGATTTTCAGGTCCTAAACAGTTTTCTCTCTACAATATTCAAACTTTGTTTTCCACGTTGCAATAGTATAGTGTTTGAAAATGGCTTTGTTCTAACAGCCATATCAAACACAAAATGACACATTCATGTTATAAATCTAGAAGAGCTCGTTATTAAAATATATATATATATATATACACATATACAAGTGCATGCGTGTGTGTGTGTGTGCACACATACATGCTGTTTGTGTTGTGCCTTTTTATTCTCTCCCAGTGAACTTATAGCCTAAGAAAAAGACAAGGCAGTGTTCTGGAGATACCCAAGAGATGTGATTTTGCCCTCCTTCCATAACATCTCTGCTCTTGTTTCATTAACTTGAACATTTTCACTTCCTTCTTCAACGGAGTTAAAAAAAACTGCTTCTGGAACAATGACAGCCCCTGGAATATTAATGAAGAAATCTGTTCTTTTGTCTTCTAATGACTTTAGCACAGTGCCCAATTTATATTCAGTTCAACAGCACAAGGAATCTTTCCCATTGACCTTTTTTCTCTGAGCCCCTATTTACTCTCCTCAGGCAAGTAGGACTACATAAACAGTTATTTTATCAACTGTAAAAAATAAAAATGACTTTGTAACCTTTCCTCAAGTCCATTTGCCTCCCTAGATCAAAGAAAATAACGAACAAATGGATGTATTTTCATATATTGAATATCCTCAGAGGAAATATTGATCCTTCAATGAAATGTCAACTTTTCTTCATCCCCATTTATGATGATATTTAAAATATTTATTAAAAATATTTTTATTTAAAATAAAAACATTAATATTACAATTTAAATATGTAAAGGTAACAATGAAATGAATGAAAATGAATCTGCATCCTAATTAATGGAGGTTCATTAGCTCTCTTAAAACTCAAGAGTAGAATTTGCAAAACTTCTCCAGAGATCACGCTGATGCCCTGGAGGCCTATGAGAATTAATATACCTCCTGAAGTTCTTAATTTACACCTAGTTTGCCTACCTGGCAGGATCTATCTCATATTGTACAAAAAAAGAGAAATACTTCATCATTATTTGCTCTTTTCCTAAGGCTACAGGACCTAGGAAATACTATATACCTTATCATATAGTCCTATTCAGATCTTTCTCTTGGAATATGTGAAAAATATTTCTGTCCCGTTAAAACATTATCCTCTTCCTCTGTACAGTATTCTCTATTTTCCCCAAATCCTGTTAATCCTATTACTCTTTTTTCAGTTTGAGGTTTTAAAGCAAAACACCTTCCAACTTACATCATTGTAATATTATATATATATATATACATAACTATATTAGTTATATATTTATATATTATAGTCGTATATGTAACTATAATGGTTGTAGTCGAGGAGTATTCCTTGACTACAAAACCCAAGCAGATTCTGGGGTTAGAACTTGGGAAGAGATTCCTGCATTTTTTAGGGGACAGAACAGAACTCACTTTTTTCCTTCCAATATCATGTGTTACTGGTAATAACTAAAGCCTTTTGGTAAGCTAGCTGATTTTTCCTAGGAAGCATGTGAAGCATTTTTACCAAGGAACACTAAAGCTAATAAAGCTTAAAACTGTACTGAGACTCCTGGGACACCCCATATAGTAGTTTTCTTAACACTAAAAAATACCTTTTTACATTCTAAACATCCCTAACATTCCCCACCACCACCACCACCACTCATTTACTAAACAGAAGTATACCTGTAATTGGACAGTTGCAGGGAGGGATAGAGGGCCTTCCATGAATATTTGGATGTTAGTACATGATTACTTATTTTCAGTTATAAGTATATTGGTGAGGAGTCTGGGCTGTTAGAGGAGAAGAGCATTCTGTACACAAACGATAAGTAATAACAAATGTTCTTTGACCAGACTGGATAACGACAGAGACAAGTATCTTACTCTCTCTTCTCACCTGCCCTACAGAGCATAACATGTCCTGGATCTAGTAATGCTTGTTTGAAAGATGGAATGGCTGGCAGAGGCCTTTACGTGGTAGAGAATCCAGATGCTCGTTGATGCCCTTGTATCAACAATCCAGCTAGCAGGTGCTGTGAGGGTGTAAAGTCAACAACAACCAGCTCACAGAACACTGCAAGCCCAAGTCCTTTTCATCTGCTTTATTAAGGAAAGCAACATTAAGGGGTTAACAATCTTACTTTAATCCAGCATACAAATATCATTTACTTAGTTCAGGGGAAAAAACCAGCACCCTGAATTACAGAGCAAATACAATTCGTAGTTATCAACATCTGGGTGTACAGCCAGGGAGGTCATTATAACGGCTGGTCCAAAGTCACGTGCCACTCCTGCTGTGTCTCAGAGCTCCACGCAAGAAAGCTAACCTCTGCACTTATGTATCGTGTTCAGGGCCCCCGAAGGGCTCCGACCTCACCCAGGCTGGGAGTGGTAAAGTTCCCCACCCCCAATATCACATCAGATACAAATCAATGACTTCCAATCGTCTCAGTGCTGAAAAATACAAAAACATCCCACTTTATCTGTCCCATTCAAAAAAGGCTAGAATCATTAAAGGTCAACAGCAAAAAGTCCCACCTTAATTACTATTACAGCCCTCAGAGTCAGGAGAGGAGCATCCCAGAATGAGAACTTGTTGCTTGATGTCCCTGGGAGAGGCCAAAGTGGAATGATTACTTTTCTTTTTATTGTTTTTAGCTCTTTCTTGAAATTCATTGTTTATTTATTATTTTTGACAATTCCGTTTCTTAAATTTTTTTTGATTTCTAAATTTCCCCCTCCAGCCCTTACTCCACCTATTGAGAAGGTAAGCAATATATCAATTATACATGTGGAATCAGGCAAAACATACCTACATTACCCGTGTTGCAAAAAAAGCAAGAAAGTAAGTAAAGTTTAAAAAAATAGTTCGATTTGTGCCCACATTTAATCAGTTCTTTCTCTGGAGGTGGATGGCATTTTTCAACCTAAGTCCTTCAGAATTTTCTTGGATCACTATCTTGATCTGAGTAGCTAAGTCTTTCACTATTGATCATTACCACAATCTCGCTGGTACTATATACAATGTTCTCCTGGTTCTGCTTATTTCACTTTGCCTCTAAATACATATATATATATATATATGTATATATATATATATATGTATGTATGTACGTATGTATATAAGTCTTCCTAGGTTTTCTGAAACTAAACTCATCATCATTTCTTATACCACAATAGTATTCCATTACAATCATGTACCACAACTTGTTCAGCCATTCCCCGATTGATTAGCATCCCCTCAATTTCTAATTCTTTGCTACTACAAAAAGAGCTACTATAAGTATTTTTCTACATGTAGATCCTTTTCTTTTTTCTTTGGTACTTTTGGGATATAGACCTAGCAGTGGTATCGCCAGGTCAAAAAATATGCACAATTTTATAGCCTTTGGGGCATAGCTCCAAATTATTTTCCACAGTAGTTGAACTAATTCACAACTCCACCAACATTGCATTAGTGTCACTATTTTTCCACATTCTTTCCAGCATTTTTCATTTTTTTCTGTCATGTTAGCCAATGTGATAGATGTAAGGTGATACTTCAGAATTGTTTTAATTTGCATTTCTCTAATAAATAATAACTTAGAGCATTTTTATGACTGTAGATAGCTTGATTTCTTCTTTTGAAAATTACCTGTTCATGTCCTCTGGCCATTTATCAATTGGGGAATGGCTCTTATTTTTATAAATTTGGCTGAGTTCCCTATATATTTGAGAAATTAGACTGTTATCAGAGAAACTTGCTGTAAATTTTCCCTTCGGTTTCCTACTTTCTTTCTTATTTTGGCTGTATTGGTTTTCTTTGCGCAAAACCTTTTTAACTTCATGTAATCAAAATTATCCACTATACTTCCTCTGATTCTCTCTATCTCTTGTTTGGTCACAAACTCTTCCCTTATCCATGGGTCTGACAGGTAAAATTCTCCATGCTCCCCTAATTTGCTAATAATATCACCCTCTATATCTAAATCCTGTGTCCATTTTAACCTTATCTTGTTTTATGCAGGGAGATATTGATCTATACCTAGTTTTTGCCAAACTGCTCTCTCGTACTTTTCATAATTGCTCTTTAATTCACAATTAAGCTAAAAAGCCCATTACATCTATGTCACTTTACCTGGTTTTCTTTATAAAATATTGTTAGAGAGAAAAATGTCTTGTGTTAAAATTAAATATTCTCCTCGATTTTGCCAAAAGAGTAAAGAACATGTTGCTTTTATTTATTTTAAAGGGTGCATTACTATCATTTATTCTTATTCTTTTTTACATGAAAAGCAGCATAGTTTAGTAGATGGAGGACTTGCCTTAAAATCAGGAAAATCTGGTTTCAGGTCTTGCCTCTGACATGTATTATCTAGCTGGGTGACCCTGGTTAAGTCACTTAAACTCTTGGAGCTTCTAGGGACCTCTTAGAGATTATGCACTTACAGATAACTTAAAAATACTTATTTCATTACTTCAAAATATCATAAATTTCATCAGTAAGAAAATCCTTTCACCAATGCAGGCTACAGCATCATCACACTTTCATGAGTTTCTGTGGCCAAAATATTTGTCCCTTAGTGTCTAACCTTCTAGGTATGAGCCTTTCCAATGGTGGATTTCTGAAGAATCAGGATTGAATGGACTCCCTTCACAGGGCTGAGTTTCTGCTTGGAACCTCTACAGCTTAGTGGGAACTTCCAGGTCTTGCACTCTGATGACATAGTCTTCAAGAACCCTGGGTTCCCACTACACTAGGATGAAACATTGGAGCAGGACTTTAGGGAAGATACTCTTCAGCAAGCAGCTGGCAATTCAGACATGTACATCAGAGGGAAATGAGGTTTACATGTGTAGTTTCAGTAATCATCTCTAGAGAGTTGAGAGTGTGATACAAAAAGAGAAGAGGGCCAAGGATGAATTATTATGGCCATTGTGTTGTCGGTGTTAGTGTTTACAAATTTGTGTTAATAGTCCCAAGCATAACCCACAGCCCCTTCACACTGATTATACGTTTGGTTTACGACACTGTTTGTTGGTCTCAGTGTGATTTATGACTTCCTAACACATCATATCAAATAATCCACCATGTCTTTGGAACACAACAAATTACTTTTTCTGACTGTCAGTTTCCAGTTATGATTATTCACAAAGAAAGCTAAGGACTAAAGAAAAAGTTTTGTTAAAACTCTGTTAGGGAAAAGACGATGATTAAAGAAAAAATAGAATCACAGCTTGGGGTAGATGTGATGTCGATAATAGAACACAGAGAAAGGGCAGAACTACTGAATGGCTATCTTGCTTCCCTTTCCTCTGCCAAGGAGAATGATCTTTGGACTAGAAAAATAGTCTAGAGTTGATATTGAAGATAAATATGTTGAAAATAAGAGAGAATATACCTTTATCTTATAAATTCAAGGAATCAAATAAACTACACCCAAAGGTATTAAATAACCTAGTGGGCCTGATTGTTGACCCACCATCATTGATCTTTGAAAGTGCATGGAGAATAAGCGTTATCACAAAATTGGAAAAGGGCAGATGTCTGGATTTTTCCAAAAAAGGGAGGGGGAAATGAAGTCAACAGTCAGCCCATAAGTATGACTTCAGTTTCTGGCAGAATTGCAGAATTTATTATGAAAAATGTGACTTGTGAACGTTTAGAGAAGCAGGCAGGGATTACCAAAATCCTCAGAGAGTTTCATCAAAATTAGATTGTACCAGATAAAAGGCAGAAGGAAGATAATGGTGAATCATAGTTGGGTGATGGATAAAAATAGTGAGCTCCCATCAATCAAATCACAGCTCCACGGCAGGAGCTGGAAGTCCATTTGAGCAGGTGCTAAGAGTGACTGCAATAGGGAAATGTGGTAGGGAGGTGGCGGTGAAGCATGACTTTGGTCAGAGGGACTAGCCAGATATGGTGCATTCATACTATAAAGTTGGGTTGCCTTACATGAGGCATAGACCTGGGACTTGGCTGGTAAGAGTTCCATTCTACTTTGTCCTGGTGACGCATTTTAGAAAGGACTTTGATAAATTGGAGATTTCTCAAAGGAGGGAAGCTAGAATGGTAAAGAGCCTTGATTTCATGCCGTGTCAGGGTTTCTTGATGGAATTGGGATTGTTTATCCTGAAGAAAAGAAGACAAGGCAGCTAGGTGGCACAGTGAGTAGAGCACTGGCCCTGGAGTCAGGAGGACCTGAGTTCAAATTAGACCTCAGACACTTGACACACTTACTAGCTGTGTGACCTTGGGCAAGTCGCTTAACTCCAATTGCCTTGCCTGCCCTCCTCCAAAACAATTAAAAAGAAAAGAAAAGAAGGCCTCTGGGTGGGTTAGTGGAGGAGGAACATGATAGCTGTCTTTTTAAGTATTTGAAATTTCTCTTATGGAATGAAGATTAGACTTATTCTGCTTAGCTCCAGAGGGCAAAACTTGAAGCAATAGAAGAATTTAGACATTTGCATTTTATTCTAGAGCTAGGTCTCACTGTAGGTAAATGAGCATGAAAATTATATAGGCAGGCTAAAAGTTTATTTCAAGAACTATGTCATATTAGTTGGGAAAGAGACCAGAGGGTGGGAGTCTAGGTCCAAGTGGTGAGAATGTTGAGAAGTTTTGAGAAGTCAAGAGGGGAATTGGCAGATGGTTTTAGTCTCAGTGAAGGAGGAGGAGGCTAAATCTGCTGTCAGTGTGGTGATTGAAGTATATCTGGGATCTTGATAAGAAATGGAAAGATGTTAGAACATTCATCATGGAAGATGAGCTAGTGAATCAACAAGACTGGTTTAAGAATTGCCAAGTAGCTGTTAGGGCTCAACTGAGGTTAGGAAAGCAGTCGATAATTTAAATAAACTGCTTTCATAACTTGCTCATTTCAATTAAATAGTGTGTAGGCAGGGCAAGCTGATCCTTGAGTCAGATAGGGAAGGTCTGAAAGGGCAAGAGAATTAGGTTTTTGTTTGGGAAAGAACAGCCAAAATGAAGGTGGAATGAATAATCTGAAGCCATCTGTATTAGTGCTTCCAGACCTTTCTCCAAAATCTGGAATGAAAATTACATTTTTTCCCAGTTTTGGATCAGAAGTCAGAGACTGAGGACAGGGCAGACAAATGTGTGCATGCAAGTGTATCTGCCACAACTATAAAGTAATAGGACTAATTTAATCAGTCCCATGCAAAAATCACATTACTTTGTAGTCATATCTTATAATCATACCTATATTAAGATTTGCTCTATTCACTACCATACTTTAAAAATGTTTTATTGATACATTTTTATAATATTGTCACTCCCCAGATGAAATCAAATGACAAGAATAAGCACAACTCAATAACACGGTAAGAATTTGTAAGAATCACAATAAAATGGGAAATTACCAGGTTTTAGGTATCAAAAAAAAGAAACTTTAAAAAATTATCTAATTACCATTAAAAGGCCGGTCATTTAGTAAGATGTAGTACTTTTATTGACCCTGAGCTGAAAGAAAGCTTAATTTACCTCTGGGTAGCTAAATGATTAAAATCACTTAGTATTCAGCTTGATGAATGGAGCAGTTTCTAACTCATTTCTTATTAATTCTGCTTTTGTTTTCCCTCTGGATGGCTTTTTTTGTCCCACTCTCCACATTATGGGTCCATTTCCTTTTTTTCTCTTTTAGTTAATTTTCTCCTGATTATCATTGTCTGGTAGAAAAATTCTGGTACCTCTAAGAATATGGGTTGACTCACTCAGTCACCCAGGTTTACTCTTGACTCCCCTTTCTCACTCACTTCTCATATAGTCAATAGCCAGATCTTTCTTTCTCCTCATGTCTTGCATAAGTCCCCTCCTTGCCTCTCTCACAGCTGTAAGCCTGGTCCAGGCTCTCATCACCCCTTAACGTGCAGCTAAGTGACACAGTGGATAGAGCACTAGGCCTGGGCAAATTACTTAACCCTTTTTGCCTCAGTTTCCTCATCTGTAAAATGAGGTAGAAAAGGAAATGGCAAATCACTCTAGCATCTTTGCCAAGAAAACCCTAAATGGGGTCACTAAGAGATGGACAGATCTGAAAACAACTGAACAATAACAAAGCCAAATCTTTCTTTCTCTCCATTTCTTGCAGAAGTCCCCTTGTCTCCTCTAACACAGACATCACACTGGTTCTGGCTTTCATCACTCCTTACCTGCCCTATTGCAGTAGTCTTCTGTTTGGACTCCCAGACTCAATTCTATCCCCATTCCAAACTATAGTCTATTTAGCTATTAAAATGATTTTCCTAAATTGTAATTCTGACTATGTTATATACCTGCATATACCTGTCATCCATTAATACTAGGATATTATAGAGTTGACCCTCCATCATGGATAACTGAAATGGCAAGAATAAAACCAATCCAAATATTTCATAGGAACATAGGATTTAGAACTAGGAATGACCTTAGAGATAATCTCATTCAGTTTCTATAAAAATATAAGTATTCAAATATAACAACATTAATACTGCTTAAATAATTTTATCTATATACTAACATTAAGAAAATATATACTTTAGGACACAGCTTAAAAATATAACTCTACATTTAATAACATATTCTGTTGATTCTGTCATTGCTAATCTATCTTAATGGGTTTATCTTAATAACTCTTGTTTTTACCCAGATTTCCCTCATTGCCCTTTTCCTCTCACAGAGCCATCCCTTACAACAAAAAATGTTTTTAAAAGTAGAAGAAGAGAAAAAATGCTTTAGCAAAACCAATCAACCTGGGAGGGGGGAAACACTTAAAATTATATTTGATTTTCCACACCTCTGGACCATTGGTTTACCAAGGAATGGAGCAAGGGATATCATTTCATCTCTTCTTTGTAGCCACACTGATTATCTATTTGATTGTCTTTAGAATTGCGTATTTAGTTGGACTTTCAAGTTTCCATGACCAGGACCTTGGCCCTAGGTCTTGGCTTGTGCCAGCAAGTTGCTGTTGCTGGCAACATTAGAATGGCCAATTTGGCTCTTAGAGTCTTGGCAGTGCCTAAACTCTGAGGTCCATAGGGAAAACCTACCTTTCTCTTCATGGCTTCCCTTCAGTGACTCTAACTTTAATTTCTTGTGCCTAGTTCCAGCAGAATTAAAACTTTCTTTAGCACAACCATTGTACAGTCAGCTTTCTTCCTGGACTCTAAACTTCCCATTAGAACAGATTCCATAAACATCTGCCTCTTTTTCTGAACTCTCCTTGTTAATATATGCCAGATCTGTAATTTACAAAGCAATGATGATAATAATGATGACATATTTACATAGTACATTATAGTTTTCAAAGGGCTTTTCAGCAAATTGACAGGAAAGATATTATCTTTATTTTATAGCTGAGAAAATAGAGGCTCCAAATTACATGGCAGACTTGGGAGTAACCCACTGGTGTTATAACTCCTCATCAAGTACCATTTCTACCATATAATTCTGCTTTTTCATCACATATACTATCTAGGTCAGGTAGTTTTTCAAGATGCTGTAATGCTTTGCAGAAAGACCTTTCTTTGATAGATCCAACCTCTTTTCTTTCATGAACTAAAAATGTATTTTCAACAGTTTAATTATTGAACTCCTCCTATAAGCAATGCATTTTGCAAGGTACTGCAAGGAATACAGTGTCATAGATGGAACAAATGCCAATACTCTCTTATTTCGTGTTCAACTTTGGGACATCAGGCACTTTTAAATCACTGCATAGTTAACCAAAAGGAGGTTTACTTTTCCCTAACATGACAAAGATATGCAACAAGGATGCAGTGACACTTAACTTAAGCTTTCTCATCTCCTTCAGGAAAAGTTTCTGGGCAGCAGCTGGTCATCAGGGCAGGGATGGTGACTCATGTACTCTCTGGCACCTGCCAAGTCAGAGGGGCCCCTATTCCACATGGCTGGGTCTTTTTTTTAATCACTCTTTGTGATAGGACTAATATCTACCAGCATTTCTCCACAATGTGGATTAGGCTAACAACTTTTCCTTCTTGTGACAGGGACTAGCTTTATCTAAAAAGAGACAAAGCTTTCTGAGATTTCATAATAAGATGCAGGAATTAACCTCAAAGAGCTTATGACTTAATAGAGTAGGATATATAAATTATATAAAATAACTATAAGTTAAAGTGTCATTAAGGTTGTTAAGTGCCATAAAAGAGGTACCAAGAAAGTGCCATGAGTGTTCTGAGAAGGGGAAAAAATAAAGTCCATTCAGGGAGAGCAGGAAAGATTTCACGGAGAAAATGGCATTTCAGCTGTGATTTGGAAAATATGTAGAATTTGAGACTTCTAGGAACCATGATGGCAGAGTAAACAGCAACTGCTGTAACTCTCTCATACTCAACTTCAAACAACCATAAAATAGTGCCCCAAAACAAATCCTGGAACAGCAGAACCAGCAAAAAGATGAAATAAAACAGTGTTTGAGCCCAAGATACTTGGAAGATTGGCGGGAAAGATCTGTCTCACTCAGGGAAAAGGGAACACAGTCTAGGACAAGAAGCATCCCAGCAAGCCAACAGGAAGCCCCTCGGTTAACCAGGGGGAGATCCTGAGCCCCAGCATGGTGAAAGTAAATGTCAATGCCAGGACACCTCATCTAGTCCTTGCCCCGCTACACACACACAAGCATAGCCAGGGGAACTGGCAGACTCCAGTTCTCAGAACCACTGTGTGCTTTAGTGTAGCCCTGGGCAAACAGACAGCCACCAGTGGCCAGACCACCACGTGCTTCAGTGTATCCCCAGGGAAACCCAGAAACACTCCACCAGCCTCAGCACATGCCAGATACCAGCACCAGGTAAGCTGCCAGACCCCTACAGCTTCCAGCACTGCCAGCCATCTCCCATTCCATCCCCTCAGCACAGCACCAGATGCAAGGGTCCTCCATGGGCCTCAGGGCAACATCCGTGCAGCACCTGCTAAACAGCCAGCCTGCATCTCCTGGTACAAAAAGCCTGAGACAATGCCCCTTCTATCCCAGGAGCAGAACTCAAATTTAAAAGAGAGAAAAAAGGCTAAAAAAGATGAGAAAAAACAACAATAAAAGAATCTGACCATCGAAAGTTATTCTGGTGACAGAGAAGATCAAGACAAACTCAGAAGAAGACAACAATGTCAAAACACCTCTGGGTAAAGTCCCAAGCAAATATGGGAATGGTGTCAAGCCCAGAAAGAACTCATGGAAGAGCTCAAATAGGTGCTTAAAAATCATATGAGAGGTAGAAGAAAAATTGGGGGAAGAATGATGCAAGAGAATTATGAAAAAAGAGTCAACAGCTTGGAAAAAGAAAACAACTGCTTAAAAAGTAGAATCAGCCAAATGTGAAAGGAGATACAAAAATACACTGAAGAAAACAACTCACTAAAAAGTACAATTGGCCAAATGGAAAAGAAGGTACAAAAGCTAACTGAGGAAAACAACTCCTTAAAAGTTAGAATTGGGCAAGTAGAAGCTAATGACTCTATGAGACATCAAGAATCAATCAAACAAATTCAAAAGAATGAAAAAATAGAAGAAAATGTAAAATGCCTGTTTGGAAAAACAACTGACCTGGAAAAAAGATCCAGGAGGGAGAGTGTCAAAATCATTAAACTACTTGAAATCCATAATTAAAGGGAGGACCTGGACAGCATCTTTCAAGAAATTATCAAGAAAAACTGCCTTGATATCCTGGAACCAGAAGGTAAAATAGGCATTGAAAGAATCCACTGATCACCTCTGGAAAGAGATCCTAAAATAAAAAATCCAAGGAACATTATAACCAAATTTCAGAACTATCAGGTCAAGGAAAAAATACAGCAAGTGGCCAGAAAGAAACAATACAATTATTGGGAGCCATAATCAGGATTACACAGAACTCAGCAGCTGCAATATTAAAAGATCAGAGGGAAGAAAATAGTCATTCAGTGAAATAGAAGGATTTCAAGCTTTCATAGGGGAAAGACCAGAATTGATCAAGAAATTTGATCTCCAATATCAAGACCCAAGAGAAGCCTAAAAAGGTTAAAAAAGGCAAAAGACAACATAAGGGATTCAATGGAGCTGAACTGTTTACATGCCTACATGGAAAGATGATACTTCTAATTCTTTTTTTAAAAAACCACTAATAGTACATCTAGGACACAGAGGGTACAAGTATAAGATGAATTTGAGGGAATGACAAAAAAAATTAAGGGAGAGAAAGAGGAGTACACTAGATGCAGAAGGAAGGAAGAGGTAGAAAGGATAAATTATTTCACATAAAGAGGCATGAAAAACCTATTACAGTGAAGGGAAAGATGGTAGGGTGGGTGATGGGCATCACTTGAACCTTAATGTCATGAGTATTGGCTCAAAGAGGGAATAATATCATTTGAATATAGAAAACTATCTTATCCAAGAGGAAAGTAAAAGAGGAGAAGATTAAGTAAAGTGGGGGCAGGAGTGACAGGAGAATGGGCAGATAGGGGGAGGCAGTAAAGAAGCAAAACGCTGTCAAGGAGGGAAAGGGTAAAAAGAGATAGAAGACAAACAGGAAGAAAAATAGGATGGAAGGAAATACACAGTTAGAAATCATGACTCTGAATGTGAATGGGATGAACTCTTCCATAAAATGGAAATGGATAGCAGAGTGGATCAAAAACCAGAATCCTACAATATGTTGTTTACAAGAAACAGAGAGTAAAGGTAAGAGGCTGGAGCAGAATCTATTATGCTTCAGCTGAAGTACAAAAAAAAACAGGGGTAATAATCCTGATCTCAGACAAAATAAAATCAAAAAAGACCTAATTAAAAGAGATAAGGAAGGAAACTACATCTTGCTAAAAGGTATCATAAACGATGAAGCAATATCAAAAGTAAACATATATGCATCAAATGGTATGACATACAAATTCATAAAGAAGTTAAGTGAGTTACAGGAAAAAACAGACAGCAAAACTATACTAGTGGGGTCCTTAACTGTCCCTCTCAGAACTTGATAATCTAATAAAAAAAAACAAGAAAGAGACTAAAGAGATGAATAGAATATTAGAAAAGTTACATATGACAGACCTTTGGAGAAAACTGAATGGGAACAGAAAAGAGTATACCTTTTTCTCAGCAGCACATTGCACCTACTCAAAAAATGACAATGTATTAGGGCATAAAAACCTCAAAATCAAATGTAGAAAGGCAGAAATTATTAAATGTATTCTTTTTGGATCATATTGCAATAAAAATTACATTCAACAAAGGGCAGTGGAAAAACATATTAAAAATTAATTAGAAACTAAATGATCTAATCCTAAAGAATAAGTGGGTCAAAAAAAACAAATCACAGAAACAATCAATTTCATTAAGGAAAATGACGATAATGAGACAAAATTTATGGGATGCAGCTAAAGCGGTCCTTAGAGGAAAATTTATTTCTCTAAATTCTTATGTCAACAAAATAGAGGGAAAAGTAGATGAGTGAACTGGGCATGCAACTAAAAAAGCTAGAAAAAGAAGAAATTAGAAAACCCCAATTGAGCACCAAAAATCAAAGGTGAGATTAATAAAATTGAAAGTTAAAAATAACTACTGAGCTAATAAATAAAACTAAGAGCTGGTTTTATGAAAAAAAAACAGACAGAGAAGCCATTGATTAATTTGATTTTTAAAAAAGATAGAAGAAAAACAAATATTTATCATCAAAAATGAAAAGGGTGAAATCACCACCAATGAAGAAGAAACTAAAGCTATCATTAGGAAATATTTTGCCCAATTATATACCAATAAATCTGACAATCTAAGTGAAAACAATGGATATTTATGAAAATATAAATTATCTAGATAAATGGATCAGGAAATGGAATGCCTAAATAACTCCATCTTAGAAAGAGAAATTGAACAAGCCATTAATGAACTCCATAAGAAAAAATCCTGGGGCAGCTAGGTGGCACAGTGAGTAGAGCGCCAGCCCTGGAGTCAGGAGGACCTGAGTTCAAATCCGGCCTCAGACCCTTAACACACTTACTAGCTGTGTGACCTTGGGCAAGTCACTTAACCCCATAGCCCTGCCTTCCCGCTTCCCAAAAAAAATCCCCAAGGCCAGGTGGGTTCATAAGTGAATTCTGACAAACATTTAAAGAACAATTAATTCCAATACTATATAACTATTTGAGAAAATAGGCAAAGAAGTCCTACGAAACTCCTTTTATGACACAAATATAGTGCTGATACCTAAAACAGGAAGCATTAAAACAGAGAAAGAAAATTATAGACCAATTTCCCTAATGAATATCAATGTAAAAATTTTGAACAAAATACAAGACAACCAACCTGTGCGTACCCTTTGATCCAGCAATACCACTTCTATGTCTGTATCCCAAAGAAATCATAAAAAAGGGAAAAAGACCTACATGTGCAAGAATATTTATAGCAGCCCTTTTTTGGTGGCAAAATATTAGAAACTGAGGAGAAGCCTGTTAATTGGGGAATAGCTGAACAAGCTGTGGCATATGAATGTAATGGAATACTATTGTGCACTAAAATATGATGAACAGGCAGATTTCAGAAAAACCTGGAAAGACTTGTACAAACTGATGCAAATTGAAATGAGCAGAACCAAGAAAATATTGTACATAGTATGAGCTGTATTGTGTGATGATCAACTATGAATGAATCAGCTCTTCTCAGCAACACAGTGATCCAAGACAAATACAAAGGACTCAAGAAGGAAAATGCTGTCCACATCCAGATAAAGAATGGACCCTGAATGCAGATTGAAGCATACTTTTTTCACTTATTTTATTCTTTTTCATGTTTTTTCCTTTTCATCTGTTTCTTCTTTTACAACTGTGACTAATATGGAAATATATTTTACATGATAGCACATATACAACCTATATCGAATTGCCTACCATTTTCAGAAAAGGGGGTGGGAGGGAGGGAGAAAATTTTGGAACTCAAAATCTTGTAAAATGAATGCTAAAAATTGTCTTGACATGCAATTGGGGAAAAAACCAAATACTATTGCATAATAAAAATTATCTGAGTCAGAGAATATCATAGTAGAGGAGTAATTTTCTTAATCAGTATGATTTCTGAAAAATTCATCCTCTCGGTTTACAACTGGTTCAAGAAAATATTTCTAGATTCTTGGGTTACATCAAAATAAACTTTTTTAATAAAAAAAAATAGAATGTGTAGAATTTTGAGGTGGAGAGAATAGCAGGAGTGAAAGCATGGGGCCCCTTCAGAGGACAATGACATGGTAGAATGTATGTTAGGGACTACTTCAATAAATATTTATCAAACACCTCTGATATGTATGATACTCTGCCAGGCATCTTGTAATGGGAAATAAAACTAGGAAGATAGGTTGGAACCATATGCTGGAGTGCCCTGAGTACTAGTAAAAGAATTAAGGACCTTATCTGATAGGCAAAGGGAAGCCATTTAAGTTTCTTTGTTGTTTTGTTTTGGTATTTTTGGCTGAATAGGGACATAATCAGAGCTGTACTTTAGGAGCAGTGTGTGCATAATGGGAAAGAGGAGAAACCAAAAGTGGGGAAGTCAGTTTTTATTGCCCATACAGGAGCTAATGAGGTCCTAAACCAGTGTGGTGGCAGTGAAAGCAGAACGGACGGTATGGGTACAAGAGATGTTACAGAGACAGAATCAACAGATTCTTTTCCAATAGAATATAAACTCTTGGAGGGAAGGTACTTTCATATTTGTATGTCCAGAAGCCTAACACAGTGCCTGGCAACAAACCAATTGATAAAAATGATTAGGTTCTGGGAACTAAGGAAGGGGAAGTAAACAAAGAAAACCTGATGCTTCTCAGCATGAGTAACAGAGAGAATGACAGTACCCATTGATAATAACAGGAAGTCAGGAGGAAGATTGATTTGTTTTGTTTTGTTTTCTTTGGAGGGAGATGGTAACAATAATTTAAAATGTGAATATTTTGTATTTGGTAATAAGATATCCAAGTAAGGATATACATCAGGCAGAAATACAGGGCTGAGTTTTGGGAGAGAAGGTGGGGCTGGATGTACAGATTTAGAGGTAAGGACTGATTAGAAGGGATAGCTCAAGTCCTTTTTGTAAAAGATACCACTGAGAGTAAAAGTTTAGAGAGGTAAGAGAAAAGAACTTGGGGCTGGAATACCTGCATCAGGCAGACGTTGGTATTAAAACCCATGAAAGGGATAGAGAAGGACTAGACATAGACATAGGAACATAACAAAAAACTAACAAACTTTTTTAAACATTCATTTTTCTCCTGATGTGTATTTGGTGTAACTGATTCATTATATTGCCACGAAGGCCTGGTGTAGCAGATAGAGGGCTAGCCTTGGAAGGATGAAGACCCGGGTTCCAGTCCTATCTCTGATATATACTAGGTGACTCTGAGCAAGGAATTTAAACTGTCAAAGCCCTAGGCAACTTTTTAAATATTGAAAGTGACCAATTGCTGATTTATATTGATGGAAAGTTTCCAAACCAGGAGTTCCCTTTCACAGATGAAATCAGAGGTCTGAACCAAAAAAAAGTTTATGTATGTATATAAATAAATGTGTGTTTGTATGTATATATGTTTGTGATACACATTTTCTAATAATTCTGGAAAACAGAATTGATTCTGTGTACTCTTTCTTTTCTCAGAAGGAAACATGTATTTGGCCATGCTAATGGACTAGGAGCAGTGTTTCGGATAACCTAAAAGGAATCTTTATACTTGTCTTTGGAAGCATTATATATGTATATGTTATAGCAGATTTACCCTTCTAATTATGCTTGGCTTAGGAAAATACTAAAATTAGTTTGAATTTCCTGAGCACACACTGGCCGGCTGGTGGGGGGGAGGTGACTGAGAATGTGCTAAGCTTGAAGCCATGGTAATATCTCTTCATATCTCCGGCTTTCCAGACACCCCATCGCAGAGGGTACAGTTTATTCTTGGAACCGAGGATGATGACGAGGAACACATTCCTCATGACCTTTTCACAGAGCTTGATGAAATTTGCTGGCGTGAAGGTGAGGATGCCGAATGGCGAGAGACAGCCAGGTGAGGATTTGGGGACATTATGTTTCTAGTCATTGGTAGTAATTCACGATACAGTAAACATTTGTAAACCCCATTAAGGTCCGAAAAAGAGATCTCTGATGGAAAGTGTACATTGCAAGTAGCCCAGAGTATTACTGTCTGATATTCCTCATCCAGATATTATTATTATGGTATATAAGTCAGAATGAAATGTGAATGTGGTATTTATAGTAAACAATGTTACAGTCAGCAGTTGCTGCATCATTGAAGACGAGTGGTCACATACACTGTCTGCCTTCAGCAAAAGATTAAAGCAAACATGAGTTTACTTTCTGGGTTTACTATATCTCTCGCTTCACCAGTCTGTTAATGCTACTGCGGAACAAGTGGGTGATCATGAGTGAAAACTTGAGTGTATAATCTTTGTGAAGAATAAGTCAAAACTGCAAAACCTGATTTAAGTCATAGATGATATGAAATCTTTGGTAGTGGCTATTTGACAGGCACACATGCATTCCACAAAATGATTCTTAGGTAGATGGAGAAAAAATACATATATACACACATAAATGTGAATATATAAAAATGTATGTACATATATGTGTGTATATATACCTTTCTATATCATGTTCCCCAAACATCTTTAACTTTCAAGGTTTTTTTTTAGACACTAACTTTTTTTTAAAATAAAGTAAATTGAAAGTAATGAGTTAAATTCCAGTTTGACTTTTACATGGTTCCCATCACTATGGCACTCAGTCATTTTACGTTGTGACTGAAAAGCACTACATAAAAATGAACTATTATTAGAAGTAAAAACATATATATAGTGATGATAAACATAACCTTATCCATGTTATCCTTTCCGTCAATTTAGCAGGATTGTTTAGCATGCTGTAACCAAAGCACCTGATTAATTTACCATATTTGGTTTTGGAGGTAAATCTTCATTTTTTAAGTGCCATACAATTTTTTAAGAATATTTTCCATTATAATATCCTATAAGACAAATTGAAACTTTTATAACAAAAGTCAGTGAGACTTTGAAACTCCAATTAATTGTAATCTAATACAGAATTCTGCATCCTCAAATGACTGTCTGCCTCCTGTTTGAGGATTAACTCTTTAATCACTACAGCTCATTTGTGTTTAAATTTTCATTGAGAAAGCTTTCTAAAATGCAATAGTAAACTTTTCTGCTCTAGTAATTGCAGCATGTGAAACATCATTTAATCATTCTTTTTGTAATACAGTACTTTGTATCCCATTGAATGTATGTATATGAATGTAGAATCACAGAATCTTGGGGTTGGGAAAGACCCTGCAGGTCATCCAGTAAACACTCCTTATACAACAATCTATCATATGGTCAACCAGTCTTCCAGTCACCAAAATCTCTCTTCTCTTTAAGACAGTTCATTCCAGTTCAGACAGTTTTAATTTTTAGAAAGTCCTTTCTTTTATAGAATTGAAATCTTCCTTCTTATAAATTCTACCAGTTATTCCTAGTTCTTCCCTCTGGAGTATGATGTTGCCTAAAGTATTTAAAAATTTTTAATATCCCCACTCCCAAACATCTTTACAAGTCTTTTCTTTAGGTCAAAATATCTGGTTTCTTCATTTAGATGATACAGTTTTATTCACAGTAGAATTGGAAGAGGAAACAGGTCAGAGCACTACGATGACTTGCTCAGTCATACAGGGAATGAGCAGCCCAGCTGAAATTTGTACCCAGATCTTGTGAGTCCAAAACTAGGATTCTTTTCACTAATCCATATCTTCATATCTTACTCACAGCTTGGCTTGGTTGCCATAACTTTTTCATAGTTGACATTGTTGACACTAACCAGTGAGCTTCCTGGTCCATGGCTCCCTCTACATTAGGAAAGAGTGTGCAGACAGACAGGTGTTCTGGTATAGACAGCTATAATAATTCAGGAATCAGAAAGCTCAGTTCAGAGATGGCTGTAGTAGTCCAGGAGTCATGCGATGAGGTTCTGCACTCTAACAGAAGCCACAGTAATAGAAAGGAAAGGGTATATTTGATGGACACATGGACAGAAGAGGCAATGGATTTCTTTGAAAGAATTTGGTGATGAGATTCTACACCGGGATGGTGACAAGACAGGATGAACTGAAGAGGCATTCTGCAGAAAGAATCAACATCAAATTAACTAATTTGGAGGATGAAAGGGAACAAAGGTGGTGCTAAGGCTTTAAACCCTATTCCTGGTAGAGTGGTGGACCAAAATTTTACAAATGTATTTTAGGCAAAACTGACTAAGCCAAGTTATATTAGAGCAATGAGGAATTATTCATTCTACCATCTCTTATACTTTTCCACGTAAAGTAGGAGATGTGATAATTTTAGAAAAAGGTAAAGATAATACCAAATGCAAGCTATTAAATGTATCCCACTTATTCGTTGATTGATTGAGCAAAGCAGTGAAGTGTGTGATACTGATGTTTCCTTCCAGCTCTAGGAGTCTGTCATTCTGTGAAAGCAACAATTGTCAATATCAGAGGTTAAGAGATAGTGCGACGTAGTGCATAAGGTGCTGCACATGGAGTCAGAGCTGTGTTCCTACCCCTTACACTTACTAGTGAGGTAACTATGAACAAGTAAATGGAGATAATAGAATCTATCGAGCTTACCTCACAAGGTTGTTGTGAAGCTCAAATGAAATAAGGTATACCAAGCATTTTGCAACCTTTAAAAGGCTCTATAAATATTTATTATTAATATTATTTTTAACAACCCAGGAAATGTTTTTGTATCAATACATATTTCAACCTTTTTTCTGTTTTCATTTCTATGACATTTTAAAAGGAAAACAATCATTGCATCGTCATCATAATTAATGATAATAATAATAAATGGCTAGGTGGCACAGTGGATAGAGTGCCAGGCCTGGAGTGAAGAAGACTCCTCTTCCTAACCTCAAATTTGCCTTAGACACTCACTAGCTGTGTGACCCTGAACAAGTCACTTAACCCTATTTGCCTCAATTTCCTCATTTGCAAAATGAGCTGGAGAAAGAAATGGCAAACCACTCCAGTATCTTTGTCAGGAAAACCCCAAATGAGGTCACAAAGAATCAGACCCTACTGAACAACAAAATAATAATAATAATAGCTTATGTATAGAACTTTAAAGTTTGCAAAGTAAGTCCAGCATTCTACACTATATCACCCAACTGTCCTTGCACAACTGTGATGGAAAAGAACTGGATTTACAGCAGTTCCTATCAGCAAGAAGGAAGTGGTAGAAAGGAATAGTTAATTGACTGAAAGCTTAAAATAAAACATCTCTAATAATGGCTCAAATTTGTTTGTCATTGGAGAGTTTTGTAAAGAATTTTACATGCGCTATCTCATTTGATCTTTACAACAACCCTGAAGGAGTAGAGGTCTCAGCACCATTTTACAGATAAGAAACTGATACCAAGATTAAGTGATTTGCTTAGTGTCTCAGTTAGTTCTTAGAAGAGACTCAGACCCAAGCCTTCTTGACTCTAAGCCCTTCACTCAATCCACTTATGTGCTACTTGTCAGTAAGAGTCAATGTCATTATGTGGTGTCAAAACAAATTTGCAGTTTTAGATGGGACTAAAAAAAAGGAAGAAATATTAAAGATCCAGAACCATGATGTTCTTGCTTTATTGTGCATTATTCAGACACATTTGATGTATACTGCTTTGTTCAATTTTATGCCACATTTTAAGAATAATGTTGGCAAAGTAGAATTCATCCATATGAGGACAACCAAGATGGCATGGGGGTCAAAAAAATGTGCTTTCATGGAAAGAGGACTAGATTTGGAGTGAAAGGGTCTGTAATTTTCTGCACCCATAGATTCAAACCTGTCAAGTCAAGAGACAGAGGTACATTTCTTCATCCCTTGTCTGGAGCCAAATTGGAAATTATAATTAAATGGCATTTCATTTTATTGTTCTTCAGTTTGTGTTGTTATAATTGGTATGTATTTTGTTTTCCTGGTTCTGCTTATGTCACTTGCAGCAACATTTTGGAGGACCAAGATGTGCTTCTCTGCCTTTACTTGCTCTTAAAATGTCCATGTGGGCAATGATTCAATTGCCAGATCCTACTCTCTAAATGCTAATTTTATTAGAGTCCTCCTATGTTCAAAAACTCTTAAATTGTTCTTCTACTTTACATGTAGAATGATATCAACTCAGCCTTGTATTCAACTGATCACATATGACTCAATACCAATCTTCCATTCCAACCATACTGGATCTTCAACATCTCCTGAATATTCCACGGTCATTCTTGACTGCAAAATTTTACTGATTCCCCTTTCTAGAATTCCCTTCTCTTCCTGTCCACCTAGTCAAGTATATGACTGTGAACCTTCAGGATCCAGCTCAAAGGAGGCCTTACTTGACAACTTTGGCCTACAGGGTTTTTAACCCTTTCTCTGAACTTCTAGAGCACTTATTTTGGACATATCTTGGAGTTTATTATTTCCTTGTTTTGTTATTTATCAAGTTCCTTTTTGATTGTTGTGTTTGTCCTTTGTTCTCGAAGAGGACCATGACATCATGACTTGCAGTTGACTGATTTGAGTGAGGGAGGGCTGTTTTTTATTGTAATCTCAATCTTAAATGATATAGCAAAATGCTTCAGCAGGTTTTGCATCTTTTTTTCTAACGGGACCACTTATGACAGGTTCCAATTTGTGTAAACCATGAAAAAAAGTCTTTGTTTTTCTGATAGTTGTAGGTCCTTACACTTGGGATATTCAGCGCTTGGGAAAGAAAAGTGTTGACTACTCAGCAGCCAGGTGCCTGGTCTGAAGTACCTTCCTTTGCATTTTTTTTCAAACATTGAAGAGCCTACATAGTAGGTTCTCAGGAAAGCAAAAAATCAATATAACCTTAAGCAATGCAAATTAACACAATGATTTTCATTTGTTATTTTGCCCACTTGTTTCTTTTATTTTGTCCATTCAGATGTCAGTAGCATGACAGGAAATAACCATTTTAAAACATGGTGTGATTGGTGGTTCATAAGTTAAATTTACTCTGGAATATGAACATTCATGGAGTTTGAATTTAAATTCAACCTCAGACACTTACCAGTTGTGTGACCCTGGGTAATTCACTTGACCTGTTTGTGCCAGTTTCCTCCCCTGTAAAATAGGGATAATAACAGCACCTACCCTGCAGTGTTTTTGCAAGGATCAAATGCTATATAATATTTGTAAAGTTCTTAGCACAGTGCCTGTCACATAGTAGGTGCTATATGAATGCATGCTTATTCCCTTCCCCTTTGTGAAGCAGAAGCTTTATTTAAAGTTCCATTTTGGTAGAGAGAGAAATCTCTAATGGGAAACACTAAAGAAAGGTGATATAAAATGGCTTCTGTCTATTCTCTAGGCTTTAAGGGACAGAGACTAGACCTGTGGGGTATTGCTATAGGAAATATCATTTGTCTTAGACATCAAAATACATTATTGTTTGACATGGGACCAGAGGTGTTTATTAAGCCACACTTAATTAAAAGTAGCACTACATGGATATTGTGGACTTTATTTTTTTTAATTTTGGAGAGCAAATATTTTTAGTTAATCTTTTTTCTTCAGAAATTCATCTGAATGCATTTGTTTAGTCTGTTAAGCCCTTCCTAAAAGTATTAGTAGTGTTCCTCCCCATAGGGTGGACCTGATGCTGTGTTCTTGAAGGCTAAATCAGTGGAATGCAGGCCCTGGCAGGTCCGAACAAGTTGGAAAGGCTTTGATTAAAGGTTAGAAGGGTTTGCCAGCTGTCTGAGGACCAGCCTAGCTAAGTATAGAGAGGTTCGTTGTCAGAAGAGCCACCAGGTGATAGATTTGGGGGATGAGGTGATGCTGGAAATAGACAAAAACTCCTTTTAGGATGTGGTAGAGAGGCATAAAAGATGAAATAAGATACCAAGAATCTCACAGTATGCTGTCTAAAAACATTGATTTAATCATTGACATTTTTAATGTGCAATCTTTGCCAACAATAGATGAATTTTTTTTGAAAACTCAGAAACTGAATTATAACCCTTTTGATATTCTCACTAAAAAATTAACCAGAGGAACAAAGAATTTATAGATAAATGGAAGGGCACTTCACAAGTTCTCTGAATGGAGGCAAATAAAAGAGGTTTCTAGAGACAGCTAGGTGGATAGGGTGCTAGGCCTGGAGTCAGGAAGACCTGAATTCATATCCAGCCTCTGGCATGTACTAGCTATGTGACTTTGGGCAAATCACTTGACCTCCGTTTGCCCCGGTTTCCTTATCTGTAAAAAGAGCTGGAGAAGCAAATGGCAAACCACTCCTGTGTCTTTGCCATGAAAACCCCAAATAGGATCACAAAGGTTCAGACACAGCTGAACAAGAGTGAAACCAGGAGAGAACAATAAAAACTTTATTGAAAACTGTGGCTCAAGACCAAGAAGTTAAAAGGACTTTTTAGTAGCCCACAACTATATATCTGCTGTGCTATGAACACTTTTTCAGTAATTGAGTTGAAAAGCACTGGACATGAAAATGACTAGCTGAACAATAATAGCTGACAGTTAAATATAATGCAATTGTTTATAAAGCATTTACACAACCAATACATGCATACTCTACTACCTTAGTACCCATGATATCTTATAATACTTTGTGAGTTAGTATTTTGCTATTACCATAGGATTTTGGAAGATGATATCGGGAAGAGTAACTGGATTTGACCAAAAATATACAGAAATCTATACCAGAGGCAGCATAGTTTTAAAGGCATTCATGGACTGATTTCCAAGTTATCTCATAGGGAAAGATTTCAAAAAAAATTTAAAAACATAAACATTACTATTGCCACAAAAGGTGTCTCTTTCATATCTATAAGATCTTAAAGTGGCTTATGAATGTATTAATTAATTAATTAATCCTCATTGATTGCCTGGGAAGTAAACTGTTAGTATTTTGTACATGATTTTCTATATCATAACAAATCTTTGCAGACACATAACTGATTGATGGCTCTATGAAAATATAAGATTCTATTGTACCTATCGTTCTTGTATTTTTTTAAAAAAGGCATGTGGCTCAGGAAAACAAAACGCGTCCTTGACAGCTCTTTTTAGCAAAGTGTCAGGTGTCTTCCACACAGACTTTGAAATTATACCATGATATACAATGATATACATTGGTAAATGAGGTTTGGAAAATAACTCTGTGTAATGATTTGCTGAGTACTGACATCAAGAGAGGTTGTGGGATCATAGAGCTAAAAGGGACCATAGGGTCACCTAGTCCTCTGGTATTACATATGAAAAACTAAGGCTCACAGGATGTCAATGACTTGTTCAGTCACACAAGTAGTAAGTGGCAGAGACTGATTGTGAACCCAGCGCCTTTGCTTTCAGACCCAGCATTCTTCCCACCCCACCCCCACTGTGCGGCTCCCTGCCCTTAAAGAGCGCCACGAAAAGCCACTGTGAAAAGTTTGATAAAATATCTGAAAGGCAAACCTTATCTGCTATTCAATTTTTCATCACTTTGGAAACATGCTTTTAACGTAGCCTTCTGCAAGCAAGGGAAATAATTAAAATGCATTTGCCATTTGAGAAAATGTATATGAAAGCATTTTGTGAATTACAAAGTACTATATGAAATACTATTGTTAATGTCAGTAATGTTGTGAATATTTCACTTATCTGTGGAAATATCTTAGGTGTCTTCTTGTTTGTGTTTTCAGTAAATTAATAAACCTAGATCTATTTTAAGATCTGCTGTACATGAACTAATAGCAGTGCTGAAGGAAGTTTGGAAAGACTAATTACCCAGAATATCTGAAGAGCAATGATGTTGCCTATGTTGAAATAAGAAATTAGAAAATCTCTAGAATTTTAGCTACTTTTTTATTAAAAAAAAACTCTTTTTCAACCAAGTATTCTCTGACCTTTACTCTCATCCTTCCCCTGACCTTTTCAGCTTCTTTATGTGTATTGTCTTTTCCCATTAGGTTGTAAGCTTCTTGAGAGCAAGGACTGGACTGTCTTTTTCTTATTTTTATCCCCAGAGCTTAGCACAATGCCTGTCACACAGTAGGCACTTAATAAATATTTTATTGCATAACATTATGTTGTATTGTACTCTGAACTCATTTATTCTTTGATAGTGAAAAAAAATTCTGAGCTATTTTACAAACTGTATTGCAGTAGCTCTCAAACTTTTCAGTTTCAGGACCCCTTTTCACTCTTTTTTTTTTGTTTTTTTGGCAGGGCAATTGGGGTTAAGTGACTTGCCCAAGGTCACACAGCTAGTACATGTGTCAAGTGTCTGAGGCCACATTTGAACTCAGGTTTTTCTGACTCCAGGGTCGGTGCTCTACTCACCATGCCACCTAGCTGCCCCCCTTTTCACTCTTAAAAATTACAGAGGGTACCCCAAAGAGCTTTCATTTGATATTTATCATTATTAGAAATCAAAACATCTTAGTATTATGAAAATCGTTTCAACTTCTCAGACCCAACAAAAGGGTCTTGGGGCCCCCAGCAGTTGCTGGGCCACACTTTGAGAGTTGTTCCTGTATTGAATTGCTCTAAAGTGGTCAGAGAATTCACAACCCAGCATCTCTTAGCCTCCCTACAAATTTATGTTACATAATTTCAAATGGGCTCCCAGTGAAGCAAGGCAATTCTGTTCTACCTGCCTAGTCAGCTGGTTATTCCACTCATTACAACAGCTGTTCCATTCAGTTTCATCCTCCTCAAGGCTCCCATTGTAGTGTTCCACCCATCTTCTCAGCTGAGGACATTGCCTCATATTTCACCAGAGGAATTGGGACCAATTGCTGAGAGATCCCTCTTTTCTCCTCCTCCTCCTGTCACATCATTCAGACATTATTACCTACTGTTTCTTCCTTCCCTCAGGCCTTCGAAGAAGGGGCGGCCCTTTTTGCCAAAACAATCAACGCTCTCCAAATGGGCCATTGATTTCATCCCTTCTCATCTTCTCTGGCAGCCTCTCTACTCTCTTTAATTTTCGATCTCTTTGTATCTATTAAATCCTTCTATGTTGTCCAAAAACTTTGCTTTCCCATTCTGAAAAAAAAAACCACGTTATTTAATCCAGCTACTCCCTCCCCTTAGCTATCTCTCAAACTATCTGACTAGGTACCGCTACATCCTGTCCTATCTTTTCCCTCTCTTTTATCTCATTTAGTGATCTCATCAGCTCCCATGGGTTATATTATTACCTCTATATACATAATTCTCAAATCTATTTATCCAGCCCAAATCTGCCTTCTGACCACCAGTCTTATAGCATCCATTGCCAATTAGACATCTTAAACTGGATGTGTCCTTTTAACATCTCAAGCTTAAAATGTCCAAAAAAAAAAAGACTACCACCTTTCACCCCCAAATCCTTCTCCCTTCTCAACATCTCTACACCGCTGAGGGCACCATCCTCCCAGGTACCCAGGTGTGCAAATTTGGTGTCATCCTTGATGCCTCATTCATCTTACACGTACTCTTCTCACTAAGGCTTGTTTCTACCTTCACAACCTCTCTTGTATATGTCCCCTTCTGTCCACACACACAATACCCACCTTGATTTACCTGATGCTTACTGCAGGAGCCTGCTAGTTGGTCTCCCTACCTCATCTCTTTTCATTCCAGTATGTATCCACTCAGCTGCCCAAGATATCTCTTACAGGACAATTCTTACTATGTTACTTCCACCTTTAATCAATAAATTCAAGTGGCTTCCTGTTTCTTGCAGGATCAGATATAAACTTCCAGCTTTCTGGTCTTCTTACATGTTACTCCCCTCCACACGCTATACAATCCAGTCACACTGACTTATCTATTATTTACATATGATACTTCACCTTCCAATTTTGTGCCTTTAAATTGGCTTTTTCCCATTCTTGAAATGTTTGCCTTCCTCTCCTCTATTACCTAGCTTCCCTGGCTTCCTTTGAGACTGAGCTCAGTTCCTATCTTCAGGAGATCATCAGCTACTTCTAGTGTCTTCCCCTGATATTTCCCTACAGTTTCCATTGTGTGTGTGTGTGTACACATATGTGTACGTGTATATATAGTGTGTATGTGTATCTGTATATACACACATGTATATGTATGTATATATACATATATATATACATATACATATCTTTAATGTGCATAGTTGTTTACAAGTTGTCTCCTCCATTAGAATTTGAACTTCTTAAGGTCAGGGACCATTTTTGCCTTTCTTTGTATCTCAATCCTTAGTAGAGCATCTAGCACATAGTAAGCACTTAAGAAATGTTTTGATAAGGATGAAAATTCTGTCCTTTGACGTTTTCTCTTGTCCTCTCTATCTTATCTCTCTTGCTGATCTCATCAACTCCTATTGATTCAGTTATCATCTCTATGGAGATGATTGACATATTTACATATGTGTTTATACACATGTATGTATGCACATATATGTATATATGCATTGCAGTGGTGGGATTCAGCCAGTTTGCACTGGTTTGGTAGAACCTGTACCTAATTTTAGGTTGGGTTCACCAAACCGATTATTAGCGGGGAAGGGGCCTGCGCCCACCACATCAGCGGCAGGGGCAGCACCTGGGCTCAGTTCTGTGGAGAACTGGTTGTTAATTCATTTGAATCCCACCACTGGCATGTGTATATGTGTATGTGTATGTATATATATATATATGTATATATGTACATATACATACATATGTGTATGTATGTATGTGTATGTATGTCTGTGTATTATGTATGTATATTTTCAGCTTTAGTTTCTGTCTTGACATATAGTACTATATCACAAACTGCCTTTTGGATATCTTGAACACAATGTTACAGAGGCATTTCAAATTCAAACTGTCCAAAAGAGAACTCCTCTTTCCCCTGAAGCTCTGCTTCCCAGCTTCTCTGTCACTATCCAGGAGGCCATCATACTCCCAGACACCTATTCTCACAACTGTGGTGTCAACCTTGACTCGTCCTCATTCCCACTCAGCCTCAATATTCAATCTGTTGTCAAATCTTGTTCTTTTTCCCATTACGGCATGTATTGTGTATGCCCCCTTTTTTCCATTCATACTATCACTACTCCTATGCCAGTCCTCATCATCTCTCAACTGGACTTTTGCAAAACCTTCTAATTTTGTCCCCTTTTCAAGCCTATCTCCACTCCAATCCATCCTCCACTCAGCTGCCAAAATTATTTTCCTAAAACGTAGGTGTGATCATGTCACCCACCCCCTGCCCCATTCTTTAAACTTGAGTGGGTTCCTATTGCCTCCATGGTAGTTTATCATGCCATAATTTCCACTAAAATTTAGGTAACTAGGAGGTACAGTGCATAAAGTGCAGGAATCGGGAAGCCCTCAGGTCCAATCCAGCCTCAGATACCTATCAGATCTCTGACCCTGGGCAAATCATTTCGCCTCTGCCTTATTTCCCTCATCTATAAGATGGAGATAATAGCATGAAACTCCTGGGGTCATTCTGAAGAGAAAATAAGATAATATTTGTAAAGTGTTTTTCCAACCTTAAAGTGCTATTTCAGTCCTATTATTATTTAATAGATATCTAAAACCAATGAATTAACTCTGAGCCTTCTAATACCAAATTTTCAAACAATGTAACTGTGGGCTTCAGAGCTGAAAGACACCTTAGAAATAAGTTTATAATAATGTATTCATGTTTTAATCGAAATCCAATTTATACTGCAGGGCAAGGGCAATTTCCTCCATACACAAGTGATAATAGTAATAATGAACATTATTATGATTTATAATGAATTATTAACCCTAACACTAAGCTTATTAACCCTTACTAGCATTAAGATTATTACTATAGGATGACAGAAGGAAGTGGTCTAATTGTTAATTATTTAATACTTCTTTTTTTGAGGGGGCAAGGCAGGGCAATTGGGGTTAAGTGACTTGCCCAAGGTCACACAGCTAGTACATGTGTCAAGTGTCTGAGACTGGATTTGAACTTGGGTCCTCCTGACTCCAGGGCTGGTGCTCTACTCACTGGACCACCTAGCTGCCCCAGTTATTTAATACTTCAATACATCAGGAGAATCTCCTTGAGAAAAGGGAGTGTTTCATTCTTCAATTTCTATCCCCATCGCTTAGTGCAATATCTGGCACATAGTAATCTCTTAATAATTTTTTTGATGATTGCTTGATTGATCTATGATCTCATTGATGAGAGTACTTCCTTCCCTGGTTTATATCACATCTAATCCCTGCCCTCTCGTATAGTGAGAATTTTGTACATGGCCATCCACAAATGTACCCCAGAGAATCTGCAAAATGTCCATTCTCTGGATCTTTTAATATCTGTGGCTTGCAGTGCATCCCACAGGCTGTCCACATATTATCCTTTTGTTCTCTTTACATGACCGGCTCGTGTCCCCTTCTGCTCCCATGAATGATGTCACTGATGCCACTTCTAGTGCACGACTTTTGATGGAGATGTGCTGCAGCCCACTGATCACCACCATGTGTTCTTCCATTGTCCTCGGAATCACCTTAATTCTCACTGTAACAATTTGTGTGATCAGCATTAGCAAAAGAATATTCAGTAGGCCAGTAGGAAAGCACCCAAGTCCAAAGGAGAGGAAGGAGGGAAAGTACACATGGCAAGGCAAGTTCTAATTCCATTAGTCTGGATTCACTTAGCTGTGCTTCTGTAGTCTTTATAACTTTCTTGTGCCTCTATATGATATTCAGTGAAGCAGCTGATGCTCAGTCAAAACGGTAACAGATATTGAAGAGGAGTGTAGATGAGTGTTGGCTGAAGCTCAATACCCCTGGGAACAAGAGAACAAATTTAACTTAAATGAGGAAAAGGGCTGAGATATATAGTAAATTTTAAAGTCACAAAGCTGCATTGTCTTGAAATATCAAGTTGGTCCAATAAAGACAGATTTCAGAAGTATTTATTACTCGTCTGCTTCTGCTACTATAGTTTCATTCTAAGAAATCCAAGAGAAAAACAATTTTTTTGTCAAGGACCATTTTCTTGTGGTTATAAGCTACACTCAAGAGTTTAAATTGTAGAGAAAGTGACAATCTGTGTTGATGGGAGGTGTCTCCATATCTGGGAGTTCTCTGTATCAGTAGTTGTAGATCCAATACCTATCTCTATAGCAGTCAAAACAAAATTAATAATTTATTAACAGATGTCGTATATAGAACATTTATAACGTTCTACAAACCCTTATTAAGTACTTGCTACTCTAGACCCTTAGGGACATTTTTTTAAATTGCATAGTCTTTGCTCTCAATAACTTCTAATCTAATAGGGGTAGTGAAACATGTACACAGATAAATATAACACCAATTAATATTGATGAAAGCATTAAAGAGTATAATAATGATTGCTAATGTTTATATAGCATTTCAAAGTTTAGCAAGTGCTTTCTATCTTATCTAATTGATCCTTATGGCAGCTCTATAAGGTAGATGCTATTATTATTCCCATGTTACAGATAGGGAAACTGAGGCTGAGAGAGATTATGTGACTTACCCAGGACCACATAGGTAGTAAATACCTGAGGCAGAATTCAAACTCAGGTCTTGCTGATACCAAATCCATAACTGCCCACTGTACTACCTAGCTGCCTCTAGCGTATATGGTAATAGGGGAGCAGCTTAGGCAGATCATGTCTAGAGGGAGGATTCAAGATGTAAAGAAACAGAATTCTAGATCTGGGACAGTCAAGGCATAAGAAACAACAAGAACAAATGTGCAGACGGGTAGCAACATGAGAAGTATCCAGGAGATGTTGAATAATCCTGTTTGTCTATAAAGTAGAACAGATGAGATGAAGTCAGATGGAGAAGGGGACCAGTGACAGATTGTGGAAGGACGGTGAAAACCCAGCGAAGGACTTTAGACTTTATTCAGTAGTCAGTGGTGACCTATTGAAGGTTTTTGTGAAGAGGGAATGATGTAATTGCTTCTATGCATTAGCAAGTTTATTAACATTATCTGTGGGCAGGCTAGATTAAAGAAGAGGGAGAAGGCTGGGAAAGTTGTTCCAATAATCCTAGTGAGAGATGATTTAGGACCTGAACTAGGTTGGTGGCAGTAGGAACAGCAAGGGAGAGAAGAGATGCCAGAGAGGCAAATAGGATTATTTTTATCAACATATTGCACATGTCATCTGTACCACATTTTGAATTCACTTGTCAGCCATCACAGCCAAATAAATCTTAACCAAAGTTTTAGATTGGGAAGCTACATTTTTGAATCCTAGATATTAGGAATGTTTGTTAAAAACCAGCTGTTCCCTTTTTAAGGCCCTAAAACAAGCCATATGATAAGACTAATGAAATCAACACAATTACAGTGTCCCTTTTGTAAACAACATCTAACGTTATTAATAGACTAGCACACACAGATACCACAGCTGTGCTTTGTGGAGGGCATATGGCTGACTTCTCATGACTACCCTCTAACAGTTCTTTATACAAATGTTTTGAAGAGGCAAAGCATTGTGGAGCAGACAGACCTCAGATACATAAACAATTGTGGGGAAAAGGATTACTCCATCAAAATAAATTGACTGATGTCATAAAGACCCTTGACATTCAAGGCTATTACAGGTTCAAGTCTATTGCAATCATTTTTTCCAGTGGCATTTAAAGTGCAAAAATAACATTGATTGAGAACGATGGATTTTTCTAAGTCTCTAATTTAGAGTGTAGTTTTATGTAAAACTCCATATAATATTTGTAAGTTCTGTCTGACTGTGGGCCTATCCAACTTTTTAAAAAATCGGACGGATAATACTTTTCTCTTGAGATTTTCATTATTTTTCTCGAGTTTGCCATTTGGGGTGATATCGCAGCCCTGGTTGTTTCCGACAGTATAAGGGAATAAAGAATCAAACGAACAGTTGAAGAAATTAACAGAAGTTGAGGAAATAATAGTGTTAAAGAAAAAAACCTAAATTTATTTCCAAATTTCAAAAGAATTTTAGTTCTCATTCTTTTTAGCAAATGTTTATTTAGCACATAATGTGTGCAAGGCACTGTGCTGGGTTCTGGAATTACAAAAACAAAATAGCCCTTGTCCTTAAGGAGCTTACCTTTTACTGGAAGCATTTAACATGTAAACAGAGGGCAAACACAGGATGAACAATCATTTCAAGAGGGAGAGACTGGTAATAATTTGGGCTAAGAGGGTTAGTAAAGACCTCATTCAGGAAGACGCATCTGAGCAGTGCTTTAAAAGAAGCTTGAGTTTTTCTGAGCAGAAATGACAAAGGACTTCACTCCAGACATAGGGCACTACTTGTTCAAGGGTATAGAGAGAGAACATTATCTTTGGAAAGTATATATGCGAAGTATGTATCACAGAAGCATTCCCAAATGCTTTTAAAGGACAAGTTGGTCATCCCTTCCTGAACAAGGCCTTTCCTAACACTCAAAAGTTTTCAGATTCCTAGAGACTTAGAATGGACATAGTCAGAGAGGGCATGTGCCACGCATACACATAGCACATTCTGCACAGTGTGGTTGCTATGCTAGACAGTCCCTTAATCTTTCTTTACACCACCCCCAGCTGCAAATTGATTCCATCCCCAAATTACTTTTAATTTAGTTTGCAGATATCATGCATATACTTTTATATATGGATATACACATTATGTATATGCATATATATACATATTTATTTATAATGTCTTCCCAATTAGAATGTAAACTGCTTGAAGGAAAAGACTATTTGTGCTCTTTCTTTGTATTCCCAGCACCTAGTGTAGTTCCCAGAATGTATGTGCTTGTTGATTGACCCTTTAATAAAGGGAATTATCTCCCTAGGAGTTGCCTTTACCAATGAAATTCCAGGTCTAGTCCCGTCTATCTTTCTATCTGTTTAGCTGTCTATCTATCATCTCTCTGTCTATATACATTCATATGTATATTCATATACACTATACATATTCATATACACATAGACACATGTATGTATATATGTTTGTATGTACATATAAATATGTATACATATGCACATATACATTATCTTTAGCTTAGTAAATAGAGAATTGCTCTTGGAGCTAAGAAGACCTAGCCTTCAAGTCCCACTCTGACTGAATGCTCTAGACAACTTTCAAAGATTTTAAGTTGCAGAAAATGCAATGACCTTATTTGGTGTAGAAAATTCCTCACTGGGAGCTCCCTACACAAGTCCAGTCTCTATTTGTATTTCTCTCTCTCCCTCTCCCTCCCTCCCTCTCCTTCTCTCTCTCTCTCTCTCTCTCTCTCTCTCTCTCTCTCTCTCTCTCTCTCTCTCTCTCTCTCTCTCTCTCTCTCTCCCCCTCCCTCCCTCCCTCTGCCTCTCTCTCTCTTCCTCTACCTCTCTTTCCCTTCCTCTCCCTCCCTCTCCCTAACTCTCCCTCCACCTCCGCCACCCCAGGCTTTTCTTTGCATTACTTTACTATTCATATAAATGTTGTTTATTTGAAAACTGAGACAAATTGGAACAAACACTTTGATGATGGTGATGATAGGTAGCATTTATGTAGCACCTACTATTTGTTAGGCACTGTGCTGTGGATTTGCAAATATTATCTCACTAATCCTCACAACAACCCTGGGAGGAAGATGCTATTTATTATCTCCATTTTGCAGAGGAAACCGAGGTTAAATGATTTGCCCAAGGTCGCATAACTAAAAAGTCTCCAAGGTTAGATTTGAACTTAAGTCTTCCATATCCACTGTGACACCAGGAAAATAACTCTAACCCAAACATTTTGCAATTGAATGTGTGCTTAGGAAATTACAAGCCCTGACATAAACTTGGTGGGTTCCCAGGGCTATTTTTTTGTCTCTTCAAGCTGGAATGGAAACCACACATATTCTCATCACCAGAATGTTGGCCATTATGTGGTATATTTTCCTGGCCACTATAATTCATAAAGATCACCTAATGAGGTAAAGAGTAGTTGTAATTTTTGTTGATGGAGGGAGTGGCCCCACCAATTATTTGCAGATCCTTGAAGCACTGGCATGCATGCATCTGTATGTTAGAATGTAGAGGTAAGTATTGTGTAATTTACAAATATGATTTTAGAAAATTAAATATACCTTGAAATCTTTGACAAAGCATGGTTGGTATCAATATGATATATACTAAGAACCTCCATATTTTGCTTATTATAGTGTCAATCAGTCAACAAACATTTACTAAATTATTACTATGTACCATATCCTTGGAATTCTGTATGAATTTGGCCCCTCAATCTGATGGATACCAGGAGAAACATTATGCTTCTAGAATATTGTCTAGGACACCATTACTGTGTGTACTGAAGGCCTGAATCACCCAAGGATGTAACTCAGAAGTTGCCATCATCACCACCACCAAACAAACTATTTGGAACTTTGCAACATTAGTTTCCAGGAACTCTCAGGAACTCCTTAATCCCTTTTCCTAGGAGTGCTGAGTCCCTAGTTTGAAAAGCATTTTCCTGTTTTGCATTAACTGTATCTCTTGCTTTTATAAATGGTGTCTGGAGGATTGAAATAAAAGGTAGATGTTTTGTGGTTTATCATATGAGGAGGGTTGATTTCTAGGAAAAAAAGCCTATTACTCTAAAGGAAAAGCTAAAATGTGTTTCATAGAGGATTTAGTGGCTTCAAAAATAAGGAAATCCCAAGGCTTCAATTTAATATCCCTTTGAAAAATAAAGCTGCTCCCTACATAACAACTGGTACTCTTATAAAATTAGGACTCTTTCTACCTCTCCCACTCCTTGTTCTTTTGCCTCAACCTGACCTTTGGACCCTTAATTCCTGCCTAATTCAGCCAGCTATCAACCTTCTCCTGGCCATACTTTCTTCCTTACCCAGTCTTCAGCCAGTCTCAATCAGCCATTCCAGTAATTTCCTCCCCTCTACCCTTGAATCTTTTGCCCCTTTGTCCATTATTCCCCCGAACATGCAACCTTTGGACAACTCCTCCATTCTCCGCTTCCATTCTCATCATTTTGTGACCAAAAACTGCTGGAGCAAATTGTGCAGCTGTGCTGAGTGTGTCCACTACAGATTCATGCCATTTAATCTCAAATGGTTGTTCACCATAGTGTAGTAATCTTTTTCTTCATGTCTTGTCAACTCTTTGATCTATTCCTGACAGTAATTATTCCAAAACTCCACTTTACTTTTTGAGAATCCAGTTCTACCCCTCACTTCTCACTCTCAGCAAATGACTTTACCTCTTACTTTATTGAGAAAATTGAGACCATATGACTTTAATATCCCTAAGTCACGTCTCTACTTCTTTAAACCTCTCTTTTTTCCTGCCTTCTGTGTAGTTGTAAGGGCAAGCAAAGTGGAACTTTTTGTTGTCTTTTGCTTTGGAGTGCTTCTCAGCACTACAGGCAATCAAGTGCCTTTGATTGAGGCTTGCCTTTGTTTGTAGGAAGGCCCACACCTTTTTCCTAATTAGGTCATGAAAGGTGTGAAACCCTCAAGAGGTGTGAAGCACTCTGACCCTGAAGAAGTGTATATATACTTTGAGGTTAGTATTTTGCTTGAAGCTCACTCATTGTAAGAGTGTTGGTGTGGAGACTCTGAGTAGCCGTTAAGGAACCCCCTGGCTTTGAAAACCCAGATTCTGGTGCTTCTCTCTCCTATGTATATATAGCTTGGGTCAGACAGCTAGAAGCCTGTCTGCTGATTTGTGTTATTTGCTCTCTTTGTATTTTCTTTGTTTGTAATTTCTGTTTCAGGATGCTGACTTTTTCCCCTGAACTAAGTGAATGATATATGTATGTTTGATTACAGTGAGATTGTAAACCCCTTTAAGTTGCTTTCCTTAGAAAAGAAGATCAAAGAACCTCTGCTAGCAGCCTTCTTGTGTGCTGATGTTATTGGCCTTACACAGCCACAGTAACGGCAAGTAGCCTTGTTGTTACAGTAGTCTCAAGTAACCCTCATCTTTACAAAGAGCAACCTTCCCCTTGTGTCCTTGATCCCTTCCTACCACACTTGGACCCTTGTTCTGTCATCCCTTTTCTTGAATACTTTCAATTTATCCCTGTACTTTCTCCTCTATATTCTAAAAACAAAATAACTTACCCTTTCCCTTGCTTCCCCAACAAGCTATTATTCTATCTCACTTCCCCACTTAATTGCCAGACTTCTAGGAAATGTTTTCTACTCCTTTTTGTTTCTGCTTTCTCACTGCCTATCACTCAACTCTGCTAATTATATCTTTCCTCATGACTTTCTTGACATTGAATTTACTCAGGTCAGCAGTGGTTGCCTTGACAAAACCAGTGGCCTTTCCTTAGTCTTCATTCACCTTGATCTCTCTGGTATTTGGCACTATTTATCACTTTTCCTTGATATCCTCTCATTCCTTTACTTTTGGGACCCTTTATAATGATGATCCTACCATTCTGGCCCTGCTATTTATCTTTTGTTGGCCTCCTCTCATCTTTAAATGTGATTGTGCTCCAAGATCCTGTCTCTGATCTTTTACATCCTCTACTTTCACAGTTTCATACAATTTCATGGTTTCCGTTTGAACCTTTTAATCTCTAGTCTCTTCCTAGAACCCCAGGCCAATACTTCTAGCTGCCTGCTAGATTTTATCTACATGCTATCCCAACTACACCTAAAACTCAACATGTCTAAAATTTATCCCACTATCTTTTTCCCCAAACCTCCTTCCTTCTTCCTTTAAATTCTCTATTTCCGTTGCTAGCATTTTTGAAATCTGACAGTCATCTTTATCTTTTCTTTCTCTTTAACTTCCCACGTGCAGTCATTTGCCAAGTACTATTGGTATTACATCCACTATATCTCTTGAATCTTATTCCTTCTTTTCTACTCCCACTGAAACACCTTGATTCAGACTTTCCTTACCTCTTGCCTAGAATATTATGATTGCCTCCTAACTGTTCTTCCTGCTTCTAATTTCTCCCCTTTCCATTCCATCCTACACACTGTGCTTCTTTCTCAATTGTGTTCTTCCTCTTCTGAAAAATCTTCAACAGATTCCAATAGTCTATTTCTAAGAAAGTTTCAGCTTCTGATCCTGTCATCCAAGGCCCACTACAATGTAACTCCCACCTATTTCTTTAACCTTATTTTACACCACTCCCTTTTCTCTTTTCTGTGTCCCAGCCAAACTGGACCATTCACTGTTTTCTTATTCTCGTTTTCCGACTTGTCCCTTAGCAGAATGGATTCCTCCTTCCACCATCCACACTGCCACCTTTTAAAACCCTTTACTTCTTTCAAAGTACAACTCAGGTACCTGTTTACACAGCTGAGAATAATTTTCCCTTACTGAAATTTCTCAAACCACTTTGCTTAGACTTCTCTTTTGAACTTACTATCTATGTTCTGCTTTGTATCACAGTTGTTTGAGTACATGATTTATTCCCCATCCCCCACTGAACTGTAAGCTTCTAGAGGGCAAGGTGAATGTCATTTTATTTTTGTAACACCCATACATAATAGAGGCTTATTAAATATCTTCTTAGTTATACTAGAAGATCTAGTTATACAAGAAGATGAAGAGCTGGAAGGCACCTTGGGAATTGAATTGACCAGAAATTTTTAAGGATTTTTTTGCAGTGCAATAGACAATTTTTCACACATATTTATTAGACTAATACATTATAATTTCTAGAAGGAATGCAACATTAAAGCAACTGTTCATCTTCATATTTCCAAATGATTTAAAGGAGCTAAATTTGAAACATTTCCCCCTAAATTATGATCTACTTTCCTGCACCTTTTTTCCAAGTTCATTCTGAGCTTTTCAGAACCTAATGCCAAAAGTTTCCATTTTATTCATTATCCTTTATTGCCCTAGATACCAGAATTGAGATTTTAAACCTAACAAGATTCTTTGGTCATAAAACTAACAGTATGCCCTTCCTTTTAATGTATTCTTTGTGCCTCAAAATAACATCATATGTCAAAGGCGTAGTATGTGGTAGAAGATTTAATTGAAATTATCCCTGCCCCATGGTAATCTTTTCGCTAAAAAAAATAATAGTAATGAGACAGTAGCATCGTAGCTAATTTTATTAAAAATTGTGCCTGAAGCTTTAAAAGAAATTAATGACCTATTACTATATAGCATAGTAGGAAGTGCACAAAATAAACAATTAATATTTTAGTAGCTTTTAAATAGAAACAATACTTTCAGCTGAGATTTAATATTAACTTTTGGTGAAGTTGAACATGAAAAAAGAAGAGAGCTAAAGCGGTGGTGTCCAAGGGATACTGGCAAGAGGAGTTTCATTTTGTAGTATCATTAATGCTTTTGGAAAATGGAATACATTTTCTAACAACATTTTTATATTCTAAAAAAGTCGTGTTGTAGATTAGGTAGAGGGTCAGATTCGGAGTCAAGAAGACTAACCTTTGACCCCTTTTTTGACGTCTTTGACACTTACTGGCTATGACCACAAGCAAGTCATCTAATCTTTCTGAGCCTGTTTCCTCATCTACAAAATAGGGACAATTATAGCTATGGAATCTTCTTTACTGGTTTGTGAGGATCAGCAAAATAATTTATACAAAATGTTTTTAAAACACCCTAATACCATATAAATATCAGCTGTTAGTATGAGAATACAGAATTTTCCCCAAAAATCTTATTATGAGCTCTGTTGCAACAGAGTATGATTTATATGAGTTTTCTAATTAATGGTTTTAAAAATTCTTTTCCTGATATAAATTTACCATTTTGTGCTATCTCTCAAAAGTATTAGTTTTTCCTATTAATTCTTTAAAAAACCAATATCAATCAATACATGGTCTGCAATTCATAGTCTTAAAGAATTGCCCCAGGAACTGAGAGGTTAGATGTCCCATAGAAGGTCACATGGCCAGTATATATTAGATGTGGAACATGAACCCAGCTATTGCTGACTCTAAGGGTGCTTCTCTGTCTCTCCTTCCTATTAACTCTATTAGGCATTGTTATGGTGAAACAACAGCAGAAGGGAAAAGTGGTCTTTAGGATCTTTAGGACGTACTAGTGACTGAAAAATGTTGATAATTACTGACCTAAAGAATGTCCTACTGGATTAAGGTTAAACTTTTAATACTGATATTCAAAGGCCTCAGAAATCTGGCTCACGCTTACTTTTGCAGGCTTATTTAACTCTGCCCCTTTTTATGACCCCTATGTTTCAGTAAAATGGAAGTACTCAACATTTCTAGGCCTTATCTTGTCCACTTTGCACACTTACTTGTACTGTTCCCTTTTCCATATAATAAAAGGCCATAAACTCATTGAGGTCAGAGGTGGTTTTTTGCATTTAGATGCCTAGCACCTAGCACAATACCTTACAGGTAGTAGGCACTTAAGTTCTTGCTTGTTAAATTAAACTGAATTCCCTTTAGTGGATGCTTACTTTCACTGAGTGTGTATATACATGCACACACACACACACACACACACACACACACACACACACACATCACCACCTATTAAAATCTGTTAAAGTCTCTGTGAGGAAAATACCATATTTGGTGTTATACTGTCAAGGATTTTCATTTATATTTCTACCAGTTTTTAAATGATCTCATAGGAAAAATTAAGATGAGTATTTGATTTTTTTAAATGGTGCATCTTTAACACAAGTTAAAACCAATGTATGTAAATTGTTTTGCAAACCTTAAAGTGCTATAAAGATGTCAGCTATTATTATCATTATGGTTATCTGAAGTAGTAATTATCTTTTCTGGGAATTAAAATGATGAGTGTGCTGGTAAATAACAACCAGCTCTCTAGAAAAAATATAATGCATGTACATCATACTTTTAAGTTTAATCTGCAAAATTAACACTTTCTCTATAACTTTCTCAAGTCTAGACAATCATTAAGCAATAAGCAATGAATCAATAATCAATAAATGTTTATTATGCTCCTTCTCTGTGTGAAACACTGTACTAAGTACTGCTTGTAGGATTTGCCAGATCCTGTGGTATAAATGCTCACCCTGAAAATATAACACTTGGCTCTTGTGAGCCAGTTCAAGCTGTCTCCAGTAAACTCTTGATGTTAAAAGTATACTACTTTTCAATAATAGGTCTCTACTGGTATATTTTATTAATGTATTACACAAAATTTGTTTCTTTAGGATTATACAATATATAAATTTATTACCAATTTATATTAGTTTTGCTTTGAACTTCTAAGTATAAATGACAAAATCACAACCCCTCTTAATTCTAGTCTCTTCCCTTTCCTATTTATCCATTATATAGCTTGTTTATACATACTTTGTTTGCTTGTTGTCTCCCCTGTTAGACTGAGAGTTCCTTGAGGGCAGGGACTATCTTTGCCTCTTTTGTATCCCCAGCTCTTAGCACAGTACCTGGCACATAATAGATGCTTAAGAAATGTTTATTGACTGACCGATAAAATCAATCTTTGTCAAATGATAAGAAATCACTTGGGTAGCTTATTCTATACTTTTGTGAAGGCACCAGGAAATGTGCCATTTCTAGAGTACTGAACTCTTAAACCTGAACCTGACAAAACCATTACTCCAGCCATATCTCTTAACTCAATATTAAGTTTTGACTCTAGGCAGAGTCCTATTGGAGGAGGGCGGAGAGTAGGGAGCAGTGCGAAGCTTAGATAAAGCCTGAGTCCTCGCCTTCATGGAGCTTCTAGACAAGAAAGGGTTAGTTACACAAAAATATTTATAGCATGTCTTCTTGTGGTGACAAAAATAATTGGAAATTGAGGTGACATCCATCAGTTGGAGAATGGGTGAACAAGCTGTGGTGTATGAATGTTGTGGAATTCTATTGTGCTACAAAAAATGATGAGCAAGTGGATTTCAGAAAAACTTGAAAAGATTTATACAAACAGATGCAAAGTGAAGAGAGCTGAACCAGAACACTGCACATTTATGCAGTGCCTTTCCCCGCCCACTAGCATGTAAGCTGCATGAGAGCAGGCACTATTTTTCATCTTTGATTTTGCCCCAAAGCACCTGCTTCGGGGCTTTGCACCATAATAAACACTCCATATATGCTTGTTCATTTGAATTCAAAGTAAACTGAATCCAGACACTTCTTAACAACATTCTTTTTCAAGTGCAATAAAATATTACATTATGTCATCTAGTGTTTTCAAACTACTTTTTGTTGAATTAGGTGGTTAAAGTTTGAAGAAGACGTAGAAGATGGAGGAGAACGGTGGAGCAAGCCATATGTGGCAACTCTTTCCCTGCACAGTTTATTCGAGTTGAGAAGCTGTATCCTGAATGGCACCGTGCTGCTGGACATGCGGGCTAACACTCTTGAGGAAATTGCAGGTATAGATTTTTTCCCTTTTATCCAGAAGAAATTGTTAATATCCATAAAGCATCTTAATTGACTCTATTGAATAAACTTCATTTTAACGTACCCATTATTACTTTGAGGCATCATTTTTACAAAACCATTATTTCATTCTGTACATGTTTTTTTTTCTAAATTCTAGCGCAAAACTTCTTTTCCTTTTTAACATAGTTTTTACAGTCTTCCTAATCAATGATCCCCTGGAAACCAAACTCTCTTAATCTTAATGTTTTTCTGATCCTCTAAGTTTTCTAAAATCAAACCTTTTAAAATAGAATACTCACTTATGACATGATTTCTTGACTGTACCTTTGCAATGGCAATTTCCCATGGCTGGAATACTCTTCCTCCTCACCTCTGACTCTAGCTTTTCCAGGTTTTCTTTAGTACTCAGATCTGCTCCCATCTTCTGTAGGAGGCCTTTCCCAGGCACCCTCCTCATCTTCAATCTTAGATTCCACTTACACTGTTTATGTCTTTTATGTACCTGCTTTCATGTTGTCTTCCCCTTTATAATATGAACTCCATAAGAGCAAGGACTGTGGGTTTGTCTTTCTCTGTATCTCTTCAGCTTAGCACAGTTCCTGGTACCTACTAAACATTTAGGAAATGTGTGGTTACTGAATGATGAATAGAACAATAGATCTGAAAGTGACCTTAGCCGTCATCTAATCTAGCCACTCATTGGACAGAAAAGGAACTAGGAGGAGGGCCATAAAGATATGTAACTATGTAGCAGAGTCGAGATTGCAGTTCAGGTCTCCTGATTCCCAAGTGATCTTTCCCCTAATTCTTCATGCTGCTTCATGTAGAATTTCTGCTAATAATTTCATATGTGCTATTTTGCTGTCTTAGAATTGAAGAAATTTTTCTTAAACTATTAAGATTATTTTTTTCACATATGAAATTTATTTATGTTTACAAAATGAAACTGTTTGGAACCAAGTGAAAACTTTCAAACAAATTTTTTTTAAAAAAGACATTGGACTTAGAGGACATGAAAATCTCTAACTAAAACTGAAGGAGGCTTTTTTGCATAAAACTCCCATTATAGAATTTTAGATTTGATAGAAATCTCAAAAGTCATCAAATCTAGGCCTTCCTAAAGCATAACACTGCTCTCCGAAGTTAATAAAGTTGTCTTCATTTGCTAAATTCAGTGGCTTTTCCCCCAATCATCCTTCTTGATATTTTGCAGTTTTTTTCATTAATACATCTAGAATTTTTTAAGCATCTACCACCTGACAGGTACCATGCTAGGTGTTGGGATGCAGAGACAAAGCCAAAACAGTGTTTGCCCTTGAGGAAGTTATATAAGAAGAAAAATATCATGAATACAGTTAAGTAAATGTAAATATATATGCAAATTGAATAGAAAGTAATTTCTGGGGGATAGAAAGCACTAGTTTGATGGAAGAGAGATAGGGGAAAGGGTAGAAAAGGACCTTCATATAAAAGGTGTCATGAGCTTTTAGAGAAGCTATGGATTTTATGAGGAGGAGAGGAGTGGATGTATGATAAGCATGGGGGACAGCCCAGCTTGTGTAAAAAGGCACTGAAATGAGAGATGGAATGTTGTATATAGGGAACGGTAAGTGGGTCAGTTTAAATGGAACACAGAATATGAAATAAACCATGAAAGGTAGCCAGAGACTGATTGTGACAAGCTTTAAATGGAAAATAGAGAAGTTTTGTATTTTGTCTTAAAACCAATAGAGAACTACTGGAACTTCCTGAGCAGGAATGAAACATAGTCCAGTCTTTGGTTTAGGCATATCAGTTTCACAGCTGTGCAAAAGATGGATTAAAGAAAGGAAAGACCAGAGGAGGAATGTCAGTTAAGAGACTATTGCAAAAAGTCTAGGTGAAAGGTGAGGAGAGCCTGGAGTATGGTAGTTGTGGAATGAATGAATGGTTGGGCATGGATATAAGACGTGCTGTGGAGGCAAAATTGACAAGACTTGACTAGGTGAATACGGAGGATGAGGTAACAATGACTCCATGGTTACAAACTTCTGTTATTGAAAGGATCACAGTGTCCTCCACAGAAATTGGGAAGGTATGAAGAGGAAAATGGTTAAATGGGAAAGATAATTAGTTCTGTTTTAGAAATGTTGAGTTTTGTTGTGGAAGCTGTGAACCACTCACTTTTCCTACATACTGTCTACACTTAGCTTCACTCTTCTTTTTCTCCTTCTAACTGTAAGACTACTCCTCAGTTTCCTTTTCTGAACCATCATCCTTGTCTTGCCCCATAAATACAGGAACACCACAGGACTCTGTCCCACATCTTCTCTCTCTCAGTGATTTTATCATCTTCCTTAGTTTCATTTATCAACTCTATGTAGACCAGCACAAAAATCTTCATCTCTCTCCTTTTCCAGGCCAGAATCACCAGCTATCTCCGGACATATCTATTTGGATTTTCTGTAGACAGTTCAAACTCAACATGTCCAAAATATAACTCAGTATCTTCCTCCCAAACCAGTGTCTCTTCCTAACTTCCCTATTTCTATCAAGGACATCATCATCATCCTCCCAGTCCCCAAAGTTTACAACCTCATCGTCATTCTCAACTCTTTACTCTCCGTTTCCTCCCAAATAGAATTATTTGTTTACACGTTAGACATGTAAGTTACTTTTTGCTTAATCACAACAGGAAAACTCTTATTTCTAATCCTTACCTGAACTATAGCTTCTTAATGCCGTTCTTGTCTCCCCATTCCATTCCACCATCCACAAAGCTGCCAAATTAATAGTCCTAAAGCGAATATTTTTGACCATGTCATTCCCTTGTTCAAGAAGTTCCAGTTACTTCACAATAGCCTCCAGGATAAAATAGAAACACTTCTGATTGGTATTTAAAGTCCTTTTTAATCTAGTTCCAGATTACTTTTCCAGTTTTTTCCACATTTATCTCCCTCACATACATACATTCCAGAGAGACTAACCATCTACCCGACATTCCATCTCCCACTTCTGTCTTTGCACAGGCTGTCTATCCCTTCATGCCTAGAACATTTTACTTCTGCTTTTGCCTCTTAGAGTCCCTACCTTCCTTCAAAGGTGTCATATCCTATCTGAGCAATTTCCCTAGTGTTCTTCTCTTCTCTGAGAATATGAATCTCACTCGGAAGTAGAATGTAAGCTTCTTGAGGGCGGGAGCTATTGTTTTTGTCTTTTTCACTATATGTCATAGAAGCTTAATAATCTCTTAGTTACTTAAGTCTAATCCCTCCACAGGGCAGTCCTTCAGATGTTTGAAGACAAAAGTCCTGATTCTTTCCGGGCCAACTATCTTTAGTTCTTTCAACTAGGCTGAAAACGTCCTAGTTGCCTTCCTCTGGAACAAGTTCTAGTTTGTCTATGTCCTTTCTAAAATGTTATATGCAATGCATTAGGTTCATTTAGTACAGCAAAAAGTACAGTGAGATTACCACCATTCTGATTTTAAATATTTTATTTCTGTTAACATAGTCTAAAATCACATTAGTTTTTTTCTTATAAGGTCACTCTGCTGACATATTGAGTTTGAACATCATTGAGATTCCCAATTCTTTCTTCATATACATTGCTATCAATATTTTCTCCATATTTTATGTGTGGAGTTGGTTTTTCAAATTTAATTCTAGTACTCTACTTCTGTCTTTATTAAATGTCATAGTATTAGATTCAGTTCATCATTTCACCCTGCTAGCACCTTTTTGGAACCAGATTCTGCCAACCATGATGTCAACTTTCCCTCACAGCTTTGTAGGAAACATAGTCATTTCATAAGAAGTCAACAAATGAAGTTGTAGTGTGTTCAACTATCTAATACTTAGGGCTGCATTTAGAGTTCGTGGCAGCTATTTTATTCTAAAACTTTAGGGTCAGAATCTCACATGATGACCCTTTGGGGAGTTATGGTGCCAATCTGACTCACTACTTTAGGGAACTATCCCAAGAATCCCTTTGTCTACTATTATGTGGATAGAAGTAGGGAAGACAAATACATTTAGTTATAAACATATTGAAATGAGTTTTGGAAAAGCAAAAATGGAATTTGTTAACAGAATAGAATGAGGGCTGCAGAAGACATTGTATTTAAGCTCTGCTATTGAGAAAATGAAAATAGTCTGATGAGGAACTTAGTGGAAGAGATTTTTTAAAATGCTAAGGGCTTTGGTGTGCTTAAGTGAGAATACACATTTTTCTCAATATTCTGTCAATGGAAAAATCTTCTGCTGCATTTCTGTTAGATAAAGTTTAAAAATACACTGATAAGGGGCACCTAGGTGGCACAGTGAGTACAGCACCGGCCCTAGAGTCAGGAGAACCTGAGTTCAAATCCGTCCGCAGACACCTGACACACTTACTAGCTGTGTGACCTTGGGTAAGTCACTTAACCCCAAATGCCCTGCCTTCCCCCATAAAAAAAAATACACTGATAAGATGCAAAAGGAAAAGACAATGAGGTTGTGTTGTAACATTTTTTAAAATGCACATTATTAGATGAATGATATATCTTTTTCGGTTTCTTGGTTCACTTTTTTTCCCAGCTGGTGGGGTGGGGGGACAGGGTAGAGTAGTGAGGGAGAAATTAAGATAACTTGAGAGAGAGTATCTTCTACTTTGGTCATTAAAAACCCACTCACCTAGTCTCCTAGGTTGTACATTTCATGAATAACAAATTAGTGGGGAAAGAAAATTAAGTGTGGAAAAATACCTTGAGCTGCAACATTTTCCAACCTAGGAGTTCAACAGATTTCCTCCCTTGTATTTCACCATGAGTATATAGAAAGATGGTGTTTAAAATAACTAGAACCTGGAAGAAGTCCAGATTTAATATACAGCACAGTTTGAAGTGAATACATGAAGTAGTAAGGATAGTGCTAAATCAATCCTGAAGAGAAAATCGTTCATTTAGAAATTGGACAAGTCCACTGGGAGTGCTGGAAGTGCATTTGTACAGCTCAACCCCTTAAGGTTACAATGGCTAGGATGCTGGTGATATCAAATAGATATGTTCGTATTTTAGAGAATAATGAAAAAAAGAGTCTGTCAAACTGTTTAACCTTGCAGCATCTTGCCTTTGACACATGATTAATTTCATCTCCCTGCCCAACTTCAAATTTGTGAAATAGATTTTATATAACATTCTATGTTTGCCAACTCCTAAAGAATTCACCCCATGAAATATCTTTCATAATTTTGTCTAAATTCCAAATTTTCAAATAAGATATGCTTTCCATTGCTTCCCTGAGGATGTTTTCTTCCAGTAGTAATCTGCCGAAAATCCTGTTCATTTTTTAAAATCCCTTTGCTTCTGAATTATATTTTCACACATTATGCTTCTTTCTCTACTCCCTTCCATCCCACTGAGGGCATGCCTCTGTGGGATATTTGTAAGATGTTAAACTTTAAGTTGTTGCTGAAAGTAATTAAGTTCTCTAAATCCATCCTTTTAAATTAAAGTCTTCATACTCTGAAACCTATTCAGGGTTCTTTTCTGGATTTCTAATTAGTCTGTAGCTCCCTGTTGCCAAAATATCTCCCAAACTGAGTGCAGTATTCACAGTATACAGGAATCTGTATGATGCCACCTAGGAACATATTGAAAGATTAGAGCACATGATGCAAGAAAATTATTGCAGCAAATAGTTTTCTGGATTATCACTACCTCAGGTCTCCTTCATTAATGGTTTTCAGAGGATTCCCTCTTATTGAGTATTTGTGGTTTGAATTATTTTCCCCCAGATACTCATTTCTTTTTTATCTCTATTCAACTAAATCTTATTAAAATCATTTTTCCTATGTAACTTGTCTTATAGTCATTTTCTTAATTCTGACTTTGTAAGGGTAGAGTGCCAAGGTTCACAACCAGAGAGCATTGCCAGGAAAATGTTTGTGTTCTAAAATCAGTCTTTGCACTGGGGAACAGCTTGGCATCTTTAAAAGCATGATTTCCCCGGCACAGTTTAGCCAGCTTTCTACTTTTTATTCATTTCTGGACCCAGCTCATTGTCCATCCATAAAATAGTAACACTACCTTCTATTTATTTAGAACTTTTAACTTTTTTCTCAAATTTTAAAAAAACTTCTTCCAATTTCTTCTTTTATTTTTATCCTTATATCTAGCCAATGACAGATTAGACTATTAAACAATAGTCATTGGTACTCTGTTTCACTCCCCTTCCAATTATTAGGGACAATACTGAATAAAATGGGCCTGACAGTTCTTCCTCACTTCTTGTTTTGATATCTACAACTTGACATTATTACTGAAATATGTTAAGGTAACTTCCAACCTATATCTTTTGACCTATCCAAACTGTTGTCAATTTACTCTTTAAAATTATGTTTGTCTAGTTCTTAGGTACCTAAAAGCAAATTTGTGGCTACACAGATCTCAAAATACTGGACAAAATATTAGACATGAATATATAGCATTTATGATAATTCCACTTTCTCGCTGAGTTTTAAGCTACGTAAACATAAATTAGAAAGAGAATAGACTATTTTTCTCCATATCTGAACCCAGTCTGAACCTGCCTGAACCCAAGAAAGCAAGAGAGAACGAAGAGCAGAGTATGTTATCTTCTTAATTCTCTCTCCAAAGGTCATAACAGACCTAGGGTTGAAAGAGATCTCAGAGTTGATATGATCCAATCTTCTATTGAGAGGTGGCATAGTACAGTGGAAAAGGCACTAAATTTGGATTGAGCAGATCTGGGTTCTAATCAGCTTCCATCCACTATGTAGCATTAGGCAACTCACTTGATCTCTTGAGGCTTCAGAGTCATCATATCTAAAAGAAAGGGGTTGGGATAGATCTCTTGTTGCTGTTGTTCAGTTGTTCAGTTGTGCCCGACTCTTCATGACTCCATGGACCATGGCACACCAGGCCCTTTGTATTGGTAATTAGGGTGGCACTTTTTTATTGTTTTCTCTTTTGGAGCACTGAGGTAATCAAGTGCCTTTAATGAGTCTGGCCTTTGTTTCTTCGATTAAATCAGAAGTCTTGGATGACCTGCTTACATCAAGGGAAAGCCTAGTTCACATAGGTTTGAGTCCTATGGTTGTGATGCCTGAAGAAGCATCACATGGTTTTGAGTCTCAGGGTTGTGATACCCTTTGACAGGGTATATAAACTCAGAAGTTAGCGTTTTGCTTTAGGGTTCTCACTTACTGAAAGAGTGTCATATGCTTTGACCAGACAAGACTTTGGGTAGCCACTGGAGCCCCACTCCAGCTTTGAAAACCCAAATGTAGGTGCCTCTCTCTCTGATAACTATGTCATTTTTTGATCAGACGGATAGAGGTCTGTCTGTTGATAACTGTGTGTGTTTGCTCTGTTTATATTGTCTCTGTTTGTAATATCTGTTTGTATTTGCTCTGAAGTTCAGGATGCTGGCTTTCCCCCTCAACTAAATGAATGATATATGTAAGTTTGATTAAAGTAAGATTGTTAACCCCTTAAGGTTGCTTTCCTTAGAAAAACAGGTCAAAGAATCAGTACTGGCAGCCCTCCTCTGTGCTGGTGTTGTTAGTCTTACACAGCCACAGTAGAGGCAGGCAGTATTGTTGTTATACCCATCTGTCCTCAACTATCTCCTGAAATCTATCCAAGCACATGTTCATTGCTTCCATGACACCATCCATCTCATCCTCTGCCATCCCCTTTTCCATTCGCCTTCAATCTTTCCCATCCTCAGGTCTTTCCAATGAGTCCCGTCTTCTCATGTGGCCAAAGCATTTAAGCTTCAACTTTAGCATTTGGCTTTCCAGTGAACACTCTGAAGTACTTTATTTAAGTATTGACTGATTTGACCTCCTTACTGTGTAAGGGACTCTAAAAAGTCTTCTCCAGCATCGCAGTTTGAAAGCATCAATTCTGCAGCCCCAGATTTCCTGCTAGACCACCTCTCACAGCCATTCATTGCTACTGGAAAAACTGTAGCTTTGACAATACTTAGGTCCCCCTAGATCTAAATCTGTAATCTTATGATTCCTCATTTTACAAATGAGAAAACTGAAATCCAAGGAAGTAAAAATCATGTAAGTACTTAATGCTGGAGATGAAAATGATCCTGGGTCCTCTTACTCTAGAGCCAGGACTCTTTCCCCTGTGTCTACCTTGTTATCCTGTGGCCATTTTTATTGCTTTAAGTGCCAGAAATGATCTAATGTTTTTAGATTCTTGCACCAGACATGATTGGCAACAAGTGTAATCTTCCATTGTTGCTTTAGGCTAGCATCATATTTGTTGTCGTTGTTAGTCATTTCAGTTTCGTTTGATTCGTCATGACCCCATTTAGGGTTTTCTTGCCAAAGATACTGGAGTAGTTTGCCATTTCCTTCTCCAATTCATTTTACAGATGAGAAAACTAAGGAAGACGAGGCTAAATGACTTTCCCAGGGTCACACAACTAGCAAGTGTCTGAGGTCAGATTTGAACTTAGGAAGATGAGTCTTCCTGACTTCAGGTCCAGCACTCTATATACTGTACTAACTGCCTTAATATCATATGCATACATATATATATGTATGTGCCCTGTGTATATGCATATATGTATACATGTATGTGTATGTATATACATTTATATATGTATATGTACTTATATTTGCATAACTTCAGGCCCAATCCAGGTTCATCAGGTTCATACATACACCACTAAAGTGTCCTAAGATAAATAATGAGATGATTCTAACTTATGTCATTGCTAACCTTGTTCTGCTGGAGATCTGAGGGCAGCTAGTGGCACATTGTAGAGAATGCCAGGCCTGGGGTGAGGAAACACTAAGTTGAAATCTGACCTTAGATACTTAGTAACTGTGTGACCTAGGCAGGTCATTTAACCCTGTTTGTATCAGTTTCCTCATTTGTAAAATGAGCTGGAGAAGGAAATGGCAAACCACTCCGGTATTTCTGCCAAGAAAACCCCAAATACAGTTATTTTTCTTTATCTGTTTTCAGTGATCCACAAAGCAGCTTGAAAGAAAAGCTGAGAGAATGAGCATAAATTTTTAAAATTTTATTAGCAGTCACTGAGAGGTTATCATTACATCTTCTGATAATCCAAGGGGTTTTTTTGTTCAAATTTTCCTCAACTTTATTCAGCATCTTCCATTGGGAAAAACAATGAGAAATAATCCACAGTCCCGCCTAAAGTGGGGAGGGGGGTGTAGGAAGGAGGAAAGGAGATGAGGTAGCCTCACTCACTGGCAAGCATTGAACAAGAATTGTAGGCCCAGATTAATCATGTGAAAAAACGGCAAGTGGTATTAGGGCAGGACAAGAAAGAAAGACTCCCTCTAATACTCCGCCCTACCCCCTTGAACCTGGGAAGCATAGTTCTATTTCTGGGACGCCTGAAGATAAAAGATGGTCCCTTTCCTTCCAAATGACACCTCCATCATCAAGAGCTGGAGGACACAATTAGAATACATTCAGCCTTGGCTAGGCAGAGACCAAGAATTATCATCATGGAGTCCAGTGGTGAGGATCCCCTCCTTAATCTTATCAGAATACTCCAGGCAGCCAAAAGCACTGATCCAAACATCATGCCCAGTCCTCCTCTGGCCTGCTGGTTTTCTGGGTTCCAGCTTCCTCTTAGCTGGGTCTTTTCGGGTATACTCATTTTCCCTCAGGTCCTTTTTATTCTACACAAGGTTAATAAGTACATTGGGGGAAACATGCTTCACTTCCTACATGCATTTCTCAGGAACATTCTTATGACTTTCCAGACTATCAGTGAAAAAGCATATGATGATAATATCGGTGTACTGATTACAGATGAGCAAAAGGTAATCATAGTTTTCTTGCCCTGGGGTGTCATCAGTACCATCCCCAGCTGCTGGTCATCTACTTCAATGTCAGCTATGCAGTTTTTGAAGACAGTGGGATTGGAGATCTCAAGGAACTGGTCCTTTCCATAGGGACTATCCTTCACAATGAGTAGTTTCTTCTGAATCAGCTGTGACCAGAGCTCTGGCTCATTTCTCCTCCATGTAGTCAGTGAACAAGATGGGAGAATAACCCAAGTGAAGGAGTTTTTTAAAGTAAATCTTATTTTTTAATGAACAAAAATCTTATTTTATCTCCCCACCACTATCTTCTCATGAAAGAAAAGAAAGAAGGAAGGGAGGAAGGGAGGAAGGAAGGGAGGGAGGGAGGGAGGAAGGAAGGAAGGAACAGAGGAAGGGAGGGAGGGAGAAAAGGAGGGAAAGAGGGGAGAAGGAATAAAGGGAAAGAGAAAGGATGGGAGAGAAAGAAAGAAAGAAGAGATGGAGGGAAGAGCAGGAAGGGGGAGGAAAGGAAAGAAGGAAGAAAGGAAAGGAGGAAGACAAGAAAGGGAAGAAGTAAAGAAGAAAGGGAGAAAGGAAGGGAGGAAGGAAAAAAGAAAGGAAGAGATGGAAGAAGGGAGGAAGGGAAAGAAGGAAGGAAAGGGAGGGAGAGAAAATAGAAAGAAAAAGAGAAGAGAAAGAAAAAAGAAAAAGAGAATAGCAAATGGACAGCCTTGGGTAGCCTTGTAATAATGTGTAGTCAAAGCAAGACAAATTCCTGCCTTAGCCATGTCTAGAAAGTATATCTCTTATGAGTTTCATCACCTCTCTGCAAGGATAGTTAAGATCCCATGCCTACAAATACACACACACTCACACTCACACAAATGGTGTTGGTGGATAAAATCGGCAGCAATTATTTTTTCTAGAAATTTCTCAAGCATAAGGAAGAGGACATCTCAGACATTGTTTTCAGAATAACAGGGGCCACACCAAGTTAGCATTGCCAGCTCACTTGGTAATTACAGAAAGAGATTTTTGTAGTCTTTAGTCATCATTCTAAAACTCACAGCTGCATCTGGAAAACTTGTCAACAGTTTCCAGGCTCTTTGAAGTAGGAGCCCCTTTTGGATAAAAGTGTAGGGGTTTGTGTCTGTTAGTATCTATTTCTAGATATAGATAGATGTGTATATATTTATATATATATACATATATGTGTGTATTATGTATAATATGTATATATTATACATATGGAGAGAAAGAGAGATGTGTATATACATGTGTATTTAACTTTAAATTTGTCTATGGACCAAAGGTTCAACATGCTCATACTTTTAAATGGAAATACCAATACTAGCTAACATTTATATAGTGCTTTAAGTCTTTCAAAGTGCTTTTCCTACATTATCCCATTTGAACCTCACAGTCCAGGTTTGTTAAGATCAGTACTCCAGATTTTATTTTCCCCATTTCACAATAAGGAAGATAAGATTCGGAGAGTTCAGAGACTTTGCTATATTTACACAATTTGTAAGTTTGGAGATAGGATTTGAACCCAAGTCTTGTCAAAAGGGAGAAAAATATTGTGGTACTAGCGATCCAGAGGTATTCTTCTCAACTTCATTTATTCTGGTATAGAGACAGTCATATCCAGAAAAAGCTGAACATTTCCAATCATGATCAAACAATCCCCACCAATTTTGCATTCTATGCTCATCTCTTTAAAGTTAATTTTTTCAGCATGGTAAAGATTAATAACTGAAATAGCTTTGTTGCCATGTATTTGCTTTAACCTAATTCTGTCATTGAGCAGAAGTAATTAAAGTCAAACCAAAGCTAGTACAGTGCGTGGATCATCAATCATAATTTGTAACTCACCAAAACAAATGATAAATATATTTTAATGAGGAAAAACAGCGTTAGTTGATTAGAATATTCTTTTTGCAAGCAAAATAAACATATAAATACTTTGCAACTTGTATTCTAGTCTAACTTCTAGAATCCTGGGCCTGGAAAACTAATATTTTCAACAAATACTACATTTTCACATTCCTTGTTTTAAGAAGAGGAGTATTCCCATAGCAGATTAACTTTCACAGTATTTAATTAAACCTGAATAAAAATGTTAATACTGGCTGCTAATAACAGGGAGTCTATTTTTTCCTCCTCCAAACATCCTCTGAGAGCCGGGACATCTTTTTCTTTGATGTTTCCATATCAACCAGTAAAGACAGCAAGAGATAGCCCCTGGCTTCTAGGATCTTCCACTTTAAGGAAACAGGATATAAGAGTTGTGTAACTCTTTTTTGTTGCAATTCTTTGGTTTTGATTTTTTTTTTAATTTTGTGAAGACATTCCTAGGGCTATTTTTGTACAAATGCTCCTCGTTTCTCTAGACCCTGCTGTTCGCCTTTGTAAGCCTTACCATCTTTCAGTTTGAATCTGTTTTCCAAGGCACATGTGATCTGTTTATGCTTTTTCTTCCTACCTCTTCATTTACTGCCCACAACCTGGCATTGTGTTTTGGCAGGCTAAAGTATATTGTTTTAAGTATCATGGCACACTGAGCTTGTAGGACTTGAGACCATGCCCAGAACCATTATGGTCCATTATCCTTTCCTACTCTTCAAGGCTGTTACCACAATATTTAAAGGTGAAGAAAGTGATGTAAGAAATTAATGAGTCAGATGTTCTCCCGCGCTTAAGTCTTACCTAGGTAGTAAGTTAAGGACTTAAATGAGGCAATTAACTTGCTCATTTCCCTAGTGTAGCATTTAGTGAAGTATTACCATAGTGTCCTTGGGAGTTTAATGAGTGCTTATGTGTGAGACAGATGGATAAATGAACCCTCATTCATATTTGCCTTCTCTTGGGTAAACAGATTTCAAATCAGGTGCTTTAGGGATCATCACTTGGAGATTTTAGCCCTGAGAAACCGGAAGTGTAGATTTACAGGTTTTTCTCATACTTAAGCATTAAGAAAAGAAAAATCTTTCAATCTATCTCTAGCAGAAATTGAGGGGGGTGGGAAATTAATTAATATGCAACAGAGTTTCGTGTAGTTCTTTTTCAGTCATGTGTGACTCCGTGTGACCCCATTTGGGATTTTCTCGGAAAAGATACTACAGTGGTTTACCATTTCCTTCTCCAACTCATTCTACAGATGAGGATACTGATACAAACAGGATTAAGTGACTTGTCCAGGGTGACAGCTAGTAAGTGTCTGAGGCTGGATTTAAACTCGGGTCTTCCTGATTCCAAGCCCAGCACCCTATCCACAGCGCCACCTAGCCACCCATATGTATCAAAGTTACTAACTACATTGGAGCCTCATCTGAACAGTGTCTCATTGAATGTTTCTCTCACATCTCAATCCAACTGCCTATGCAACTGCATACTAGCTGTCATTCATGGCTGAGTGCATTTGCTCTTCCCCTCCAATTGTTAGAATCCATTGTTTCCTTCAAAACTCAGCTTAAATGCAACCCTCTACATGAATTCTTCCAACTGCTACTCTCCCCTTCAATGTTACCTTGTATTCATATTTTCATGTATATGGATATTTATGTGTGCAAACACATATTTATATTTATATTTATTGCCTCCCCACCCACAATGTAAATTCCTTGAGGGCAATGACTATATCACTTGTCTTTGTATCTCTAACACTTAGCACTGTGCCTGTCTCTTTATAGAAGAAACTACCATATTTTTACAGAATAAATACCACGTTCTATGAATATTTCAGTAACCAGAGTTAAATAGAATCTTGTGCATGGTTATTCTAGTACATTTTCCCATATGCTGATTGACCACAAACTTTCATGAAAGCTAACTCAGGTTTAATATAATAAATGGTTCTAAAAGAAGTCATCACCTAGAACAAGCTAGTAAAAGAAATGCACAGTGGAATGTAGATTTGAACATTTCTCATTAGCATATTCAACCCATATAAAATACCAAAACAGCTATTACTGCATTATTTAGTAGAAATGTGGAAGGGGTAAAATTCACACACACACACACACACACACACACACACACACACACACACACACTTACTTTATCCTACACAGATGAGAATAAAATGTATTGGTAGGAAGTGACCATATTGCTAATTTTTTTTTATGGGAATTGTCACTTTATTGGCAGAAAACAGAAATAAGGTGAAGCCTGGGGTTCGAGGGCCCCAGACTCGAATGCCCTGGACCAGGTCATCCCCTGTGCTCTTTGTGGCCTGAGTCTCAGGGGATTGAGCAAAGAGCCACAGGGTCCTAGATTTCAAGCTGGAAGAACCATTGGGGTCACACAGTCCAATCTCTTGTTTTGTAGCACAAGAAATAGGCCTAGACGGGGCACTGGCTTTTGATTTAGAGGAAGGAGACACTCTTCTCTCCACTGAATTACTCTGCTCCCCCCCAGTCCAAGTCTCTGTACTCTATTACAAGGCCCTGCTCCTCAGAGCAAGGCCAGGTGGGAGGTCCTTGGCGGCCTACATGTCATCTTCAGTGACCAGGCAGTAAAAGTCAGTCCGGGCCCCATAGTTGCGGGATCCCAGGTCAGAGACATCGATGTCATTCCGCTGGGTTTCCCCACCAGAAGGCTTAAGTCTTGGCAGCTCAGGGATTGGGCTCATGGGTGGAGGGGGGAGGTCTTTAAAGATGGGTCCCCTGACACCCAAGTCTCCTTCGGGGTCAGGGTCAGGGTCCGGGTCTGGACCAGGCCGGCCCTCCAGGAAGCCACCGTGGAGGGTCAACATGGGATCCTTGTCCTCCTGTAGCTGAGTCTGGGGGTCACTCACCAGGGCCCTATAGTGCACCTTTCATGGCAGGGCTAGATATAGTTCCTTCCAAAAATCGGAGGAGGGAGTCACAGAGCCTGGCCTCCACAGAAGCAGGGTTACAACATGTCGGTGCTGCCGAAGCAAGTGGAGAGCAGGGTGTAAAGGATTGCGGGTCTGACCCTCAAATGTGATGAAGATTGGCCTTCGGGACAATTCAAGGAGCCTCCATAGGCCTTCCCTGAAATTGTGTCTGCACCAGGCCTGGCCCAGGAAAGTGTCTGAGAGAACCACAATAAGGCGTCAACATCGGCTGAGGTTCACTATCAGATCTGCGGAGGGCTCTGAGTTGGGGAGGACATCTCTGTCATCCAAGAGAAGCTTGTAGCCATGCCGATTCTCCAGCTGTGGTTTTAGGATGAAGTTCACAAACTTCCTGTCTTCTGGAGAGCTGGTGTAAGAGATGTAGGCATCATAGAGCTTCCCATCTGAGAATGAGAGGGAGGAAAGAAGGAAGGAAGGGAGGGGAGTGAAGAGGAGAGTGAAAAGGGGAGGGAGGAAGGAAGGAAGGGAGGAAGGAAGGCCATATTGCTAATTTTAAAACCTTTGGGACAGTGGGAGACACATAATTTTCTGGTCCTATCATTTGTTCCTATGTTTTCTCAATCATTAGAGGGGCCAAGCCTTTCCCAACCTTCAAACACCAGAGACAGAAAGACTGGAACATGAAGCAAAGGCCTAGAACCACCCTAACCAAGTCCTCATATACCACGCTGAATACTGAAACCATCAGGTCCTTGTGCACCAGGACTGATACATAGATTTCCAAAAATTCCAGAAAATTTTCTTTTACATGGTAGGGACTCCTGGAGTCAAAATATAGAACCAGAGCATCACCTATCTCCATCAGTGCTCTGGATCTCAGGATAGCCACTGACAATCTATTAAGCACAAGAGTCTGGGCAAGGAGAGAAACGATAAGGTAGAAAACAAGAGGTCTTGTTTCCTTGCCCTGCAACCATAGGATACACATGTCAAATTAAGTATAAAATATAAATTTTAAATGTTGAAACAACTTGTTTATGAAATACTGGAACAATTTTTAAAAACTTGTGACTTGTATTGCAGAACTCTGGGTATGCCTCCTCTGGATGTGGAATATCATCTGGATGCCCCTCATTCCTTTTCATCTTGAATTGTAACTTATGATCTAGTAATGTGAGAGTTCAGTCCAGTTCCTAAGGACCTAGATCTCAACCGTAAACTCTCTGCCATCACCAATTCTAGTTCAGCACTGCTTAGCAAGGAATCACTACAACAATGCTAGCACCATCATCATAGGATACTGGAGGTAAAGGCCCCAACCAAGTGGCATTTATGGCGCCTTCTGCTTCTCCTATCTCAGTGATTCAATTTGCATCACTCAGTAGTAACAGTTCTTTCTACCGCTAACTTGGGACTCTCTTCCCTACCTTGCTCAGTCCTACCCCTCCCTGGTCCTTTTCCTCCCCTGACCTTTGTGACCTCTGGAATATCTCATTGACATGCTTCCCTTCATCTTCAGTTTCTTCTTTTCCACATTCTTTCCAGCACCTGGTATTCACAGAATCCTGGTTCTCTCTGGAAGATAATCTATTGCTAGCCACCTTCTCCATTGTTGGTTGCTTATTCTCTCATGTCCCTGACACCATGGAAAGGGAAAAGGAGAAAGCATGCTCCATGCTTTCTCCTGCCCCTTCCATATCCTCTCTCTGCCATCACCCCTCCTTCCATTTATATCATCTGCTCCAGATCCTACAACTGGGTGGGATGGTAGCTAAGTGCTAGGCCTGGAGTCAGGAAAACTTGAATTCAAATCTAGCCTTAGGCACTGTATGACTCTGAACAAGTAACTTAATTTTTGTCTGCCTCAGTTTCCTGATCTGCAAAAATGAGGGTAATAATCACACCTACCTCCCATATGACTGAAAAACAACTACACAAAACCTCTGTTACATATTAATGAATTTTCCCTTCCAGTTGGTAGAGAAGACAAACCTCATATCAGCAAGAGAGATGTGACCAGTCCCAGTATTGTTGGGAAAACTGGGCACCTTCCCAGCTCTTCTTGAGTCAGGTTTTCACAGTGTGACTTCGTTATTTGGTCTGAAGTGAATTAAACATGAGATGCATCCATATTATAAGATAAATACAACAACATTCTCCAAAGCCAAATATACATCTGTTAACTTACTCCTTGCCATTAGTGGGGATGATTGAGATATGAATGTACTTTCTCAGTAGAACTATTTTGCTCTGTAAAACTATTGAACTGTTCTTTTTTGTGGGGACTTGGGGTGAGATTTGAATGTATGATTCATCACTATGAGAAACTCCCAATTGGATATCTCTGACACTGGTACAGATCCACAATGCATCTGTAACTTGGACTCTTAGGGAATTGTCTGGAACATTGAGATGTTAAATGACTTGCCCATGGTCACACAGCTAGCACGAGTTAGAGGCAGGGTTTGAATCCAGATCTTCTTGCCTTCCAGGCAGGTCCTCTATCCCATATATTGTTCTGCAACTTCAACATTTCTTATATACCATATATTGGGAAACTGTCTGCCCTGTATTGTTCAGCAGTTCTTTGTATGGAAGACAAATCTTTTCCAATAAAGAGGTTTTTGGAAATTTTGAAATAATTCCTTCCTAATATAATAAGAGTACTAAGTCTTTTATATTTTCACTTAGATTCAAAGGTTGCAGTCTGTATGTACTCACATGACATGAATAGTGGTGGGCTAAGGCTTTTCACTACATTGCTTGTTTCTCCTCTTCAGACATGGTTCTTGATCAACAAATAAGCTCTGGGCAGCTCAGTGAAGACGTCCGCCACAGAGTCCATGAAGCTCTAATGAAACAGCATCACCATCAGAACCAGAAAAAGCTGACCAACAGGATTCCTATTGTTCGATCTTTTGCTGACATTGGCAAGAAGCAGTCAGAACCAAACTCCATGGATAAGAATGGTAAATGCCTTCTCATTGTGTTCCAAACCTTGACTACAGCTTGAAAAATTACATTGTACTGTATTTCTTGTAGCAAAAGGGATTGAGTTTCTTGAAAGTCTCCACTAGTCCATGCGCATAGCCCTTGTATGAAAAAAACCTTATAAGGTAAAATCTGAAGTGTAGGGATATATTGACTTAACTTGTGCTCTAAGTTTTCATTCCCTCTAGATAAAATTCCTTATTAAGTTCATGTGGGGAAAGCCAATTGGTTACACACTTCCTAGGAGGCATTTACAAGATGCTCATGGGCAAAGCATTTACATTGCAGATCATATAACTAAAAAGACTCATGGAGGGCCCGCAGTCCATTCCACACTGTTTGCCTCATCCATCCCCCCAGACGCAGGACTGTGGCTCATATAGAGCATAATATTTTTCCTGAAAAAAAGAAACCTACTTTGGGATGACAAGATCACTGCATGCTGACAAAGGTAGTTGCCATTTGGTTCCTGGTGATCAATAATTATACATGCCACTTACGATTTGCTTCAGCCTAGCCCTGCAGTGTCTCCTTGCTTTCCTTTACTGCTCTTCCCCCCGATATAAGTGCTCTGTGCAGCAGTGGCTTAGGATTTCTACTGCCATGCATCTTCGTCAAAAGCCCTGCCTAGGAAAATGAAGTTGTAATGAGTATGGAATGAAGGTGAAAGTGAATGGAAATGATCTCTCTAACATTTCCTTCTGTTTTTCTCTCAAACTCTTTTTTAACTTGGCATACACACTATAAATTCCACTGTAAGACCAAAACATGCTTGCTGGATTATGGATAGTATGTCTTTTTTGGAGGGGCAGGAGAGGAACTATTCTTAAGAACTTTAAAAATTCCTTTAAAAAATGTGTGGAGACAAAAATTTTTTATAGATATATTTGAAACATAATGTTTCTTACTGCTCTTTCCCACATGTGATATATATACATATACAAATATCCAGGAAACAATCTTTTGCAAATACGTAAAACTAAGTCATTGAACTATTTAGGACCTGTCCTCTTTACTGCCCAACTCAACTTAGTAATACCCATTTGATTTTAAAATGATGTATTGTAATGGTTGTCATTTTTATAAAGCATTATAGATACAGGATCTCATTTGAGTCTTACAATAGCACCATGTGTTAGATATTTCAGATATTATTATCTCCAGTTTACCCATAAAGAAACTAAAGCTGGGAGAATTTAAGTGACATTGGTAGAGTCACATAGCTATTAAGTATCAAAGCAGGATTTAAGGCCAGGTCTTCTGGAATCCAAGTCTGGTACTCAGTCTCCTACACTATTCTTCTTTAAAAAACCAGTGAACCATGGCATTGTCTTAGTATAGAGAAACTGATTTTTCTGTATACATTTATAAAACTCACTAAAAGTGCTGTGGAATGTTGGAGGGGCCACTGAAAGACAGGCACACCAATACATTATTGGTGGCTCTGTGAATTAGTCCAACTGTCCTAAAAAACAATCTCGATTTATGTGAAGAAAGTGACTAAAATGTCCATATCCTTTGCCCCAGAGAGTCTGCCGCTAGTCATATGCTCTAAGGAGGACAATGACAAAAAGACCTCATGTACACACAAAAAAATTAAAGAAGTACTTTTTGTGGTAGCAAAGATAGACCTTGAAAGAGCATAAATGCCTGTTGATTGGATAAAGGCTGGGCAAATTGTAGTATATTCACATACTGGAATATTACTGTGTTGTAAGGAATATGATGAATACAGAGAAGCATAGAAAGACTTTTATGAACTGATGCTAAGTGAAATAGTCAGAATCAGGAAAATGATGTTCACTATGACTGCAAAAAATGTACATGAAAACACCAAGAACAACAAGAAAAAGAAAACAATTGAAACTAAATGTTGTAAAATTATTATGACCAAATTTGGCTCCAAAAAAGAGAAGTGAGAGGACACTTCTCTTCATATTCTCCATACATCTTTACAGAGATGGCTGACCACTGGTGTGAAACATTGCATATAATGTCAGACTTTTTTCACTATGTTGCTTAGTTTTGCTGAACTTTTTTCTTTCCTTTTTTATTATTTATTACTGGGGAGCATATGGTGGAAATGTAGGTAATGTGAAAACAAAAGCTACCAATAAAATTTTATTTTAAAAATGGAGTGTTATGGGTAGATTATGACACATAAGCACACATTTGTAAATTTTAGAGAATATTTCACTTTCTTTTTTTCTTTTTTACTACATTGTATATTTAAACCATATCCTTGCCATAATGTTCCAATAAGGTATTCATAGACCGATGGACTGCAAATTTGCTTTCTGAAACATATGGCTACTGACAAATGTTAAAACATTGGAGTTTCTATATTTAAAGGACCTGAGGATAACTTATTATAAGTAGAATATTTTTATTGTGCATGTAATGCCAGTATCTATTTAGAATGATGACTTTCAGAAACCAGAAATGGATATTTTAACTCTTTTAACTGTTGGGTCACGTCTATAACAATGTCAAAGGAACTGACAGAAAAATGAAAAATCTGGCTAACGTTTTTCAGTTTGTTCTATATAAGGTCCGAAGTAATTTTCTGAAAGGTAAACTTTTTCCTTTCTGTGGAAGCTTTTTATCATGTGAAATAACTTCTGCTTTACAAGTTGCAATGTAAGTTAGGGGCTCATTCAAAGAGGCAGTGAGCTTGCAACATAAACCTGTTAGTTTGTCCCTCTTTGTTGTGAGAATAGCTTTTTGCTAACTAACAAGAGGAGGAGAGAAGAGAGAGACAGAGACAGAGACACAGAAAGAGAGTACAAAAGAAAATGGATGACTATATTGTAGATAGATAAACAAATGAACAAAATAAAAACACACTTTATCTACTTGTATTTCTTTAACCTGAATTGCCTAAACCAACTTACTCAGTTAATATCTGTAGACAAATAAAGTCGCAGTGGTCAATATTGCCCTAAGTCTATTACTATTAGAACTCTTGCTATAATATGAAGTCTCAGTATGTATTTCATGTATTTTAGTGGTGAAACTATTCCAGATTAAATAAATAGCCACTATGAGTTTGAGTCAGAATAATCCTAGAATGATTCTATCCACCCAGTCTTAATCTGTGTTAATCTCCATAGCAAGTCACACTTTATGGTAGTGAGAAGCCAGCAATATTTCTAATATGATTTATAAAACCAATTAAGGATTATTTGCAGTGTGCTGTAAGGTATGGTTTTCTATGAGAAGCCTTGTAATACCTTTTGTGGTACTGTTTTGCTCCCCCACATACTTTGCATAATTATATACATTTGTGGGGATCTGAAAATATGCATAAGCTTTACTATTCAGGAAAATGAAGCTCTCATCAAGCAATGAAGTGTAAAAGACCTTATTAACAGAGTTCTTGATCTCTTTTAAAGACTCTAAAAACTGACAAACTATGGGTAATGGGAAAAATCACATGATTTTTATAGCTTTGAGTATGAATTTCATATTACATCCTACAATAGCTCATTGGATCACAGATTTAAAGTTAGAAGGAATCTCCAAGGTCATTTAGTCTAACCCTTCATTTTATAGATGAGGAAGCAGACCAAATGAGATCAAATGACTTGCTTGAGACCACACCTAAATGACAAAACCAGGATTTGAACGTAGGTCCTCTGATACCAAACCCAATGTTCTTTTGACAGATGTAGACTGTAGAATAGACTGTATTTAAACAGTAGTATATACAACAATGTATATCATTAAAGTCAATTTCAAAGCATGAAAATAACATCCTTTTCCTCATATTAAATCAGTATTTTTAAAAATCTAGTAATAGAATGTTTCAAGCAAAATGGTTGACTTATTATTCTCTCCAAATTATAGTGAAGAAATCTTCTAAGCTGAAGGTTCTTAGAAACACTAAGATCTCTCCCAGTTCACCCTCGCCCCACTCCCCAAGAGTATGGGTAGAGGCCTTTACCTCATACCGGATGTTCATCTACTTCTGAAAAGAACTAGTTTTAGTTCTCCCAAAAGCCAACTGGTGTTACTATACAGGAGGCCAAGGGAGACATATAGAATGTTATTTCTCCCTCTTCTAACTACTTGCCTCCTCGGAACATGCTAACCATTAGTCTTAGAAAACCTTCATTTAAATGCAAATTTCCCCTAAGACATCTTTCTTCTGGGCTCCCATCCTTTGGACTGGACTCTCAGGATGGGGGGTAGAGAGTGCTTCCCCCACCCCAAAACTTTTTAGTTTTACATTTTTAGCAACTTATGGTAGCGTACCTCAACTTCTAATATATTTGCTTTATACTTTATACAAGTTTCTTTTGTTTTCTGCACATTCTTTACAGGGCTAAGATGTCAGAGTGCTATGGATTTACCATGCATTTTTAATGCCGCCATGCTGTGTTTAACTTTCACTTTTCATTAAGCATCAAAACTGTGAGAATTAGACGCCTGATTCTGATGTTCCAATAAAAAGTGACAGTTACATTTGGCATAATAACAGAAAAAATGATAGAAAAATAATATCGACTTTGACTTTAGAGCCCTGGAAAGGGTGTTGGTGAAAAGTGCTCAAAATAAATGTATTGAGAGTATTTGAATTATTCCTTTGAAGCCAAGAGGATCTAGCTAAAAATAAATCTTTGACATTATATCCAGGCTTCTTGTCATAGATGACCTAGAAAACAAATCTATGTATATTAGCACATTGCATATCAAAAGAGGTGAGAAGTTTGGATTAGAACTCTGTTACATCATGTACCTCAGATTCCCCTGGGGAATAGAGTACTTTGTTCCCTCTTTTCATGACCCAGCCCCTATAGTTTTTACTGTCATAGTCACTTCACTGTGTTCCTCTTTCTTTACTAATTCTCAATTTCCCTTTAGTATATATATTTTTTCTCATCCCTAGGCTTCTTACTCCACAGCGGTGCTACATGTTAAGGTCCCAGCATAAAAAGGACGTCAGAGGCTCCAGACCCTAATTAGAGAAACAGTACTCAGGGCAGCAGCAGGTTGCTAAAGAAAATTTGGTTATGGGGCATGAGAGGACTACTCTAGGTTCAGTTAGACTTATATCATGTAGAATAATGCATAATGTGAAGTAATGAGATTGATTTAAGTGTGGAAAGTTGTCTTGTCATTGTAGAGCCTTAAAGATACTATACTTTGTTTTACTGTGAGAATTAAAATGTTTCTCTACATTCAAATATTTGCACTCTTTCCTGGTTTCTTAAACTCATCATAGATCTCAAAAAGTAAAAAAAAAAGTGATCTAATCTGGCTTTGCCTTTCAGTGGGCAGGGGAAGCTAGAATAATAATTCTTGAGAATTCAAAAGAGAAATTCTAAGGGGAAAATTTTGTTTAAAAAAAATGTAAGCAGTTGACAGAGTTAATCCAGCAAGCATAACAGGAAAACCTTGTTGAATGAAGATTCAGGTGACATGGCTAGCAATGCCCTAGAGCAGAACCAATGAACAAATAAGAGCATGTTTGTTTTAAAGATTCATTGACTTAGATAAAGTAGGCCACTCAGTCTTTCTCTGATTATAGAGTAAGGCTGGATTTTTGTCCTCTATTTAGCATGCTATGTTTAGTGGGTTGTTTCTTGTATTTCATTAATTATTCAGAGGCTTACTAATCTCACTCTGAGATGTGTTACTTGCATCCTTTTCATACTATTGAACTATAACTCACCTAATCAACATTTTATGAATATTTACTCTTTCTTTCTCCACATCTCCTGTTCCCATGAGTAGATGTATATTGTACATGTTTGTAACTTTGTCATTCATCTTTATATTTCTTTATTTTGCTCTGTCTTGTGTCTGTCTCTAACAGGCTCATCTCATCTTTGTACTTCCCTCATCTCCTACCCTTTGGGTACTCTAAATGCTCGTTGAAGGTTTCTGAGGTAGTGTAAAACCTATCCAGCTTGGGATCCAGGTCAATAGTAATGTACATCCATGTCTTCATACTAGTCTCTTTCTACTGCACACATATATGAAGTAATGAAAACATAATGCAATTCACTTGGGCCATTTATTATTCTTCTGATGGTTGGTATTTAGTCAAATAAACCAACTAAGAGTTATTTAGATTCATTTTTAAACAAATTTTTGATTGTTTTTAAAACACATATCATTATGTTGAGGAAGAAGATATTTTTACAAATGTTAGATTTATATGAGTTCATATATTGTAGAAGTTATTTCATATAAGACCATGTTTTAAGACTGCCTCTTTGCAGTTGCTCAGATACGTCATCCCTCAGACCTGGAATGCACTTTGTTCAAACTCCACGTCTTATATGTCCTTATTATCTTGTAAGACTCAGCTCAGGTGTCACCGTCTTCATGAAGCCCACCCTGAAATCCCCAGCTGTTAGTGGTCACTTTCTTCTCAAATATTCTATGATAAGATCTGATATCTCCTTTACCCTCCTTTACTACTGATCCTGTGTTATACTTATAAAATGTAAGGTCCTCAAGGGCTGAAACTGTTTGGGTGTTTTGGGGTTTTTTGTTGTTGTTGTCAATGACTTGCATTTATTAGATACTTAATGAAAGTTTGTTGAATCTAATTCTTTAATTGCAATGGAATGACCTGTGAAACAGACTTAACATTATGATATCATCATTGGTCACATATAATGCATTTGGCTCCTTCTAGGTCTGCACCATATCCATTCTGGTTTGCCCCTTCAGAACACATGGGTATTTTCTCCTTCTTCTCCTACAGTATGTGTAAATGATGGATAGAGTCTCTTTTGTCTGTAGGGTTATGTTTTACATGGGGACCTAGAGGAAAAGGTGATAATGTCTCCAAGAAAAATGCACACATTTAAATCGAATGGATACAACATAAGAGGCACTTTGTTAATATGCAATTTTAGTGAAAAATCTCATATTGAATGTTCAGACATTGTTGCAAATTGCATAGATTTAGAAACCAGTTCTCTTTGAGTCTAATAGTTTAGAAAATGAGTATACTGCTATATAAGAAATAGTAATGGATAATTCTAAATTACTCAAGTGTTTACATTTTTAATATTCCTGATCACTTACCAATTAGGATATTAAAAGCTGATATTATTGGTTAAAACTATTATCTCCCCTTGTTGCATTTTTAGAGAAAACTTCAGATGAATCAACTCCATTACTGTACATAAAGGGTTAATATTGAATATAGCATTTTACGTGACCAAACAGGGGACCAACTTCTACAATTTATGAACTCATCTAACTCTTCCTATTTATTAGTCTTTAGAGGTTTCGCATAGAGTCAATGAATGACCATTGTAATTTTTTTGCTAGTTTTGCGTGTGTTCACTTCCATGTTTTCAAAGGTAATCCGACACCTCAGTAACAGGTATATTTGCACATTATAACAACTGGTTCACTTGAAGAAATGAGAAATATGTGCAAATGTTTAATGGGCATGGTAAAGAATGTATGAAGAAAAAAATGGGAGAATCAATATTAATAACTGTTGTGGAGAGTAGTGTAACGACCTTTGTCTCTTATTATGTGTGTATATGCATGTACCATGTATATACAGTTACCATTCATGAAGTTTGAAATTTGCCATTACCCACACATGTGTGCATTAAGACTAAAGAGCAAATTGAGCGAATGCTACTCTATTAACAAACACAAAAGTAACAATCTACCCTAAGCTGAAGTCCTGTTTGGAGGGCCGTAGTCTGCTTTCTGCACTGTAATTACTTACTTACTTGTCTTTGTTTCAGTACTAGATTGTAAGCTCCTTGAGGAAAAGGACAGTCTTTCTAATTTCTGTATCCCTTCTTGCACAGTGCTTTCCATATAGTAGGAGCTCAATAAACATTTGTTGAATTGAATTGAATTTCATTGGGAAAAATAATTTCTAGGTTATGTAAAATAGTGTGCTTTATCAGGAAGTATTATTCTCTGTAATAATGGCTGAGCTTGGGATTTTGTTAGAAAATATGGTTGTATTTTACATAGGATTGTGAAATTCAAGCCAATTATCACTTGCTAACATAATGACTGAAATAATCTAAAAGGACCTCAGTTCAAACAAGCAAATGATTATAGTTGACAGTGGAAGTGTAAATATAGCCCTAATTAAATTACATATCTAATACTTAGTCCCTCCCATAACCCAAGTTAGGTTTTTAGTCATTATATATGTATAGCAAAGTATCTGACCCCACTTTGTTTTTTAAGAACAAAGAAACAAACAAAAACATTTAATTTTTTTCTAATATAGAAAACAACTTATGTTTTGCCTTATAGAAATATTTACTTAACATATACTATTAAATATACTTTTTTGAATTAGATCTGTGATTTCAGTGATACAGGAATATTCTAGTGAGGAATTTTCTCTACCAATACAGGTGGACACATTTCAGCTTCTTAGAGTCTTAGAATTTCCAGAGACACTGAGAAGTTAAATGACCCAGAGTCACATAGCCAGGGTATATCAGTCAGTGGTGTGACTTAAACCAAGGTCTTCTTAACTCCAAATCTAGCTCTCTATTCACCCAACCATGTTGCCTTTCCATGCCATCTGATATTAACAACTTTTAATTCACATCTAATAGCTTTTGAGAGGAATTCCAAGCTTTGAGTCCTCTATAAAGTTTGGAGGGCTCTTTTCATTAGAAAGATAATGTACTTTAAATACCTGGCTCAATAATAAAAGATAAAGTCAACTGATGGTTTAGATTACTGGATACACTGCAATGGAGCTCCATTTGTTTTTCTGTATTCAACAGAGGAATAGGGACTGAACTTGTGTTTTCATTGGCTTAAGGAATACATGGATGAGGAAGCTCCCATTTTCTATGTATAGCGATACTTATGCTGCTGCTTATTATTATTAGAAAGTCGCCTACAGCAATGAAAAAAGAAATGAAATACCCAAGGCCATATAGACACTATGAGTTAAAAGTAAGATTTGAACCAAAGTCTTTGTAGTATGTCTCTATCCACTACACCTTATAATTTCCCTTTTAAGGCTGAGTTTAATAGATCCTAAGCATGGTAACTGCTCTGCTACAGAGGAAAACCCGATCTATAAATTGACTCTTAAATGAATGACTTAGCACCAGGTTTCCCCGAAATGCTGATAAACTGAGGAGAGAGGTGCCATTCCCTGGCCTCAATGGGATCTGTCCTGCCTCTCCTACCCTCAGGGTGGAATGGTGGAACAAATCATGCCTATTTGCAGCTAATTATAATCTAGAACTAGAAAGTATTTTCCATCGTAATCTACTAAGAAAAATGAAGTTGTAAAATGAGGTTCTTAACAACTCCAAATATATTATTGTGCCCCAATTCCCTGGTTTACATTACATATTATATATAGTCTATCTATGATTTATAGTCTTTGATTTTTGTCTGAGGTTATAGGTTAAATGATTTGCCTACTGTGGGCACCCAATTAATAAGTGTCAAAAACATATGAAACCAGGTCTTCCTGAGTCCAAATCCAGGAGTAACAGAATTGCCTACAGTATGCTACTATAACATGCTTCCATGTATAATATCACATATACATATATCTACATACATATACATATCTACATACATATACATATCTACATATACATACCCATATATCTATATCTCTATTCATATATCTCTGTCCATATGGAGATGTAATGAGGCTGGATGAGTCCATAGAGACCATCCCAGGGATTAACTCCCTTGGAAACTTCCAGAATATCCTTGAAGTTCCTAAAAGTTCCCAGGGGACCTCTGCCAGATAGATGTATGTAGATGGAGACAGAGATACCAGTACATATGCATACACCTTCACAGGCATATATGGGCAGGTAGGCAGTGCAGTAGATAGAGTGCTGGACCTGAAGTCAGGAAGATCTTCCCAAGTTCAAATCTGGCTTCAGATATTTACTAGCCATGTGATCCTGGGCATAATTCTACCTCAGTTTTCTCATCTGTAAAATGAGCTGGAGAAGGAAATGGCAAACCACTCCAGTATCTTTATCAAGAAAACACCAAATGGGATGACAAAGAGTTGGACATGACTGAAACAACTGAACAACAACAAACACGTGCATATACATATACATGGAGAGGGTCTGAAATTTAGTCTTAGAGAGATGTCTAGAGCACTAAAAAGTTTAGTAACTTGTTCTGGGGCACAGAACTCATATGTGTCAGAAGCAGGACTTAAAACCCAGGTTTTCCTGTCTTCAAGGCTAACTTTCAAACCACTAGATTTTATCTTAAAGTACAAAACTTCTAAATCCTTTCCTAGTAATGAGTGATGGTGTTTATCGATAATCACTGTCATTAAGTTATTACTTTGTCCACACTTCATAATCCTGGAACAGGGATAACACAAATTAGTGATCTGCAAATAATATCATATCAAATTAAGATGTGTAAAAATGCGTATGCGTAAATACCGAAACATATTGAGTGATTTGAGAGCTGTTTATTAAACAGCCTGTGCTACAAATATAAAAATGAAAACATAGTTTACTTAATGTAGCTATAGATGTTGGCTTTTTAAAAAATATATTTTTTATCCAATTGAAAATTACATACATGAATGATTTTACAATAATTTTTAATCCTCCTTGTGTGTTTGCTGATGTATTAAAGGAGAGTTTTCTCAAGTATTTTTGTATTTTATTGATAAAAATTGCTACAAAGAGGTACTCCTTATTTATTTGACAAACATTCAATTCAACAAATATTTATTAGATGCTTTCTTTTGTAAGGCACTGTGCTAGGCTTATATATTTATTAATGAAAACTTTATTATCCAAAGTGTTATTACAGAAAAGTATTCAGTAAATTTAGGTTTAAATACATCTAATGTTCTTGTTCATGAAAACAAGAAGAAGTGATGTGAAACTGGTGATTGAAGACATCTGTTCGTGGCAAAATGCGTTACATTAAAGGTTTTTTTTAATTGCAGTTGTAATTTTGAGAATGGTAAATTGAATGGCTGCTAATGAACAGTTCACATTCATAACTGCAAGTCTGCAGCTAGAAATGGGAGAATGGAAATGGTTTCTGTATTTAATTTTGACATTTTGGAAAAGTTCCAGATTCTGCCTTGAAACAAATGAGAAATTAGAACTTTTTTCCATTATTTGGGAATAACTCATGTAACCCTGAATAAAAGTTGTTTTTAACTTTAGCTTTAAAAAAACTCTATTATTTCATTTTATTCAGTGAAATTAAAAAAAATACGTAAGTTCTATCAACTTTTGTAAGCCATTTTAATTTTCAGGAATCATGTGTCCTAAGCACTGACCTAAAAAAATGATCCCTGTTTGATAGAGTTAACTATGTAAAAGGCAAAATGAATATGATACTTGCTAAAAGTATTGTTCACACTTAGTAGTTTTAGGTTCCATACACAGAGTAAGTATGTTTTAGTGGACATCTGAAAGACAGTGATATTTGAGACTGTAAGTAGAATAGTCCAGAGAAATTCAAAATTAGTGTAGGTTTGAGTACTTAGAAACAATTTCATGGAGGCAGTACTTACTACAGACCATGAGAAATAAGGCAGGCTTCCTTACACAAATGGCAAAAAAAAAATGAAAAGAGAAAAAGAAAGAGTTCATTTCTCATATCTAAGGACTATGAATATAGTGAATGTAGGAAAAAATTCCCAGACAATGAGCTTCAGACTTTTATGCTCTCCTGATTTCAATAGTAAGGGTAGGGCCTGGGTCATGTTCACCTTGTGATGAAAGGTGTGAGTATAATTTGAAAGGGAAAAGACCAACATGAAAATATAAAGCCAACTTTAAGAAATTAGCTTTTCCATCACAACAGGTTCCAAGTGGCTTTATGATTGCAAAGAACTTTTTTGTGAATATTATCTAGTCAACAAAAACCTGATATAGAAAAATTTTATGAATCTTTTCTGGTCACCAAAAATCTGATATGAGCCTACCTTTCGCCCCATATCCAGCTTTAATAATGAAATACCTCGTATTATGCCTTACTGGGGTTAGTTGAATGCCAGTATAATTCAAGAGTTTTTTGATCACTACATTTTCACCGAGCTCTTTCTTGTGCTAACAACATATTTGACTAATGGTGAAATTGAGCCTCACTTCTGTCCAGTAGTCAGCCCAGTAGTTCCTGGTTTTATACAATATACAAGTAATTCTCCATGGAGCTCTCTTCTAAATAGAGTTCTGTCAAAGCCAAAGTCAAATAATCCTTGTTCTTCAAGGACATCATGGGTTTCATAGGAGTAGGAAATGTGCTATGATGTTTTCAAAATGAATTTTAACTCTTAATTCCTTAAATTTTATCAATCCTATCCTTTTTTTAATCACCTGAAATTAATATATTCTTTCTTATTTTGGAAACTTTAAAATGGCTAGATTTTTTAAAATATTTGTTTTTAGGAACTGTCTTATGGAATACACTGTAATTTGAGTTCGACACAGAGATTTTAAAATGTAATTTGGAAGTATGGTATCAATTTTTTTCAAGTTACTTTGACTCAAATTTTCACTTTGAGAGTTGGTTTCTATTATCTCATCTGAGTTCTCCCATTTCTATATGCAACTTTTTGTCTGAGAATGTGCCTGTTGATATAGCTATATCTATAATGACCCTTCATGCTCGCATATTTCATAATCCAGTAGGAAACACATAGTAGTGTAGTTACCTGCAATTCGCACTTCTCTTAATAGTTCTAGAGTCATGTAAGTATAGTAATTGCTTGTATTTTGTAATGACAGTCTTTTTTTTTTAGCAGCTCAGGTTGTTTCTCCCCAGTCTACTCCAGCCAATGTTGAAAATAAAAATGATGTGAGCAGAGAAAACAGCACTGTTGACTTTAGTAAGGTAAATTAATTGTCAATTTTGTTTTTACATTTCTGTGGCATGTGTAAACTCATTGATTTTCTTCGAGAAGTTACCAAACCGTATTTCCAATAAATTTTTGTGTTACTATAAATGTTGTTTTTGCATGAACGATATTTCATTTCTCAGCCAAAATCCAATGTTTAGGTACAGACAATAGTGACATTTTATTCAAGATATAAGGTTTTGCTAGCACTAAAAAAAGCACTTATATATGCAAATTTTATGCATCAGGTTGCAGCCATTTAGCAAATGTGTCTCTTTCAATTAAAAGAATAGGTTTTCTTAACCTAAGAGAATTTGAAGATTAGACCCCTTCCCCATAGGGTAGTTCCACCTTCCATAGAAATATATTTATGTTTTTGTACATATGTATTCACTTGTACATGTGCATACACACACTAATACTGTATACACATATGCCTACAATGGTGCATAGTAGATAGTAATTCTGCCTTCAAGCCTTGCTTCTGCCACATAATGACTGCGTGGCCAAGCAACTTAATTTCTCAGTGCCTCCAAGTAACTAAGACTTAAAATGAAAGAACAATTGACCATGTGTATTGGCAAAAGGGGTTTCTTCAGTAGTACCCTGCACCAATGAAATCAGAGACTTGAAAAAAATACTAAAATATATCTACCCGCATACACATGTGTATGTGTGCATGTGCATATGTGCACATATATTTGCATGCCTCTTCTTAGAATGTCCTTTAAGTATTTTTTGCTTACATATTTGTAAAAAAAAAAAAAGGAAAAAGAAAACCCAAATGAATGCATCATTGCTCACACAGAGGCATACTCTAGGATGTCAGGCATGGCTTACTATCTGAACATGTAACATATTGGGATATATTTTAAATGAAATCACAGAAAATAAAACTGGCTCACATAATCAAAGCACAGATTTGATTGAAGGCACATATTCAATCCCGTACTGAAATGATCTCTGTTATCAGTCAAAGAGAAGTGAGTACATGAACCATTTTTTCTGTAGCCTAGCTTATATGCTGGTCTCTGCCTGATCAAGGACCATGAAGCGAAAGGAGTTTCAACTATGGCTGATAAATGAAAAAATGACAATACCCTTGATTATGTTAGGAAAAGAATGTACAAAGACATGGGTCCAAATAGTTGAAACAACAGTTACCTAGGCTAATATGTAATAAAAACATACTATCAGAGTGGGACTGGAAGCCATGATTCCAGAGGACCAAAGAGGAGAAATGCTACACATCTCCTGGCAGAGAGGTGACGGACTTAATCTGTAGAATATGACCCTCATTTTTGGACATGGCTGATATGAGAATTTGTTTAGTTTAGTTTGACTATGTGTTTTTGTTACAAGAGTTTTGTTGGGGAGGGGGAGATGGAAGAGAGAGAAAATAAATGCTTATTAATCAAAAAATAAAATTTAATTTGAAAAAGAAATGGGGGAAGGACAGGGGATGAGCTAAGGGAACTCATTTGACTCAAGCTTCTAACGACTAATCTTGAGCTGCTTTATGGAATCTGGAATCTGTCTGCCAACCAGCCTAACTGATCCAGTTCTAGTTCCAAGCATGTATGTTCCCTCTGTTGCCTGGCTGAGTATCCGCAGCAGCATTTTACACCAGCTGAAGTCTGTTAATTGTGTGTGCAGGGACTGGGAGGCCAGCAAAAAGGGCATAATAGTCCATGTGGGATGAAACAAAAGCTTGAAAAAGGACCTCCACATCAGCAAGAGAGAGAGGTGAGGGTGTACTCTGGATCCATTTCTACAGTAGTTAAAAGCATAATTCACCATATGGAGACACATGGTTCTAAAGTTAGGCCAGTATAAATTTATTCCATCCATCAATTTTTTTTAAGCTGTTTTTAAAGCATTTTGCATCTTCATTCATCTGACAGCTGGAATAGAATTACTGTCTCAAACAGGCATACACAGAATTCAAGTGACATTTCTGGTACCTGAAACAATAGTGTATGAGGATAGTGGCACAAGTAACTGCTTTACTTTTATACAGACTTTCACAGTGTAACAAGGTCACATTTATTATTTTTTTTCAAAAGCAGTACAGAATGCAATAAACCAAATTGCCCTGCCTTCCCAAGAAATCACTTTAAATTTTTTTTAATTTTGTAACCCTGTGCCCTTGTCTTCATGCATCTTTAAAAAAAACCACTATTATATCGTGTTCTTATAAAAAACACTTTCACATTGAAAAAAATTATGTATAGCAAATTAGAAAGATTTGTTTCACCTTTGTGATCCTATGTGTTATTAAGAAGTTGTAGTTAGATAAATATAAAAAGCAGACCTACTTTCCATTAACCTTTTCCATATCCATGTATATATAATATTGATATTTTTTAGAAAATCCACTATTTCACTGGCTTTTCCAGTTTCTTAAAGGCATAATTTAAATGGTTAAAGCAAAAGTTCAATTATTAAATTTTTTAAAAAATTTATCTATATATATATATATATATATATATATATATATATATATATATATCTCAACCAAGTTACAGGTTTAAGCTTCTTGCTTTTCTGTCCTACTGGAAACAGATTTTGGATTAAACTCCTATGAGGGTCTACCTTATTTACATCTTTATGAGGAAGGAACCTGAAAAATATTAGAAATATTTTTTGCTTTTTAACCAGGGAGAATAGAAGAAGACAAGAGCAACAGTTATCCCTCACTTCAAAAATGTCTAGCACCCTGCTACCATGGGATTTTTTCTAGTTTCTTTGGCTCTTAATAAAAAATTCAGTTTTGTTTAGAAAAAGTTCTGGGAATTTCTCAAACATGTTATCTATTTACCTGGAAATTTTTAATGTTTTAGCTCGTTGTTATATTACTACAAAATTATTATACACCGCTCATGTTTGTAGCTCCAAAGCTTATGAAAACAATAATTGCTCTTTCAAACGTTATTAAGACAAAATGGATCCCAAGCCTTCTCACATTACCTGCCCCTGTTATCTATCTACATGATTTTTACATTGCAATTGAGAACAGCATCGTATGTGTAATTTTACAAGATGGTAGGAAATAGAATTTTGCCTTTCTGTATAAATGTGGTCATTTAAAATGCATGTTAAAATATTGAATTTCCCTTTTTATTCCAAACCAACTCTTGGTGAATAAATAAGTTCCCACATTTATCAAACATTGTTAGAGTTTCTTTCCTTCGTAATAAGCCCCAGCGGCCCTAAATAGCTGATTTCTACATGTACACAAGACCTCATCAGTCTATGTTGAAGTATTTGATTTGCTAAAAAAGAAAAGATTTTTAAATTACCTAATTTTAGAGCTGGAAGAGACTTCAAGCATCACTTAGTCTATTGTCCTCATTTCACAGGGTTTCACAGAGGAGGAAACTGAGGGCCAAAGAGTGAAGTGACTTATTAAGAGCTATGCAAATTCGTAGGTGACAGGGACAGAACTCGAACCTGGACCTCCTGATTCTCTGGTCAGAGGTCCTTTCCAGTATAATGGGGAGTTTTTTTGCAAAACGTTTTTCTAAAACCATTTCCCTCTTCCCTTCTCCCTCTGAAATGAACATTAAGGATTTAAAACTTTCCTTCCAACGTGTGCCCCAAACATTTTCTCTACCATAGGGCAGCACAGAGTGTGCTCTCAAAAGAAGGAGGTCAAGAATGTGAGGTGGTATTCCTGTACTCTTAGGTCTCACTTTTAGTCTCACTACTAACCCATTTCCACGATCAGTATCCGAAATGACACAGCCCTGGCCCAGACGAAATTTTTTCCAAACTAATGGGACATTCTTATCATCTCTAGTTCCAAACTGTGACAGAGTGCCTGGAGCAAAGTCTCCATCCTCTTTTGTCTAGATACAGGGCCTAGGAGAGAGAATGCAAATCTTGACTGAAAAGGAACCCAAAAAAACTAAGCCTGACTTTGTCAAGGTCACATCCAGATCAGATGCTAACATTTAATTAGGAGTTTTCAGGGCTATGCTTGTGTTTGGACCCATTCTAGAATAACCTCCAGGATAGGACTCAACACCAAGATTCTTTAGGCTTTAGCCATGACAATAGGCAGTCACAGATGTAATTTAACACACTCTCTTAGACCAAATTCAGTTCAAGACAGAATATCGTATGCTCTCCCAGGAAGTGTAGACATGATTGATTCATTTTTATAATCTAAAAGCACCTTCAAAAATGGAGAAGGAAATGATGGACATATGTGTTTTTTAAAATGTGCCCCTAAGAATCAAAATAGAAACCAGTACATAGACCATTCAGTTCAATTCAGCTCAATAAAGGCCTATTTAGTGTCCACTGGAGACATAAAGATAAGGGAAAGCAACAATAATGGAACAGTCCCTGACTTGAAGGAGAATACATTCTCCTGAGGGAACATGACATCAAAACATAAATATACAATCTAATTTGAAGAAAAGGAAAGTACTAAGAAGTAGGGGTAATAGGAAGGGCTCCCCCAAGGATATTGTACCAGAATTGAATTTTTAAGGAAACAAATTTTATGTGTAAATAATAATCTCACGTTTATATAAGCACTTTGAAGATTACAAAGTTATATTATTGGGCATATATCCTATACTCTTAGGTCTGTCTTTTAATCTCACCATTAACCCCTTTCCATGATCAGTGTCCAAAATGATACAGCCCTGACCCAGACAAAATCTTTCCCAAACTAGTAGGACATTCTTATCATCTCTCGTTCCAAACTGTGGCAGAGTGCCTGGAGCAAAGTCTCCAAGCATATTATTTGAAGTATTATTAAGCATTATTTGAAGAAACTTGAGTTCAGGTGAGGGAGTAACTTATACACGGTCACCCAGTTAGTACGTAAACTGGAGTATGACCCCAGATCTCCTGACTCCAAGCTCAGTGCATATTTTATTACTTCTTTGCTGTCCCCTTACCGTTATATCTGTGACATTTAGCTAAGTGATCTCTACAGACAAGGTGACCAAAGACTGCCTCTAAGTCTAAAGATAAGAAAAGCATCAGACAAGCTCATAGCCAGGGAGTCTAGGGCTCCATTTTCATCAAAAATTGATTACAGTTGTGTTTTGAATAGTCTAAGCCATTATAGTCTCTTTCTCCAGAAATCTCCATTTTCACCAAAATATAAAATAAAATCAGTCCTCTGGAATTTTAATCCCTTAGTAACCACCCTAGGGGAGACACACAACTCAAACAATGGCGAATAAAGGAATAAAAACAAGGCTATTCTCCATACCTAAATTTCAACAAGTCCTTAGCTTTGCTCAGTTCTGCTACTAATTGCCTTATAAAAAGCTGTGGCAAAATCTGTCCTCTATTCTTTCTGTTGCTGTTGACCTTTTCTAGATCACTAGCACCACAGGAACTTGTGATGAAGTCTTTTATACACTGTTTTTCTGTAGGAATCTGGCTGAGCAGAGATGCTTTGCATTTTTCTTTTCGTAGTATACACTCTGCACATCTTTTGGGGAAGGGTATGAATAATAACTCCCTAAGACTGTTTACTGAAATTGTTGGTGCAAAGATTCAAACCGATGGTGGGGGGGGTTTCTGTTTATCATTACAAAATTTAACAATCTACAAATGATAAGATGTGATTTCCTCACCAGAGAAGAGAGAGCAAAGATAAATTTAATGTGTGTGCCTTTAAACCACTAAGAAAGTAACCATTTTCACATACATATAGATAATTTACTTCCCTTAATATTTGTTTGGACCTATTATCTAATCCATGTGGGTATTCCCTCTAGCAGTGAAAATCATAATCTGTCCATGCCCTACCGTCTTGTGTAATTCCTCTGTAAATCCTTAAGAGGATATGCCCAAAGCGCTCCTTACTCTTGTTCTTTTAATATTTCAGAGATACCAGTATGGTGCTCAGCTTATACATTTCTTGCACCACATTTTCAGTTCATGACGGACTCCCCTTCTTTTCCGTATTTTAATCCGCTTGTATACACCGACCCACGAAAACGATCAACTCATCAGTTTTCACATTATAAAAATTGACCAATAAAGCTAGATCCTAATGTTGCTGTAGTTCATTCTTTTTTCAGTTGCGTCTGACCCTTCACGACCCATTTAGGGTTTTCTTGGCAAAGATACTGCATTGGTTGGCCATTTCCTTCTCCAGCTCATTTCCCATATGAGAAAACCGAGGGAAACAAGAGTTAAGTGGTTTGTCCTGGGTCACACAGCTGGTGTCTGAAGCCAGATTTGAATCTTCCCAACTCCGGGCCCTGCACACTATCTACTGTGCCACCTAGCTGCTCCAGATCCCTATTAGTGTGAATAATAAATACCCTGAAATGGTCCCATTATTTGAATTTGCACTGTATATTTCCACTGAGCTGGAACCAATAACCATATTTAACATAATTATTATTTTGAATAGTGCAAATCTGAATACATGCCATCCTTAGAATTCTTTATTCACACTATTTGTGATCTGGTTTTAATTTTAGTGTTCATCTTGCAGAGTAATCTTTAGTTGAATTAAATTATCTATCTCATTTGTTCAAGTCCTTGGCATCCTTTCTTTATTCTGTAGTCCTGCAAATGAAATACCAGAAGAGGACAGTATTGTTTTTTTTATTTACCTGGACTGGATACATTTATCCTCTCAGACTATGGGGTAATCCATTCTTGCCCATCTATGTGCATCCCTTAACTTTGTTTTTCAAATGTTGCTACTGGGCCATGTAACTTTCAATTGAGAGAGAACCTCTACATTTGATGAAGGTTTGCCAAAAGAAATAACTTGGCAAATTCTGAATTCCTCAAATAAGGCAGTCTTTTGAAATAGATACTGGAGCTTTTCATTTTAGTTATCTCACTTGAGCTTAGCTAGCTGTGTCCCTTGAACGTGCTCAATATTTCTTAATTCAGTGTGCTTATAAATAATGAGCAAGTAGATGGACCTAGAGGATCTGTGGAGACTCCTCAGTGGACCTGAAGAAGTCCTATGGAAGATCTTCTGTTACTTACTGCCAGCTTCTTTTCCTCTTTGAAGATTTTTATGAATTAGGTTTTTTCTGGGAATCCTTAAGGAGTCTCTCTTTAACCTGATACCGTTTTCAAATATGAGCTTTTTACTAGTCACCTGACAGCCATGTTCTGATGGCAGATTCTTCTGTGAAATTATATTTTGGATGCTGTTGAATTGATAACATTAAGAGGAGTGTATAAAGGCCTCACTTATGTTTCTATATAAATAGAAACTAATTTACATACCCATTTAATCCTCTGTTAGATAACTAGAATACTCTTTTATGTAACTTAAGGTAGTTATTTTTTGAAATTTAAATATTTAACATTATGATTTTTCTTTTAGAAACTCAAATGAATGCTGGGTAGAATTTTTGTAGATGGAAATTAAGATTTCCCCTGAAGTTACTTTGGCAACCAATTGTACACTTATTCTAAATTATTAGGATTTGTCACTTGACAATTTTCTTCCAGCAATATCAACACTATGTGCTTTTTTCATTACATCAAGGGAAATATACCTTAGTTATTATTTTCTCCTCAGAAAGATTTCTGAAATATACACCTGTTGCAGACAATTATTGAAAATATGTGCAAAATATTTCAATCTCATCCAAATGATCTTTGTGGTCTTATTGATAATTCAAATTATTCTACTTTAAATGGCTGATTTTTTTGTACTTGCAATTATGAATTCACTTTTTCTAAAAATCTGTTTTTATTATTGTTACAATTATTCTTTTGGGAATCTATGCTATTCCTGTCTTTCTTTTTTTTCAATATTTTTTTTCTTCTGAAAACTTTTAACTTCTCTTTAAAATAAATTTGAGCTCTCTCTAGTAGTCTTTATTTCCAAAATAAATAGTATCATTGTTTTGCAAACTTTTGATTAAATGTAGACTTTACACATTGAATTTTATAAAGTCAACAATACAGCACTATGGCCAAAACTTAATATTTGCATAGAAATTAAGCATACAAATACCTAGGGGAAGACCCCGTTACAGAAAACAGCTAATTTAGCCCAACTCCTCTGGAGACAAGTGCTTTACAAGGTGCTTGGCCTAAAACTTTAAGAATGTTCCACTTTAGCCTTGAAAAGATTACTCCCAAATGATCATTCTCACAAAAGGTCTTTATAGCCCGAAAAATCTGCACTGACCTCACCTGTGTTGATTAATGCCCTTCCTTTCCTTTCCTTCTTCCAGTTATTTCCCCTCTCCCCTGTACTCCTTAGCTCATTAAGCTGAGAGAACATATTCTATGAAACATTTACCTGTAGTTTCCCCTAGAAGCAAAGATATTCATGAAAATCTAGCCAAAGGGGACCAGAAAGAAAGATAAGGTAGATTTTATTAAGCTGATTTTAGCCTTATTCTCAGGATCCCCCTCGGGCCCTGATCATGTGAGTCAGTACTTCTTATGGATATTTGTCATCTCTTCCTCTTATCAAGCATTTCTTTTGTTAATTGTTGATTGCAGTCTGTGGCCATTCATTTCACTCATGGATGTTCATGTCAGTATTTCAGCTGTGGCTTCAGCTTTTCAGGGTTTCTAACCCTCTAAATTTGAATACTTTTATTTGGTTTATTTCTCTTATGCCACTTTTAAGACTTCCACTTAGGAAATATGCCTTGCACATGGTAGGTCCTCAATAAATGTTTAAAGAATTAATGAATAAAGAGAAGTTGTCTCAGTCCATTATAGTCAACTACAATTGCACTGGAAAAAAATAATACCTCCCCAGAGCCTTTGTACTACTTGGCTTTTTCAACTTTTGCTTCTCAAATGCAAAGAAAGAAAATATATAGTGCCATCCATAGTATTGTTTGTAATTGGCATATGTTAGATGAAAATATTTTCCAAAAACATACAATATGTTCTGAATTAAATTATATTTTGGTGTTAATGACCACAAAAAAGTGAAAGAATAAGAGCATATTTAAATCCAAAGCCACAGACCAGATGAGTTATTGTCAGAAAATGTAAGGGAAGACTTTTATTTAATTAAACATGCAAACAAGTTCAGAAACAGTAAAGTAATTGAAGATGAAAAGAAAGTTCTACTTCTTTTAAAATTAAGAGAAAATCTAAAGGATTCAATCTTAAGAGCCCCATTTATAGTAATAACTGTGTTTGCTTTTTTAAAGCACCTTATCTTGAAAGGAATAAAAGGATTTTTAGCTATAGGTAATTCATTTAAGAAACATTTTTTGAGGGCCTGAAATGTTCAAGAAACATTGTGCTATGTAGCATACATAACTTACCATATGTATTCCTTTTTCGAATTAATCTTATTTAAAATTTTGGTACTATCAGGTTGATCTACATTTCATGAAAAAGATTCCTCCTGGGGCAGAAGCTTCAAACATCTTAGTGGGTGAACTAGAATTCTTGGACCGAACTATAGTTGCATTTGTTAGATTGTCTCCAGCGGTATTGCTCACAGGACTGGCTGAGGTGCCGATTCCAACCAGGTAAAGTTTCCAAAAAAGTTATTACTATTTTCTTCATCTGTTTGTTAAGAGAGAAATAACTAGTTATAATAGCATTTCATCTAATTGGTGTCCTTTTGAAAACCAGTGGCTAAGTCCATTTAAAAAAAATATTGTTTTGTTTCCCCCATTTTGTCTAAAAATGAGGAAAGCAAGATGTTTGAATATCTCAATTCTCTCACATGCTACATTCCGCTGAGTCTCTTGAATATCCTGCCAAATTATATTCTTTCATTCTACTGGACTCTCCTTCCATGAACTGCCACATACATGGCATGTGCGCATTTAGGTCCATATCTAAATGGCTGAATCTCTAGGTGCCCAGGCTCACACTATGAAAACTCCAGAAATCCTTTGTTTGTTCCTGTGTAAGGAATATTTTTATTTCATTTTACAGATCAAATTGTATAATAAAGAGACATCTCTTTGTGTGGATTTAGCCAGGATCCCATTTTCCATAACTTGTGAAGATGGATCTACCATAGTTAGAACTCCAATATATGTGTCACAGTGCACAAACCATTAAAATGGCCCTTAGGGAATGACATGAACCACTTGATTCATTTCCAGGCACAAATTAAGTGGAAGTGAAGAGAGCAAAGCTGTATCTACACAGATCAACATATTTACTCCAGGAACAGGGGTTTTGGTTCAGTTTCATTAGTTGACTTTGTGCAATTGGAGTATGGTTGGGAACTTTGGCACAGACTGAAATCTGAGAGTTGGAAGTTTTCTTCATTGCAGACATTTATGACGTGGGGCAGAAAATTCTGTATTTTAGCATTATTCCAACTCTGTTCTTGGTACAGACTTACACTTCTGTCCGCTTCGTCTCCCAACTCTAATGCTGTCTCTCCTCTCTACTCAGAGTCATATTTTGAATGTCCGGGATCCCCATTGTCTCACAATGAGTAGTAATCAAATACTCTCTCTGATGATATGTTAGCAAACTTATGTTGCCTCTCCAGATAATAAAAAGCCACAATCCTGTCAGAGTACAGAAGATTTAAGGCATTTTGTCAGGAAAATACAGAATTCCTTTCAGGTCAAAGGACTGGCCATTGGGCTTGCCTCAAGGTACACCCTGCTGGCAGCGGCATCCTCTAACTAGGAGCTAAAATTCTTCAAAGACACGGGAGAGAAGAGAGAGTCCTCTAAAATGTGAAGTGGAATTGAATGGACTTGGTTTTTCCTTGGCTCATGTCTCTGCTGGTATCACATGGCAGGGCTCTCAGGTTTATCTTGCGATTTCAAGCAGATACTTATATTGATGCTATTTAAAAGCCAATGGGGAAAATAAAGTTCTGATTCATTCCTTAAGTGTATGAGCAGGTCAGGTTGACCAAATCATATTAGAACTTAAAATGTTTTATGAGGTCTAGTATTCATATATAGACACTACCTGCATAGCTTGTTCAGAGACTTGCAAGTACTGTTATTAGCTAGGATTCAGATTCAAGACCTCAAATGTCCCTTATGTAGGTTAGATGGCATAATATTGGAATGAGAGTAGTTTATTTAGTTGGCCCCATAAAAAGAATTCAATCTTGCAGTTGGTTAAGTATATACTCTGTGGCTTAGAAAAATCTGATGAACTCTTTGTTAATGCCACTTATTAAGATGATAGGGATGTGCTGAATGTCAGAAGGAAATAAAATTTTAAAAGAAATTTTAAAGTCATAATATATGCCAGGGTGCATTTATAACCCCACTTTGAAAAATATCTTAAGTTTAAGTGACCTTACTTCAAACAGACAGCAAAAATGTGTAGCAAACAATGGGGAAAAAATAGAAGCCCTATAGGTTTCCATATTAAGAAGAGAGGGAAAAAAGACTGTACTATTTAGTTAGGCAAGGTGGAAAATAATAGCAAATTTGTTAGAGGTGTAGAGATAATGAATGGTACAAAGAAAGTCATTCAGGGTTCCTAATTATCTTTTTCTTGGTAGGGCAAAAGGGCACACTTTGAAAACAAGGCAACACATTAAAAATGTCAGGAAATAGTTTTTTAGAACTATATAAATAACTTGTGGAATGAACTGAAAAATATAAAGTGCATAGGTTAGTAAGTTTCTCAAAAGAATTCTAGGGATAAAGTGCAGATACACAAATTACTACATAAAATTACCCCAGGTCTTTTTTTACCTATAATAACTACTTCCACGCTTAAATTGGCTTAGAATTCAATAACTTTGCTTTAAAAGATGAGAGAGAGAATGGTGGATATAACATAGTGGAAGGAGCCCTGGCACTAAAATCCAAGGTCCTAGATTCAAATCCATCCCCTCACATTTGCCTGTGACTTTGGGCAAGACAAGATGCAAAACCTCCCTCAGTCTGAATTTCCTCATATGTAAAAGGAGTAAGTTTGGACATGATAGTCTCTAAGATCACTTCTAGCTTGAGAGCTGTGATCCTACAGCTTCAGACTATATTATATATACATAGATAGATAGATCATGAATAGATTCTAAATTTTCTTATATAATAACATATAGAACTATGAGAACTATTTTAATTCAAGTTAAAAAGCTGCCAATATTAATACTTAAATAGCCTCAACTAGAACAGGTAGCAAGATACAGGGTGGTATTGAACTTGTGCAACTTCATTTGAGGTATGACACATTTACCTTATGAGAGATAGGGTAGTTCTGTATTCTCTTCCTAGCTGAAGGACACATGGAGTAGCATATATAAAGAGCTACTTGGAAACCCTACTTGAATTCAATAAAACTAATAAAAAGAACTGACCAAAATACAAAAGACTGGACTTTTAATACAATATGAAATTTGGGTCAAAATTTAGATTGGTTCCCTTCTCCCTCTAGCCCATCCCCTAACTTGTCAAGGGAAATATTTTGGAACAGGAGCTCTCTAATTTTTTTTCCATCCATAATGCCTTTGGTATCTGACAACAATTTTGCCACTGAAGATACATTTTACATGGGTCTCTCCATTTTTGAAAGGTAGATTTCTTCTTCTCATAAACTTTGGTACTTTTCCAAGACCCCTCACTTCTCCCCCTGACCATCTACTCCATTTTGTATGGAAGTCAGTTTTACTCCTTTCTTTCACAAAGGTTCATTCTTATTCTCTTACCTTTTCACACAGCAGTAGTTCTGTAGTATTTTGTGAGTTATATGTGTGTGTAAATATATATATATATATTCCATAAGATGACTCAAAAACTTACCTTCTAGGAGGAAAAGAAAAAAAACATTGAGGTCAGAAAGACCACAGGGGCCATAAGTCATAGTGATCCATTTTATGTTATTCTTTTCTCTCCTGTTCTCTCTCTCCATCAAAAACTCGCCAAAACAATGAAACTAAGCAAAAACACACTAGTTTCTCACTTAAACTTTAAACTGAGAAAATGAATGATCCACGTTGATAGCCCTCTCATCAGTAATGCATTTTAGATGTGATTCTATAATACATGAAACAGAATTTGCTTTTCTGTCTGGTAACATTTCTTTCCTGTGTATTTGCAGATTTTTGTTTATCCTTCTGGGACCATTGGGAAAGGGTCAGCAGTACCATGAGATTGGCAGATCAATTGCAACCCTAATGACTGACGAGGTATATATTCACCCCAATCGGGTAATTTTTGTTCTTGTTGTTTACTTGGACTGTGTCACAACCTAGACCCCCAACTCCCAGAGAGAGCATACCTCACTTTCCTTATTTATGGAATAGATGTGTTCTTGCAAAGTTGGGAAGGTATAAAATTTCCATATATCAAGTTATGTTTTTTCCACTGATCTTCTGTAAAATTTTCCTAAGAATAAAGTGTTATCTCTCTATAAGAATTATGAAATTTATTCTTAGGAATGTGTCAAATCTTTTAAATCACATATATGAAGAATGACGACTTGGTTAATGATAATAATCATCCTCAAGTTCCATGACATATTATTATCAAAATAGTGTAAGAACAATAGTGCCAACTTAATTGTATAAAACATGTTGCAGCCAAAAAAGTCACTGCTTCCATCAACCTGCCCTCCCTAAAAGGGAGAAGGATAGTTGGGTAGTAAGATATACTATTTGAATAGAATACTAACGCAGTAGTCTACCAGGTAACTTTGCATGTTTGCTTAGACTATATTTTGGAAAACTTTTTAGCAATGAATAGGTTACTTTAGAATGACAGGAAGAGGATTGTGTGTCAAAAAAATACGTGAGGCAAAGATCCACCTGTACACACCAATAAGTGAACAATGGAGAACATAGTCACTGGAAGTCATGGCTGATGAAACTTGAAGATTTTATATGAAGGTCATGCAACAGTTCCTTGCTTTTTAAGTTTGAATTTCTAGATATGAGGTTCCACTGTAATGACATATCATCCTATGTAAAAATTATGATACTTTTTCAATTTGTATTATATGGTTGTCTGTAGTTATTTTTATAAGTATATATGTGTGTATATGAATTCATTATAATAACCAATTTAAGATCTCTATATGGCCTTAAAATAGTGTGCTTCAGACAAATGCTTTCGTCCTTCCAAGTTTCAAAAGGAACTGATTTATTGACTAAGTCCCTATTATCTCCTAAATAGCGTCAGGAGTTTGCAATAGTGTGTAGGGGAGGGGAGTTGAGAGTCCCACAGATGCCTGTCTGTAGGCAGTGTGAAGGGCTTGCTGCTGTTAGGAGCAACTGATGAGAAAAGCATTTGATGGTACAAAGATTTCCATACTCCGTATTTAGGGGTAGCAGGGAGTTGGAAAGAAGCTAATGTATGAGTGTTGTGGGAGGCAGTGACCAGCTATGATTGGGAGTACAGAGTGAGCAGTAGAAAGTATACACTTTAATATATACAGAAGAGTTCTTGGCCTAGAATCCATGAAATATATATATATATATATGTATGTATGTATGTATATGTGTGTGTGTATGTGTATGTATATATGCATATATTCATATTAATAATTGTATCCAATATAATTAATTTCCTTTGAAATATGATATATTTTGTTTCATGTACTTAAAAACATTATTCTGTAAAAGGGCCCACAGGCTTCAGCAGATGCCAAATAGAACCATGCCATAAAAAATAATTTAAGAAAACTTAATATAAAGAGACTGTTGGGTAAAAGTAGGAGGAGTGATATTAGGAGAGTAAGAGATTGGGAGGAAGCACTGGCTTTGATGCCTCCTAAGGTGTTGATCTCAGGCATCATCCTTGGTGTGTTCACTGATATTTCTTGTATGTTCCTGGGTGCTTGTGCTGATCAACCAGGCCACTGCAAAACTCACTCATGGTGTGTGTGCATCAGAGTAGCATTCAAAGGTAAAGCTGTGCCATCAGTTCTAGCCTCGTGGTGCCTATTAGAAATTGCAGAAGCTGACTACATTTCTTCTCATCTATAGAGCAGAATGTAATCATGTGCAGGGTAGAACTAGGTAATACTCATATGAGCTAGCCAACATAAGCCTGAAGGCTTCTTAGGCAGGCAAAGGAGTTTTGGGGGGCTAGACCTATGCCCATTTCAAAAATGATTTTGATTCATCTTTTCAGTCTGGTAAATGATGAAGAAGCAATGAAATTTTATAGTTCAGTGTAGATTTAGAAAAAAGGTAAGGAGGTAGTTGTTAATAATTTTCCAATCTATGTAAAAACAGCCTAATGTAAGGAACACAAACCATACCATTCAAATAATGGACAACTAAAGTCAAAAAAGCCTGTAAAATGGGAATGATAGTAGGGGCAATCTGCTGGAGAAGATGGGGGGGAAAGAATAAAGGGTACATGGAGAGGGCCTCATTTTGCCTACAATGTTTGGATTGTACATTAACATGGAATAATTCTGGAAAAATAGGTTGGAGCCACATTCCTGAGGTTCTTAAATGAGAAGCTGAAGTGTTTGTATTTTGTTCTAGAGGCAATAGAGGGGGTGTTGGATTTTTTAACAGAGGGATGATATGATCAGACATGCCTTAAGAAAATTATCTTGACATCCATGTGGAAGAAGGATTTGAAAGAGAGAAAAACTAGAAGCAGAAAGAGCAATAAAGAAATTATGAAAATCATGTAAGCATAACTTAATGAGGGCATGGCCATTAATATATAGATAAATCTATAGATAGATAACATAAATATATAGATCTAAAAATAATATATAAGTATCTATAGCTTTATAGATAGATATATCACATTCATATGTGCAAAGACTGAAGCAATTTTTGACACCTCCCTCTGAATTATCTTATCCCCCTATAATGCATATGCACAAAGAAATAGTCACCCATCCTTTAAAGAATACCTTCTATAATATGCTACATCAAAAGAGTTCAATTTAATTGATTCAAAATATAAATAACTACCATGACGCTTTTATTTAACCAAGTATATGCTACTCATTGCTCTTTATTAAGCAATATTTAGTGAGTAGAGAAAAGGGGCAAATATAAGAAATAGTTTAGAGATAGATACAACATTATTGCATCCATAACCTGATTGGATAAAGGCATAAGGAGAGTGAAGACTCAAAGATGAATTTGAAGTTATGAATCTTTAGTGACTAGAAGGATAGTATCACTCTCAAAGAAATAGGGAAGTTTGGCAGAGGGAAAGGTTTAGAGGGAAGAAATAAACAATATATATTGTTATATAATGCATATCCACAAAGAAATAGTCACCCATCCTTTAAAAAATACCTTCCATAACATGCTACATTAAAAGAGTGCAATCTCATCAATTCAAAGTGCAAATAAGCCCCATAAGGCTTTTGTTTTTTGGGACATGTTGAATTTGAAATGCCAAAAGGACATCTAGCTAAAGGTGCCCAGTATGGAGATCATGATGAGGACCTGAAGTTCAGGAGAAAAGCAAGAATGGGAGAGAAGGGACACCCAGAATTAAGAGGTAGGAGTTTCAAGATGTTCTAACAAAAGAGATTAAGAGGAATCTGTGAGACCTACATAATTAGTCTAGTTGGCACATAGTTGGCACAATGGATAAAACATTGAACCTAGAGTCAGGAGTTCAAATCTCTGTATGACCCTAAGCAAGTCATTTAATCTCTCTCTACCTCAGTTTCCTCATCTGTAAGATGGGCATAATAATAGTACCTACCTTACAGGGTTGTTATGAGGATAAAATGAGAAAAAGCACTTAGCAAATTTTAAAGTACTGCTTAAATGCTAGCTATTATTATCATTGTTATTGAAATAATAGGACTTTAGATATGTATCAAAGAGCTCAATTAAATGGTCTGAGGGGTAATAGGTGAAGAGTTCTTAGGAAGTGTAGTTTATACAAATTGTTCTGAAGGATATAAAATACTTACATATTTAAGGACTAGTTACAATATATTGTTAAGAATAACTAATTTTGTCTTTGCTAAGAAAGCAGTGGTATATCCCTTGAAATTCTCTCATAGCTCCTGAATGTCAAGACACCAAGGTGACAACCACAAATACATAAGTGCCATCTAGTGGCAGATTTCATAAACTGAAAATTCATGAGTTGATGGAGTGCTAGATTCTTCATTAATATAGTTCTTTTTAGTTTGGACCTCTCAATTATTCAGATTTTTTAATAGTTCAGGTGCCTTATGTTGTGCATGCTTTTACAATGTATGTTGTAGGCTTGCCTCACAACCCTGTGCAAGTATTTTACAGATAAATAAACTGAGGCACAAAGCGGTTAAATGGCTTGCCTATGGCCACACAGCTAATAAATGTTAGAGAATAGATTTGAACCAAGGTTTCGCTTGCCTCCTACTCTCCTTTCCATAGCATCACTCTATATCATTATGCTTTTCTAACATGCCAAAGCACAGATAGTAAGTAGCAGAGTCTCTAGAATTTAAGCCTAGATCTTCTGACTCCAAGTCCATTGCTCTTTCTACTAATCGACCAAACCTGTAAATGTAAATATATAGATAAATAACAATATGTCACAGTCATATTTGCAAAAGACTGAAATAATTTTTGACACCTCCCTCTGAATTATCTTATGGCCCTATAATGCATATTCACAAAGAAACAGTCACCCATCCTTTAAAAAATACCTTCCATAACATGCTATATCAAAAGAGTGCAATCTCATCAATTCAAAATGCAAATAAGCCGTATAAGGCTTTTGTTTAGCCAAGTTTGTGTTTACCCATTACTTTTTTTATTAAACAATAGAATATTTTGACATATAGGAGAAATAATTATTTTTTATTTTCATGATAACTAAATTATGTTAATGAAGGCTTATTGCAAATGACATATCAACCTTAGCAATGCACAAAGCTTTAATACACAAAAAAATCAATGATTTCATCCATGTGGGTATTCCTTCTACCAACATAGATTACAACCTCCAAAACCTAGCATATGCTTTCATGAGTTGATGCTCCACCAAAACCTCATCACCTGGTGACCAACTGTCTGATAATGACCTTCTTATACCTTGACTGCAATGGAATGACAAACACACGATGAATCGCTGGGCCCATGCTTGAAGATTTTATAGCTTTCTAGGACATTCCAGAGCCTATGTCCTGCTAACATAACTTTTAGGAATCCAGGATCACCATCATCCTACCATGAAGTATTAGAGTTGAACCTTTTAGAAAGTATAATTTACTATGTTCTGTCACTTTTCCTTTTATAGGATAAATAAAATTAGAGGCAGGGGTCCTGATATTGCACATAAGGAAAAGAATATTAATTACTTTTTTCATCTAGAATTTTTACCTGATAGATAGTACTGAATCACGAAGCCTCAGGTGTCTTTCTTCCATCTAATTTACTTGGGGAGTTCTGAGATTAATCCTCTTAAGACAGCATCTATATAAACATGTGGTAACATATTTAATATTGAAACTGTCTAGTTACATACTCTTTTAGAAATCAAAATTAGCAATAATCTTCAGCAATTAATAAAACCATTTGTTATTATAAACATATAAGAAATTATCCATCAGAAAGGAAGTCTAAAAATATAGAAGGTTGAAGTGCAATGACTGAGTATTTATAGAAAATGTTCTTGGTTTGGTTAATGGTAGGGAAATGTTATTTGCATGCATATAGACATACATATCCATACACATAAGAATATCTGTATTTATCTGTATATAAATATATGTGTTTACACATATGTATGTGTATATGTATAATATTGTATGAAAATCTTACTGAACTCTGGAATTCCACTACCACTCTGGCTCAATGTGCAAAGATGAATTTTTGACTCAGTCCCATCCAATGCATTCTCTACAAACTTATCAGGAACTATAAATAGCAAAGCATTTCATTAAGACCTAGTGTGTGAATATGTAAGAATCTTGTGATTTTTGTCAGTGTAAGAAACTCTCTCTGATACTTTATTGTGGCATGGAGGTGGGACCCTGAGCTCTCAAGGACTGCTCCAACAAAGTGCAAATTATGACAAGTTTTACCACACTAGAAAGACTTCAAGTACAGCCCCAGTAACAAAGGGCATCTACTTTCTGAAAAAGAACATAGCTACATATGGAGAGGTTCATTATCATAAGTCCAGCCCCTTGGTAATGAATTTTTTTGATCATGGCAACTCATGAAACAAAGAGAAAAAGAAAGTGAGCCTCAGTTTTGAGGATGCCCTTCCACTTCAGCAGTGATAGTAACAGAATGGCAGAAAAAGAGACAAAGAGGACTAAGCGTTACATAGTTTTTAGACCATTTATAAGCATTAGCTTAGCTATTGATAACTCAAGTATGATATCATTGTATTGTGACCAACAGGTGGATATGCTACTAGAAAAACAACTGTCTTGACATTCTTAATATAAAAGAAGCCCAAGTGGGGAGGAGTTGGGGGAATAAATGTTGCAACTAAATAAAGAATGGCTTATGGTTTCCCTTTAGGGAGTCAAATAAAGGAGTTGCTGTGCTGGCTTTATGATGCAGAATGCTGCCCAGTGCTTGACAAAGATGTGGTGATGGTGACTTACTATGCAGAATGAAATATATAGTTTTAGATATGGCCACATGTGGGAATATAATTTGCGTAACTATTCATATTTGTTACAATGGTTTTGTTTTCCTTTTTTCTTCTTCAGTTGGAGAGGTAAGAGGAGGGAGAAAAAAATAAATGCTTGTTAATTGAAAAGAAAAAAAAATGCTAAAGTTTCATTCTAGAGTTACTGATTTCCACAAGGCTAACATCCTTTTGAATAGCTTGTTATAAGAATCTCAACCTTGATCAGAATGGATCCTGGTAGGGAAAGTCCACATGGAAATCTTCTCCCATAGTACTTTATCTAAAACAGATGTCTTCTGATTCCTACTTAGAGTATTATACAGCAGCCAAGAAAACTAATGTTTTAGGCTACTCTAAAAGAAGAATAGTAGTGGGACCTAGGGAGATGAAATTCCACTGTACTCTGCCCTAGTCTGACCACATTTGAGCATTTTATATGGTTTTTGGTGCTACATTTTAGTAAAATCATTGATCAGTTGGAGAACATCCAGAGAAAGATATCCAGCAAGATGAAGGACTTAGAGTTCATGTCACATGATTATTAGTTGAAGGAATTAGGCATATTTTGGCAACAGAAAAGAAGACTTAGGAGGAACATGCTAATTGTCATTAAAGTACTTGAAGGACTGTTATATGAAAGAGGAGTTAGTCTCCTTCTCCTTGACTTCAGAGAGGACAAGTAGGGGCTATGGCTAGATATGACAAAGAAGCAAATCCAGGCTTGATCTAAGTGGAAAAATAACTTCCTAACCAACAGTAGCTATCCAAAAGTGGAACAGATTAAGATGGAGTAGGCTTCTTCCTCCCTAGAGATTTGTAGCAAAGTCCAGATGACTATTTGCCAAAGGGGATGCTTGCTCAGATAAAGGAGGAAGTAGATGATTTTTGAGGTCCTTTTCAACCTCTAAGATTTTTTTTTAATTTAAGGGAATACCATACATACTCAATTGGGTATCTTACCCCACAGGAAAGAAGAGGGAGAAAGATAAAAAACAAAAGGGGGGGATGATGGAGGGGAGGGCAGATGGGGGTGGAGGTAATCAAAAACAAACACTTTGGAAAGGGGACAGGATCAAGGGAGAAAATTCAATAAAGTAGGATGGGTTGGGAAGGAGCAAAATATAGTTAGTCTTTCACAACATGAGTATTGTGGAAGGGTTATACATAATGATACACATGTGGCCTATGTTGAATTGCTTGACTTCTTAGGGAGGGTGGGTGAGAAGGGAAGAGGGGAGAGAATTTGGAACTCAAAGTTTTAAAAACAGATGTTCAAAAACAACCTCTAAGATTTAATGAATCTGATAGTAGACCCATGTAAAATCTGGTATGCTATGTAAAATGTTCCATCTTCACTATGATATTTAAGTCCTTCCTATATCCTTCTAGATATAAGAAATCTATGTAGACCAACCCCATAGGTATATGAGTCCTGTGCTCTCCAAATGAGCAATATTAATTAGTAGTGCTCATCTTTGAACACACTGAGTAATGATTTCATGCTTCTTTCCTACATCTGCTGTCATCTAAGGCCAATGAAATCTTTTCTATGCCAAGTCCAGAGTTCTTTCTTGGCTCAATTAGACTAAGTCAGTTGAGTATTTTCATGGCCATGCATTGTAGGTCTTGTGGAGTAACAATTGCTTTCCTATATCTTATTCTGGATTAGTTGTAACCTAGTATAACTCCAGTATTTGCCACTCCCTCAACAATAGAGTGTCCTCTAGGAAGGTAAGCTTGTGGTCTCAAAAGTCACACACTTTTTCTTAGCCTAGTGCTTGTTATAGACCTTCCTCCAATTGAAACAAGTAGCATTAGTCTAATGCTATGACATTTATTTATACTGATTACATTACCTGAAGCATGTTCAAAATTATCAGATTTGCTTATGACTGCTGAGCTACATCTTGAATTAGTCCATAGTTTTAACTAGTAATTCAGTTGGGTTTCTGGGAATATTCAGTCAACTGGGGTAGGGATGGGTGAGAGGGTTATGGAGGTCAATGTTTTTGAAAGGAGCAGTTTAGGGTACTGAAAAAGACTGTAAATTAGGAATTTCCTGGAGAGAAAGGATAGCAGTCTAGAGGTCTGTAGAAGACAGAAACAAGGATCTGTCCAAGATAGTGTAATGGCAAGCAAAGTGGGACTTTTCCTTGTTTTTTTCTTTTGGAGTGCTTCTCAGCACAAAGGCAATAACTTGATTGAGTCTTGCCTTTGTTTCAATCAAGAGTCTTTGACTGAATCAAGAGTCTTTGATGACCTGCTCAAGTCACAAGAAAGCCTAAGTCACATGAGTTTGAGTCACATGGTTGTGACACCCTCTGTGGGCTGACCCTGAAGAAGTATATATATACTCTGAAGTTAGCATTTTGCTTTGGGGGCTCACTCATTGGAGGACTATTCATGTTATTTGGCCAGATGAGACTCTGGGTAGCCATTAAGGAGTCTCTTGGCTTTGAAAACCCAGATATTGTTGCTTTTCTCTCTGGTAACTATGTATGTATTGCTATGGACAGACAGTTAGAAGCCCTGTCTGCTGATTTGTGTTATTTGCTCTGTTTATATAATTTCTGCTTGTAATTTATGTTTGTGTTTTCTCTGAAGGTCAGGATGATGACTTTTTCCCCTAAACTAAGTGAATGATATGTGTATGTTTGATTAAACTGAGATTGTAAACCCCTTAAATTTACTTTCCTTAAAAAAGCAGATCAAAGAACCTGTGCTAGCAGCTCTCCTGTGTGCTGGTGCTGTTGGTCTTGTTCTTGGTCTTACACCTCCACAGCAGCTGCTAGCAGCATTGTTGTTACACATGGAATAAACTTTAAAGCAGGAGAAATGTTTGAATGATGGTGGCAGAGGGAAAATCCTAATGTGGCAATAGAGGGGGAATGCCACCTCCTTTTCTTGGTCTTTCTTGGGATATGAGAGAAGGGAGCATTCAGCCTTAGGGAGAGTGTATGTGTATGTAATGTCTTCAGAATAAAACTAGGTTTCAATGAATAATAGAAGAATAAATGTGAAAGAACAAGATCTAGGACAAAGGAAGGTTTGTTTATATTAGAGAAAACTTCCAGACAGCAGAGAACTAGGAAATGTTAAAGCTAAATTGGGTAGAAATGAGAGTGTAGCAAAAAGTAGCATGTGACATGTGTTTAGGATGGGGCTAAGGCAAGCAAGCCCAGCATTCACCATCCTACCAAAGTTATAGGGGGAAAGGAGGCAACCCATTCTCTTCTCTCTGGCCTTTCTGGTCAATGATTCCTCTCTTTCACAAAGAAGCAGAGTCTCCTTACATGTCGGTGTATACATTTTTAATTTTATCATTAAACAGCTCCACAACCTCATCCAAGTAGTTAAGAACACACGGCCTCTAAGGTAGCTGGAAGACTGGGAGACTTACCCTCCCGATGAATGGTTTTCTGCTATTACTTTGAGATAAAGTACATGACTGAATTCCATTCACCCCTTCCTTGCCTTAGGGCACAAGCCTTGTTTTCCCACTCCCTACTCTACTAATCAACACTTCCCACTGAGTCTCTCTCTGGTAGGGATAAAGACACATATCAATTTCCCTTTGTCCTTGCAAGTCTTGACATGCCCTCTTGTAGGGAATGCCAAATCATGGAAATCACTCTAAGGCTTTGATCAACCTCCAGAAATTCCTGGAAGCATTGGAAGGGAAGGACAAGCTGGTGGCTTCTGTCCCTAGCACTCCTGCTGCCATGGCAAAGGATTTCTGTGCTCTTTATGCTATGTAAATGTCTTTTTGTTTTTAGAACATACTGTGAGATCTCTCTCCATCCTTGGTGATCCTTAAGAAAAGAATAGAGAGCAATCTGTCCCAAGGGATTTGGGCACTCATCTGCCTGAAAGCAAAGCACTGAGTTACAGGATTTAGGGCTAGAATGAACCTCACAGCTCACCTCGTTCAGCCTCCTAATTTAAAGAAGTAATTGAGGTCCAGAACATATGATGTCTCTCAGCTTCTTCTACCCATCTCTTTCTTCAGGGTGAAAGGACAATTAAGAGAACTGGGACAAAAAGAAGAAAGGCTTCCTAGGCATTATGACTATCACAGGAAAGAAGGAAGTAGTGCCCCAGTCACAGGCTTGTGTGCATGCAACTTTTACTGCATGCTCCTGTAGTAGCAATTTGGATTTGAAGACCTTTCCCACCTATTAATAGGCCATGTGACCTGCTTACATCACAGGAAGCCTAAGACACATGCGGTAGGAGAAGCTTTTTGACAGGAAATGGAGAGAGGGAGAGAGAGCAGTTATGGCTGCTAATGGCCCAGTGGCTGCCCTTGTGATTGTTAGAACTGAACAGGCTAACTTAGCTGTGCTGTGAGTTTGTTTTGGGGGAAACCCCAGCAGGGGGTCAGAGAGGTTTTGGGATGGCGAGGCTCCAGGCTGTGATGTAGTGTTTTAAGTTCCTTGCTGTTATGACAAAGTGGGCTGACTGGCTGTGGCAGCTGAACATTGGTTTATGGGATATGATTTTCTGGTGTCTGAATAAATGTTAAACTTCTTTTACCTTCCTTATGGAGAGTCTCTAATACCTTGCAATACAGAACTACATATTCACAATTATCGTTGATGTTGTGCTTATTGCCTTACTATTACAGCTCCTCAACTCATGTCTTACTCATTCCACAGGTGAAGTCTTATCATTTCAACTTCATAACATGTCCTATATACTTCTCTCTACTCACCAAGCCACCACCCTCATTTAAGCCTTCATCACCTCTTATCTGTGCTATTGCAATGGCCTTTTATTTCCTTTCCCTTCCTCAAGTGTCCCTTTTACCCATCCTCACCCCTACTCCATTCTCCACACACCCAGTAAAGGGTAAGTCTGACCTTGTCACTCTCCTCTTTAATAAACTCTGTGGCTCCCTATTGCCTGGAGGATCAAATAGAAATTCCTGTTTGACCTTTAAAACCCTTCACAGCATGATCCCATCCTCTTTCTTTAGTCTTCATACACATTACTCCCCTCCACGATCTAACTATACTTAACGACTTGTTGTTTCACATGCTCAACTTCTACCTACTAGCTCAGTGTCTTTGCACGGACTGTCCTCCCGTGCCTGTAGCACCCTCTCGCCTCACCTCCACCTCTCAGAATGCCTGGTCTCCTTTAACACTGAGCCCAAGCACCACCTTATACCTGAAACCTTTGATGATCCCTTATCTGTTCCTGCACTCTTGCAAAAACTACCATGCATTCATTTTGTCTATTTATTTATTCATCTGTCTGTCTATCTATTCATCTGTCTATCCATCTGTCTATCTTTCTATCTAATTAGGTATAATATATGCATATTTTATAACGCATGTATTATATACATATATTATGTGTACTATATAGGCACATTATAAATTATACACATTGTGTGTATTATATAGTATGCATACTATATAATAATACATTTTATGTATATTATGTGTACCTATTATAAGGATATAAAGCATATATGTATATAAAATTATAATATACATAAAATGTCTATTAAAATATGTATTGTATGTACATGTGTGATTATATACATATATAATGCACAGTATATATTACATACATTATCTATAACATGTAACACATATAATATATATATGATGTATGTTGTATTATATTATAAGCATATAGACCTATCTATCCCAATAAATTATATATACAAATGATATACATTATATGAGAATATAGACCTATCTGTCCCAATATATGTATACATTATATATACAAAGAATATACATTATATAAGTCCATAGACTTATCTATCCCAATATATGTATATATAATACATACATACATATATACTTTGCATATAATATATAACGTATGTACATGTTGTGTCTATTTATACATGTACCTGTTGTCTTTCCTTTAAAATATAAACTCCTTGAAAGGGAGTATTGGTTTACTTTTGTATTTGTATATCCAGCATTTAGCAAAATGGCTGGCACATGACAGGCACTTGATAAATGCTTTTTAATTGATTAACTGATGAAATAGGTGGATATTGGCAGTATACTTCTGGAGTTCCAATATTTTTTAAGTCTCTTCTAGAGCCCAATTAGAGAAATAATGAGTTTGTATTTTAGTCATCATCAGTAGTTATAGAATCTTTCTTTGTAAGGCATTGTCCTCAAATAGGTCAGATAAAGGTCAGCAGGCATACACCCAAATTCTATTGATAATCATTATTTGGATCTAAATATATGATAATGTGAGTGTTCTTAAAGAGTCATGTGCTATATGAAACATAGTGAATAGCAATTATTTTGAGGATTATATTTTTTGGTGGTAAGGATGGAGATAGCATGCTCTGGGAACGCTAATTCTTGTCAAACAAATTCCTTAGGCAATTATTTACAAATAGGACTAGGCATCCCAAAACTTGATTATTCTAATGTTTTTTCATAGTCTTTCTTCTTTGATTATTCATCAGTGGAAACTAATTTTTTTTCTCTTTACCATAATTTGTGTTTGGTCTGTCACTGGATATTGCCTTTGTTTTGTATGTGTATGTATGAGCAGAGTATGGTTGGTATGGCAGACTGCTGGACTTAAAATAAGAAAAACCTGAGTTGAAATCCTGCTTCAGACACTTACTAGCTATTATCTCCATTTTATACATGGAGAAAACAAGGCTGAGAGAGGTTGACGTGTGTAACTCTGGACAACGGATTCAACCTCTCTCAGCCTTGTTTTCTCCATGTATAAAATGGAGATAGTAGCAGCACCTAATTCCCAGAATTGTTGTGAAGGTCAAATGGAGATTCTATGTTTCAGTTACTTTGCAAACCTTAAACAGCTATATAAATATTAGCTATCATCACCACTATCATCATCATCATCAGAGCCTGAGCATCATGCTGCAGGCATAATAGATTTCTAGAAAATCTTCATTTGTGACAAAACTCATTTTCACTTCTGAACTCAGTTTTATTTTTTCCCTGATTTTGTGAATGCAATATCTAAGTATTGCCACTGTTTTCAAATCTTACTTATAAAGTTGTGTCTCTAATTTTTAGTATGGAATTGTATTAGAATTGATTTTGTTCACAACTAACTGAAATTTGGACTGCTTAAATCCTCATTTCCAGCTTTAATTTCTTCTACTCTCTGAACCGCACGGTCTTGCCAACGGGGGGAAAACATATCTAAGTTCTAAATCTTGGGAGGGTAACAACACATGTCATAATTAAGAAATGCTCTGTTTTATGTGTAAATAAAGGCCACCCTGTCTTCTTACCATAGGTCTTCCATGATGTTGCCTATAAAGCTAAGGATCGTAATGACTTACTTTCAGGAATTGATGAGTTTCTTGATCAAGTTACTGTTCTTCCTCCTGGAGAGTGGGACCCAACCATTCGAATAGAACCCCCCAAAAATGTTCCTTCTCAGGTATGTATATGTTAAACTAGTCTACAGTAGCAAGATTTCAGGGTTTATCTTCCGTTAATCTCTACCCTGAAAATAACCCAATAAGAACCAAACTATTTTTCTTTTTTCTTTTTTGAGAATGGTTCTCCCCATCTCACCCAGGCTACATGTACAGTGGCTAGTCATATGACCAATCCCAGTGTTGGACAGCACCAGATCCTTGGTCTGCTTGTTTTTCTGACCTGGATCTGTTCATTCTTCCTGAATCAGTCTGGTATGGGGTTCAATATATTGATACCAGACCTACATGATCATCATAGCCTAGTGCTTCTCAGAACTCCTGAGCTCAAGTGATCCCCCATCCTCAGCCTCCCCTAGTAGTAAGGATACAGGCATACAACACCATGCCCAGTAAAAGACTGCACTGTTGTACAGTACAAGGTCCTAAAAGCCAGTGACCTGTATCTGTAGCTCTCAAAAATACCCTCTAGAACAAAGCCAAGTATTGTGAAGTACTTAATAAATGCTTTTTGATAATCATGGATTACCTGCCATTGCTTTTCTTAATGGTGCAGTATGTCTTGAAAGAAATTAGAGCAAGCCTGAAATAAACTCTTAGAAAGTAGGAATTACGATACATTTTGAAATTATGGCTCCTAGAAGAAGTCTATAACTATCCTTCAGATTCATGATGCTCATTGGTGTCTTTCTTTATCTTTGTTCTGAAAATGGAGAGTGTTAGGAAGAGGTAGGGAAAATTTTAAGTTCAACATGATCTGATAGTCAGCAAGTGTATATTAACTATCTTACATAGGAGGTTTTTGACAGGTTTTACATGCTGCACAGAATCAGTGGAAAAAGGAATTTTATTAAAATTTCGCCCTTTTGGGAAGATTTCTTTTAAATGTATGATGTGAGGGTCAGCTAGGTGGTGCAGTGAGTAGAGCACCAGCCCTGGAGTCAGGAGGAACCTAAGTTCAAATCCTGCCTCAGATACTTGATACACTTATTAGCTGTGATCTTGGGCAAGTCACTTAACCCCAGTTGCCCTGCCTTCCTCCCTCAAAAAAAAGTATAATGTGAAATTATAGCAAAGTAAATATTGATAAGGCTTAGAAACATGAAAGTTAAAAAGATTGTTACTATTGTCTTGAGTGACTTTTCCCTCAAAGTCATGACTAAGATGATGAGAGCTGGTGCTCTGTCTCCACTATTGCTGTCTCCATGACAACTGTATTTTGCTTCTTCTCTGCTCCCATTAGCTCCATCCTCACCATTGGCTTCTGGCCTTACCCAGTCCTGTTGGATCTAGCCTAAATAATGCAGTTGAAATGGCTCTTAGATAACAGCTGATAAACGTAGTTTCAGAAGTTGCATTATTTGTAGAAAATTGGAGGTAGAAGTGAACAAAGAATATTATTGAGCATACTCTACTTGAAGCAAGTTTTGCTCAAATTGATCAACATACTAGATATTCACTGGACACTCTCTTATTTCCTACCTTCTTACTGATTATCTTTCTTATTGCAAACCAGGTGCCTAATTAGCCAATCATAAAGAATTTGCCTAAAGGCCAATGAAAATATCGGTAACTTTCAGAAGTATGTGTATGATCCTTGAGAAATGAAAGCGGGCCAACTTTTTAATGGTCTCTGATTCATTCTCCACATTGACCACAAAAGGCAATTTCTTTGCCAGTTGTCTAATGATCAACTTTTTCATTCACTCAACTTCAGCATTTATTACTATTGATATGACATTTAAAAATTGCAGAAATCATTAAAGGATTCTGCAGTGAATATCCCATACATTCTTTGTGTTAAAAACCTATTTTTCTCCTGTTTAAAATTTCCATTGGTTCATTAACAAATTCCTATTTTGTTGAAGCTTATTTGTTGGGTTACATTTGACTTTCATTTCCTTTCTAACTCTACTCTGGAAGAATTTAAACAAAATTTTAAAATGTACACCTTTTTAAAGCACATTTGACCATATTATGTACGAATTCTGAAGTCACAAACAGAATTTTTCTGGTCCATCACCTGGTCAATAGACTATGTGTGCTCTAGGCTGGGGGTGAGGGGTGGGAATGACACATGTCTGTGGAACTTGTTCAATTTTCCACTGACCTGGTTTTCATCTTCCTATTTTTTCTGTAAGAATACTTTTGCAGGGTTTGAAGAGTAGATGGAGAAAGGCATTGCCACATTATGAGTAGTTCTGAGAGTGGGAGGAGGTACAGTAAGGGCACTTAAATAAAATGCTGGGCTTAGGAAAGACACATAGACCCTGAAATGCTTGAACTCTCCCTCTCACAGGAGAAGAGGAAGATTCCTACTGTGCCCAATGGAACAGCAGCTCATGGTGAAGCAGAGCCTCATGGTGGGCACAGTGGGCCTGAACTACAACGAACTGGAAGGTTAGCAAACAGCATTTATCTGGGAATCTATTGAAAGTGAACTTGTCAATGCCAGTAACTTGCAATTTCAAGATCTAACTCTATTTGCCTATATAATGCCTAAACTTTGGTAAAAATGACAATTTTTTTTCTGTGATGGTATTGGTGATTACCTTTCTCTGCAAGAATTCTGTCTAGAAGTCAGTGAGATTTTCCCTATTCAGGATTTCACATTGTCATGTACCAATTTCCTTCACAGAGAATCCTCTAAAACAGAGGGCCTCAATTGACCCTGTCACACATGCCCTCTTACCTTTGAAAGTTTCAAGTTCATAATAGAATTTTTAAAAAGGCAGTCTTTTCACTTTTGCCAGATCCTGTCTTAGCAAATGCAAGTAAAGCAAGCAGTAAGTAGATGTAAATGACATTTTGGATTTTTAAGGCTGTGATTTGAAAGGGCCATATGATTTATTTTTCTAATCACACACCTTTGAAGAGATGAAAGCTTCAATTTATTTCTTAAAATGGCATTTTATAGGATTTTTTTTGACAGCTTGTCTCTCTCTAAGCAATGTGTGAGCAGAAAATCAAGAACCATTGGGTGGGCGGCTCTTCAGGGGATGTGAGTGTATACAGTCTCCACCATAAGTACAAACCCTGACATACACTTATTCAAAAGAAGGAGCCTTCCTCCCCTCCCCTCAGGCCATTCCCTTTCCCATGTGCCCTGTGTGTTATAAGCTGATTTTCTAGTCCTTGAAATCTCTACGCATTTTAATATTCCCATCTAAGTGTTCCATCCCTTTATCTATGTTTCATCTCAAAAGAGATATATCTTTTAACTTTCTCCTCAGGCTCAGTATCTCAGTATATGAGACAGTTCAAATGATGTCTTCTTTCCATGGGAAACCTTGTTACTCATTGTGTTTGCTTTCATTCTTTCAAATGTTGCTTTTTCTTTCTTTTTTCCTCCCTTTTTTATTTTCATATTTTTTATTGCTTTTTCAGGTATTACTGTGCCTCATAGCTTAGATTTTTTTCAAAGTTCACTTTTTCCTTACTGCTTCCTAAATCCTCCCAGGTCACCAATATCCGGTCTCTTCGCTTCTCCAGAGTTCTTCCACAGATTCTGTTGCTGACATGACTTGAAGTCCCCATTACTCATCTGCTCTCCTGGAGTTGCTGGTGTACATCTGAGCTGCTCTTGCACTGTTCTCTGTAATGACTTCCCACTTCCGGATTTAGTGTGTTTTTTTTAAACTGCTAAAAACACATTTGTTATATAGTAATGTAATGATTAGTTCACACTAATGTATATGCTAATGAATAATTAAGTAGAATGCACTTAGCTAATAGAAAGTACTGTAGAAATTGTAAATAATAATTACTAATTACTGATAGATCTAATCAGTTTTTAATTATGATTTTGGCAAGGCAATAAATCATAAGACTGAGACTCGATAAAAAAAAAGGATGTACAGGTTACATTTCAAAATGGGGGTGGAAAAACCCAAGGAAGGTCCTGTTTGTGTCTGTGTGTCTGTGAATTTCATGCACTTTTTTTAAAGCCTTTCAGGGTCTGAGATTTCATTAAAGCTTTCCCCCTAAACTAATTTTAAAATTCAGTTTGATTCTCTCCTCCCTATTCTTTCTGCATCCCCTCTCCACCCTAACCTTAACCCCAATGGACGTCTGCCCTACCTAAAGCTCTAGCTCTAACTAGCATTTCAATAGTGGTTTTAGGTTTGCAGAGTGGTTTTTTTCACATATATTATCTCATTTGATCATCACAACAACCCCCTGAGGTAAATGCTTTAATTCTAGTGATTCTTATTTGAAAACAATTAATACCTCTACTTCCAGGATTTTCTGGACAATTAAAAACAATGCTGACCCAAGTGTTCAATAATTCTAATATACTTTCTCAGAGTTGACATTTAAAAAAAAAAACGCGGATCAGAGTCTAAGGTCACCAAATGAACTCCTTCACTCCTAAAAATAAATAGCTAAATCAGAATTATTTTGTTCAAACATAAGCATGTAAAATATATAGCATTTCAATTGAATCTAACAAGTACTTCATATCTGACCTTAACGTGGAACAATCAATTGTTATTTTAGCCTATGACATCTTACTTCCTTTATTTTGTTGAAACCAAAGAACTTTCAGTAGCCAACTTATAGCTACAGACTTTTATCTGTAATTCAGAGGAATAAACTATCTGGTTTTAACAGGCAAGTTCATATTAAAATTTAACATTTCTATTCTTATTCATTGAAGTAACATTTTCAGAGTGCTTCCAAAGTGCTCTTCGTTCACACTGAGATGAAATGATTTGGATTTGTGGTTTTGTTTCTGAGGCATTTCCAAGTGGTATACTGTAGTGGAATGATTCCTGGACTGGAAGTCAATAGACTTAGTCTCTAGCCTTGGCTCCCCTGCTAATGAGCTGTGGCCTTGGGCAAGTCACTTCACCTTTAAAAACTTAATTTAATCATCTTTAATTGAGTGTTTTGGAATAGATGAAATCCACGGTCCCTTCCAACTCTAACATTCTATGAGTTTCTCTCTTAGAAAGTTAGAAGACTTGTCTTGTGAATGCTAAATTTTGGAAACAATTTTTAGGGGGTAGTGAATTCGAATTGTACTTCTCAAACCAGCCATCATAATGTGTCTCTTCTCCACTCCCTTGGTCTTTTTAAAAAATTGAAACTAGAGGCCTGGAAAGAATCTATGGAGGAAGACTTTGGCCTGGACAGGGCAATACCTAGTGAGAAACTATTTGGGAGGGAGAGGAAGGAAATCTGGGGCTCTGATAAACTCTGATTTTTTTCTCATGTAGTATTCATTAACAGCTAACTTAGCCCACTCCTCCTTATATCCTGATATGATTTTTAAAAGATTTAAAAAGAGAAAAAGAGTAAAGTAAAGAGAAAGGAGTAAAGAGTGGCACCTTCAAGAGAAAGAGACAGACAGACAGAGAGTCAGAGAGGGACAGAGACATAGAGTCAGAGAAAAAGAGACAGGGAGGTAATCAGAGATAGGCAGAGAGACAAAGAAACAAAGAGAAAGGAAAAGAGACAGAAACAGACAGAAAGACACATAAAGAGATAGAAACAGATAGAGATAGAAAGACATAGAGACAGAAATAGAAACAGACAGAAATAGAAACATAGATGGAGAGCGACACAGAGAGAGATAGAAAGAAAGGGAGACAGACAGAAAGAGATAGAAAGGGAGAGAGAGAAAGAGAGAGACAGAAGCAGAGGCAGAGAGACCCAGAGAGTCAGACAGAGAGAAAAAGAGACACAGATGCATAGAGAGACAGAAATATAAACCGATGGAGAGACAGAAAGAAATGGAAATAGAGACAGAGGCAGAGGGACACAATGAGATAGAGAGAGGAGAGACAGACAGACAGAAACAGACACATAGAAAGAGAGGAGGGCCAGGAGGAGGGGGTTTTGGTGGTATTGGCAGAGTCCACAGGCTGTGTACCCTTATAGCTCATGGTATTGACGCTGATGGATGAGCAGTTCTGAACATCCTTTCAAAGACCTTGGGCTTCCTTGCCTTCTGGCACAGTACTTGGCTAGGGTTTAAGGAGCTCTAGTGGACAGGAAGTGTGCTTGAAGACACTACTACTAAAACAAAGCAGGTTATTAATGGCTCTCACCTGTGAAGATGGAAAAGCTGCTCTCTGGCCTGGCGGCCAAGCAGATAAACAGTTTTGTTTGTGTGCTTCTTTTATATTTGGGTTTCACTGTTTTGTTTTTCCCCCTATCTTAGGATTTTTGGGGGACTTATTTTAGATATCAAAAGGAAAGCTCCATACTTCTGGAGTGACTTCCGAGATGCTTTCAGCCTGCAGTGCTTAGCATCGTTTCTCTTTCTCTACTGCGCGTGTATGTCTCCTGTCATCACATTTGGAGGGCTGCTGGGAGAAGCAACCGAAGGTCGTATAGTATGTGTTACCCTTTTCTCCGAACTTTAAAGTGCAGTCACTTCCTGAGATCTGTAGTTAGTTGGCAAAGCCTTTACTTTGGATTCCTTTATAAAGAGATATTTGTTTGGTCTCATTCTGCATGAGTTCATTTCATGGATAATTTAGTAAGAGAAATGATCCTAAATTAGGGCCTAATCTAATCCCAACCCTGATTCTAAACTCATCAGTAACACAAAAATCCCCCTCCTTTTTTGCCTTTTCCTCCCATTCTTGGCATTAGGTCCACCTCCTACCATGTCATGTAGGCTCTATCTTGAATATATCAACGTAGGAGAGCAAAAGGGAAATGGTGGGTGGAGAGTGTACTTCCCCAGTCACTGCCCTTTACACAACAGCATCTTCTGCCCAGTTGCCAATTCCCTTTCTGGCCTAGGACAAGTCTGTTGGGTCTTTTAAAGTAAAAGAGAAGTTACATACCTATTTATTGTAAGTAACTCATCTTTGGATTGGATGTCTGTCCTTACAATTGATGAAATGTAATAATTTGTGTTTCCACACAGAGTGCAATTGAATCTCTATTTGGAGCATCTATGACTGGGATAGCATATTCTCTCTTTGGTGGACAACCTCTTACCATACTAGGCAGCACAGGACCTGTACTGGTGTTTGAAAAGATATTGTTCAAGTTTTGCAAGTAAGTATTGTGTAGTTTGAGAACAAAAATCAAGCCAAAGAAGGGGAGAAGGAGATTTAATAGGAGATTTAATTTGATTCATTTCACCTTCATTGCAACTCTACCAGAAAGGAACAGAGGTAGCCATGAATGGAGTGGAGATCTCCCAAGAGGTTTATGTAGAATAGCATATAATTCCCATTTAGGAACTACTTGCAGTTCTATCTACTGAAATGCAGTTATTTTTAGGCAAGGAATTGAATTCAAAGAGACAAAGGGGTTTGGATCCATTTTACCATGGTCGCTGACAAGATCATTTCCTGGAATCTAGAAAGACAATTGATATATTTAACTCCACTGAGTTTATTCTTCCTTTCTCTTCTTCCCCTAGAGAATACGAGTTGTCATACCTCTCTTTGCGAGCTAGTATTGGGCTCTGGACCGCAACTCTCTGCATCATCCTCGTGGCCACTGATGCTAGCTCTCTTGTCTGCTATATAACCCGATTTACTGAAGAAGCCTTTGCTTCTCTTATCTGCATAATTTTCATTTATGAGGCTCTAGAGAAGCTGTTTGAGCTCAGTGAGGCATATCCAATCAACATGAATAATGATTTAGAACTCCTGACACAATATTCGTAAGTATAGAATCTTGTCTTTCACTAGGAGGTTTTCTTTCTTTTTTATTTTAAATGATTTTCATTGTTGCCATAAGAAATGTGAAGAATTGAGCAGAACAAGTGCTTTCATACTGGAGGTAAATAATACGAAAATCTAGAAATGGCAAGATACGGCTCAGTTTAGAACTTTGAAGTTTTATTTTCCTAGCATTTCTTAAATAGGTTTATGACGAACTATATTATTATCATAAGATCATAGATTTGGAACTAAAATGGAACCAAGAGGTCACTGAGTTCAACTCTCTCGTTTTAGAAATGAGGAAACCGAGGCCCAGAGAAGTTATGTGACTTACACAGGGTGACACACCTGGGCTGTATCAAAGGTGGAGTTCAAACCCAGATCTTCCTGACTCCAAGTCCAGGATGCTATTCACTCCACGATACTGCCACTATTTCTGTTTTGTTGTTGTTGTTTGTTTTATTTAGTGGGGTTTTGGACTGAAAAGAAAGAAAGAAAATTTGTTATATTTCATTTGTCCTCTTTTATGTCCCTGCTGCCTTTTTTTCTGATTTTAGGTTGAAATAGGAACTAGAACATTGAAAATGAAAATTTTTTAATGTTTATGGTAATGAGGGAAAAAAGACACAGGGCTCAATAAGAATCAATGAGTTTAAAAAAATACGATGAAAGCAGACATAACACTGAATTTTGATTTATTTTTACATTTAAGAATGATGTTTTCTTCTCTTTTGTCATTTATGAAGGAAGAGCTCAAATACTAGTTCACAATAATGATGCTAAAGTGTGTAATTAAGGACTGAACTAAAATTATGAGTGTCTTTGCTACTAGGGTGCCAATGATGAGGAAATTCCTTGAACCTGCATGTATACAATGGTTATAACCACTCAGATAACTGTGTTAAGATTTTTTAAAATTTGGGGGATATTTTTATCATCTTAATAAAATTTTCATGTAGCATTTGGATTGTTAGAGCAGCTATAATCAGCACATCAGCCACTTTTGATATAGTTTATTACAATTGGTAATATATTATTATGCCGAATTGATATGGTCATACTATTTATGTGGTTTATTACCCCCATTTTCAGAAGAAATCAAATAGATGAAGTTCATTGAACAGCTCAGAGAACTAGAATTTCACTGTTTGCTTTTAAATTTTGCTGAGGATAATGGATACAGAAGAAATTTTAAAGTAATATTGATTCTGGTGCTTTCAAGAACAAAATTCAACAACAAAAAGAATTTTTGCTTATTTCTACAAGGCCATTGGGTAAAGAACAAAGACAGTGAACATTATCTACAAGTTCCTTGAGAGTAAAGACTTTCATTTTTGTCTTTGTGTCATGGCAGCATTCTTTTTGTCATTGTGTCATGGCAGCATTCACCAAGTAAATGTTTGTTGAATTAAGTGATTCAAGGTTTAGCATGTTGTCCTTTCCTTCTTGACCATGTGAATATTCAGAATCTGTGCTTTAAATGCCAGACCTGTTTTTTTGTTTTTATTTTCTTGGAGAGACCTCAAAACCTAGAAACCAACAATACTGTAGCACTAAATATTGTGGGCCATTACCTGAGGTGTTCAATCATAATGTGATTGACAACCTCCTGCTTGTTAACCATAATAAGGAAGGAGAAGTTTCCATAAAACATACGGGCAATTGGGGTGTGGTATACTGGCCACCTGAAATCCCTGAACCAGAAACAGCATGGCCTGCCTGCTTGATTGGTAAGGTTAATGGGGAATAAGATCTTCCCTGCCCATCAATAGGCCTCATGTGGAGCCTATTAAGGGAAGCTTGCTTGCTTGTAGGAAATCTTACAAACCTTTTGTTAATTTCTAATTAGGCACTGAGCCTATTAGCTGAAAGAGTATATATTCTGAGAGGTGAGCTTTTGCTTTGGGGGCTCACTTGTGAGAAAGATGTTGTAATTCTCTGGTAGAGACTCTGAATGACCATATGTTCAAAGTTCCCCAACTTCTCAGAGGTAAAGGCTCACTCGATCCAGTGGTGAATGTAAAATAGATAGATAGATAGATAGATGATACATATAGATAGATATATAGATATAGATATCAGTTTTGCTTTGATTCAGGCAGTAGAGCCCTGTCTGTTGGGCTTTATTACTCTTCTCTGTATTTTTTCTGTTTAATTAAAGAAGATTGTTGACCCCTGAACCAACTGTCTTTCCTAGTAAAGCAGATAAAAGAACCTGCACTAGGAGCCATCCTGGGTATGCCAGAGTGGTTGCCATTACACTGATTGAGGAAAGTTAGCTATGGTATGTTCTGCAAAAGATAAAGTGTATACTCTGCTATAAAATTAATTAATTTACCCTAAGGACACTACATTATTATCAATACTGCTATGCTATGCATGGTGATTCAGATGTTTGTTCTCCTATGCGTAAGGGCAGTGTATCTCCATATTAAATTGTTTTCTGGTGAGGCAGTCTGACTACTTATATTTTATTCTCTTTCTTGCCATTGTGTACTCTCGATGCCACTGGTAAAATTTCCTTAAACCTAACCAATTGAAGTTTCTTTTTGAGAATACTAGAATTAGGTCTTCTTGCCCATTTATTTGTGCTTACCACTGCTGAGTAATCTTTTTAGCTAGCCTTTCACTGCCAGACTATGCAGCCTAAGGCAGTTTTAAGCCAATAAAATGATATATGCAGAATAGTGGGCCCTTTGAAATCTTTTCATGGACAATGGTACATAAACTGGTTACTTTTGGGATATTCTAAATGAGAGGTGAGATTAAAGACAAATACATTGATTTCACAATAATGAAGAAAGGATAATGTAAAAAAAAAAATATTCTATGCCCTAGTTCATACCTTTCCTTCCAAACTTCCTGCCTTAGTATGTTTCTTTAAGGGAAAAAAGTAGATATTCTCTTTAGGTAACACTATTTTATAGTATCATATATGTGATTATTCTTTGAAGTTTTGAATAAGTATATACAAAAAACCCTACAGTACCACTCACTAGATAATTATTTAAAGACTAATGTTGGAATAAAATAGGATAGAATAGGTCTTCCTGTGCCAGATATTACAGTGGATAGAACACAGAACTTGGGAGACTAGAAAGTTAGAGTTTGAATTCTATCTCAGACAGTTGTGTTATGATACTGGGCAAGTCAATAAACCTTTCCATGCCTCAGTTTCCTCATCTGTAAAATGAGATAATAATCGTACCTACCCTCCCAGGATTTTGTGAGGATCAAATTAATTAATATCCATAAAATACTTTGTAAACTTTAAAAAATTGTATGAATATTAGCTGTTATTATCTCTTTTACAACTAAGATAATTATATCTTTATTCACAATGCTTTTTTAAAAAATAAGTAAAATAACAAAACATTTTAAATTCTCCTGGAGTTCATAAAGATTGTTGTTTTGAGGATGGTTCATAAAGGAGGTGAGACACAGAATAACATAATAAATAGACTATTGGACTTGGAATTGGGAAGACTGACTGAAGTTTGACTCTCCCCCCCAACACTTAATAACTGTATGATTGTGGCAAGTCATTACTTCTCTAAGTCTCAATTTCACCTAGAAAACTGGGATAATGATCCCTGTGAGACATACTGTTTTTTAAAAAAAAGACTTAAGGAATATAATCATTGCATCCCAAAGTAGATGCTGTTGAATTGTTAGGCTAGACTACAGGAAAATTCATTATCTTTTACTGAATGCTTTCTTAGTCATAAACAACTCATAGCCAGTCCCTTGTAATCTGACTTCCATTTTTATGACTACTGAAACTACTCTCTTAAAGATCACCACTGACTTCTTAATTGCCAGATTCAGTGGTAGTTTCAGTCCTCGTCCTCCTTGACCTCTCTGCAGCTTTTAACATGATTCATTATCTCTTAGTGGGTATTTTGTTCTCCATCACCTTCAGAAACACTACACTGATTCTCTTCTATGTATTTCTTTTCTTTCTTCTTTAATGCCTCTAAATCCTTTCTCTGACCACTTCATATGGCTGTCTTCCTTGGGTCTGTCGTTAGTCATCTCCCATATTCACTCCCTTGAAAATCTTATCCAGTTTCACAACTTCAACTATTTCTTTTATGTAGCTGATGATTGATATATAGAAATATACATAGATATGAATGCATACAGAGATGATAGATAGATAAATGATATATACATATATACATAGATGATAGATATATACATAGATAGATGATTGATAGATACATGAATGATAGATGCATACATACAGACAGACAGACATGATAAATACATAGATGATAGATACATGCATACATAGATAATTGATAGATACATACATAGGTGATGGATAGATATATACATACATAGAGGATAGATACATACATAGATGATAGGGAGGAAGGAAGGAAGGAAGGAGGAAATGAAGAAAGGAAAGAAGGAAGGAAGGAAGGATGAAAGGAAGGAAGGAAGGATGAAAGGAAGGAAGAAAAGAAGGAAGGAAGGAGGAAAGTAAGGAAGAAAAGAAGGAAGGAGGAAAGGAAGGAAGGAAAGAAAGAGGAAAGGAAGGAAGGGAGGGAGGAAGGAAGGAAGGAAGGAAGAAAAGGAAGGAAGAAAAGAAGAAAGGAAGGAAGAAAAGGAAGGAAGGAGGAAAGGAAGGAAGGAAGGAGGAAAGGAAGGAAGGAAAGAAGGAAGGAAGGAGGAAAGGAAGGAAGGAAAGAAGGAGGAAAGGAAGGAAGGGAGGGAGGAAGGAAGCAAGGAAGGGAGGAAAGAAGCAAGGGAGGGAGGGAGGAAAGAAGGAAGGAAGGGAGGAAGGAAGGAAGGAAGATAGTACTGATCTCTCCTCTGAGGACTCTGGTTCTCTGCGTCCTCAGAGAACCAGATCCACATCTCCAATTGCTAAAAGGCCATCTAAACTTAGAATACAACCAGCACCAAAAACTCAGTAATCCAAAAATTGAGCTTATAATCTTTCCCCCAGCCCTCCTCTTCTTTTGACTTCATTATTTCTGTCTGAGGTATCTGGTTTTCCAAGTTTGTAATTCTGGGGTTATCTTTGAGTCTTTCCCTCTCCTTCACTTCTCATATCTGATTAGTTACTATGTTCTGTTGATTCTACTTCTCTATCTTTAACATCCATTCTCTCTTCTCTATTCCTACCATTGCTTCCATACTATTAAACTTGATTAGCACCCACTTAGACTATTGCGATAATCTCCAAACAAACATTCCAGCTTCAGTATCTCGCCATCCTTCCAATCCATTTTTGTATGGCAGCTAGAATAATCTTTGTTATGAATATATCTGATCAAGTTACTTTTCTGCAAAAAAAATTTTTGTTGGTTTCTTACCCCATTCCAAATAAAGATTATTTATACATATATATACACATAAAATGCATATATAATGTTTTATATTATATATATATTATATATTATCTCACAATACACTTGACATTCAAGGTTCTCCATAACCTAGCCCCAACATACCTTTCTAGCTCTAAATTGATGTGACCTTGTGTTTGTCCTTCGTTTTTAAAGAGGACCATGACATCAGGGAACTGATGACATGACCTGCGTTTGACCTTGATTTGAGTGAGGGAAGGCTGCGCAAGGTTACCAGCCTCGCTTTCTCCTCCAGAGCTGTCTGGGTCCAGTGACCAGATATTCATCAGGATGACTGGAGATGGCCCAGGATGCAATGGCAGACCCTGGCCCTTTTAGGCTCAGGCCTTTTCATGTACTCACTTAGAGGGAAGTAACACCCACTCAGTGAATAGGCCTGTTTAACAAATGAGTCAAGGGATGGCCCCTTTAATTAAGAAAAAAAGGAAAAAAAATCAAGCTGGGAGGGGAAGACCCTCAGGGTTCCTGTTCCAAAGAGAAACTGTTACCATTGACATTCACTCTAAGCCAGGAGGGCCCAAAATGCAGCCATTAAGTGGCGCTTGAGCAGGGACAACACTGAGCTCAGTGCACTGTACAGAGTTTTGTTTGTTGTGATTCCAATGCTTAGGGAACTTACCATTTGTGAAGCTTCTTCCTTAGTTCTCCTTCCTACACTGGGCTGCTGTATATTCTAGTCTCACTTCTCTTTCTTTCTCCTCTTACCAACCTCTTACCTAACTTGTTATTAAGAAGAATTTCTAGACTATACGAGTTGTTAAATACTGGGACATATTACCAAAGGAAATTGTAAAGTCTTCTTTATAAGACTTTTTTATTAATAGGAAGAAACTTTTAATAGTTTGCATTTATATAGCACGTTAATGTTATAAAGCACAAATGTGATATAGATATACTGCTATAATTATCCCCATTCTAAAGATGAGAAACTCGGGTTCAAAGAGTTCAGGGTCATACAGTAAGTGTCTGAAGTAGAACTGAAACCCAATTCTTCCTGACTACAAGATCACCACCAGACATGGAGGTAACAGAGCTGGAGCTGGGAGGGACCTTGGAGGCCATTAGTCTTGCCTCATTTTACAAAATGCAGTATACCATGATACTTCCTTCTTTCTGGAGGCAATGAAATAAAGTAGATAGCCACTTGAGTTCCCTTTAATTACTGCCTTTTAGTTTCTCTAGAGAGAACCTAGCAATTTCAACTGCTAAAACGTTACTTAAAATAGGATCAAATTTCCCCATGGTCCTCAATTTAGGGAAGCATATAATACTCAGACATCTTCAAAGTAATCTGATGTGTATGAAAGTACTTTATATTCATGGAAACCCTGTAAGACCAATAAGATAGACACGATTTTACAAATGAGAAAAACAAAGCAATGAGATTAAATGACTTATCCAAAGTCTCAGAACCAATCAATAACATAGCTAAAAGTGGAACCCAAGTTTCCTGTGCCAGTAGAATTGAGCTTTTTCCACTTAACTGTGTTATTCTACCTACTGCTTGTCCCAGTTCTAACTGTGGAGTATACCAGTAAAAATTGATCCCACTGACCTTGATACTTTTATACCACTCTGTTTGACCCCTCCTAGGCATCTTGTAATTTATATTCTGATTATTTGAGTATATGTCTGATGCCCCCATTAGATGATATATCTAAAAGATCCTTAGGGGTAGAACTGTGTGTCCTTCAGTTTCACATCTCTTTTAGCACGTAGCACTATGTCTGGTATGCAGCAGACATTTAAGAAAAAATGTTGTTGTTTTTACAAACAAATAGCATTGGCGTACATGATCTTATACAATCATACGGGCGTGAGTACATTGTGAATCCTTTGGTAAATTTTACTGTCTTTTCTTTTCCCACTGTGTGATCTCAAAAAAATTTCATAGCTTCCCTCCCTTTGGTTCTTTCTTTGCAAGGTGCTGATGCAAATTCTCCACTTGGCACAATGTTCTAACTGGCAATACTGTCAGTTTCTTTGGGATGCTTTGGAATGCTAAGGGAATGCGGGAGAGTATTTATTACTAATAAGTTCCCTTAGGGAGAAAAACGCTCTTTAATGGTGAGAATTAAACTGCTAACTGTGTTGAACATCAGCTTTCCTAGACAGTCATAGAACCAACGACTATTCACTTAGCTCAGCATATTTTTTTTCTGTTTATGCATACAAGCCTCCAAAGTTACTAAGTATTCGATCATAAAAGTAGATTGTCTGGAAAGGTTTAACAAAAGGGGAAACACTAAAAAGAGAATTATAGCCTGGAAATAGAAGAAATTCATTTTGCAAAGACTTTCCCATATCAGAATAAGTCCTCATCTGCTGACCAATAAAATAAACAATACAAAACCCAAACCACCTTCTAGAACACTCTTCTCCCTCAATACCCCAGATGGTTAGAAGCAACATGCTAATAGGCCATGCAATCACTTCTCACACACATATTGACCACAAATATATGTTGTTCATAAGATCTTGGAATTTATAGTTATAAAGAACCACTGAGACCATCCTGCCCAACCCTCTCATTTTACACTTAAGGAAACTGAGATCCAATGACTTGGCCCCAGACCACAGAGATGAGTACCAGTGCCACATTATTGTATTCAGTATAAACCCTTTCAAGGTCAGAGCCAAAGAAAATGTATTTGTTCAAGGCACTAGGTTAAACACAAAGCACACAAAGATTAGAAATGATAGTCCCTGTCCTCAAGGAGTTTACAATATACTGGAGAGAATTATAACATGTGCACAGATAAATATGGAACAAAGTGATTACTATGAGAATGAAGTTTGTCTTTTAATATTACACTCCTAAACCCTCCCACCTTTTATCCAGTGTAATCCAGATTATCAAAGAGAGTCCAAGCTATCAAAGAAAGAGATCTTGAATTCATTCACCTCTTTCTTATTGACCTGAAACTTCCCACAGTGCTCTCAGAAAGGATTTTAGTACACAACTAATGTGACTTTTCCATCTAGCAACTCTCAGCATATTTAAGTAGAGGCTGATAGGGCACCGAGGGAGTATGCTGGAGCCAGCTCAAGCCAGCTGTGAGAGTCACTTGTTAAGTTTTCAGTTTGAGCATTTACACCTTGGAAATTGGCAAATGCTGCAAATTAGAGCTTGATTTATTGTTTTATTTATTGGTTATCTCGATTTATGAAAGTGATAGAGAAAATGTTAGTAATGTAGATTAAACTTAAAAGTGTGTCTTTGAGCTCATTTTTTCTCCCTAGAAAGCCAGTTGTTAAACATTTACCAGCAAAGCCCCTGGGTCAAACCCACTTAGCACACAGAAAACTGCTCAAAAGGGAGGGGAAAGTTAATATTAAAGTCGTAACAACCACATGAACTTTCAGAGAAGTTTCTGGCTCAGTACAAATGCAGAAACCTACTGAGATAATACCTACCAATTGAGAATGTGGTTGTCAACAATAACTTAGAATCACATACTCATGAGCAATCTTTTTTTAAAATAAGCATTCTTGTAGGAAGGATGGACTGTAATTATCCTTAACCTGATTGATTGTAAATAGCTTAGCATGAAACTGCACAGCCTCCCATAAAAAGAGAAGTGAATCTAGGTGCTTCTCTACCTATCCGAGAAGAGGCACACAGCCCCTGCCATATGGCTTCTGTTTCCTCTAACATGGCTTGCAGAGGAGAAAATGGCCATGAGGGAGAGCATATGTCCTTTGTGTCCTTATTCCATTCCCATTATTTCCAGTTTAGCCAGGTCACTTGTAATTACCTTCTTCCTTGCCAGAAACCAATCACTCCCTCCTCTGAGGGCCAAAAGCATCTTCTTTATTTCCAGTTATCCCTGGTTGGTTGCTTGGAAGATGCCACTTAAAAAATGATTTGTCATCAGACTATTAAACATCATTACAATTAATTAACCTTACTTAGCAGCTAGTTTTAGTTCAAAAAAATTATTGATATAATTTGTTTTTCTGTTACTTACATTTCCCAATACATTTATCCCTCTCCTCATCATTCCCCCAGAGAAACATCCCTTATAACAAAGAATTTTTTAAAGGGAAAAAATAGTTTACAGCTCTTTGCATTTTAATATAGTTTCACTGTATGCATAAAATGCGGCACTAACTTTTCAGCTACATCCTCTAAGTCTCTCTCAGGATGTTTTGACCATTCATCCCCATTCATCTTTCCTTTCACATGGTCACAGATGGTAGGTACTCTTTTTCTGGTCCTGCTTTCTTTGATTTGCATTATTTCATAAAAGTCTTTCCAGATGTCCCTATGTTTCTTATACTTGTAGATCTTAATTGTATTCGATGACCTTAATGTAACACAGTTTATTGAATCATTCCCTTATTGTTAGATAAATTTAGGTTGTTTTCAGGTTTGGGGTGGGCTTTTTGGGTACTATGAAAGATTTTGGACAGATGATTCCTTTTAAAATACAATCCAGGTATATTCTCAACAGTAGAATGATTGGGACAAAGGGTCTGATTGTTTGAAGTAAGCAGGACTCTGAAAATGACAAGCACAATGACTACAACAATGCAAATAGAAAGAACAGCAAGAAAACAATGAAACTCTAATTACAATGAGCAGGAAATGGAAAGGAACAGAAAAAAATGCAACTCAAAACCTTACTTGCAGAAGTGGGAGACTATGGCTATGGAAAATTGTATATACCCTCAGATACAAATTGATTTAATTGGTTTTCTGAACTATTTTTTCTCTTAAAAAAAAAGTCTTTGTTACCTAGGATGGCTTACTATGTGTAGGGGAGGGGAGAGTGATATATTTGGAAATGGTGATGAGAAAACAAAATATCAATAGGATAATTTTTTTTAAATTATATGGAAAAACTAAAAACAGACAAGCAAAAACACCTTATGCTGTGTGCTGCCAGATTGCATTACAGAAAAACTCAGCAAGTATGCAGTTCCAAAAGCAATGAATAGTGAACCTGTTTCTCCATAACCTCACTACTTTAAGTTTCATTGGTTTTAATTATTTTGGCCAATTTTATAAGTGTTAAGGTGGCACCTCCAAGCCGTTTTAATTTACATCTCTTTGAAGTTAGGTCAAGCATTTTTCAAATGATTATTAATAATTTACATTTCCCCTTTTAAAAATTTTGTGTTTAATATTGACTACTGTGGATTGGATTAGGAATTAAGCTTATAAACTTTTAGTAGTTCCTTGTGCATTTTAGATGTCACTTTTTTATCAATGGCATATGCCACAAATATTTTCTCCATCAATTTTTCTTTTTTAATATTTTATTATATATAATCTTATTGTACAGGAATTTTTATTTTAATATAACTAAACTCATTTATCTTGTCCCTAGTAATTCTTTTTACTTGTTTAAGAGGAAGAAGAATGCATTTCTTCTCCAGAGTTGAGATAAGTTCATTATGACATATTCTCCTATCTTTTTATAGTTTTCTTTTTATGTTCAAATCTGTTATTCATTGAGGTATGTGGAGTGGGATGTGCTACCCCTTTTTAGGGACAGATCAGTTTTGACAGGTTACCTTTATTTCCAAATGCATCCTTCTCCTCTCCCTTATCTAATAAACCATCCTTCGAAACAAAGTTTGTTTTTTTTTTTTTAAAGAAGAAAATAGAGTTCAGAAAACCAATTAACACAACAACTCTAACCCCATTAAGAGTCCAGTTACATGGACTGTTTCACTTCCTTCCCCCACCCTGCTTCCCAGATACTTTTCATTACCTTATTTCCAGCAAAAAATAAGTTGGGGAGTGATGAATTATTACTTCCTTTTCCAAGTATTTGATTCCTCCAATAAGGAGTATTCAAAATTTCCCAAGGGTAGCTAAGTAAGATCCTAAGATCCCTCTAAAATCACATCACATGGGCAGTCACCTCTGGGATAAGGGGGAGGAGCCTTGGCTAGAGATGAGTTATGCAACATCACATTAGACTTCTGCATCCATTCTCCTTTAAGGAAATCAGGCTTGGCTTTGCTTAGTAACTGGCACGGTTTACATAACCCTTTAGCACTTTACATATGCTACTCAATTTGATCCTCACAACAACCCTGTGAGGTAAATATCATTACTGTTATCTTCACTTTACAGATGAGGAAACTGAAGCCAGAGAGGTTAAGTGGCTTGTCCTGATCAACATGGCAAGTAAATATCTGAGATAGGTTTGGAACTCAGATCTTTTTTTACTTCAAGTCCAACACTCTATCCACTATATAAAACTTACCACCTACATAAGGAATCAGATTACCTGGATTCTAATTCTGGCTCTGCCATAACTTTGTGAATGAATTTGAGTGAATAAGTTAATAGTGGCCCAACCCAAAAGAGTAGGTTTAATTGTGGGAAGTTCAGATCCAATGCAGGAAAGAAGATACCACGTGTGGAGACAAAAGAAGTCTCGGTGTCCAAATCACATTCCAGAGAACCTGCGCTGATTTTACAAGTGAAGACAAAGGCATGGGCCAATTTTCAGGGACTAGGGAAGCCAAAATATATTTTGAGGATGGTAAATGATCTTCTCTCAGTGTAGGAATTCTGCTCCCCTGGGTTATTGGTGGATTTTGTTTCTATTGATTTTGCTTGTACAACACATCTCCATGTTTTTCCATTTCCTTAATTCCTTAATGTAAACTCATCACAAGCATGTCACAGTGAGAGATGGGAACAGTTAAGTAATCATAAAATCTTAGCGTGGGAGGTAACTGCTGGGGACCATTGTCAAAGTGTTACAAAACTCATAATTGGGACTTTATCACAGGCGACGGGGGGGGGGGCAATTGTGAGTTTTGAGAAGAACCGAATATAAGAGATATTGGAAGTGATCCCAGGAAGCCCATCAAGAAGGCAATAGTCTAGACATGAAATGAATAAGGCCTGAAATTGTACTCTATTAGTAAAATGGAAAGATGTGTATGTATGTATTTATATACATTTATATATAAGCCTTTCATAGTCCTTCCTTCCTTCTGAGATTATATCCAATTTATCCTATATGTATCTTATTTGTGCATAGTTGTTTTGCATTTTGTTCCCCCTCCCCCCATCAGACTGTTAGCTCCTTGAGGGCAGGGACTAGGTTTTCTTTTTGGTTTTGTTTTGATTGTTTGTTGGGTTTTTGCCTTTCTGTCCTCACTGCTTAACAGAGTATTTGGCATATGGTAGGCACTTAATAAATTTTAGTTGACTTGACATAAGATGTACTGGCAGAACTGTGGACAGGCCAGATATAGAGAGGAAAATATCAGAAGCTGCACCAAATTGGATGCTCCTTGAAGGCAGGGACTATATCCTCTATTTTATTCCTCATCCCACCTACTACAGTACTATGCAGATGATTGTGCTTAAAAATATTGTAGAATAAATGGATAGATGGCTGGATGGATGAATGGATAGAGAGATAGACAGATGAATGAGGAGAGAGATTAGAATTGAGTATGATTACAAAATGATGAATCTAGAGCAGGGCTGTCCAACCATAGGTTTTTATTGAAACAATAGACGGTACATTTTGATTTGCCATTTTAGTGAGAGCTCTGCGGTAGCTCAACTTCGTTTCCTAAAACATTTATGTAAATTTCTGGCCTGCGGCCACATTTTGGACAGCCCTGATCCAGAGGATCGAGAAAATAGTGATGTCTCTAATTGAAGGGAAGACAACTGTTTCTGATAGATTTAATATGTAGTGGTGCTGGTAGTAGGGCTAGTCTTCTCCCATGTTTTGAGAATTTGCAAAGAGGCTTCTTCATCTTGCAGGTTATAGTCTGTACTTGGAGATTATAAGAGGTGATTCTCAAAGGGAGGACTGTGGCATATTTCTGTGCCACCGTTTTTGCTCTTCACACATCCATTTAAAACTCTACAAAATAGAAACTCCCTGCTTTAGCCTCGACCATAAATTCAACTCCTTTTGAGTTTGTAGTTAATGTTATAAACCATCAGAGCCCAAGGTGTGGGGAAGGTCAATATAGCAATTCTATTTAAGGAGGTACTAAGCTACTTCATGTGATGGGACGACTTGGAAGTAAAAAAGGAGAAGAGGAAAGGGGGAGCTTCAGGGGAAGGGTAGGCAGAGGAATTCTAAGACCAGGCTAATGAGTTGAGACCTGACTTCCTAGGAACCATTCTTCTTTGCCAACTTGAAAATCCAGTGTGCCCCAGTTTTCAGGGCAAAGAATACTGTGCTGTAAGAGAGAAAAGTCTGAGAACCACTACTGTAAGCATTTGGAATTCAAAGGACCATGCTTGATTTCTTTCCATGGTGTATGCACATATGGACACTTCAGAATACATTTTATGATAATGAGCCTAACAGTGACCTAACAAGTTCTTTGACCTGTTCTAACACCCAACTTAATGTAGAGTACTAAAATGACTATTTTTATCACAAAAGAGGCTTTGAAAAAGGTTACAAAGGAACTGTTCATACAAAACAGGAAGATTCTGATAGTAGCCACAAAGGCAAATGGAGAGCATCGTGCCATCCAGGGACTAAAGCCAGTGATAATGACACATTGACAGTAGTTCTACTCAATTTTCTCTTCCAGAGAAGACAACAAAGGGCCTTTCCCTAATAAGAGGATTCGTCTCCTCCATTAGGTCTTGAAATAAAAGCAATGACTTCCTGGGCTAGGACTTTTAATTAAGATGCTTACCTAATCACCCTGTAGCCATTTGTGCAATCAAGATGGCTGTGTGCTAAGGCACTGGCTTTTCTCCAGACAGTAACGAGTAGTGAGGCTTCTGTTTGGCAGATCTTGCATCGAGAGAATAAAATCACAATACCACAATGTACAAATTATGGGTGTCTTTTGGTGTTGTTTTAAAATTTGGCCAGCAAAGTAATGCTGTGTCTTGGGTAAAGATGGGCTGGCTATTCCGTTCCAGTTATATTAATGGCAGGCATTACTTTGTCACTGGTGGCACATAAGAGAGTACTCAAACTGGAGCTAACAAAAAAAACTGCCCCAGCTCAACTCTTATCTCATCACTCTTATTTTGATTTTACCTCTTTTATTTAATTTTGGACAGAACACAATAGCATAGATGGAAATGCAGGGAAGAGGGATTTTATCTCATATTATTACCTATTTCTGAAGCTAGCTTATCTTCAATTAAAAGCTCAGGACACACAATCTCAAAAGACCGATGGCCTTTCCTGAAACCATTATGGGCACATAGCCACTGGCTGAGCTTTGGAACAGATTGGCTCATAGCCATTTTTCAAAGTTCTTATATAACACTAGAGCCTAGAAATCTCCTCTAGGAGAGAGGAAATCTATCATCTGCGCAGTTGTAGGAGAGAACACAATGTTGATGGTTTTGCTAGAGGTCTGTTACCATGAACACTGTATATAAATCACCCTCTTGGGACAATTCACGTGTGCCAAACACATAATCAAAGTCTAGGAAGGGTTTAATGACTCTCCCATGCTTCCCATCTTAGGCCCAGGACTTTTGAGTTTTGAAAGGTAGAAGAAAAGGAGTCCTCTACACAATACTCTACATAGGGACATGGAAATTAAAACTGCACAAAGAAGAATGGGAGTATATTGGTCAGATTCTAATCTGACTGGAAAAAATATTTAGTGATTTTTATGGATGGCACTTTAGTACTTTTGATTTTATCAATGTGAAGACTCCCTCTATTGACACAATAGAGTTAGAGAATGAAGATTCAAATAACGCTTTGCTGCTTACCTGTGTGACCTTGGGCAAGTCATTTAACCTCAGTATTCCTCAGACTGGATCTGTCAATTCCCTTCTGTCTCTAAATCTATAATTATGCAATTCAAACTTGATAGTTACAGTGGGGGGGGGGGAAAGGATGTATCATCCTGAAGCCAATCTGGTGATGGCTATCCCTAAACTATCTCTTTCTCAAACAATAACAGCTAGCCTTTATATATTGCTTTACATATGCTATCTCATTTGGTCCTCACAACAATCCTGTTAGGTAGGTGCTATTATTAGGATTTTTACAGCCAGAGAAACTGAGGCTGAGAGAGGGGAAGGAACTTGCCCAGCTTCCCACAGCTATTAAGTAAGTAGAGGCGACTAGGAGGCACAATGTTGGACTCAGAGTCTGGAAGACCTGAGTTGGAGTCCTGTGTCAGGTACTAGAAATAACAATGTAAAATCACTTTGAAAACCTTAAAGTACCATACCAATGAGAGCTATTACAATAATTATTGTTGGTATTATAGCTAGTATTTATATAGTGCTTACTATGAGCCAGCACTGTGTTCCGTGCTTTACAATGTGACCAAGGTGACCAAGGCAAGATTAGAAAGTAAGGTCTCAAATCCAGTACCCTGCTCACTCTTCCCCTGTGAGACATATGGCCCAATACCTCAAGCCTCTCTAGCTAGAGAGAATCTTCCAGTATTTTCACTCTGCCAGCATAGACTTAGAGAACCCAGAGTCATCATCATAAAGATCTGGCTTCAGGCACTTACTAACTTTGTGACCCTGGACAAGTCACTTAACCTCCATCTACTTCAGTTTCTTAATTGTAAAATAAAGATAATAATAGCACCTCTCACAAGGCTATTGTGAGGATCAAATGAAATATTTGTAAATGATAGTAAGCACTTCACAAATGCTTGTTCCCTTCCCCCTTCCCATATTGAATGCAAGAAAGGGTGATATCAGATATGAGCTTTAAGAAAATCACATGGGCAACTGAAAAGAGGATAGCCTGGAGAAGGGAGAGACTTGAGGCAAAGAGACCAATTAGGAGATTATAGAAATAGTCTAGATGAGAGTGAGAGGTGAGGAGGGCTTGTATTATGATTGTAGCTGTTTGAGCAGAGATAACAGGATATATTCAAGAGGCATTAAGAAGGTAGAAATGATGAAATTTGACTATTGGATAAACAGAATGGGGGAAAGTGAAGAGCATAGGATAACACAGAAGTTGAGAGTCTGGGTGACTGGGAGGATTGTTCAGACCCTGACAAAAACAGGAAAGTTGTGAATAGCAGAATATTTAGGAAGAAAAGATAATAGGTTCTTAACTGAATGTGTTGAGTTTGAAATGCCTACAGGATACCCAGTTTGAGATCTCTGAAGGGTAATTGGTGATGTGTGCCTGGAACTCAAGAGGGAAACAGAGGCTGGATCTATGGATCTGGCAATCATTACCAACCTGTGGGAGCTGATTTCACCAAAAGCAATAGTATAGGAAAAAAGAGAAGAGGGTCCAGGACAGATCCCAGGAGAAAACCCACAACTAGTAGGAGTGACCTGGATGAAGATCCAACAAAGGAGAGTAAGAAAGAGCAATCAGACAAGTAGGAAGAGAACTCAGAGAGAGCAGCAGCATGAAAGAGGAGAAAATATCCAAGAAGAATAAGGTGGTCAGCAGGATCAAATGCTGCAGAGTGATAAGGAAAGATGAGGACTGAGAAAAGGCTAGTTGATTTGGCAAATAAGGGATCATTGATGACTCTGGAGAGAGCAGCTTCAGTGAAATAAAGTAAGAAGCCAGACTGCAGAGTTTATAAGAGAAGGCTATCAGGGCACCTAGTATGATTGGCTTTTTCAAGGAGTTAAGCCAAGATGGGAGGGGGAAGGAGAGATAGCTGATGACAGTTAGTGGGGATGGTTGGATCTAGTAAAGGTCTTTTCAGGATGGAGGAGGTATGAGTGTGTTTGGAGGTAGTAGCAAAGGAGCCAGTGGATAGAAAGAGATCGAAGGTTAGTATGGGGGAGGATGCTAGTAGGGCAGCATGCTAAAGAAGATGGGATGGGATGTGGGCAAGTCTTCATGTAGAGGGAGTTCATTTTGCCTGGAACATTGAATTGTGAAACAATAATATGTAATAAGTCTGGAAAAGTAGGCTGTAGCCATATTATAGTCTAAATGCCAAGCTGAGGAGTTTGTATTTTATTCTGGAAGCGATAGAGGGCTGCTAGATGTTTTTGAACAGAATCTATTTTGGCAGCTATGTGGAGGAGACATTGAAAGGGGAAAAGGATTGAAAGCAGGCAGACCCTTAAAAAATAATGAAAACAGCATAAGCATAACAACTTCACTTGAACCTATGTTCGTTTAATTAAAGTCCCATTTCTCACCTTCCTTTCGCTGCCAAGCTTCTTGAATTAGAGGTCTCACCTACTACCTTCATTTCCTCACAAGCTACTCATTGCTTAACCTACACATTCTTGCAGTATGGCTTATGTCCCCACCCCCACCCTCAATTCTACTGAAACCATCCTTACTAATGATCCTTTTTATCGAGAGTCCTCTCTGTCTTCATATTTCTCTAAACCTGTGACATTTAGCACTGTTGACTATCTCCTCCTTCGCGAAATTCTTTACTAACTTGGTTTTTGTGACACTGATATCATCTAGCCTAAGTTTTTCATTTCTTTGAAGATGAAGAAACTGAAATGCAAAGAGGTGAAACTGACTTTTCCAAAGTAACACCCAGAGCAAAAGCAGAGCTGGAATTCAAATACTCATCCTCTGATTACAATTGCAGTTTTCTTTCCACTATGTACCATGTTGTCCTTCTAGCTTGCCTTCCATCTCTGTAACTGTTTCTTCTTTGTCATCTTTTTGTCTCTTCTACTTGCCCCCAAATGGTTTCTCATGTCCTTCTACCCCCAAAACACCCCAAAAATCCATATTTTGACTAGAAACAAACGTTTTTTCTCCTCTAGGCTCTTTCTATTAATGACACTACTAATGTCCCAGGCTCCCAGCCTTGAAACCCAAAAGTCATCATTGACCCTTCTTTCCCCTTTTTGCCCATATCTAGTCACTTTTCAATGTCTCTCTCTCTTCTCTCTTTTCTTTTGCATCCTTACTATTACCACTCTAGTTTGATCCCCTATCACTTTATGTCTAGACTGTTGATGTATCTTTTTAACCTTTCTTCTGGACTATGGTCACTTAACCCTGCGACCACTTTATCCTCAAAACTACTACCAGATTTGGCATAATAAAATACAAGTTTCATCCCTAACTTGTTTAAAAATCTTCAATGACTTCCCATTGTCTAAAGAATAAAGACCAGACACTTCAGGCTGATGTTAAAGTCCTCCATACTCTAGTCACAGCTTTCTTTTCTAGACATATCCTACCCCCTCAGTCCAAATAGACTTGTATAAAGGCATCCAATGCCTTGGAAGAAGGAATAAATAGAATTTCCAGATGGCACAAACCTAAGAGGGATAACAGCCCCAAATAATGGAAACATGACCCCCAAAGATCTTGACAACCTAGAGAATTGGGCTGAATTTAGTAAGATGAAATTCAAAGTAAATTTCACAAGAACAAGAATATGAAAGCATGGTTAGATAGCAGTTGCTCTGGAAAAAAAGACCCGGGTGTTTTAATAGATTGCAAGCTCGAAGTAAGTGAGCAGTGTGATATAGTAGCAAAAAATACATACGAGATCTCAGACTTCATTCAAAAAAAAATATCGGCAAGAATCATGATTGGTCATTGTGTTGATTGGAGTTATTAAGTCTCACAAAGTCATTTACTTTTAGAACATTATTATAGTATAAATTGTTTTCCTGGTTCTTCTCAATTCACTCTGCATCAGTTCATATAAATCCTCCTAGATTTCTCTGAAACCACCCATTGCAGCATTTCTTAAACCACAATGGGACCAATGATGAAGCATACTGTCTACTTCCTTAGATAGAGATGATGGACTAAATATGCTTAATGAAATGCACATATTTGGACATGGCCAATGTGGATATTCATTTTATTTATTATGCAATCTGTTACAAAGATTTTGGTTTGTTTGTAGCACTTTTTTGGTGTGTGGGGGGGGTGGGTGGAATAAATACTTGTTCAGTGAAAAAGAAGATAGCTTCCAGAAATAAGGAGGTGATGGTCTTGGTGACTTCTGCACACTCAGATTTCATCCCGAGTAAAATGTACAGTTACAGATACTACAATTTAAACTGGAGAGTGGCATTAGGTGGGCAAGCAGAATAGTGAAAGACTTTGAGGCCATGTCAAATGAGAATCAGTTGAAGGAAATAGGGATTTCTGACCTGGAGACTCAGGGCATCATAAAAGCTATCTTTAGGTATTTAAGGAGTTAACTAGTTCTATTTGGTCACAGAGTGAAGAAGGAGGAGTCATGGGTAGATGTTAAAAGAGTCAAATTTAGGCTTGATATCAACGAAATCTTCCCAGCCATTAAATCTATCCAAAAGTAGAATAGGCTGCCTTGAGGGTTTGTGAGTTCCTCCTCTTGGAGGTCTTCACGCAGAGGCTAAATGAGGCTACCACTTGTCAGGTATGTTATAATAGGGATTCCTTTCAAGTATGGGTTGGACTGGATGGCTGCTGACGTCCCTTATAGCTCTCAGATTCTGTGATTCTGGAATATCCATTATCTTTTGAGCACACCATATGCTTTCCCCCATTTGTTCCTCATACATTTCTCCCATTTTGGAATGCACTACCCTCCTTTTCTCTACTTCAAACAACCTGTGATTTCATAAGTTTGGGCACTCACTCTACAAATAAAGATCACAGCCACCCAATGCTTTAATAGGAGTTTTATGAGTCACTGTGACCAAAAAAAACCCATCATCGAATGATCAACTATCAGCCAATCTGAGATTAGCTAAGTTGTCTCCACAGACAACAAATAAATCGGACTAGGCTGATCCACTATGGGGGCCTTTCTAGTTTCTTGGGACCTAAGAGAGCTTGTGTTCTTCTGTCATTGACTTTATATTAAACACCCCCAGTTCTTTCGATTAAATTTGTGTGGCATGATCACATTGTCATCATATAATTCAATTACCTAATGGATTAAACAGGGGTTTCTCTGGGAAAGATAACTAGCATTTATAGCATGATTTTTATCATGGGAAATGCACCTTCATTTCCAAGCAACCAATTTACAACTAAGCTTTTGGAAAGCAACCATTTGGAATTTAGGAGTGCCTATATTTTTTCTTGTTAGATCATCTTTAATGTACATACAGGTCCATTTCCCAATTAATGCTATCCTATAATTGTTTAAGAGAGATTCAACAGCTGCAGTGAGGGAGGTAAGAGTTCCACAGCTGAGGAATGGCATTGATAAGTGAGGGAGTGCCCCCAGAAGGGAAACTATGGGGTAAAGAATTGGGGATGCAGTTATTTGAAAGACTGTCTGGGGAAGGGAGTTGTACTTGTTCTTCTTGTCTCCAGAGGATAGAACTAGGAATGATAAGTTAAAGTTGCAGAGATTAAGGCTTGATGTGGGGGTGGGGGAGAGGGGAAAGAGGGAAGGGGCAGGGAGTGATGAATCCCCACTTCCTAGAGGCTTACACCTTGTAAGTGACAGACAACATAAAGGAGATTTTCATTTAAGTATAGTTGGATTAGATGTCCTCTAAGATCATTTAAAACTCAGATTCCATGATTCTGTGATAAATGTGTAGGTTCTCAAAGGCAGAGAATGCATCCTTACCTTCTTATATTCCTCACAGCACCTAATAGGGTAAACAATCAAAGAACTTTTGTTGAATGATGAATTGACCCTCCCCAAAGGTTCAACTGGAAGAACACTGTATACTGACACTCCTTACATTCTAACTTTATCTCAACTATGATATTTTAATCAATACCTGTCTGGTTTTCTCTATAAAACAAGGTTTATAATAATGGGACTTTGAGAAAAACTTACCTATATATTTTCTCTAGGGTGATATGCTTGGATTTTGTTATTTGAATAAATAACATGTTACATTGAAGAACATGGGGAAAAAATCAAGATACGGCTTCATCTTTGGGCTGCCTTTGATTCTCCTTGGCTGGGGAATTTCAAAGCAAATGATACCTATCAGGTCTGCCAAGCATTTGGATTTGAATGAGCCTAGTGGGGCCACAGAAATGGGCCCAGTGGACACTGAGACAACCTAGATTTTTAAATATACTTTTCCAGATGGAGAAGGAGCAGAAAGTGCCTTGAATCATAAATAGTAAGCTTCTTGAGGACCTGGACACTCTGATTTATCTTGTTTCTCCCTCCCCACGAATCACATTGCCTTGTTCATATATTCAATAAATATTGGTTGAATGGAATTGGATTTTGCCTGGTTGAATTGCCTGCCCTGTTTTCTAGAGGTAGAAGAGAAAGAACAACAGACAGGAGAATCGAGTATTATTATGCTCAAGTGAGCAGAAGTGCCTATTTACAGACAGTCTAATTAACATTTGCTGGTAAATAAAAACTTATAAATGAAACAGAAATACTGTTTTGCCTTTTCAGATGTAACTGTGTGGAACCACATAATCCTAGCAATGATACCTTGCAGGAATGGAGAGAATTCAATATCTCTGCCTCTGACATAATTTGGAAGAACTTAACTGTGTCAGTAAGTGAAATATTGAAAGATTAATATGAGTGTGAATATTATCTTGGGAGGGGGGTATTTTTAAAACTTGAAAATAATCATTCCTATTAAGATTTAGGAATGACAATAGAATAAAATATGTATGTCGTTAGAGAAAGGCAGAAAGGTTTTTAAATCTGAGCAGTTTCAGTTACATTTTAATGAACTAGTTATTACTTTATCATCCTCCATGTACATGCTCATCTGACAAATAGGACTGAGGCTCATTGTGCCTTTACTCTGAAGACAAATTTACATATGAACAACAAGGGACTATGACTGAGATTAAGTCAAAACACATTTAATGACAACAACGGGTTTGACCTAAATTCTACCAGATGGCAAAACCAAAGCTGCCTTGTGTGGAAAGAATCTATAAGCTTTTATTTTAAACTCCCCTCCCCACTCCACCACCCAATATTCCTCCAGCTGTTCAGGCTACATTGGGGGGAGGGGATGCTTTGTTAACATCTCAGTTTGGCTGCTGAAATGTTTGCAGCATTCTCTGAATACTAGCTATGGGCAGCAGAGAGGTTTGTCTATTATGACAGTCTGCTCAAATAATTTCTGTAGCAATGTACCAAGGGAGATAGAATAATAAAGGAAACTGCCATGTATTTTGGGTCAAATGTGCCAAGGGAATGATTGAAAAGAGAAGCAGGGTACCTTTCTTAATAAGAACCTCCTACAATAAAGGGCAAGATATGAAAATGAGATTTTCATGTGTGGTAGGACTAATGTCAATGGAGACCACTCAAGGTTGGGATCTTTTATGCCTCCAGACAAGGAAGCATCGGGGAAGCTGGAGCCAGTCAGATTGCATGGGGGAAGAAAGCTGTTTGGGTCAGGAAACCTCTGGTTGGACCATAGCATACCTGCTTCCCCATTACCATTTCCTCTGGTCTGTTGTGTGTGGCTTTGTATGTGTACCTGTACCATTTCATGGTACTTTTTTTTAATTCTGTCTCCACCCAACTATATTTCACAGTTTTCTCTCACCACTATCTGTCTTCTTTTCTTTGTCTTATGATCATAGATTTAGAGCTGGAGGAGGGAATCTTTTTTTTTCCTTTTTTTTGGAGAGGGGAATGCAGGGCAATTGAAGTTAAGTGACTTGCCCAAGGTCACACAGCTAGTAAGTGGGTCAAGTGTCTGAGGTCGGATTTGAACTCAGGTCCTCCTGACTCCAGGGCTGGTGTTCTATTCACTGCGCCACCTAGCTGCCCCATGGAGGAGGCAATCTTAAAGGCATCAAATACAACCCTCACACTTTATAGATGAGGAAACTGAGGCACAGAGGGGTTAAAAGACTTGGCTAGGGTACCTAGAGAGTGTATAAGGTGGAATTTGAATCCCGATCTCCCTGATCCCACGTCCAATGCTGTCTCTCAAGGCCAGCTCATGTCTTTCTATTCTGATCTCCACACCTGCATCCCCAGATACTCCCAGGACGCCTCTGTCTCTTTCTGGATATCCCACTGGCTCATTGTGTTTCTTTCTAAACCTGGTTCTCCTTCTTTCCTCACTATCTCTCTGCATGGCCCTATTGTGAGTCACGTAGTCTCCTATAAAACTACAGTGTTATCTTTGATTTTTCCCTCTCCTTCACCCTTTGTATCTATTCAGTTTCTAAAATACTGTAGATTTCACCTCTGTACCATCTCTCACATTCATCCCCTCCTCTCTATTCTGACTTCTGTCACCCTAGCAGAAGCCCTCATCACCACCCACCTAGGCCGTTTCAGTTGCCTCCTAATGAGTTTCCCAATTCCACTCTTTACCCCCTTCTAATATAGCCTTCACACTGCTGTGAAGATGTACATTATTCTATATGGATCTATCAATGTCATTCTTCTGCTCAAAAGTCTTTAGTAGCTCCTCATTGTCTACTAAGTACAGTTCAAATATACAACCTCCCCCACCACACCCAATTGATATCATATTACTTTCCATGCCTCATCTTTTGTTGCTCCTCTTCATATACTTTATGATCCTATCTGAACTCTCCTGCTTCTGAACTTTACCTATGGTGGTGGTTCTTCTGTCTAAAATGCCCATATTTCCCTGTCCTCACCTGTTAAATTCCAACTTATCCATTAAAACCCAACTTAAATGCCACCTCCCAATGGAAACTTTTTTCTATTTCATTTCCCTTCCTCTTCATCCCATTGGTATTCTCATAACGCATTTTATTCTACAACTCTCTAATGCTTTTATTATGCAATGGTATATTACAGTTCCCTGTGTTTGTTTCCCTTACTAAACTGTAAGGTATATGAAGGGAGAGGTTACATCTTATCTAAGACTTTCAGTCTCACCCAAAATGAAACACAGTACTTTGCATACTGTGGATACTTAATAAATGTCTATTGAATTACTGTTACTGAATATTTGCTTTCTATACTTTTCTATCTTCAATCTTCAGCTGATTTTTTCTATTTTGTTATTTTTTTTCAGTTCTATCCTATGATTTCATCATTTTAAGGGACTCCCAGAAGGAAACTGACTACTTCAATATAGACTGGCAACTGTCCTTTGACCGTTAAGCTTAAGGGAGTTGCCTGGGGCACTGAGACATTAAGTGACTTGTCCACGGTCACACAAATAGTATGTGTCAGAGAAAGAACTTGTCTTCCTCTCTTGGGGGTTAGCCCTCTATTCACTGCACAGTGTTACCTGTCCAAAACATATTTTACTGAAGGCCAAACAGTTCCACCTATGATTTTAAAGGATAATGTAATTTCAGTGAAAGCAGTGGGTCTGGCTTTTATATGTCCTGGATATTAACCTTACTACATGATTACAGGAATAATAATTAGATGTAAGGTAGCCAGTCCAGCAGAGTATCTTATGAAAGAAAGACTTGTAGTTATAGTAATCTAGATAACCATATGGTTCCTTTTAAGAATTACAAGTTTGAGGGTCAAACATTATACTCTGAACAATATTTTCCAATCAAAGCAAATCTAAATTGTTTTTGTTGGTTTTTGGTTCACCTGTGAGGCACAAACATTCTGGCAGAAATTTTCATATTATTTTTCATTAGCTAAATGCAGCTTTTTTGCAATGTATAATTGCTATTCTTGACCATAAATGGCCTTTTTCACCACAAGAAAAGCTAAACAGTGGCTAAATCCTCTCATTCTGAAAGGTCTAAATTTAAAGATAGCATAAGAAAATATTCAGTTTACCTTAAATGAATATATGTGTGTATGTATTTATGTATGTATATAATCTTCTTAAAGGGTTGATTTCTCTATGCTATCAGTATTTTCCAGTGTTATACAGAACTTGTCAGACAGGAATAGTTCTCTGGAATTACTGGCTATTCCATTCATTTGCCGACTAATCCTAGATGTATTCCATTGTTTCATTAATTATCTCACTTATTGCTGTTTGAATAATTTTTCATATGTTTACGTTTGGTTTCTCCAACTACAGAGTTCCTTGGGGCAGGGACCATGTTCTATTTGTATCCCTCATGATACTTTAGTTGATGGGTAAAATAGTCTTTTCTCTCCATTTTTTTAGACTTACACAAAGTCCTTTCTCCTGGTTAGAGTTTTAGGTTCTCTAGTTACATACACACACAAATGGGACCAGCACACTTGTTCCAAATTTAACTCCTCCTCAGAAAAAAAGAATGACCAACGCTCAAGCTTAATAACACTAATGCCTTGGTAGTGCAGATTCATTTTTTATGTACTTGTTGTAGTCAGAGCCCTTTATTAGGTGGAAAAGACTATGAACAAACATTCTGATAGTGTCCATTTTTCATTCTCAAAATTCACCTTTTTTGCTTGTGGAGAGAATATGGTACTTCAAAGGAGGAAAGGTAGGCTGCACCTCATATACGCCTATAAATAAGCCCAAATTAGAGTTGTTTGGGTTTTTTTTAAGCCACACTTCTCCACAGTCTGAGTAGATTCACAGAAAGTAAACGAAATAAAGTTTACAGCTTCCTGTAAATAAGTATAATTTATTAAGTAGATTTAGTAGATAGGGCTTTGATTGTACCATGTTAAATGATATTTTTGAAATGACATTTCCATCTCCAACAGTAGAGATCAAGATTTAGCCAAAGAAAATACAGAGGCAGAAGAATGCAAGGACTTTAAACCAAGAAGTTAAGGAGGACACAAGCATTTATTAAGTACCTGCTATGTACCAGTCACTATGACAAGAACTTTATAAATATCTCATTTGAGGGAATGAGCAAGACAATCTAATGAAGAGATTAATTATTCCAGCCTTTAGAGCATGCTCCTTTTTGTCTTCCTGTCTTCTGTTTGATCATCTTTCAGGATTTCAGTTACATTTTCACTTGCCAAGAAATCCAGAGAAGAGTATATAACAATCAAGATTATTATTATTATTAATAATATTATTAATATTATTATTTTATATAGTTCCTAAAAGATTATAAAACACTTTATATACATATTAGTTCCTCTTGCCACTTTTTAACTATTCTTACAAAAGTTTTGAGAGAGAGAAGAGTTCGAAGGAGTGACAAAATTGAGACCTAAGATTTATTTGTGGCTTCTCATTAACTACGCTGTGTTCCCATTGTTCACGAAAGTTCAACTGATGTTAAGAACAATTAGAGTGGTCTGGAAAATAACAGGTATTTAGAATCATAGTTTTAGTCCAACCTGCTCATTCTACAGATAAGGAAACTAAGTCCAGAGGCTAAAATGATTCGCTGAAGGTCACCCTGGTGGTAATAAGTGGTAGAGGCGAGTTCTGAGCCCAGATTTTCTGACCCCCAAATCCAGTGATCTTTCCATTACGTTATGATAAATTGCCTTGGGAAAGGGGGCAGAGCTCTTGCAGATAACTAAAAGACAAACTTTGTTTCCAGAGAAGTCTAGGTTTATGTGGGGAAGATAACAAAACTGAGCTTTTCTATCTTAACATATTATGACTATTTATGACTATGAGGGCAAAGATTCCTATTTCTTCAGTGTTTTCCCTGATCGGTACCTCAGATATAGTAGGTTTTAATAGATTTCTTGAATTGGAATTTTTGTTTTCCTTTTGTAGACATTGAATATTAGATTCCTAAGGACCTACTTCTCATTGACAGGTTTCTATAGTATCATTAGTCAGTCAATAAGCATTTATCATGCACCTACTATGTTCCAGGCACACTGCTAAGTTAAGCACTGGGGATATAAAGAAAGGCCCAAAAAATGGTCCCTACCCTCAAGGAGCTAACACTCTAATGGATGAGATACATTCAAACAACTATATACAAACAAGATAATTTGGAGACAATCAACAAATGGAAGATACCATTATTAAGGGTGGTCAGGGAAGGGTTCTCATAGAAAATAGAATTTTAGCTGGGACTTGAAGAAGTCCAGGATATCCAGGAGGTGGAGATGAGGAGATAGAGTTTTCCAGGCATTGGGAACAGCTAATGAAAATGCTGCCAGGAGTCCAGAGTTGGAGTATCTCATTGAAGAAACAACAAAGAGGTTGGTGTCACTGGATTAGAGTATACAGAGGAAGAGTAGGGATGAGATGACTGGTAAAATAGGAAGGTGCCAAGTCATGCAGGGATTTAAAAACCAGAGGATTTTATGTTTAATCCTGGAGGTAACAGAGAGCCACTAGAGTTTATTGAATAGTGGAGTAACCTGATCAAACCTTTGCTTTAGGAAGACCAATCTGATGATGGAGGATAGAATGGAGTGGGGAAAGATTTAAGGCAGAAAGACCAGTTTGCAGACTGTTGTAGTAGTCCAGGTGTGAAGTGATGAGAGTCTTTGCCACGATAGTGACAGTGTTAGAGGAGAGGAGGACATATTAGACAGATGTTATGAAGGTAAAATTGACAAGACTTGACAATTAAAAACTGCTCTATGGTGTAAATCAAAGAGGGCAGAATTTTCCTCACAGTTCTCCTTGTACCAAGACCAATTTAAGGCAAGATTTGCCTTAGCTGATCAACAGAAAAAAGGAAAACTGTGACCTTTAAAATGTTCCTAAATGAGAATTTATATCCCAAGCCTTTTCATCATGAACAAAAGAAAAATCAAACTTTGGAATATCTACTTATTTCTTCACCATAATCTGTGGGGGTTTTAAGAATTCTCATCCTTTCCTGAAAAAGGAAAATTTTTGTGGACTCTGCTGCCACCTTATGGTGTAATGAGTTATTAGAAAGACTGTAATATTCTCTTCCTGGAAAATTCTACAAAGCAATGATGAAGGATAACAGGCAGAATAGACTTTTCCTATCTGGTACTCTGAGCATGCCTTCATAGAACCTGTATCTATTGCTTTTCCCACCTTAAGTTTAAGTGGCCTAGACTCTGACTAATTTCTCTCATTGCCAAAATGTGCCAGGGGGGAAAACATGCTTCGGTCTCTATTTTCCTCTACCTCACTTTTTAGTCTTTTCTTAGCAGGTGCTATGTAAAATTATCATTTGTCTATATGACTCAGTATGATCTCCCTCACCCCCAAACACACACACACACACACACACACACACACACACACACACACACACACACACACACACATGCACGCACACACACCACCACCACCCTCCTTATGCAGGTGGTAGATTTCTTAACTGTTTTAATTCTTGATACTCATTCCCTTTTTGTCAACATTGTTCTGGCCCCGGGGGAAGAAATGAAGCTAAGATTTGACCTGTGGTTCACTCCAGCCCCCTTGGACTTCCACAGGCAATCAGTGTCCCTTCATTTGCCGACCAGAATAGAGAAGCCTATTTGTTTGTTTGTTCCTTTATGCTCATCTTGTTCTAGGCATTATTAATTGAATGTATCAACATCCTTTCATTGGATTTGCTTTTTCCAATGGCTTAATTCTGATAATGTACCAGTTACCATAAATAAAAAATATGTAATAATGAGTGAGAGACAGACCCCAGAGCGGCTCTTAGGCAGACTTCCTCCTCACTGGCTACACACATTTGCCTCCAACAGGTGTGCCAGTAGACGGCAGGTCCTTGGGTACAAGAATTTTTGGATATTGGGTTTTTTTCTTTTTTCTCCCTGAACCGTATACATAGTAAGCGCTTAATATGAGGACACTAAGTAGCATAACAAATAGGACATTGGACATGAATCTGTGTCTTGCTATAGGCATTTACTAGTACTTCACCTACCTCACAAGTTTGCTGAGGCCTCGTGAGATTAACAAAATGTTCTCCAAACCTTAAAGCACTATATAAATGTTAGCAATTATTTTTTCTGTTATTATTAATAAATGCTTCTTGAATTGGATTGGAATTATCTGACTTGGTAGGATTAAAAGTTTGGACAAAGAGGTTGTATAAAGGAACAGTCACTAAAATGCATCTTTCTCTTCCTGTTAATCTTCCCTCTTCTGTCACTCATTTGTGTAATTCCAAAATTGGAAGATGGTTCTAGTGAACCTGTTCTCTGACCTTTTTCTGCCTGGCACCGATCTTGCTTGAAAATTATTCAACTTGCTCTTTGCCATGACCGTGGTGTTCTACTGGATTTTCCTTATGATTTGCCCCATCCCTGAACCACTGAGAAATATACTTAAAACATGCACTCTTTCATTTACTAGCTTTCTGTGATTTAGGGCAGGTAACTGAGCTTTCCTGGATCTGTTTCCTCATCTGAAAAATTAAGTAGCTGGACCAAATGAACTTGCATGTCCCTTCCTTTTCTAACTATCTGCAATCTATGAGCCAAGGATATCTTAGATACCTTAAAAACTAGATGCTCATTTGAGAAGTTGGTGGTTAATTTCAAGATTTTGGGGAGATAATGGAATTGCTGGAAGATCCCTGTGTTCTTGATGCTTAATTATCCAGGAAATGCTATTAACCTTTCCCAGATGAAACCACAGAACAATGAAAAAATGTTATAGTTTTTATAATTTATTTCCCTTGATGGACAAATTATGCCTGGCACCTAATTTCTCCACAATCAGATCAATATGAGTTTCCTGATTTAGTCATCCAAATGGATCCTTATAGTCACATTTGAAATACATTTAATCTTAAAAACATAGGTATTCTTACTAAATGGGAATATTTTCTCTTCCAATTTTCCCTTCTATTTATTGATGTATTCTAGTCTTCAGTTTTCAGCTCAGTTCCTTACCTCTCCCATCTGATCTCCATCTACTCTACCCTGTAATGATCTCTCCTACCTCTGAATCACAGTATTTCCTCAACTTCTAATTTTATTATGTATGCTCCTTTTGCCTCTCCCACTAGTTTTTAAGCTCTCCCTGGCATAGTACCAATACCAAGCATTCAACACATCCCTGTTGACTGATAAACCTTAGGTTCTCTTTCATTCTTATAAGAGATGACAAGAATTTGTAACTTAGACCTAAAAAGGAAAGGGTTTGAGAATGTTCGTGTTCAGATTTCAAATGGTAGATCTCTGATAGTAGAGGCTACATACCTCAGAAAATCTTGTGGAGCTTATGCTAGGTAAGCTACTCTGAGACCTTTAGACAAAAACTAGCTATATCAAATATATGTGTGTATACATGCATACATATATACACATACGTGTGTGTTCTAATCTTCAGTATTTCCATAATTTCACCATTTGTTTTCATTCTCTTCAACAGGAATGTAATTCTTTGCATGGAGAATATGTTGGCAGAGCCTGTGGGCATGAGCACCCATATGTTCCAGATGTCCTCTTCTGGTCAGTGATTTTGTTCTTCTCCACAGTGACCCTGTCATCTACATTGAAGCAATTCAAGACTAGCCGGTATTTTCCAACAAAGGTACTTTAGTCATATTCTTCATTAGAAATGGGCAACATAATATGAAAGATGTCATATTGGAATGGTGGTTATTTTTGAACTGAGCTTCAACCACACGTTCTTTTCCCATCTCCAAATGCCAATGACAGGCAATTATAATCTTCTTCCAATATACCCTGGTTACTTGTACCCCGTGTGCTGCCTACCCACCTTGCCTATATTAGATCCAGCTCTTTTTCATCACCCCTTGTGGACATCCCCTTTGGGCTTCACAGAGACCTTATAGAACCTCTATAAGGCTCTACTTGATATTAGATACAGGGCTTATTGAAATGTTGTTCAGATTTGTAGGCAATGGGTGCAAAAAGAAGTGTCAGTCCCTTCCTCCCACCCCAATTACATCTGCATGTTTAGAATCGAAAATAAACAGAAACAGCTTAGTTCAATATTTAATGCAGCAAAGTAACACCTATAACGTCTGATCCAGCCAAAAACAAGCTCTTTAGGGGGTGAGCTGAAGATGATAATCAAATTTCCAGACTGGGAAAATGCTTCAAGTGCTGTTCCTGCCAGAGAGGCCTTCTGTTTGGTCCCCACCTCCTTCCCCTATGTAGGTGGAAGATTTCTTTTTCTTTTAGGCTGAATTTCATCATGTAATATAGAGTAACCCTTCTTTTTAGCCAAAACAAAAGCCACTGCGTGTGTTTTGTGTACTTTAAAGACATCCTCTCATAGGCCAGGTCCTGCTTTAATTTACGGATGTCCTATGAAAGAGACGCATAGCATGATCCTAGAACCACCTTTAATTGTGTCTATTCTTCTCTTCCCATTTCTCTATATCGTCATTGTCGTCCTCATGTGCCAGGTGACCTGACTGAACTATCCTTAGCAGCAGCATCTAAATCAGTATCAATTTTAGCATATATTTATATTTTAAGCTTCTGAGTTTAGGAAGGTCTGAGTTCAAATGTGGTTCATACACTAGCTTATGACCCTGGGCAAGTCATTTAATTTCTGTTTGTCTCAGTTTCCTCATCTGTAAAATGAGGGTAATAATAACACATACCTTCCAGGGTTGTTATCAGGATCAAATGAGATATTTGTAAATCACTTTGCAAACCTGAAAGCACTATGCAAACTCTAGCTATTGTTATTTTTAAACATTTTCTATAAACTGTTTAAAATTATGTGGTCTAGTGGAAAGAGGACTGAGCTGAGAGTCGTTAGAAATAGATTCAAGTCCTATCTTTGCCACTCACTAAATATATGACCTGGGGTAAATCACTTCATGGACCCAAGCTTCCCCATCGATGATATGAGATTAAATGAGGTCACAGGATCCTAGATGAAGGGACTCTAGAAGTCATCTAGTTCATCCCCCTTGTTTTGTAGATGAGAAACCTGAGGCCCAGAGCTCTTAGGTGATCTGCCCTATCTTACATTGGTAGTCAATTGCACAATTAAGGTCAGAATCTATGGCCTCTAACTTCAAATTCAGTGCTCCATGTACCACACTCGCTTTCACAATGAGTACTCAAGTCACTTCCTTCTATAAAATCCTATAATTCCATGTCTATTTTCTTAGTCCACTCACTGAGTATCTCCTCTCAAATATCAAAAGGTATTTTCAACATTGAGCCACGAACTTCAGGCAGAATCCAGACTACCCAACCTTATTCTGAATTCTAAAAGTTCACAAGCTCACAGACCTAGCAACTAAATATTAAATTGGAGCACAACCATCATCACTGCTATGTTCCGACTAATTTTAAATATTTCTATCTGTGACACAAGGTAGAGCATGGGTGTGGCTGTGTGGGTATGTGTCTTGATCTGCCCCATAGAAGGTATTTCTGGCCCTCAGTTCTTTCATGTATAAAATGAGGGGAGTTAACGTTGCTGTCGGTATTGTCATTGTTTGGTTGTTTCAGTAGTATCCAATTCTTCAGGACCCCATTTGGGATTTTCTTGGCAAAGATAATGGAATGGTTTGCCATTTCCTTCTCCAGCCCATTTTACAGATGAAGAAACTGAGGCAAGCAGGGTTCCCTAGGTAGCTTCAAATTTCCCTTCTGACTCTAGTTCAATAGCCCTAATTCTAATCAACATATAGGTATAGCTATAGCAATGTCTTGATTTATAAACTATTTACATACATATTTGTTTTACTTTAGAGGGAAAGTTAAGGATAATAACCAAACCCATAATGATGGAATTTTGTGGCTCTATGCTCTAAATTCCATTTAAAATATTTGCCATAAGCTTCATTTTCTTTGACTCACACAGCAATACATAATACTTCACTGCACCAAATGACTTATTGTTTTTCGTTACGTCTAGGTTCGATCCATAGTGAGTGACTTCGCTGTCTTTCTTACTATTTTGTCTATGGTTTTAATTGACTATGCCATTGGAATTCCATCTCCAAAACTGAAAGTTCCAAGTGTTTTCAAGGTGAAACCCTCCCTTCCCCTTCCCTCCTCTCCTCTTTATCTGTTCTCTTCTCCCTTCCTCTACTCTTCCTTCTCTTCCTCTATTCTCCCCACCCCTTCTCATTTCTCCCCTCCTTTTCTCTCTTTTTCTCTCCCCTTCCCTCCTGTCCCCATCTCTCCTCTCCTCTTCTCCCCCAATATAGTGTATAAACACTTGTGTAAAATTTATAACGCTGCCTAAATGCCAGTTACTATTTATTTATCTAGTATTATTTGTCCAGCTTGAATTTTTGTAATGGAGAACCTTGTCACCTCAACCATTTACATGAACATTTAAGAAGTTGTTTCAATAATCCGGCTAGCAGCTGCTGTGGGGGGGGTGTGAAATCAACAACAACCAGTTCACAGAATGCTGCAAAAGCGCAGGTTCTTTTGATCTGCTTTACTACGGAAAGCAACATTAAGGGGTTGACAGGTTCACTTTAATCCAGCATACAAATATCCCTCACTTTGTTCAGGGGAAAAAGCCAGCACCTTGAACTTCAGAGCAAATACAAATACAAAGATACATTAGAAACAGACCAAATCACAACTCATAGTTACCAAAAAGCATCAACATCTGAGTTCGCAAGCCAGGGACCTTGACAACAGCTGGCCCAGAGTCATGTGCCACTCCTCCTGTGGCTCAGAGCTCCAAGAGAGAGAAAGCCAACCCCTGGTTTTATATCTTTTTCAGGGTCAAGGGTGAGTCACACATGCAACTCACCCATGTGACCTAAAATCATCACAAAGAGGCGACTTAAACCCACATGGTCTAAAAGCCTCTGATGTCCCAAACATGCCACTCAAACCCATGTAAACTAGGCCCTCCCCTGAGGCAAGGAGGTCACCAAGGACTCCCAATCTAATCAAGGAAACAAAGGCCAAACTCTTCAAGGGCACTTGGTTGAACTGAGTGCTAAGAGCCATTTTGATTGCTAGCACAGAAGTATAGAATGACAGAGGGGTAAATGAAATTTACCAGTCAATACTAAAACTTGGGTACACCATTAGAAAAAAGAAGACTCATGGAAATTTAAAAAAAAAACCTAAAACTTTCTATGGACATTTCTAATTGGTATTTCTGCATATAACACTGCTGATAGTTAAAAGATATTTATAAAGTTAATGCAATATAACATTTTAATTCAATTTTATGCTAGAGTAGCTTTTTTATCCTTTGTTCTGAAGATGCTATTTGACTCTACTTACCGACTGATCAGCTCATCAATCTTCCTGGTAGCTTCTCTAAGACTCCAATGGAATAGGTACCATTATTATATATTAACAGTACACATTTTAAAATTCACGCAGCCTACTAGGGATGACCGTGGCTGGTTTGTTACCCCATTGGGACCAAATCCGTGGTGGACAGTGATCGCTGCTGTGGTTCCAGCTTTGCTTTGTACTATTCTTATCTTCATGGACCAACAAATCACTGCAGTCATTATCAACAGAAAGGAGCACAAGCTAAAGGTATGTTGTTAAACTTTCAACTTAAGGCACATAAATTTATTTAACTGGAATTGATTAGAATTGTTTAGAATTTTCATATTCTACCTCGTTTATTATTTTGCAAACTGCAATATGCTATCAATTAATCTTAACCTTAGGGCTTTGGTTCCCCTTTTAATTTGGCCTTACACACACTTGTGTGAATCATAGACACCATTCTTTTAGTCTTCAAATTCTTTTCCTTTCATTCTCTTAAAACTTTTTCTAACTAAAATTTTTTTCTAAGAACAAAAAAAGAAAGCCTCGTATTATAGAGAGGGGTATGTGGCATTCTCACTGAATTCAATAAATAAAACAGTTTATTTTATTTGTTATTTAATAAATACAATAGAATATTTGGATGAAGTCACTTCATCTTCACTTATGTGCTAACTAGATATGATTTCACTTTGCTTCTGTGAAAACTGAAAATTTTTTTAGCTGCTATGTAATTACTATAAGATGCTTAGACTGAACACTCTCCTTTTCAGTAACCCATGCTAAATGCAATCAATACTGTTATTGAGTGGTTAAAAAAAATCTAAAGCAATCTTTATAAAAATGGAACATGCACTATCTTGTTTTTGTTCCGATATCCTGGGGAATTGCCAACTATTTTCACATGCCTACCCTTGAAAACATAGGGGAAAAAAATTTAGATTACCAGAGCAATTGAAATCATATAGTGTTTTATGGGATTGTATGTGCCTTGATGAGATAAGAAAATTTCTTTTTAAACTATTTGTTGTGATGCAGATATGATATTAACTTGAAAATGCACAAAGCAATAGCTATTTGTAATAAATAAATGTGACACAGGGAATAATTGTATGGAGACCAGAAAGCTAAACTCTATTACAATTGGAAAGAACAACTTAGTGTATCAACCTTTTTTTGAAGGAGATTAAATATTATGTTTATTGTTGTCACGTGTCCTTGGTAATTGCTAAGCTTTTCCAAATGATATGTCTGTAATAATTTATGCATTATTAGAAAATACCACCTGAGATTAGTGAAAGCCTTCAGCAAAAATTTACCAATCTTAGAATGCCTAAATTTAGATTCCTTACTTTTCCAACTATCAAATAGTTGATGAGATTTTTACCACCCCTCCCACCAACCCCTCTCCCCCAATTCTCTTTGCTTTTTAACATTTTAACTTAGTCTCATTCTCATGCATAAAAGGACACAGTAACTTTCATAGATATCATCAGAGCCACAGACTCAAGTAAAGATAGCCATAAAACAGACATGATAGTTCATTGTTAAACATTGTTCTGTTGCTTTAATACTTTCCAAAAAGTGATGAAAACCTCCTCAAATATCTGCTTTGAGAGGAAACAAAAAGGTCTTCTTGTGTTTTAGGAGAAATGAAAGTCATATTATAAACATTAGATACTTATCAAAGATTGATTTTTGAAGCCTTCATGAAAAGACAGAGATCCCTTAATTTCAATGGAAAAATTTCTCGAGTAAAGATAGCAATCAGAGTAATTCAGTTAATATCTTATCTGAGCATTCATGACAGCATCTTTAAAATCATGTAGAGTGATAGAGGGATTCAGGAAGAATGCTAATATATTTAAACCTTTTTGTAGCCATCTATCTCTTTTTCTTTTGTCTCCTTTCTCCCTACTCCATTTCTCAGGTCTTTTGCAGATACCCTTTTATTGGACTTTGTATGATCATGTATCTACAGTCTTGTCTTTTTTACTTAGCAAAGAGGAATACTTTCAGTCTGAGCCTCTTTGAAAAACAATCTAAGGATACCTACTTGGTTTTTTAATTTATAATTTATCATCTTCATTTTTCCCATCAATTTATTTTCTCTCCCTTCCACTTCTTTGCCCTCAATTGAGTAATAAAAAAATCAAACCCTACTTTGGCCATGTATAAAGAGGTATGTCATAATCTTCATTTAAGTCCATTTCCTTACTCTTAGGAACTGTGACAGCCCTTTTAAAATCAGAATTTGTAATTGCATTGTTCAAAGTTCTAGAGTCTTTCAAAGTCGTTGTTCTTCATGATATTGGTGTCATTATATATATTGTTTTCTTAGTTCTATTCACTTCATTCTGCATGATTTCACAGAGGCCTTCACAGTTTCCTCTGAAACTGTCCCTTTCTCCATTTCTTATGGCACAATAATATCCCATTACATTCGTATACCATGATTTGTTTAGCCATTCCCCAATAGGTTGGTACCTCCTTAGTTTCCAGTTCCTTGCTGTACAACAAGAACTGCTATAAATATTTTTGTGCAGATGGGACCTTTGTCCTCTTTCTTTGATCTCTTTGGGATATGTGCCTAACAATGAGAATCAAGGGTCAAAGGGTAATCACATTCTATCTACAAGAGTTTTGAAATGGGCTTTCTCTCAATGGGCGAAAATCTTTTTAATCACTTTTTTATGAAAATCTAACTTATGAAAAGTTTTTATGAAAATCTAATTAGGATCATCTCAACGTGCATCTGCAGACAGTTCACTCTTCTTTGACATCACTTTTAATAAGGAGCAATACAATCACAGATCACTTGAGTAAATGAATGCATTTGCAACATTCTCTTGGCTCCACATCCTCTTGAGGATTATAGCATTTGATGTGTTCTTTTCTGCCCTCTTTGTCAGCCTGGTTCTTCATGTCAATCTATAGTCTTTCATGTGGTTAACTTGACAGATGCAGGAAATTGCTGCCAAGCTTTGGAATGAATTTTTTCAGCAGTGGCATCTGGGTATCAGATGGTCCTCTTGGCTGGCCTCTTGTCTTGCTGCATGTTGGTTTTAGTGGGGTCTGGTGTAGCATCACCTGTTGCTATGCTCCCTTTTCCTTCCATATGTCCATTTCCTATGATTCATATATGAATGTGAGAATCAATGCTCCAGTCCTGTCTCTATCTGAGAATAAATTCCACAGAAACATGTCAGAAGGTAAAGATCTCTCTGTTATGCACCAAGAGGGGGATACTTCCTCTTGGCTGGCATTTATTCCAGCTACTAGTTTGGTGAGGAAGTCCAAGTATGTAAAGACACATTTTAAATGAAAGTCAAGTGGGAAGACTTTGAGGTGATGTGAATTTCTGGATGGTTTTAATTTCTTCAATTTGTATTTAATCAAGATGTCCTCCTTGGTACATGAAACTATTGGGGGAAGTGGTATTTTTATAGTTTCTGTCCTTCCCCTTCAAAGACACACAGATTTAATTCTAGAACATCTTTTCTGAAGGAATTGTATATCCTGCCTGCTTCCTCTAAGTTAGTATCCCGCTTAAGTATGAAACAGATTTGGAAATCACAGTTGTGGAGTTTTAAGCCCCTGAGGAAGCTATGGTTCATGATGAAGCCATAGGGAACAGCAGGAGTAGGACAAGCCCAAGACATGCCTGAGGCCTCTCTCCCAAACTCCCAAGCCACACTTCATCACCATCATCATCCATGAACCTGCAGTAAGCATCATTCAGAAGGGATGTTCTAATGGCAACAATTACTTTGCATCTTTCATTGTTATGTAGTCTCCAAATTCAATGGTGATTCTGGACAAACCCAGAATTTATGGAAACTTGGGATTGAAAGGATTTCTCAAACTATACATATTTCTTACAAGGGTTTTGTTTTTCTTGTTCTTTGTTTTCCAAAAGAAGGAGGGTTGGGAAGGAGAAAAACAAAAGTTTAACTGAAAAAAATACAATTTTTAAAAAGAGAAAAGGATCTCAGAGATCATCTAGTCCAATCTATACCTGAACTTGAATTCTCTCTACAATATAAAGGTGGAATGATACTGTCAAAAGAGTGCTAGATTTAGAGTCAGAGTGTGTGGATTCTAGTCCCTTCCAGTTCTGTTGCTTACTACGTGCATGGTCTTGGGTGCCTCTCTGACCTTTAGTAGCCTCATCTATAAAATGAGAGGCTTGGATTATATAGCCCCTAAAGACCCTTCCAGTTCTGAATCTATAATCCTATGATCTCCAACAGATGAGGAAATGGAACCTAATAGTTCTAATCATTAGGAAGTCAAACCAAAATCTTCCCTACTATAAGATATACCACTTCTTCCTAGGTCTGCCCTCTGTGGCTAAATAGAACATGTCTAATCCACATATCATCATTTTTCCTTCTTTAGAACTATTACTTGAGAGTGATAGGTGACTAAACTCTCAATTATAGAAGTGACTTTCCATTACAGTTTATAAAAGGACCAGATGCTTCTTCTTCACATATTGTATTGAAAGACTTCCAGGAACTTGTTCACTTAGAATTGCTTAAGATCCTTTTTCTTAGTATGTAGCACTAACCCTTGACAGCCATTTTCTTTGTAAAGACTTTTTGACAGGATCTCTTAATAAGTATGCTTCTCTTCACATCTAGGAGAGCACTATTAACATTGTACTCTTTCTGTGCATGGAACCTCTCTTTCTTTCCCACCACCCCAATTTGGTCACACTTACTCAGACCTGAAGAGGAGAATTGCTCCCCAAACTACTGGCACTCAAAAGATTTTTAAGTCATATTGCAGTGATCATACTAAAGACCAAATTCCCTCAACTGTGTAACTAACTGCACTACTTCACCACCAACTACCACACCACCCACATTCTTTTTTGCTAGAGGCATGAAGCTGCTCAGGAGAAAATGATCTCTGCAAAGAAATTCCCTCATTCTTTCTTCTTTATCTTCAGAACATTGTCCTATGTTGATCACCCAATGTGGTGTCTTTCTGGGAAAGGTTCTGAAGAAATGGTGAGAAAAAAGAAGGGTAGCTGATTCAGAGGAAAGCCTTAAATGGACATGCATTCAGCAAATTCAATTTAATAGACATTTATTAAGGCCCTACTAGGTGAGGAAGCAACATGGTCAGCAATATCTGGAAGAGAATCGGATTTGGTGTCACAAGTAGCTTGGCTAATTATTACTTATGTGACTTTGAATAGGTCATCTACTTCTGGCCTCATCTCTCTCATCTGTACAATTAGAGGGTTAGACTAGTTCATTTCCAGCTCTAAATCCTTTGTGCAAGGTACAGGTATTCAGGATGATTTGGAATCTGGGCCCTGTGAGTTCACTTATCAAATAGTGATATTGGTTAAAGCTGTAATGCATGCATTATTGGTAAACCTGCCGCCCATCCCACTTTTTAAAGCAAAGATGCCTACTTTTTATAGATGAACCAAGCCTTTCTTCTTCTTCCTTCCCCTTTACACAGTTGCCAAGTCCTGGGGGTTCTGCCACTTCCTTTCTCTCCTGACTTCCACCACTACAGTTTAGGTTTTCATTACCTCATCCCTAGATTTTTGCAGTAGACTCTTTTTTTTAGTAAAAAAATTTATTGAGTTTTTAATTTATGAAATAAAACAAGCATTTCCATGACATAGTATAATAAAAAAATTGATTGCACATGAAACTACCAATCTATTATGTACAAATTGCTATTCTTTTTAAATATACAATAAAGTTGACTCTTAAGTGATCTCTACATCTGTACTATCCCACCCCCCCAAAATCTATCCCACTTATCACTGCCAGCATAATCTTCTAAAACTACAGTTCTGAGTCTGTCACACTTGAAAACCTTCAGCAATATTTGTATTTCCCTACAAAATAAAATCCAAGCTGTTTAGCCTAGCATTAAGTCCATCCCTGATTGGACACCAAACTTCCTTTTTTATCTTATTTTCCACAATTCCCCTTCATATGTTCTATCCAAATCGGACTATGGTATTGGCTGTTGTCTGAACATGAATTTCATTTTCTCACCTCCAGGAGTGTCTTTGTTCATGCTGTTTGTTAACTTTGCTTAGAACGATCATAGCTTTCATACGGAAAGATGAAATTTGTCTTTCTGTGGCAAAGGGTTGCTAGAGGCAATGTTTGGATAAGTAAGGTGAGACCAAATTATTAAGGCCCTTCAAATCAAACAAAAGAGTTTCAATTCACTTTGACAGGTAGTAGGGACTGATGGTAGATTATTGAGCAAGAGAATGATGGCACAAAAACAGTATTTTAGGGAAATGTGTCTGGGAGCAGTAAAGTAGAGAGAAATTGGAGACAAAGAGACCAACTATTTTAGTAGTCCAGGCAAAAGGAAATGAAAACCTGAATATTCCATATACCACTGTAATATTAAGTTGGGACTTTTTTTTTTACTGTTTTAGAATGCTAAATTAATCAAGTGTCTTTGATTGAACCTTACTAGGTGCAAAGCCCCAGGCCCAAACCCCTAATTACTATGTGCTAAGCCAATGTGGGCGTAAAGCCCTCAAGGTCCTAAGGAGAGTTGCTAAGACCAGAGCCTATGGTATGCGCCTAAGTTCTGGTCACTCAGATCGGTCTAAAGAGTGTATAAAAAGAGAGAACAGAGCTGTTTTGCTTGAGGCTCTCACTCCTGGAGGAGTGTTGTCATGGGACTCTGGGCAGCCTCTCTAAGAGCCTCCCAGCTCGTCAACCCAGATGTTGATGGTTTCTTGGTAACTATAAATTGTGATTTGGTCTGTTTATATTATGTATGTTTGTAATTTGTTTGTATTTGATCTGAAGTTCAGGCTGCTGGCTCTTCCTCCTGAACTAAGCGAGTTTATATACATATGTTGGATTAAAGTAAGATTGTTAACCCCTTAACGTTACTTTCCTTAGTAAAGCAGATCAAAAGAACCTGTGCTGGCAGCATTCTTGTTGTTGGGCTCGTGCTGGTCTTTTACCCCCTTTGAAACATCCACCTTCCTCTCCACTTGAATATAATCTCTTTGAAGGCAGAGACTGTTTTGATTCTTGGTTTCCTATCCCTACAGTGCCTAGTATATATTAGAAGCTTAATAACTGCTTGTTGAATTGATTTACTACTTATTTTGTTAAGGCATGAATGAACAGATAGTATGAATAGGAAATAAAGAGGAAAGGAAAATCTGAGAGATGTTTCAAAGGGGGGGGGAATAGTATTTGGTAGCAGATTAGGCAAAGGAGACCAAGGAGAAAGAAGAATTAAAGATGACTATGTGCCTAGAAATATTGGTGGTACAAGTGATGGAAATGAGAAAGCTGGGCAGCAGGGCATGGTGGGTTTAAGGTCCATATAGTGAGATCAACTTGAGCATAAGTTTTAAGATGACAGTGGAACATCCAAGCAGAGATGTTCCATACTCAACATATGGGACTGGAGAATTGGTGAGAAGTTGAGACTGAAGATAAAGCTTTGGGGATCATCTGCATAGAAGGGAGAGTTGAAGCCATGAGGGTGGATGAGCTCACTGAGGGAGTGTGTGTAGTGAGAGAAGAGCGGATGGCCAACTCCAGAAAAAGTGGGTGGTTAACAGTATCAGAAGTAACAGAAAGACTGAGGAGAATGAAGCCTGAGAAATGGCCATTGGATTTGACAAGAAAAAGGTCATCAGTAACCTTTAAGAGAGCAGTTTTCATAGAATGGTGGGGGTGGAAGCCAGATTGCAGTGACTTCAGATGGTAAGGAGTGGAGGCTGTGTGTGTAGACCACATGTTTGAGGAGTTGGCAGCAAAAGGAAGAAGGGAGTGGATGATAGCTAGAAGGGCTGCAGGCTCAAAGAAATATGTTTTGTTTTGTTTTGTTTTGTTTTGTTTTGTTTTAAGATAGAGGAGGCCTGAGAGAAGGAACCAATGGAAAAGAAGATACTACAGAAGCTAATGTCTATCACACAGATAAATTTGAGAGTAGAGTCTCAAGTGGAAAAGTAAATAGGGTCATTTCTAAAGTCATTCCTAAAGTAAAAGAAAAGGGGCAAAGTACATTTGGGGCCTCTGGGTACCAAAGGGAACATTGTCTCATCATTCAGGTGGGCTGATAATAAGGGTAGAGTCAGCCTTGTATGGAGGGGCTGTATGGAATCATTGACCTACATGCCTAGGCAGCGTTCCCTGATGCCTTCTCTGACAGCTTCAAGGTTTGGAGTCTCAAGCTGCGAAAAGTGAATCCACCAGTCCTAAATCTCCATTGTGTGCTGGAGTCAGAGGACCCTGGAAGTTGGGGGACTTGATCATATAATTCTTCCCCCATCTTATGGTTGACAAACTCCCATTTCCTGATCTCCTTAAGCTTGTGATTTATCTCAAATTCTGAAATTCCCCCTTATTTTCCTGATTTCCTCTCTTTCTATCTCCCTCTCCATTTCACTTCTTCTAAACTTACCCTCACCACAACTCCTTCTATCCTTTTCTCTTCTAATCAACATCAATCATGTTCTGGCTCTGCATTCCTTTCTTCATACACTTTACCCTATAGTTGACCAACTTAACTATCCTCCACTCTTGAAACCCTGTCCTTCTGTTTTACCAACATTTATGCTTTGCTAGTCCTGAGCCCAAAATGAACCTCACCATCTGACTTTTCTCTTCTTATTCCTGTTCTGCTAAACACTGCCAAATGATGTTACATGGCTAGACTAACTGGATTCACTATAAGTTTATGTCATCTAATCTCAACTGGGCCTTCTATACTGCAAGGTAATCTTTTCATTCTCCCCAAAATGACACTCTATCCCACTCCCCAGATAAGCTGTCCCAAGCCTTATTCTTTTTTCCTCATCCTCTCTATATCTCTCTGATGCCCTGTCTCTTACTGGATTGCCTCGCCTCTAATTTTACTGAGAAAATTGAGGTTATCAATCTTGATTCCTCTCTCACTTCCTCTGGCCCATACCTCAAAGCCAGTATACATCTCTAATAATTCTCTCCTCTGTTCTACTCTGAGGGAAGACAGGCCTCTTCTCCTTGTCAGAGTTACTGGTTGTCTTGCAACTTGGCCTTCATCACCTTTGACATTTTTGTAGCTTTTTCCACTGTCACATGCTCCTTCCTTTTGGATATAGTCCTTTGTCTTCTGTAGTGCTACTCTCTACTGGTTCCCTTCTTATCTTTTGTCACTTCCTATCAGCTCACTAGTGAGAAATCCATAATTTGAGAAGAAGGGAAGACCCAGGGCAGAGCCATGGAGAATACCCATCTTTTTTCAGACTCATCACCCATTTCTTCCCCTCTCCTTCCTCCTTCATTCCTCAAACATGGGTATCCCCCACGGCTTTTTCCTGGGTCTTCCCTTCTTCTCAAATTACAAGCTCTCTACTAGTGAATTCATAAGATCTCATGAGTTCAACTGTCATCTTTATGTAGATAACTCCTAAATCCATCCCAGATTGCTCTTCTGAGCTCTATACCCACATTGCCAACTGCTTGACGAATATATCCTCCTTTATGTTCAATAAAGCATCTCAAATTCATCATGTCCAAAACAGAATTCATATTTTTTCCTTCAAATTTTCCCCTCTTCCAAATTTTTCTATTGCATTGTTGGCATTCCCATCCTCTTATGCCACCCAGGTTTCTAACCTCATAGCCATTCTCGACTTTTTACTCTCCTTCGCCATCATCTCCTTTCACACAATATATCTCACATTTATTGCCTTCTCTATGTTCACCTTCATTCAAGAACTCATCATTTCTTGCCTAGATTATTGTAATAGCCTTCTAATTGTTCTCTCTTAATTCAATCTCCCCTGTCTAATTCATATCCTAAATTTTCCAAAATAATCTTCCTAAGGCACAATGTGACCATTTCATTATCCTGTTCATAAGCCTTGTGGCTCCCTGTTGCCTGTTGTTCTAACCCCAGATCATCTTTCAGGTCTTTATAGAATTTCTACCTTTCATGCACTCTACGTTCTATCCATAGCAGATTATTAGTCATTCCTTGAATCTGACACCCTATCTCCTGCCTCCATGCATTTTCAGAAACTTTCCCTTCGCCTTTATCACTCAGAATCCTTGTCTTCCTTCAAGATTCATTTCAAGTACCACCTCCTCCAAAAGGATTTGCTTGGTTTTCTTTTTCTATAATAGCTAGCATTTACATAGCACTTTAAGATTTATACAGCACTTTACAAATATTATCTCATTTTGTCCTCATAACAACACTGGGAGGTACACACTATTTTTAACCTCATTTTAACAGATGAGGAAACTGAGACAAACTAAGGCTTGAATAACTTGTCTGAATCAGGATTTGAACTCAGGTCTTCCTGTCTCCATATCTAACACTCTGTCCACTATGCCACCTAATTGCCTTGAATTATACATGTTGTATATCACTCTCCCAATCGTATATGAACCCCGTGACTACAAGTATGTTTTTTCTTTATATTTGTATTCCCAACTCAGTGTGTGATGTCTTGCACATAGTAGATATTTAATAATATTTGGTGAATAGATGTGAATTTAATTTCCTCCCGAATTTACATATATGTTGGAAATATTGAGATGACATTAATCTGGGAACACATTTTATCTGTAAAAGTATGAGCTTCTAAAATTGATTCTAGCTGCTGTACATCTGCCTACGAAACTAGTTTTCTAGGTGTCTATCACTTTTACATCTTTGACTTTTATGACATTTTAGTGCAAGTCACACAAGGTATAAAATAGTAAATAATATCTCTTGTGTTCTTGCTGCTACCAATGGGTGGTAGTACTTACTCCTGGTCTTTCTACAAGTATTAGAAGTAAGAATCTTTGTTTCCTCCCAACAGAAAGGATGTGGGTACCATCTGGATTTATTGATGGTGGCAGTCATGCTTGGCGTGTGCTCCATTATGGGACTCCCATGGTTTGTGGCTGCCACAGTTCTTTCGATTACTCATGTGAACAGCCTGAAACTGGAATCTGAATGTTCAGCCCCAGGGGAACAACCCAAATTTCTTGGCATCCGAGAACAAAGAGTTACAGGGCTCATGATTTTTGTCCTTATGGGTTCATCTGTCTTTATGACCAGCATTCTTAAGGTAAATCAAGCCTAACTTTATATATGGAATCAGGAAGCAAAGTATATGTGTCATTGTAAATAATGAAAATTTCCATTTTGCAGAAGTGGTTCATTGAATTGGTCAAAATGTTAGATTGTGTTCTCTTTAATATATTATTTACATAAACGTACATAGCTAATGTTACCAAAAGCAAAAACATGACCTTCACTGAAAGTAAAAACTTCCAGTTTACATTTTGAAGTCCTCTTTAAGTACATGGGCCTCAGTTTCTTCATAAGTAAAATGAGGGGGTTAGAGATAATCTCTAAAGTTTCTTTCAACTATAAATCTCTGATCCCGTGCACATAAATTCTAATTTGACAAAAGTAAATGTCTAAAATTGAAGGCATCTAGCAGTACAGTGGATAGAGCACTGGGCTTGGAATCAGGAAGATTCACCTTTATGAGTTTGAATCCAGCCTCAAACACTTGCTGGTTGTGTGACCCTGGGCAAGTCACTTAACCCTGTTTGCCACAATTCCTCATTTGTAAAATAAGCTGGAGAAGGAAATGGCAAACCACTCTAGTCTTTGCCAAATGAGGTCACAAAGAGTCAGACACAACTGAAAATGATTGGACATCATCCTGAAATGGCTAAATTAAATTATAACTGTGATCAAGTTCTTGGCAAAAGGCATTTTTTTGTTTCTGACTGTCATCATTGATTTTTTTTTGCAATGAAAATCTGACATATCCTGAATTTGATGGAGGTTCAAACTAAGTAAAGGGTCTATTTTCTTCTCAGCGGGCAGATATAATTCCAATTAATGATATTGAGCATTGCGTAGAGGCACTGAGATGAGCAGAGACTTGTCCATGGTCACATTTGCCATCTCCTATTCTAAATGCATTGTAAACCTATTTCATGGCAATTGTCCATGCATGCATTCATTTTCTTATATTTAAAAGGGATGTTCTATCCATTGTAAGACTTTAAATATTGGTTGCTTTCTCTCAAATAATTTAATGAACATTTCCAATCTAATCTAATTAGATTTTAAGCTTTTTCGGTTGGCTACAACCTAAAGAATATAACCAAATTATTTTGCTTTGAATTAGAATTTCAAGAATTCTATACATTTTTATACTGTCCTATGAGCTTGCATCCTATAGTAAATGAGATGATGCCCAAACTTCAGGATTAAAAAGGGGGAAATGCAATTATTTACAAGCTTCCAGCCTGGTTTTGACAAAAGCAACTAGATATTAACTGCATTTTTCTCTTTTCATCTTGATATTTTAGCATTGTAAAGACAAAGCTCAAATTTTCTGAAAAATATATTGTAATATATTTTTCTCCTTCTACTATAGCCACACTAGGAATATCTTTGGTAAGCATAAAATAACATCTCAGAATGATATCTGAAAATAATAAATTATATGCTATTCTCTGCTCTGATTTTCCTCCCTTTCCAGTTTATTCCAATGCCAGTGCTTTATGGGGTATTTCTTTACATGGGTGCCTCATCTCTAAAGGGAATTCAGGTAAGTATGTCATGATAAAAACTTGTAGCAACCTTCACAAAGTACTATATTATGGTAAATTCTATGGACAATGGGATAGCCAGTTTAGGAACTAGCACTAACCCATATCTCATGTAGTCCCTCTCAGTTGGGTAATATTAACCATGACTATAGAATCCCAAAGTAAAATCCTTCTAGTCAGTCACTAACCTCCCTGAATCTTAGCTTTCTTCAATTATAAAAAGAAGAGGTTGGACTAAAAAGCTTCTGAGGTCCCATTCAACTCTCTACATCTAATCCTGCCACAGTCCTACAGAATTGTGTTTGTCACTAGCAAATGAACACTGTGGGATGAAACAGATTCCGTGAACAAGAAAAAGAATGAGTATTTTCTGAGTAAGTAAAAAGACATTGTTAATATTGGAGAAGTTGGGAGCAAACAATCAGTGCTTAATGTTTTCCTTTGCATTTGAACTTCCTTGCTGGATTCCATAACTCAATTATATACAAACCAAGCATTTTATTACTCTCAGAATAAGAGAATCTATCATTCTACAAACCAAGCATTTTATTACTCTCAGAATAAGAGAATCTATCATTCTAGGGTAAGTTTATTGAGAAGTTTAACTTACCTCAGGTTGAATAAATGAACTACATAAACTGTATGTTCTTCTTATAACAAGCCTACTCTGCATTCACTCATTTGTCCAGATATTAAAAGCATGGCACAAGAAAAGACTCAAGGTGGGATGAGAGTTATTCTTGGCATCCAGCCAGCCCAGAGCCCCTTCTGTTGAGTAAAGAGCCAGCTTCTGACGCTCAAAAAAAAAAAGAAGAGTAGAAGTTTGGCTCTCTGATCAACATTTAGAAAAAAAAAAAAAACATGTGTGATTCAAGGGAGACCTTAAGTTGATTTTTAAGAGTTCTTCGAAGGGATAAGATATGGGTGGGGAGAGTGGCCATTACGATACTAGGTGGAGGATTATTGAGAGGAGTTGCATAATGTAATTTCCCCACACAAAAGTTCATTCATTCCAAGAACTTTTCCTCCAAGAAAAGTGCACTTCCAATGATTCTGGGCTTCTGTAAGGCAATCAGGGAAAAGTGCCGGAAGAGGTTTTGTTTGTTTGTTTTGCTGGTTTTTTTTTGCCTTTGGCAAAAGTTCCACTAGCACTAATTTCATCTCTAAGTGAAAAGTATTTATTATTAGGCCCCAGGCTCACATAAATACAGCAGCATAAGTTTAAGAAACAAAGTAAAATAGTTTTGATAGGTTTCGACAGATTTTTTCCCCTAATTCCACTCACATGATTTTGTACCCATGAGGTTTAGAATAAAACAAAAATGTCAAGTTTTGGAATTCTTTGGGGTATGAATCTTTCAAATGAGAATTGAAGAAAACATTACCCAAAGGCCTAGGAGAGAAATCTAATGAGTTTTAAGTAGCAACAAATGAAACAGGATGAAAAGTCTTCCGTGGAGAGTTTGTTGAAAATAGAAGTGGAGCATCCAGGTCTTGTACTTGTACTATTAGTGATTGTAGAGCAATGGAAAGGCAATCGGGAGAAGAGAAAAATAGAATATTTATAATTTTTTTAAAACATTGTTACTATTACTTGAATTGAACATTTGTTAAATACCAGTATTAACAAGGGAAAAGTTAAATCTTTCCCTTATGCGTGGGAGGATTCTATAGAAGTTACCTGGCAATATTAAGAAACTTATTATCTGGGCTTCTCACTCTGAAATGCAGTAGAAAAAACACAGAGAGATCACAGTGTTCTCACATACACTGTTTTTGTATTCAGCTGCACAGTCACTTCTATATTCATTCCAACACTTTGAAAACCCAAAGTAAAGCAAATGTGCCATTTAAACAACAACAATTCAAACACCCACACACTAAGGTACACTTATGCAATTATACAGCTTCACAACTGGAGAAAGATTCACTGGGAAATTTTAGTTCTATAAAATCTGAGACATTCATATGTAAGGCAAGCGATTTCATTTTACTTTCCCCCTCCCTCTTTTTAAGGAAGGTCCTATCTTATGAATTTTGCTCCACACACACAGATATGAAGATAAGTTACTTTTTTAAATATTCAAAATAAATGATTCTCCTTATTTATCCTCCATTGAACAGTATCCTCCAAATACATAATAAGATTGCAATGATTTGTTGTTTAAAATTATAGTAACAATGGTGATTCATCTCAAGGAGGCTAAGTAGTAATGGGTAGAAAGGAGTTGTTCAGAAAAATGAATGCCCCGTTAATGTCTTATCCAACCTCCTAATAAAAATGGAATGTGATTATCAAATTTTAAAGCTTCCCATTATTATTAAGATGAGAACATGGGATTGAGTGCAGTGATAGCTTATTCCCATTGAAAACCAGGAAACTCGAGGGACCTAACACTCAAATGAGGTGAAAAAAAATGTGAATGGAATGTCAAGTGAAACTAAAATGTTAAGACTGAAACATCAATTTATGATGATGTGGTTCTGTCTCATTATTTATTAAAACAATTTAATTTATGTTACAGTTCTTTGATAGAATAAAGCTTTTCTGGATGCCAGCAAAACACCAACCAGATTTTATATACCTACGGCATGTACCCCTTCGAAAAGTCCATCTCTTCACCATCATTCAGATGAGTTGCCTTGGCCTCCTATGGATAATCAAAGTATCAAGAGCTGCCATTGTCTTTCCCATGATGGTATGAAAACACTATTTTCTCCTTGTTAGCTTCCGCTATACAAGGAGCTGTTATCTGGCATATGGACATTTTATTGGATCCTCCATTCAGAGGATGGGAAGAGGGAAATACAATAAAACTGAAACCTGAACCAGCTCATTTTGGTGAGATAGTAGATTAAAACTGGTGACTAAAATTACCTGTAAATTTCAATTATCCAAGCTAGTTTTGTCTCCTTAACAGTGAGGATAATTGACAAAGGATTAAATTTGGGAGGAAAAATAAATGTTTAAAAATCATCCAAACTTGAAATTAAGGTGTAAATATCACGATGAAAGGAGAATCGAATGAGTTTAAGTCTCTCAAATGTTCCATAACTTAAAAAGAGATACTCAATACAAAAAAATGCCAATATAGAATCATGCTGTTATTAGTCTCCATAAGAGCCCTTGTCTCTCATGCTGACATTAAAAAAATGCAAAATAGTCAATGGATTTTAATGAGGTGGTCAAGATAAGTTTATCTTAGCCCTAACTCATAACAGAAATGTGAATTTTCAAATTTCCTCCACCATCATAACTATAATACATCCAACCCTTCCATAGTGAAACCTACAATAATTTTTTAAAAGTATTAGTTATGTGCTAGGAGTAATTTTAAATGCTAAACAACAGTCCAGATGATATATGCACTGTATACTGCTATACTAACATTTATTTTTATATCAACCAAAAGAAAGCATTTCAGTGTGATTTGACATGCTTCCATTAAATGTATATGCACATATAGCAGGTTTTCTATGCTTTGAAATTATGCCCCTGTTTGCTACAGGTATTAGCTTTGGTGTTTGTAAGAAAATTGATGGATTTATTTTTTACCAAACGAGAATTGAGCTGGTTGGATGATTTGATGCCTGAGAGCAAGAAAAAGAAATTGGAAGATGCTGAAAAAGAGGTAGGTCAGAGGAAAAACAGTATTGATTTTTTTTTCATTTTAAAATTCAATTCTCTTTAGTAATGAAACTCATCATTTCCCACCCAACCATTGGCCTTGAATAGCAAAAGTTCTTCGAAACTAGATTATGCTCTTTCATTTTATGTAATCACTGATCCTGACAGATGTGAATTGGCTGGATGGAGAGCTTACAATTTGACACCAGAAAACTGGCCTTTGAGGAAAAAAAAGTGCACATTTGATGTGTTTAAACCCAGACACACTGAAAATATGAAGCTATTTTTAGGAATGATGGCTTCTATTTATAAAGTGAGCCAAGTCACAAATTCCATTGAATTCATAAGATAATTTGAACACACACACACACACACACACACACACAATCACGCACACACAAACTCCAGGTACTATGATTGGTTTTAAAACCCCCTATCCCGAGTATAGCAGACAGCTGATAATGAACACTACCAATCCCTACATGTATAAATACTGACTTGGTTAACTATGTGAGAGGGAAAGGAACAAATTATTACTGGCATTTTGTTAGAAATAAGAAATAAGTGTTGGTCAAGAGACTACAGCAAAAATGCTGTCAGTCATTGGTGAGTTTAAGTGCTGAACCGTGAGAAATGTTGATTTGACTTGCTTTTTCAAAATGATGGAAGGTTGACTTAATCGAGTTGTTTTCAGAAAAAAACTGTTCTTATTTTCATGGTTGTCTTCTCTGTTTTATGTACTAAAAGAAATATGTCACTTTTTGGTGCTCCTGCACTATAATTCATTACTTTCAATGCAATGAGGTTACTTTTACTTGTTTTGTCATTTCTAAATTTTGGGAGATATTCTTATATCTACTTAGGCAGTAATAAAATAATGTAGAAGCCATAGAGTTTGCAGATGACAAGATTAGCTAGTAAAATATTTGACACATTAATTAATCACATCAGTTTTTAAAAATAGAAAAAGAGAAATGAAATTAGCATTTAAAAGAGAGTATTTGGTGAGAGTTTGGAAATTGATCTTTATATTTATTCTCTATGAGAGGCATAGTGAATTTGACCACCTGCTTCAACCGTTGAGTGTGTTACTATGTCCACAGATATGTTCCTTTAAACTATTCTAGCAGTCTTCGTTTTTGCCCAGCCACATCGGGGTCCTTCACTATCTAGACAGCAAAGAGTCATCACGAGACTTCTGTCCATTGTTTCTTGGAGAACTGTATCTCAGTGGCGGAACTGGATTGTTGTAGGTTTCTCCTGTGGTCATTTAATTGCAAATGATCTCTCCAACCTTGGTGACTTAGCATGATGAAATAACTTTGTACTAAAAAATACTTGAGAATATTAATCTTTTGTGAATGGTCTAGAAGGCATTTTTTGAATAGCATTTTCTCCAGTGACACAAGGTTTAATTCTGATATGACCACCAGTTCTTTATCTTTCCAAGTGCACTATAGAAACTAATATTTTAAAATTTTGCTTGCGACATAAAAACACAAGACCCTACAAGCACAATTTCCAGTAGTACTGGTTTTCTTTGCTAATCTTGGTTTTAGTTCATTTCTAGTGTGTTTGTACTTTAGACACCATATCACCCTCCCCCCAAAATAGGCAGGGTGGGGCTCAGTACAGACTAAGTCTAAAGGAGATAAAAATCAACAAATATTTTTGAAGGGTAAAGGTGCTGACATTTGAGGCTAAAGGTCCACCTGACCTTTCTGTCCTCATATTACCTTGTACATGTTGTATTTCCTTTCCACAGGCACCGCTCTCCAAAGGGACTATAAATTCCTTGAGGACAAGGATTATTTTGGTTTTATCTTGAACCATTTGATCTAGTACAGTACCTTGCACATAGCAGAAAATTTATCAAATGTTTGTTGAATTGAGTTGGGTTAATTTAATTAATTATATTTATTCTCAATTCCAGCTTTCTAGCTGAATGCAATTTGCAAGTAGGTTTCTGAACAAAAGATTTACATGCAAAGCTTGCTGAATGTGATTCTCCCAGCCCTTCTAATCTTTCATTTATTATTAAGCACACCAAAGCAATAACTAATATCTTATTTTCTGTGACTGCCTGGTTTATATCTTCTATTGAACTTTTCATCACCTCTGATGAGACAACCATACTAACTGCTTCATTATTATAATTAACCTACCTATGACTCTCCTCTCAAGTCATACCCTATACCTTGAATATTCTCCCTTTCCAACTTACCAAGGTCATTTTCTTCTCTCATTCTTTCCTACTTTTAAAAAATTATTCCCCTTGAGATTGTAGAGCAAAATTTTGTTCCTCCAAAAGAATGCTTTTCACTCAAAGCACGTTCAGACCCCTTCCCTGCTTTATCTCTCCTTGAAATGATGAGAAAGAAACATATATTATATGGTTTTTTCTGCCCTCTACAAGATAAATCATGGTACCTTACTTTCCATCTTCCTTTATACTTAATATTTTTACTATTCCAAAACACTCGTATGTTTTCAACATTCTATAGTATTTTCCCCTTGAATGTGATTCCATATGTCTTTCTCACTGGTTTTAAGTTCCGTGAGAGTAGAGGTCCTGTCTCAGTATCTGCCCTGTTACAGCACATAGAACAATACAATATTCCATTAGCTGCTGAGTATGTTTTGACAACAAGAAGGAGAATTTTAAAAACAGTAAAAATAATGCCTGATTTATAGAGATATTTGTTTTCTGAAAGTACTAAATATAATTGATTTGGAATGTCCAAATTACACATCTGTACACTAAGACAGAATCTTGGTAGGAGACAGAAAACCCTGAGCTACTATGGAGAACAGAATCCCTACATCTGATCTGAACCATTAACCATTAGGTTTCTTGCATTCTTTTCCCTCTTCTTTGATTTATTAGTTGTGAAATCTTTGATGAGTCATTTTATGTGTTGGGTTCTCATCTATAAAATGAAGGGGTTGGACTATAATAACTGACATTTCTATGGTGCTTTAAGCTTTCCATACTACTTTACATACATTCCCTCACTGAAACTCACAACCACCCTGTAATATAGGTATTAGAGCTACCCACATTTTAAAGATGCAGAAACAGAGACTGAGGTGCGTTCAGTGGCGTGCATGTTCACGGTCACACAGTTGGTAAATGTCAGAAGGCAGATTCTTCTTGATACCATGTCCAACATTTAATCCAAATCTCATGCTTTATTGCTTCTAGGTGACTCCTAAGGCCCCTTGCAACTCTAATCTATTTTGGATCTACTTTTGTTTAACTTTAATATGGGAAGAAAAATAAGGCCAATGACAGTGTTGAAAAATCTCTTGTTGAACACAAAATAAATTCCTGACCAGTGCAGAGATAATTATGCATCTGACAGTTGGAAAGAACAAAAGAAGCATAGAAATGTTCATTCTTCTGCTTGAAATAAATATTAAAAATGTCCAGTCAATATGGAGAGTAGGAGGGTTAGACTAAAAACTCCCATGGGTTTATTTTCAACTTTGTCCAGCAGACCTCAGCATTTGGCTTCCTGGAGGCTTATGGTATCAACAGCAGGATGGAGCCAGTCAAGAGAACTCATTGTGTCTTACTGGGTTTTTCCTATTCCATCATTCAGTCTTCTAGCATATTGTCCAATAAGATGATAAATGGATCACGGGAGTTGTCAAAAGGCTTTCTTCATAATATTGCATTTCTCCAGTAGTCTGAACCAGTAGAGCAACTTCAGTAGAAGTCTGGCAAGATGGCAAATTTCAGGAATGTCTCTAATGTAACATCTAAGCTGCTCCCTGAGACTCGAATTTAAAGCAGGTTCACCTCTTGTCCTTCTGATGATAGTTACAAGTCTG